>NC_086444.1:518728419-519328419 GCF_028390025.1 Pseudophryne corroboree | reverse complement strand
TTATTTCAATCTAAATAAATAGGTGTTTGCTTGTTTTGCTATAGCTCAGAAAAAAAGGAAAAGACTGTCATCATTCCTTGGATGAGAACATGGGGGTAATTCCGAGTTGTTCGCTCGCTAGCTGCTTTTAGCAGCATTGCACACGCTAGGCCGCCGCCCACTGGGAGTGTATCTTAGCTTAGCAGAATTGTGAACGAAAGATTAGCAGAATTGTGAATAGAAATTTCTTAGCAGTTTCTGAGTAGCTCCAGACTTACTCAGCCATTGCGACCAGCTCAGTCCTTTTCGTTCCTGGTTTGACGTCACAAACACACCCAGCGTTTGCCCAACCACTCCCCCGTTTCTCCAGCCACTCCTGCATTTTGCAACTCGAACGCCTGCGTTTTTCCGCACACTCCCATAAAACGGCCAGTTTCCGCCCAGAAACACCCACTTCCTGTCAATCACACTATGATCAGCACAGCGATGAAAAAGCTTCGTTATGCCGTGAGTAAAATACCTAACTTTTGTGTAAAATAACTAAGCGCATGCGCTGTGCGAACCGACTAATCGCAGTATAGCGAAAATTGTCAACGAGCGAACAACTCGGAATGAGGGCCATGGTTTCATTCATTTGCAGATTTGTCTGTGCCAGTACGTGAAAGGTACAAGACCAAGAAATATAAACATTTTGTTGTCTTCTTTCACCAAGTGGTACAATTAAGTAACTACGTAGCACTAATAGGCCCTACATATTAGGTGATTTCACTGAAAGATGGGAACGAGATATCGTTCCTATCTTTCAGTGTGTAGGCACCAACGATCAACTATGTGCGGACCTGCGCTAATTCATACCGGGTCACTTATACATGCAGGCCAATACGGACAATCTCGTACATATTACCATGCATTGCTATGGGGCCGGGTGACGCGGGGAGTGAAAAAACTACGCTCCTCCTGTCACTGCTCCCCCGCCGCCGGTCGGCCATAAGACATGACTTCATGTTTGTAGTTATTTACACAAAGCCTTGGGACAAAAAAAAACTATGTTCCCAGCAAAGTTTGGTCACACATACTGTACGAATATATTACCACCCACAAAACATAAAAACTGAGATATTGGAAACCTGAACAGTCATAGGGCGGTATCCTGTTAGCTGCAGTGAGTTACCGTAGCTAAAGGAATTCCCTGGTGCTATCCTATTAGCCCTTTAAGTAGGCACTTATTGGGGATTATGGTTCGTGTGCCTCAGGCACGCAAAGCAAAATCCCCAATAAGCAACCCAGGAGACCTGTTAAAGGACGTGAACAAATGGGTCTGCAATGTTATCACGGATCCCATGTGTTATCGTCAGATAACGGGCGAGTTACCACACGGTAAAAACGGGCTGTAATAGGATAGCCCAATAGCGTTATCAAGCTAAAAAGCACATTATTACCGTGCGGTAAATTACTGCATCTAATAGGATACCGCCCATAATCTCACAAATATTTTGTTTAGATATAAACCTTTCTTTTTCCAAACTTTGCAAAGAACAATGTTTTGTCCCAAGTCTCTACCACCTTCTAGTCCGGATATATATGCGTGCGCAAACACCTACAAACATGAAAATCGAGAGTAATATTTGTGGTTTTAAATTACTGGCATATATTGGTTAACTGTCAAAATGTTCAAGGAACCCGAAAATTCAAGATTGGATCAACTGACATCTCTGGTAGTGCCAACAACAACTTGGCATGCTTTAAAAAAAAAAAATGGAATATAATAAGAATTTACTTACCGATAATTCTATTTCTCATAGTCCGTAGTGGATGCTGGGAACTCCGTAAGGACCATGGGGAATAGCGGCTCCGCAGGAGACTGGGCACATCTAAAGAAAGCTTTAGGACTATCTGGTGTGCACTGGCTCCTCCCCCTATGACCCTCCTCCAAGCCTCAGTTAGGATACTGTGCCCGGACGAGCGTACACAATAAGGAAGGATTTTGAATCCCGGGTAAGACTCATACCAGCCACACCAATCACACCGTATAACCTGTGATCTGAACCCAGTTAACAGCATGATAACAGAGGAGCCTCTGAAAGATGGCTCACAACAATAATAACCCGATTTTTGTAACAATAACTATGTACAAGTATTGCAGACAATCCGCACTTGGGATGGGCGCCCAGCATCCACTACGGACTATGAGAAATAGAATTATCGGTAAGTAAATTCTTATTTTCTCTAACGTCCTAAGTGGATGCTGGGGACTCCGTAAGGACCATGGGGATTATACCAAAGCTCCCAAACGGGCGGGAGAGTGCGGATGACTCTGCAGCACCAAATGAGAGAACTCCAGGTCCTCCTCAGCCAGGATAACAATTTTGTAGAATTTTACAAACGTATTTGCTCCTGACCAAGTAGCTGCTCGGCAAAGTTGTAAAGCCGAGACCCCTCGGGCAGCCGCCCAAGATGAGCCCACCTTCCTTGTGGAGTGGGCATTTACAGATTTTTGGCTGTGGCAGGCCTGCCACAGAATGTGCAAGCTGAATTGTACTACAAATCCAACGAGCAATAGTCTGCTTAGAAGCAGGAGCACCCAGCTTGTTGGGTGCACACAGGATAAACAGCGAGTCAGATTTCCTGACTCCAGCCGTCCTGGAAACATATATTTTCAGGGCACTGACAACGTCTAGCAACTTGGAGGCCTCCAAGTCCCTAGTAGCCGCAGGCACCACCAATAGGTTGGTTCAGGTGAGACGCTGAAACCACCTTGGGGAGAAACTGAGGACGAGTCCTCAATTCCGCCCTGTCCGAATGGAAAATCAGATAAGGGCTTTTTCAGGATAAAGCCGCCAATTCTGACACGCGCCTGGCCCAGGCCAGGGCCAACAGCATGACCACTTTCCATGTGAGATATTTTAACTCCACAGATTTAAGTGGTTCAAACCAATGTGACTTTTGGAACCCAAAACTACATTGAGATCCCAAAGTGCCACTGGAGGCACAAAAGGAGGCTGTATATGCAGTACCCCTTTTACAAACGTCTGTACTTCAGGGACTGAAGCTAGTTCTTTTTGGAAGAAAATTGACAGGGCCGAAATTTGAACCTTAATGGACCCCAATTTCAGGCCCATAGACACTCCTGTTTGCAGGAAATGTAGGAATCGACCCAGTTGAATTTCCTCCGTCGGGCCTTACTGGCCTCGCACCACGCAACATATTTTCGCCAATTGCGGTGATAATGTTTTTGCGGTTACATCCTTCCTGGCTTTGATCAGGATAGGGATGACTTCATCCGGAATGCCTTTTTTCCTTCAGGATCCGGCGTTCAACCGCCATGCCGTCAAACGCAGCCGTGGTAAGTCTTGGAACAGACAGGGTCCTTGCTGGAGCAGGTCCCTTCTTAGAGGTAGAGGCCACGGATCCTCCGTGAGCATCTCTTGAAGTTCCGGTTACCAAGTCCTTCTTGGCCAATCCGGAACCACGAATATAGTGCTTACTCCTCTCCATCTTATCAATCTCAGTACCTTGGGTATGAGAGGCAGAGGAGGGAACACATACCCTGACTGGTACACCCACGGTGTTACCAGAGCGTCTACAGCTTATTGCCTGAGGGTCCCTGGACCTGGCGCAATACCTGTCGAGTTTTTAATCATGTGGAAGACTTCTGTGTGAAGTCCCCACTCTCCCGGGTGGAGGTCGTGCTGAGGAAGTCTGCTTCCCAGTTGTCCACTCCCGGAATGAATACTGCTGACAGTGCTATCACATGATTTTCCGCCCAGCGAAGAATCCTTGCAGCTTCTGCCATTGCCCTCCTGCTTCTTGTGCCACCCTGTCTGTTTACGTGGGTGACTGCCGTGATGTTGTCCGACTGGATCAACACCGGCTGACCTTGAAGCAGAGGTCTTGCTAAGCTTAGAGCATTGTAAATGTCCCTTAGCTTCAGGATATTTATGTGAAGTGATGTCTCCAGGCTTGACCATAAGCCCTGGATATTCCTTCCCTGTGTGACTGCTCCCCAGCCTCGCAGGCTGGCATCCGTGGTCACCAGGACCCAGTCCTGAATGCCTAATCTGCGGCCCTCTAGAAGATGAGCACTCTGCAACCACCACAGGAGGGACACCCTTGTCCTTGGTGACAGGGTTATCCGCTGATGCATCTGAAGATGCGATCCGGACCATTTGTCCAGCAGGTCCCACTGGAAAGTTCTTGCGTGGAATCTGCAGAATGGGATTGCTTCGTAGGAAGCCACCATTTTACCCAGAACCCTTGTGCATTGATGCACGGAGACTTGGCTCGGTTTTAGGAGGTTCCTGACTAGCTCGGATAACTCCCTGGCTTTCTCCTCCGGGAGAAACACCTTTTTCTGGACTGTGTCCAGGATCATCCCTAGGAACAGAAGACACGTCGTCGGAACCAGGTGCGATTTTGGAATATTGAGAATCCAATCGTGCTGCCGCAACACTACCTGAGATAGTGCTACACCGACCTCCAACTGTTCCCTGGATCTTACCCTTATCAGGGAATTGTCCAAGGAAGGGATAACTAAAATTCACTTCCTTCGAAGGAATATCACCATTTCGGCCATTACCTTGGTAAAGACCCGGGGTGCCGTGTACCATCCATACGGCAGCGTCTGAACTGATAGTGACAGTTCTGTACCATAAACCTGAGGTACCCTTGGTGAGAAGGGTAAATTTTGACATGAAGATAAGCATCCTTGATGTCCCGAGACATCATGTAGTCCCCTTCTTCCAGGTTCGCAATCACTGCTCTGAGTGACTCAATCTTGAATTTGAACCTCTGTATGTAAGTGTTCAAAGATTTTAGATTTAGAATCGGTCTCACCGAGCCGTCCGGCTTCGGTACCACAACAGTGTGGAATAATACCCCGTTCCCTGTTGCAGGAGGGGTATCTTGATTATCACCTGCTGGGAATACAGCTTGTGAATGGCTTCCAAAACTGTCTCCCTGTCAGAAGGAGACATCGGTAAAGCCGACTTTAGGAAACGGCGAGGGGGAGACGTCTCGAATTCTAATTTGTACCCCTGAGATATCACCTGAAGGATCCAGGGGTCTACTTGCGAGTGAGCCCACTGCGCGCTGAAATTAATTGAGACGGGCCCCACACCGTGCCTGATTCTGCTTGTAAAGCCCCAGCGTATACTGAGGGCTTGGCAGAGGCGGGAGAGGGTTTCTGTTCCTGGGAACTGGCTGATTTCTGCAGCCTTTTTCCTCTCCCTCTGTCACGGGGCAGAAATGAGGAACCTTTTGCCCGCTTGTCCACGAAAAGACTGCGCCTGATAATACGGCGTCTTCTCATGTTGAGAGGCGACCTGGGGTACAAACGTGGAATTCCCAGCTGTTGCCGTGGCCACCAGGTCTGAAAGACCGACCCCAAATAACTCCTCCCTTAATAAAGCAATACTTCCAAATGCCGTTTGGAATACGCATCACCTGACCACTGACGTGTCCATAACCCTCTACTGGTAGAAATGGACAACGCGCTTAGACTTGATGCCAGTCGGCAAATATTCCGCTGTGCATCACGCATATATAAAAATGCATCTTTTAAATGCTCTATAGGCAAAAATATACTGTCCCTATCTAGGGTATCAATATTTTCAGTCAGGGAATCCGACCACGCCAACCCAGCACTGCGCATCCAGGCTGAGGCGATTGCTGGTCGCAGTATAACACCAGTATGTGTGTAAATACCTTTTAGGATACCCTCCTGCTTTCTATCAGCAGGATCCTTAAGGGCGGCAATCTCAGGCGAAGGTAGAGCCCTTACAAGCGTGTGAGCGCTTTATCCCCCCCTAGGGGGTGTTTCCCAACGCACCCTAACCTCTGGCGGGAAAGGATATAATGCCAATAACATTTTAGAAATTATCCGTTGTTATCGGGGGAAACCCACGCATCATCACACACCTCATTTAATTTCTCAGATTCAGGAAAACTACAGGTAGTTTTTCCTCACCGAACATAATACCCCTTTTTTTTTGGTGGTACTCGTATTATCAGAAATGTGTAAAACATTTTTCATTGCCTCAATCATGTAACGTGTGGCCCTACTGGAAGTCACATTCGTCTCTTCACCGTCGACACTGGAGTCAGTATCCGTGTCGGCGTCTATATCTGCCATCTGAGGTAACGGGCGCTTTAGAGCCCCTGACGGCCTATGAGACGTCAGGCACAAGCTGAGTAGCCGGCTGTCTCATGTCAACCACTGTCTTTTATACAGAGCTGACACTGTCACGTAATTCCTTCCAACAGTTCATCCACTCAGGTGTCGACCCCCTAGGGGGTGACATCACTATTACAGGCAATCTGCTCCGTCATCCACATCATTTTTCTCCTCATACATGTCGACACAAAAGTACCGACATACAGCACACACACACAGGGAATGCTCTGATAGAGGACAGGACCCCACTAGCCCTTTGGGGAGACAGAGGGAGAGTTTGCCAGCACACACCAGAGCGCTATATATATACAGGGATAACCTTATATAAGTGTTTTTCCCCTTATAGCTGCTGTATAGTTAATACTGCGCCCAATTAGTGCCCCCCTCTCTTTTTTTAACCCTTTCTGTAGTGTAGTGACTGCAGGGGAGAGACAGGGAGCTTCCCTCCAACGGAGCTGTGAGGGAAAATGGCGCCAGTGTGCTGAGGAGATAGGCTCCGCCCCTTTTTCGCGGACTTTTCTCCTGCTTTTTTATGGTTTCTGGCAGGGGTTAAATGCATCCATATAGCCCAGGAGCTATATGTGATGCATTTTTTTTTGCCATCCAAGGTGTTTTTATTGCGTCTCAGGGCGCCCCCCCCCAGCGCCCTGCACCCTCAGTGACCGAAGTGTGAAGTGTGCCGAGAGCAATGGCGCACAGCTGCAGTGCTGTGCGCTACCTTGTTGAAGACAGGACGTCTTCTGCCGCCGATTTTCCGGACCTCTTCTGCCTTCTGGCTCTGTAAGGGGGCCGGCGGCGCGGCTCTGGGACCCATCCAAGCTGGGCCTGTGATCGTCCCTCTGGAGCTAATGTCCAGTAGCCTAAGAAGCCCAATCCACTCTGCACGCAGGTGAGTTCGCTTCTTCTCCCCTTAGTCCCTCGATGCAGTGAGCCTGTTGCCAGCAGGTCTCACTGAAAATAAAAAACCTAATCTAAAACTTTCACTAAGAAGCTCAGGAGAGCCCCTAGTGTGCACCCTTCTCGTTCGGGCACAGAGATCTAACTGAGGCTTGGAGGAGGGTCATAGGGGGAGGAGCCAGTGCACACCAGATAGTCCTAAAGCTTTCTTTAGATGTGCCCAGTCTCCTGCGGAGCCGCTATTCCCCATGGTCCTTACGGAGTCCCCAGCATCCACTTAGGACGTTAGAGAAATGAAAAATGGAGACAATTTCTGCTTCACAATAATAATGTCACACAATTACAGATGTGTCCTCCCTCGTCGTTGCTGCATGCACGTTAGACAGCCCTTCTAGTCGTAAGCGCATTTACTAATGCCGAGCTTCTTTTCATACATTCCCCCCCCCCCCAAAAAAATGCATCTTATTAAGCACTGCTATGTAAATAAGATGCAATAGCTAATTTTGCTGATTGAAATGATATGCAGCATGCCTATATTCTGTGTGCAACTGCAGGTGTATCTGCATACAAATGCTATGTTAGTGTATTCCTGGAAAAGAAAAGATGCGAATAAGACGCATTTCCAGGGAAGAGGACGCTTAGTGCTAGCTGAGTTACACGGGAAATTATGTCACCAGCCCACCACCCTTTGGCTCCGCTCGCACCCCTGTCTTGCACCTGTATGCTGGTCTATGTACACCTATGACTAAACCGTGAAAGGTCACCTGCACGGGGGACACTCTAGATTAAGCGCAATGCCGTGAGCAGCTCTCACACACACCTGCCTCATTCCAACGTGTTGGCAGAGGCTGCAGGGCCGTCTTTCCGTATGGGCTCAATGGGCACTTGCCCAAGGTCCCCAAGAGTTTGAAGGCCATAGGCTGATAGCTGAGGGTCCCCTTTTTCTAGGAGTACCAGAATTTTTTTTTAAATCGGCCCTGAGGAACCAGAGATATTTGACTTCAAAGCAGTGGTCCTCAAACAATCCTTTTAATTGCTCTTCCCATCCAGATATCTCAAGTTCTGTCTGACTTAGAGTTTTTCTGGGAGTATACAGCAAAAGCTAGGACTGTTCCCTTTCGGGATACACTGGCAGCTTGTCTCTACTATGTCCAGAAAAAGAGATATCAGCCTTCCAGCAGCTAGTGGTCCCTGCTCCGGTTCCACATGCCTGGCATGCAGTTTGATATTTTCGTCGGTGGATTGCTCTGGCTCCTGAAATCTGATCTCCAAGTCCCCAGTACCTTCTGAAAGGTGGGACTCTCAAGTTTATTTTTTATTATCCCATTGAAAGCTAAGAAATCTATTTCCAGGAACTGGAGATATCTGCAGTCAAGCAAGCTCCCACCAGAAAATGATGAGTATTAAGGCCACTCCACTATCCACCCCTCTCCTGTGTATTAAACACCCCTACCACCCTGGAAGTCATGTACCAGGGCCTCTTTATTCAGCCTAATGCCCTCTTCTACAGTTTAGTGTTCTCGCTCCCGCCCCATCTCCCACCATCTGTGCAATAAAAGAGTAATTAGCAGAAATGACTGCTTCAGGTCCTACATGCTGAGCGGAAGATACAACACCCCCTACCGCCCGTGGGACATCAAAGCTGCCACTGATAGCACCCCCACCCCTACTGCTGGAAGATGGGTAGGGGCCCCAGTGCATTGCTGTGCCCAGGGGCCTACACTGCTCTTACGATGGCCCTGGCTGCCTGCACCGTGAGTTTCAGAGCAGGCTCAATACCATGAGCTGCGTGGCGTCATAGGAGACTGCCTACAAAAGGGACCCTCAGTACAAGCTTAATGCTGTGATATACCCATTGTCAGGAGTGATTTGGGATATAAAAATACATCTCGGGGAGGCACATCTACCTAACCTGGGCTGTTGCTCAATGGAGATGTCAATGAAGATAAAGGTTAAATCACTTTTATGGAAAGCACACTGGCTTTAAACTAACACAACTGGGATGTCAGCACAGCCAAAGCACTCCTATCTATATTATATATATATATATATATATATATATATATATATATACACACACACACACACATACATACACATATACACACACACACAGTACTGTGCAAAAATTTTGGGCAGGTATGGAAAAAAAATGCTGCAAAGTATGAACTGTTAATGATCTATTTATCAAGAAACAAAATACAAAGTGAATGACCGGAAGAGAAATCTAAATCAAATCAATATTTGGTGTGACCACCTTCCGCCTTCAAAACAGCATCAATTCTTCCAGGTACACTTGCACACAGTGTTTGAAGGAACTCGGCAAGAGGTTGTTCCAAACATCTTGGAGAATAAACCTCAAATCCTTCAGTCTTTTCATGCAATCCCAGACAGACTTAATTATGTTGAGATCAGGGCTCTGTGGTGGCTATATCATCACTTCCAGGAATCCTTGTATTTTTTTAAGCTAAAGATAGTCCTTTACGACTTTGGCTGTATGTTTGGGGTTGTTGTCCTTCTGCAGAATAGATTTGGAGCCAATCAGATGCCTCCCTGATGGTACGGCATAATGGTACTTGCCTGTATTTCATAGCATTGAGGACACCAAATCCCCAACTCCATTTTCTGAAATGCAGCCCAAAACTTGCAAGGAACCTCCACCATGCTTCACTGTTGCCTGCAGACACTCATTATTGTACCGCTCGCCAGCCCTTCAGTGAACAAACTGCCTTCTGTTACAGCCAAATAATTACAATTTTGACTCATCAGTCCAGAGCACCTGCTGCTATTTTTCAGCACCCCAGTTCCTATGTTTTCATACATAGTTCAGTCGCTTGGCCTTGTTTCCACGTTGAACGTATCGCTTTTTGGCCTCCATTCTTCCATGAAGACCACTTCTGGCCAAACTTCTCCGAAAAGTAGATGGGTGTATCTGGGTCCCACTGGTTTCTGCCAATTCTGAGCTGATACTTTGCAACAATTATCTCACGGCGCTAATAGTAACTTTAAATAAACCAAAGAATAAAGCACATGTATATTCTTCAGCTGCTGAGTGTTATTATGCTTGTGTAGGCATAAACTAACCGGGTCTCCTAGTCACATAGGAGAACCAATTGAACAAATATTGCAAGACACTCAGCGCTAATCAGATCTAACAGGCTTAAGAAATTAGAGTGAATTCACATGTGTGTAATAAAAAACATTTATTCAATGAATTGATCATGTAGACCTTTAAATGAATATATATACTCACTAAATACAAATGGTTAAAAACTGTATACATGTACCAGTAACCATATAAATGAACCTAATTGGATCCTATTCCTATTAGCCGGCTATATAAAAATCCGTGTGCAGGAGGATCAGATATTAAATATAGATCATGTCCACAGTCTCTCATGTGAAAGATATCCTCATCACTGATGTATTTATTAAGACCATAGATAGTTCACTTATCAATTAGACAGAGACCATATATTGGGATAAAAAGTTCATCAATTGATATTTAAAAAGTCTCATCAAACTCCTTATGAATGACAACAGGCTCCAAATAGCCTAAACAGACTAGCTGTAATGCGCTCACCCTCCGTCTCGCTTCAAAAGACGGATCCAGCTGGACACTCATTGTGTACGCCGTGCGGATAGGAGGCTCCGGACATCTCCGACCTCCAGCATGTGTTGTGCTGCTGCAGTCCCAGAGAATCTCGCTGGTGAATTACCGCTGGTGTCCGGCGCTTGCACAGTGATAAACGGGGATATCCAAGATGAATGGTACTGTCATCAATTGTTTCTCTCGTTCCTGGAGCTTCCTCAAAGACATCCGGAGCCTCCTAGCCGCACGGCGTACACAGTGAGTGTCCAGCGAGATTCATCTTTTGAAGCGAGACGGAGGGTGAGCGCATTACAGCTAGTCTGTTTAGGCTATTTGGAGCCTGTTGTCATTCATAAGGAGTTTGATGAGACTTTTTAAATATCAAATGATGAAATTTTTATCCCAATATATGGTCTCTGTCTAATTGATAAGTGAACTATCTATGGTCTTAATAAATGCATCAGTGATGAGGATATCTTTCACATGAGAGACTGTGGACATGATCTATATTTAATATCTGATCCTCCTGCACACGGATTTTTATATAGCCGGCTATTAGGAACAGGATACAATTAGGTTCATTTATATGGTTACTTGTACATGTATACAGTTTTTAACCATTTGTATTTAGTGAGTATATATATTCAATTAAAGGTCTACATCAGTGATTTTTAACCTTTTTGTTACTCGCGGCACACCAAACAATATTTTAAAATTGCCAAGGCACACCATCCGTTCCCCACAGAAACACCCCCCAAAAAAACACACATTGGCCCTCACAGTAATAAAAAATCAACACATACATTGGCCTACACAGAAAAAACAATCACATTGCTCCCCACATAAATCCTGTTGCTCTCTACATAAATCCTATTGCTCCTTACATAAATCATGCTGCTCCTTACATAAATCCTATTGCTCCCCACATAAATCATGTTGCTCACACATAAATCAATCACATTTCTCCCCACATAAATTCTATTGCTCCCCACATGAATTATTCACATTGTTCCCCCCATAAATCCTTTTGCTCTCCACAGAAGATATAATATAACAAATATTAGCCCCCACCGGTCAGCTGTCCTCCTCCCTGTCCCTCAGTGGTGGAGGTTGTTCATAGTGGAGTGCTGCGAATACTGAGCAGCGGGCGGTCGGGCAGATGTGGATGTGGGTGGACAAGGAAAGCTGTGGATGTGAGTGGGAACTGGAAGATGTGTGTGCAGGCGGGTGGGCTGGCTGGGTGGTGAGTTGAGGCGGCCATGACCTATGATATCACATCGCCGCGTCATCAATGTACAGGTCACAGCCAGAGCATGAATGATCCTCTAAGAAGAGCCCGGGCCAACAGTTCACTCTGAAGGTGCAGGGAGCTGCTCTGGCTCCACGGCACACCTTGCAACTGGTCGCGGCACACTAGTGTGCCACGGCACACTGGTTGAAAAAGCCTGGTCTACATGATCAATTCATTGAATAAATGTTTTTTATTACACACGTCAATTCACTCTAATTTCTTAAGCCTGTTAGATCTGATTAGCGCAGAGTGTCTTGCAATATTAGTTCTGAGCTGATGGCATTGCTGGACATCTTCCGATATCAAAGGGAAGTAAGCAGAATTTGTCTTTTATCTGATACACTAAGTTTCCTTGGCTGACCACTGTGAAATGCAGGCAGGTACTTATCCATCATGCAATATGATCAGGCAGGTATCTGATTGGCTCCAAATGTATTCTCCAGCAGGACAATGACCCCCAAACATACAGCCAATATCACTAAGAACCATCTTTAGCGTACAAGAGGAACAAGGAGTCCGGGAAGTGATGATATGGCCCCCACAGAGCCCTGTTCGCTACATCATAGAGTCTGTCTGGGATACAATGAAGAAACAGAAGGATTTGAGAAAGCCTACATCCACAGAAGGTCTGTGGTTAGTTCGCCAAGATGTTTGGAACAACCATTCTGCAGAGTACCTTCAAAAACTGGGTGCCAATGTACCAGTATGAGGTTATGTAATTCAAATATAAAGGAGTATTGCTGATAATGATTGAAGCCAATATTAGAGTTTGGCCTGTCTCAATCTGAAAACTGGATTTTTGTACTTACCATTTACCATTAATTCATTTTCACAGAGTCCATCAAGTGGACACTGGGCCATGGGGTTGCTTGAGGAGTTCTTAGAAGCTGGCACTTAGATTAGGATAACATTAAGAGTAGCTCATCCCTTCTAAAAACCATGGTCTTCAGTACAACTTCAAAAATAACCCTAAACCAAGGGTGAACCATTAGGATAAAAAGAACTACAACCAACCTACGAACAAAAAAATGAAATGGAGCATAAGAGTGGGAACGCAGTGTCCCCTAGATGAACTCAAGTAAGTACAAAAATCCAGCTCTCTCTTTCATCCACTCTCAGGGACACTGGACCATGGGACAGCCAAAAAGCTGCCCCTAGGGGAAGGTACGCTCAGAAAAAAACAGAAGACTTTCTGACCTAAACTAGCATCCTTGGATGCTAACACTGAAAAGCAAGTATTGAATAGAGGAACAAGCTGTCATTTGCATAGCAGCTCGCATAGAGGGAAAGCTAATAGAATTGGAAAATAACCTATGTGAGATCAGTAGGGAGCCACACGGCAAGGAATGCGTGGATACCAGACACCAAAGAGGAAAGAAACAAGCATAGAAGCTCACTTAACATACTAAAGAGACAGTGGTCTGCTTTATGGTCTAGGCTGCTGTATAATAGCCCTGTACAGGTGCAATCCCATGTCTGATCAACATGGGGCCTAGACCTGCTCTGTTTCCAACCTAGGCCGGGTGACATGTCTTACCTAACCCTGGTGTCTCTGAGCTCAACCAGAGCCACCATCCTGATGCGTGGAAACTCAATCGGTATAGCGCAATGGAACCAGGTACGTATGAGGCCCAGACACTTGTTGTGGGAAAGGTCACAGAATATTGGTGAACGCCTTGGTCTTAGAACTCCTTTTAAAGGTAATGAACCTTGATTCGGCTAAAACCACATATTTTATTCCTTACAGTAAACTGCTCTTTGTCACACACCCTACTTTTGGGATTTAACCCTTCCAATACTAAAATTTATTGTTTGTGGGCTTGTAATGCATGGTTTCATTGTCAAGTAGGCAGGGTTACTTAATTATCTACTTCATTCTGTTTGAAGCCTAAGGACCAGTGATTTGTCAATAAGGTGGGCAGCTTTATGGCTTTTGTCTGGAGATTCACCTGTCCAGATGCCCTTCTTAAGAAATTTGTCTTAGCTTACTTCAAAAGGATTCGACACATTCTTAGACTTAAGGGGGTCAATTCTATTCGGCAACTTAAGAATAGCGCCGGGAATTAGCTCCCGACGCTATTCAATTCAGCTGCTAGTGACCCGCAATTGTCGGGAATTCTTCACTCATCCCCGGGGGATGAGAGAAGTAACCCAACAAGTGCTGCCTCGCGCCGGGGAGTTAAGGCGGAGAATGCCCGTTCTCCCGACAATTCAACCTGTTTAGTCGGCGAGAACGGGACATCGCCGACTTAACTGGAGCTGAATTGAATAGCGTTGGGAGCTGATTCCCGGCGCTATTCTTAAGTTGCCGAATAGAATTGACCCCAAGGTATATTTACTAAAAGTCGATTCTGATTGATTTTTGATTGAATTTATGTTTCAGGGTCTAATCACACATTTACATCTACATGATTTTTGATATTGTTTAAAAAAAAAAAAAATATGTAAAAAAATCACCTGTTAGTAAATGTGGAATTTAGGATCTGAAATACAAAATCGATCAATCATCGCCCCAGATCGACTTTTAGTAAATATAAAAACCCACATATACTACCAGATGGATCTCAACATATATTTTTTAAAAGAATGTAAAAAAATCATGTTAGTAAATGTGTGATTTAGACCCTGAAACACAAAATTGTTAAAAAAATGTACCAAAAATCGATCCAAATCGACTTTTAGTAAATATACCCCTTAGTGTCTTTGTCCTGTATGCATGACCCCTCGTTGTATATAGTAAACTGCCTCGTGGTTCAGAGGAAACACTGACCAGTTAAATACAGACTGCCCATTTGTGGAAAGTTTAAAGAGACATTTTTCCTATAGAATATACACGAATAAGTGATACATAGAAAAAGTCAATTTTCATAACCTGTTGTACATGACAGGGGCCAATCATATTTCTGCAGAAGCTAGAAAATGGACATCCAGAAGGACAGCTACCAATCCCTGTAGCTGTAGAGAAGCCCCAGAAAACCAACCACGGTAAGCAGAGCTGAACTTACTGTGGAATGCAAAAAAACCCCACCAAAAACATAAAGCAGACCACGTCTGCAGAGGAGTGCGACTCCAACGCTGCCCAATAAAAAAACAGGATCGATTAAGGCTCTCAGATTGAAGACCCAAATGGAAAAGACATTCCTGGGCCTTAATATTAGAACCCATGGGCCCAGTGGAACCACACCACAAAAAGAGGTGCAACAAAGCAAGCTAGAAGTACTGAAAAACACTTGTAGCTCACTGTTCTTGGCATTCCGAAGGGGACCTGACAGGCAGTGGCCATGTTGCTTCAAAATGTGATCCACTAAATAGGAAGTAAATCACCACTGAAATCAAGTTGCAGTGTCAGAATTACAACTAAAGGACTTAAAATCACTGTAGGGATTAACGTCCCTGAAAAAGACAAAACAGAGGACGCGCAGACTTAAGTGCAGACACCAGGAGGGAAGAACTCTCATCACCCATAGAAACTGCTACTTACAACCTAGAGTACGCCAACTATGAGAGAAAGCACTTCTAGGGAATGTAACCCATTCCCCTACAACAAGGAGTACTCCCAAAGCAAAGATCAGAAATAATTAACCATGGTATCCGACCTGAGTCTGGGAAAAGGATCTAAAGCACCCATAGCCCAAGAACAATGGTTATCTAAAAATAATGATAGCAGACATCCCAGGCTACCTGCCCAGGATGTAGATATGGCTCAAATACCGATAGTAGGAAGACAGGCAACTAAGAAAAATGAGCCCCTGTCTGTTTAGGGCAGCACCAGCTTCAGTGCTGGCGCCAGCAGCAGGACCTGCTTGTTTAATGGTTCTAGTAGGAAAGTGCAGCTACTCGTATACCCTTGACCTATAACCGATGCTTCTCTAATATGGATGGCCATCCTCTTCGACCGAACTTGTAGCTTCGGGTGGGATACACATGAAGTGGAGAGGGAGGACGGGGACACTCACCTAATCAGCCAGATCACAAGAATCAACCCTAGCAATCAATGAGGTGACAGAGCTGTCTATACCCCAATAAGATACTGCATATATGCTAGATACCATAGTAAAGGACAATGAGTTACCTGAAGTTCAGTAAAACCCACAGTACCATGGGTACTTTCGCCTTACTCCTGTGTGTACCACACAGCTAGGACTGAGGGAGAGTTCAGTTAGATTCCACATAGGCACCTGCACAGTTAAATTGGAGTCTGTGTAACCGGATATCTCTGTTGGTTATGAGCAGAGTTATGTGGAGGATGGAGGGTGGTCTCAGGTAAAGTATCAAAGTTCTGCAGAGACTGTGTGCCCTGCAGTAAAAAAACAACTTATACAGTAAAATCAACATGCTCAGCCTTCCTGTAGATGCTGAGAAAAGGAGAGTTATGGTAATCCAACCTTTGTTAACTCTCTTTCTTCGAGGTCCCCAGGGGAGACAATGGAGTGTAGGTGGTAGTGAGGACCGGGCACCAAACAGTTAAAGCTTTAGGTATCCCAAGATGCTCCGGTCGTTCCTCCCTATACCCCACCCACAGCTCAGGATCTTCAGTTTTGTCAACAAGCCCAAGGCAGGAGCAGGATAGAAGGAAGATTTGGTACACATAAGTAGTTAATTTCCCGGCGATTGGGATCCTGGCGGTCAGAATACAGATGCCGGGATCCTGACTGCTACACCAGGACTATTCCCATTCGTGGGTGCCCACGACACCCATAAAATGGGAATAGAACCTGTGGTGAGCGCAGCTTTCTAGCACTCGCCTCGCTGCTGGCATTCTGATGGCCGGCATCCCGGTGTTGGTACACTGGCCGCTGGGATTCCATCCCCAACCCTACACAAGAACACACTCTCACGAACAAGAGAAAGGAACTGGTGACCAAGCAAAGAAACCCATAGAAGCCAGATGGGTCAGGGTGGGCGACCTGTGGACACTATGGACCTCGAAGAAAGTTAAGAAAGGTAAGTTTACCATAAATCTACTTTAAGTCATCGGGTTCCATAGGGCTCCACAGGGAAGACAATGGGGATGTACCAAAGCAGTTGATCAAAGGAGGGGATGCTCCTGAGTAGATAGGAGAATCCAGCGTCCAAATGAAGCATCCTGAGAGGCAAATATATCAAAGACACAAAACTTGAGAAAGGTGTGGACAGAAGACAACGAGGTCGCCTTGCAGAGTTACTCAGCAGATGCGCCATGGCGGGCTGCCCACGAAAGACCCACAGAGCGAGTAGAATGAGCAGACACTGCACTCAGCACAGGAAGAACAGCCTGCGTTCAAGCCTGTGAGATAGTCATGCAAAGCCATCTGGCCAGAGTCTGTCAGTCAGAAGGCCCCTCTTGGGAAATCTGATTTTCGGATGGAACTGGTATGAGTTACATAAATGTGGAGGGCACGGACCACGTCCAGGAAGGCCTTCCCTAGTTCGGGGAGAGGAGAGCCAGTATCATGCTTTCTTCATTATGGTGGAAACGGGACAAAACCTTAGGAAGGTAACCAGGACGAGTTCAAAGAACAGCCCTGACTAATGAAAAATCAGAAAAGGAGAGCAACAGGAGAGCGCCCCTAAGTCTGAAAGTCACCGAGCCCACAGGAAGAGAGTCATTGCTGTTATCCATTTAAGATCCACTGAATCTGGAGGTTCAAACGGAGGCTCCTGAAGTGCATGGAGAACCACTGACAAATCCCACAGACACACTGGAGGAACAAATGGAGGTTGAATTCAGAGGACCCCGTAAAGAAAGGTGCGGACATTGAAGAAATTCTGCATTGGAACCAAATGGACAGGGCAAAGACGTGCACTTTCAGAGAGACTAGAAGGAGGCAGGGATTCAATCCAGCTTGAAGACAGACAAGGATTCAGGAAACTCTAAAAAAAAAAAAAAACAGTGTCAAAGCGCCTAACAGCGCACCACGGGAAGCATGTATACCACACACTGTAATAAATATGGGCTGAGGACGGTTTCTGTGCTCTAAGCCTGGTCTGGACCACAGAGTGAGAGAAAACTTTGAACCTTAGGAGGGATCACTCGAGATTGACGCCGTCAAAAACAGACTGGCACCCTGAGACACCAGGTCAGTTTGTAGCAAAAGTGGAAAGGGAGCATCTATGGAGAAACTCTGTACATCGGAGACCCAATGACGCCTGGGCGATGCCAGATCTACCAACAGGACGGTGCCTCCTTCTTGTTGAACTTCCGAAGAACCCGCGGAAGAAGGTAGACTGGAGGGAAGCTGTACGCCAGACGGAAGGTCCATCACACTGCCAGGGCATCCACGAAGGCTGCTTCGGGATCTCTTGTCCTGGACTTGAACACAGGAACCTTGTGTTTGTATTGGTCCACCAGACACTGGAATAGCTCTGGATGTAGAGCATATTCGCTGGCATGCACGGCTGAGGAAGTCCACTTTCCAGTTGAATGTCCCTGGTATGAACTCCACCGAGATGGGTGGAAGATGACTTTCTGCCCATCGGACAATGTCAGCCACTTCCTGCATCACCAGCAAACTGCGAGTGTCCCCCTTATGGTTGGGGTAGGCCACGGTAGTGGCATCGTCAGTCTGAATCTGGACCAGTCTGCGCTGGATAATGAGGGCTCTGGAGACAGCACGTAGCTTCAGGATATTGATGGCTTAACAACTTTCAACAGGAGTCCAAAGGCCCTGGAAGGATATTGGCCAGTCACTGGGCACCATCCGCGGAGACTCGCAACTGTGGTAAGACAGACAATCCAGAATCCAGAAGGGTCGACCCTTGACCAAGTGAGCAGTCTGGAACCACCAGGTTAGGGACAGTCAAACCGCTGGAGAAAGGACCATCGTCTGGGACCTGATCAGATACGGTAGTCTGCTTCACCTGGATAGGGGCAGGTGTTGCAGGGGTCTAGAGTGCAACTGGGCATACTCCACCATGTCGAAGGTGGAGACCATGGACCCCAAGACTTGCATGGCAAACTGCAGAAACTTGCATACTCATTGCTGTAGTGCTGAAATTTTGTCTGCTGGCATAAAAAGTCTCTGATCCTCAGAATCCAGGAGAGCTCCCAGATGTATGTATGTATGTATGTATGTATGTATGTATGTATGTATGTATGTATGAGTGTATGAGGGATGACTTTTTCTAGTCGATTAGTCAGCCGAAGGACCTCCACCGAGTATGCGAGGATCAGCAGCTCGTCCAGGTATGGGATTACTCTTAACCCCTGATGATGCAACTGTGCCACCATAACAGCCATCATTTTGGTAAAGACACTGGGAGCAGTTGAAAGACCAAAGGGCAGTGCCCGAAACTGGTAATACTGTTGAAGGATAGCAAACCGTAAGAATTGCTAATGAGAGGGTGCTATAGGTACATGCATATAAGCATCCTGAATGTCTAGGGACACCAAAAGGCTCCATACCTAGGACAATAGAGTGGAGGATTTCCATACGAAACTTGGGCACCCTGATAAACCTGTTGAGAGATTTGAGATTGAGGGTAGGTCAATGAGACCCATTGGGGTTCTGAACCAGGAACAGGGTAGAGTAGAAACCTGTCCCACGATATTGACCAAGGGAATGAAACTATTTATTACCCCGGATTGCAGTAGGGACTGAATGACCTTCTAGAGGGCCAAAGCCTTTCTTGGGTCAGATGGGGACCCTGTCCAACAAAATTGCTGAGGGAGGCGTCTCTGGAATGAGAACGCGTACCCGTGAGAGACTACTTCTTGCACCCAGGCATCTCTGGCGGTCTGATGCCAGGACTGTGCAAACTTAAGAAGTCGGCCTCCCACCCTGGGATCTCCCAAAACGAGGGCCGCCCTGTTAGGCTGAGAGCATGTCTTCAGACTTGGTAGTTGAACGTCTAGCAGCCCAGGCCTGCTTGGTTCTGGGCTTAGTGGTCTTTGTGAAAGTCAACAGTCTGGGGTAGGACTGACTTTTATCTTTGCCTTGTGGGCAAAAGGACCAAAAGGTGGATGTCCGAGACAGCTGAGCAGAAGCTGAGGGCAGGAAAGCAGTCTTGGCGGCCACCAGAGTAGCCACGATTTTGTCCAACTCTGCAACAAACAGGATAGCCCCAGTGTAAGGAATCAATTCCAGGGCCTTTTTGGAATACGTGTTCGCTTTCCATGAGGGTAGCCAGAGGATGCAGCGGGTAACCACCGAGGTAGCAGACACCCTGGAAGCCAGTATCCAGAACCGTTTTTCTGAGGTAAGTTGCAGCCTCCCTGATATGTGTGATATGAGACATAAGGTCCCGGGAAACGTCAGAGGGAAGGCCTTCCTCTAGAGCAGGCATTCCCAACCACGGTCCTCAAGGCACACCAACGGTGCAGGTTTTAGTGATATCCAGGCTGCAGCACAGATGGTTAAATCAAAATAACTGAGCTACTAATTAAGTCACCTGTGCTGAAGCCTGGATATCACTAAAACCTGCACTGTTAGTGTGCCTTGAGGACCGCGGTTGGGAATGCCTGCTCTAGAGCCTCTGTCCAGCTCTCAATGGCTTTGGCCACCCAAGCAGCGGCCATAGCAGGCCGAGTAATTGCTCCTATAGGGCAATAGACAGATTTGAGACAGGCTTCACTCCTCCTATCTATAATCTCCTTTAAGGAAAATGTTGTAGGGATAGGTAAAGTAGAGGTTTTAACCAGTTGGGCAACATGAGAATACACAGCTGTGGGAACCTCACAATTAGCACAATCAGTTGCTGGAATAGGATAGAATTAAACAAGGTGCTTCGACAGCTGTAACTTTTTACCAGGGGTATTTCAAGCTTCACATAGGAGATCTGTAAGAACTCCTGAGGAAATTCAGCTTTTACAACCTTCTGGCACTTAAATAGCTGGGACTTCTTTGGTTGATGAGAGGCTCCCCCTCCTCTATTTGAATAGATTTGACGTCCTTTACTAGCGCAGATAGAATTAAAAGGTAGACTGACGCTCCTCCTTCCTGGAGGGGGACTCACTGAAAGACACATCTGCCTCCTCATATGACGCCTCAAAAACTGAAAGCTACATATACTGTGATGATGGCACAGCATGCCTAGTGGCTTTAGTGGGCATAGGTCTATCACCCTGCAACATCTATTGAAAGGCAGTAGAAGTAGTAGCTAAACTTTGTACTGAGGTAGAGAGTATGTCCACCCAAGGAGATCTTAGCTGTGATGGAATAGCAGGGTGCATCTGCTGAGGGAATCCCATAGGGGGAGTCATTGTAGGGGGTGTCACTGCAGGGGTTGCCAGGCGATCAGCTGTCTGTGCCAGTATCAGTGAAAAGGAAGCCCAGGAGAAATCTTGCACAGGAGCTGGAGGGACTGGCTGGGTAGGTGGGATATAGCAAGATGCACATAAACCATCCTGTACAATATCTTGAGGGGAAAATCCTGCTGAACAGGACTTACATGAGACCAGCACATAAGCAGCAGCCTCCTTGTGAGCCTTGCCCTTGCTAGTCATACCTGCAAGAATGGTATAACGCAATATGGCACTAGGCATTGTGCAACAATGACAGTACTGTAAGAGCCTTCACAAACACTGGGGGTGATTCAGACCTGATCATTGCCATGCCTTTTTGCAAAGCAGGCGATCAGCAATAGACTGCGCATGCACCGCAATGCGCACGCGCGTCACCAAACAGTTATTGCCAGTCAGCGACAGGCTGGTGCGAAAAATGCAATTGCACAGCCATTTGCATGGTGATTGACAGAAAGAGGCAGTTTGTGGGTAGTAACTGACCGTTTTCTGGTAGTGTCAGGGCAAACGCAAGCGTGCCCAAGCGTTTTCAGGGAGGGTAAGCGACATCAGCTCCGACCCAGATGAGCCTGTTCTCATCGCACTGGAGGAGAAAGTCCTGGGCTGCGCACAGACTACACACAGTAGAAAAATCATTCAATGGTAAGTGAGGTGCAAACGGATTTGCAGCTGTCCGCTGACTGAGGTATTTTTAGCAGCTCGGCGTACACATGCAATCGCACACACGCATGGTGAATATACACTCCCCTTGGGTGGCGACTATCTGAACGCAGGACAACAATTTGAGCAGCCCAGCGATCAGGTCTGAATCACCCTCACTGTAAGCTATGAAGTATGAAAAACGCCTATAGACCGGTTCTTATGGTTTTAGAGAAGCAAAAGGGAAAGGTATAAACTGACAGGAGAAAAATATCAGCCAGCAGATCTAGCACAAGTCACAGACAATGTAGAATACAATATAAATAACTGCAATGGGCTCTAAATCAACTACACAGACCGCAGTGGCTGGTAGGATATAGCGCTGTATAACCTGGCTCCTAGAAGAGGTATACAGGCAAAGTGGACCCAGCGTTCCTGGAGACTTGTAGCTGCAGAGTGAAAATGGTTGTAGTACGTCACTGAGGGGGAGGAAGAACAGCTCAGAGGTGGGAAGACCGCAGTGGAATGGTGCCCTGAGCTGGGGGAGGGGCTGCCGGGAGAGGGCTGACCTCCCCTATGCTGACATCAACCACAGGTTCCCTTGCCTCTATGAAAGGAACACCTGCGCCAGTATAGTGAGCCCTGGTTGCCCAGTGGAGTCCTGGACGAACCGGTGCCCATGCCAGCACCTCCAATCGTCTCCTGAGACCAGAGGTAGAACTGTGCAAAAGACGCCGGAACCCGCCTTACCTGTACCCCTCTGTACCAGCTGCAGAACGGGGTCCTCCCATGGAGCTATAATCGTTAAGCCCTCAGGTGGGGGTTATGGAGCAGCAGCACTGGTGTACAGAGGACTGCTTAAGTGTTGCTGCTTCGTTCTAGAAGTAAAAAAAGAAATCAAATAAAACAAAATAAAGCTTAGGCTGCTTTAATAAATGGTGAACTGCCTCCTGCCAGCACCAAAACGAAACTTGAGAGCCTGAGCTGTGGCCAGCGTATATATGTGGGAAGGACCGGAGCATCTTGGTATACCTAAAGGTTTAACTGTTTGGTGCCCGGTCCTCACCACCCCATGCCCCCTGCGGAGCCCTAAGGAACCTGAAGAAGAAATGTGTATTTCCTCCTTCCTTACAATATGCACAGGAATGACATCAGTCTGGAGAGGATTGTCAGGAAAAGGCCATTCAAAAGTGTGGGGGAGCTTCACAAGGAGTGGACTGAGGCTGGAGTCAGTGCATCAAGAACTACAACACACACATGGATCCTGGACATGGGCTTCAAATGTCGTATTCCTTTTGTCAAGCCACTCCTGAACAACAAACATCAGAAGCGTCTAAACTGGGCTAAAGAAAAAAAGAACTGATCCGTTGCTCAGTGGTCAAAAAGTCCTCTATCCTGATGAGAGCAAATTTTGCATCTCATTTGGAAACCAAGGTCCCAGAGTATAGAGGAAGAATGGAGAGCCACACAATCCAAGATGCTTGAAGACCAGTGTGAAGTTTCCACAGTCTGTGTTGATTTGGGGAGCCATGTCATCTGCTGGTGTTGCTCCACTGTGCTTTATTAAGCCCAGAGTCAACGCAGCTGTCTACCAGGACATTTTAGAGCACTTCATGCTTTCTTCAGCAGACAAGCTTTAAGGAGATGCCGACTTAATTTTCCAGCAGGACTTGGCACCTTCCCACATTGCCAAAAGTATCAAAACCTGGTTCAGTGACTGTGGGATTACTGTGCTGGATTGGACAGCAAACACGCCTGACCTGAACACCACAGAGAATCTATAGGGCATTGCCAAGAGAAAGATAAGAGACATGAGACCGAGCAATGCAGAAGAGCTGAAGGCCGCTATTGAAGCATCCTGGTCTTCCATAACATCTCAGCAGTGACACAAGCTGATAGAATCCATGCCACACCGCATTGAGGCAGTAATTCATGCAAAAGGGGCCAAAACCAAGTAATGAGTACATATGCATGATTATACTTTTCAGAGGGCCATCATTTCTGTATTTAAAATCCTTTTTTTTTATTGATTTTATGTAATATTCTAATTTTCTGAGATTTTGGATTTGGGTTTTTCATAAGCTGTAAGCAGCAATTATCAAAAATGATAACAAATAAAGGATTGAAATATCTCACTTTGCATGTAATGAGTCTATATAATATATTAGTTTCACCTTTTAGTTAAATTACTGAAATAAATGAACTTTTGCACAATAACGAGATTTATGGTAAGAACTTACCGTTTTTAAATCTCTTTCTGCGAGGTACACTGGGCTCCACAAGGATTAACATCGGGGTGTAGAGTAGGATCTTGATCCGAAGCACCAACAGGCTCAAAGCTTTGACTGTTCCCAAGATGCACAGCGCCGCCTCCTCTATAACCCCGCCTCCGTGCACAGGAGCTCAGTTTCGTTAACCAGCCCAATGCAGTAGCAGGTACCAGAGACGACAATCGCTCGTAGCCAAATACACCACACACACCCCACAAGAGAAGGTGCCAGCGGCTAATGCCATACCAACCCAAAGAAGCTAAGCGCGTCAGAGTGGGCGCCTTGTGAAGCCCAGTGTACCTCGCAGAAAAAGATTTAACAACGGTAAGTTCTTACCATAAATCTCGTTTTCTGCTGCGGGGTACACTGGGATCCACAAGGATTAACATCGGGGATGTCCTAAAGCAGTTCTTTATGGGAGGGGACGCACTGTAGCGGGCACAAGAACCCGGCGTCCAAAGGAAGCATCCTAGGAGGCAGAAGAATCGAAGGCATAGAACCTTATGAACGTCTTCACTGAGGACCATGTAGCCGCCTTACACAAGTGTTCAAGGGTCGCACCACGGCGGACCGCCCAAGAAGGTCCAACAGACCGAGTAGAATGGGCTTTGATGGTAGCAGGAGCTGGAAGACCAGCCTGTACATAAGCATGTGCAATCACCATTCTAATCCATCTGGCCAAGGTCTGCTTGTTAGCAGGCCAGCCACGTTTGTGAAAACCAAACAAGACAAAATGAGAATCAGAATTCCGAATGGAGGAGGTTCTCTTCACATAGATACGGAGAGCCCGTACCACATCCAAAGATCGTTCTTTGGAAGACACCTCATGAGAATTAAAGGCCGGAACCACAATTTCTTGATTAAAGGTGGAAGGAAGACACCACCTTAGGTAAATAACCCGGACGCGTTCTAAGAACCGCCCGGTCACGGTGAAAAATCAGATAGGGGGACTTACAGGATAAGGCACCCAAGTCCGAGACCCTTCTAGCTGAAGCGATAGCCAGCAAAAACAAAACCTTAAGGGAAAGCCACTTAAGGTCTGCAGACGCAAGAGGTTCAAACGGAGACTCTTGCAAGGCCTCCAGAACCACAGACAGATCCCAAGGGGCCACAGGTGGCATATAAGGAGGCTGAATCCGCAACATGCCCTGAGTGAAGGTATGAACATCAGGTAGGGCAGCAATCTTTCTCTGAAACCAAACAGACAAGGCAGAAACGTGAACCCTGAGGGAGGCCAGACGAAGGCCTAAATCCAGGCCCTGTTGTAGGAAAGCCAAAAGCTTGGCCGTACTAAACTTGAAAACGTCATGATTGTGAGACGTGCACCAAGTAAAGTAAGCATTCCAGACCCTATGGTAAATCCGAGCAGAAGCCATCTTTCGGCCCTTCAACATACTTTGAACGACCGCCTCAGAAAAACCCTTGGCCCTCAAGACGGAAGCTTCAAGAGCCACACCGTCAAAGCCAGACGGGCCAAGTCCTGGTTGACACAAGGGCCCTGAACGAGGAGGTCTGGTTGTTGTGGAAGTAGAAGAGGACGATCTAGCGAGAGGCCCTGTAGACCGGAGAACCAGTGCCGTCTGGGCCACGCTGGAGCGAACAGAAGTAGGATTCCTCCTTCTTGTTTGAACTTCCGTATTACTCTGGGCAGGAGTGACACCGGAGGGAACACGTACGGCAACCGAAAGTTCCATGGAATTGCCAGAGTGTACACGAACGCTGCTTGAGGATCCCTAGTCCGTGCTCCGAAGACCGGAACCTTGTGATTGTGTCGAGACGCCATCAGGTCCACATCTGGAAGGCCCCACATGTCCACAAGAAGTTAAAATACCTCTGGATGGAGGGTCCACTCTCCAGCGTGTACATCGTGACGACTGAGAAAGTCTGCTTCCCAGTTTAGGACCCCCGGAATGAACACTGCGGATATGGCCGGCAGATAGCGTTCTGCCCATTGAAGAATCCGTGATACTTCCCTCATTGCCATGCGGCTCCGAGTGCCGCCTTGATGATTGATGTATGCCACCATGGTGGCGTTGTCCGATTGTACTTGAACAGGTCTGTTACGTATCAAATGCTGGGCCAGGTTTAGTGCATTGAACACTGCCCGCAATTCCAGAATGTTTATCGGGAGTAGAGACTCCTCCTCGGTCAACCGAACCTGAAGGGAGTGTTGTTCCAACACCGCGCCCCAACCTCTCAGACTGGCATCTGTCGTCAGCAGGACCCAGTTGGATATCCAGAAGGGACGGCCCCTACTCAATCGATGGTCCTGAAGCCACCAGCTCAGTGACAGGCGGACCTCCGGAGACAGGGAGATCATGTGAGATCTGACCCGGTGAGGCAGGCCGTCCCACTTGGTCAGAATTAACTTCTGCAGTGGGCGAGAATGGAATTGAGCATACTCCACCATGTAGAAAGCCAACACCATGAGACCTAGCACTTGCATTCCCGATTGTATCGACACTTGCGATCAAGATAGGAAGCATCGAATCCTGTCCTGAAGCTTCAGGACTTTCTCCTGAGACAAGAACAACCGCTGGTTGTGAGTGTCTAATACCGCTCCCAGGTGCACCATGCTCTGAGCAGGAAACAGGGAAGATTTCTTCCAGTTGATTAGCCACCCGTGGGCTTTCATAAACTGGACCGTCAGATCTAGATGACACAGGAGAAGTTCTGGGGAATTTGCCAGGATCAACAAATCGTCCAAGTACGGTAGGATCCTGACCCTTTGGCGGCAAAGTACAGCCGTCATTACCGCCATGACCTTGATGAAAACTCGCGGAGCCGTTGTCAAACCAAAGGGTAACGCCCAAAATTGGTAATGAAGGTTGCCCACCGCAAACCTCAGGTACTGCTGATAAAACACTGCAATAGGAATATGCAGGTAGGCATCCTGTATGTCCAGGGAGACCATATAGTCCCCAGGCACCAAGGCCAGAACAATAGAGTGCAGAGTTTCTATACGAAACTTGGAGACCCGCACAAACTTGTTCAAGGACTTCAGATTGAGAATGGGCCACGAGGGCTCGTTCGGTTTCGGGACTAGAAACAGCGGAGAATAGTACACCTTGCCTCTCTGAGCCAGAGGTACTTATATTACCACTCCTGTGGTCAAGAGGGAATGTACCACCGAATGCAGAGTGTTTGCCTTCACCTGGTCCAAAGGTACCACTGTCAGGCAAAATCGATGAGGGGGACGGTTCCTCAAGGGTACGGCGTAGCCTCGAGCGACGACTTCCTTTACCCAGGCATCGGAAGTGGTCTTCAACATTCCTGGGCAAAACCTAGAAGCCGGCCCTCCACCCTGGGTTTTGGAAGCAGGCTGACGGGCAGCCCAGGCCCGCTTTGGTCTGGGCTTGGCAGGTTTGGAAGCACGATATTGCTTTGGGTACGCCTGACCTTTTGCTTTACCTGGAGGACTAAAGGGCCGAGGGAAAGTACTTTTAGCCTTCTGTGCGGAAGGAGCCGTACTAGGTAGGCAAGCTGTTTTATAGCAGTAGCCAGATCAGCCACAATCTTATTTAGGTCTTCGCCAAAAAGAATGTCTCCCTTGAAAGGAAGCACCGCCAGGGTTTTCTTGGAATCCATATCCACCGACCAGGATCTCAACCAAAGGATACGTCAAGCCAAGACGGATGTAGTGGTAGCCTTGGCCGCCAGCACCCCGGCATCGGAAAGCCGCCTCCTTAAGGTACAGAGAAGCCGTGGCAATATATGAGAGACATTATCGAGCATGCTCTGAAGTGTTGGAAGGCAGCTCCGCCTCAAGCTCCTGAGCCCACGCCTCAACAGCTTCAGCAGCCCATGTTGCTGCAATGGTTGCCTATGCACAGCCCCCGTTAGGGGGTAAATCGCTTTCAAACAACCCTCCACACGTCTATCCGTCGGTTCCTTCAGAAAGGTGACGGTAGTTATTGGCAGAGCTGAGGAAACTACCATGCGTGTAACATGAGAATCTACAGGCGGAGGAGTTTCACAATTTTTACATAGCTTCGCAGAGAGAGGATAGCCAACAGTCTCTTATGCAGTGTGAATTTTGTTCCCGGATTTTCCCATGATTCCTGACGTATGTCAGCCAGGTGTTGAGAATGAGGTAAAACTTGTTTAACCACCTTCTTACGTTTAAATCTGTCCGGATTTTTAGAGACAGCCGCCAGATCAGGTTCATCAGAGACCTGAAGAATGAGCCTGATAGCCTCAATTAAATCAGGGACATACACCAGTGACTTTCCTTCCCCATCAGAAGCATCAGAGTCAGTGTCTGTGGGGGTCAGTGAATGGACCCTCCTCCTCAGAGGCAGTGTCTGGGACAGCGATGGATTGTGAGGATGTAGCGGCCCGTTTAGAAGACGTCTTAGTCTTAGGTGGGTGAGAGCGAGACTTCTTTTTAGTCAGCGAGCAGTTCAAGTGCTGTAACTGTGTTGAGATTTGATCCACCCAGGGCAGATTGACTGTAGGGACCATAAATTGCTGCACTGGCATAGGAGGTCCCACAGGGGGCGTAAGTTTAGTTACCAGCATATTTAACAACATGGAGAAGGTAGCCCAAGGTGGGTCATTAGTCACCCCCGGTGCTACAGATCCACTGGGGTATAAGGAACCACCTGAACCTGACCTCTCTGCTGCCATGTTTTCCTCAAAAGTGACTGCAGCATCACCACCACGCAATGTCGGAGAAGCCCCAGTTCAGTTGCTTCGTGTAGCCGACATAATGATAAGCACAATAGCAGGCAACCTGGTACAATCTTAAAAGCGATATACCTAGCAAGAACTCCCAATGTAGTGTGACTTTCTTGTCAGCACAAACCGGGAATCCAAGATAAATCACAAAGAAAAATACACAGCAAGTATATCTTGTGAAATACCTATATAATTCAGAAACCTGACACACTTAGCCTCCTCAGGTTACAGAATATAGGAGTAGCAAGCCGAGTGAAATACCCGAGATGGCAGCCACGCAGCAACTACATGCACATACACATATATAGTCACAAGCGTACCATGCAGGAATTATACCAAACCATAAAACTGAACTGGACTAGCAATACAAAGTGGTCTTCAGTATGCCGGCTGACGGGATCCCGGCGCACAGTTTACAGGCGCCGGAATCCCGACAGCTGGCATACCGACACTTATTCTCCCTCGTGGGGGTCCACGACATCCCAGGGGGGAGAATAAAATAGCGTGGCGCGCGCAAGGGGCTCATTTGCGCTCGCCACACTGTCGGTAAGCCGGCGGTCGGGCTCCCGGCGCCGGTATGCTGGTCGCCGGGAGCCCGACCGCCGGCATACCATACCACACCCCTCAGTATAGATATATATATGTAAACAGTAGATATAACAAAACACAGTAGATACTGGATGTATATCACAGGGAGTTTATACCACACAACCCTGAATGTTTGCACTCTTTCTTAACTAACACTGTCCCTTGACAGGTAGAATACTTAAGTGTCCTGTAAAATGCACAGCGCTGGCGACTTTACAGAGGAGGATTTGCCCCAGCAGTCCCAGGAACAGCACAGCTAAGAGTGATGACGGCTGACAGGGAGTGAGGGAGAGATATGCAGCTCCAGGGCGGGAACATTTACCCAAATGGTGCCCTGGGGCTGGGGGAGGAGCTACAGGATAGGCCTTATCCCCCTGCTGGCTTCCCCACCGGGCACTGTGGGCTGTATAAAAACGAGTAACTAGTGGAACGGCTGCCCTTTACTGTGTCCACGCCAGCGCGCGCCGCCCGCCTCCCACGCCCACGCCTGATCGCGATAATAGCTGGCCAAGGAGACCCCTTACCTCCCCTTGTACCTGCGGACACGCGATCCCGGAGGGCAGCGGCGAGTGTGTGTGACTGACGAGGAAGGACACCGGAGCCTCAGCTGTAGTTCCCCGTCAACCAGGGCGCGGGAGTATACAGCGCCGCTGGGGTAGTGATGGAGCTGCAGCAGAGAATGTCTATCTGACATACATTAAAGCTGCAGCCCGTGAAGTCTTCAAATTTCTTCTTTCTTCAGAAATTAAGCTATAATATGGGCTGCGGGAGCAGCCCCCCTGTTGATTGCCTGCTTACTGCATGGCACCAATTTACAAACTGAGCTTCTGTGCACGGAGGCTGGGTTATAGAGGAGGCGGCGCTGTGCATCTTAAGAACAGTCAAAGCTTTGAGCCTGTTGGGGCCTCGGATCAAGATCCTACTCTACACCCCGGTGTTAATCCTTGTGGAGCCCAGTGTACCCCGCAGCAGAAAATAAGAATTTACTCACCGGTAATTCTATTTCTCGTAGTCCGTAGTGGATGCTGGGAACTCTGTAAGGACCATGGGGAATAGACGGGCTCCGCAGGAGACTGGGCACTCTAAGAAAGAATTAGGACTACTGGTGTGCACTGGCTCCTCCCTCTATGCCCCTCCTCCAGACCTCAGTTAGGGAAACTGTGCCCGGAAGAGCTGACACAACAAGGAAAGGATTTGGAATCCCGGGTAAGACTCATACCAGCCACACCAATCACACCGTACAACTCGTGATACTATACCCAGTTAACAGTATGAATAACAACTGAGCCTCACTAACAGATGGCTCATAACAATAACCCTTTAGTTAGGCAATAACTATATACAAGTATTGCAGACAATCCGCACTTGGGATGGGCGCCCAGCATCCACTACGGACTACGAGAAATAGAATTACCGGTGGGTAAATTCTTATTTTCTCTAACGTCCTAGTGGATGCTGGGAACTCCGTAAGGACCATGGGGATTATACCAAAGCTCCCAAACGGGCGGGAGAGTGCGGATGACTCTGCAGCACCGAATGAGCAAACTCAAGGTCCTCCTCAGCCAGGGTATCAAACTTGTAGAATTTTGCAAACGTGTTTGATTCCGACCAGGTAGCAGCTCGGCAAAGTTGTAAAGCCGAGACCCCTCGGGCAGCCGCCCAAGAAGAGCCCACCTTCCTCGTGGAATGGGCCTTTACTGATTTAGGATGCGGCAGTCCAGCCGCAGAATGTGCAAGTTGAATCGTGGAGCAGATCCAGCGAGCAATAGTCTGCTTAGAAGCAGGAGCACCCAGCTTGTTGGGTGCATGCAGGATAAACAGCGAGTCAGTCTTTCTGACTCTAGCCGTCCTGGAAACATAGATTTTCAGGGCCCGGACTACGTCCAGCAACTTGGAGGCCTCCAAGTCCCGAGTAGCCGCAGGCACCACAATAGGTTGGTTCAAATGAAACGCTGATACCACCTTAGGGAGGAATTGGGGACGCGTCCTCAATTCTGCTCTGTCCATATGGAAGATCAGATAGGGGCTTTTACAGGACAAAGCCGCCAATTCTGACACCCGCCTAGCCGAAGCCAAGGCCAAAAGCATGACCACTTTCCACGTGAGATATTTTAATTCCACGGTCTGAAGTGGCTCAAACCAATGTGAGTTTAGGAAATCCAACACAACGTTGAGATCCCAAGGTGCCACTGGGGGCACAAAAGGGGGCTGAATATGCAGCACTCCCTTAACAAACGTCTGAACTTCAGGCAGTGAAGCCAGTTCTTTTTGAAAGAAAATAGACAGGGCCGAAATCTGGACTTTAATGGAACCCAATTTTAGGCCCATAGTCACTCCTGACTGTAGGAAGTGCAGAAATCGACCCAGCTGAAATTCTTCTGTGGGGGCTTTCAAAGCCTCACACCAAGCAACATATTTTCGCCATATGCGGTGATAATGCTTTGCTGTCACATCTTTCCTAGCTTTTATCAGCGTAGGAATGACTTCAACCGGAATGCCCTTTTCCATCAGGATCCGGCGTTCAACCGCCATGCCGTCAAACGCAGCCGCGGTAAGTCTTGGAACAGACAGGGCCCCTGCTGTAGCAGGTCCTGTCTGAGAGGCAGAGGCCAAGGGTCCCCTGAGATCATTTCTTGCAGTTCCAGGTACCAAGTCCTTCTTGGCCAATCCGGAACGATGAGTATAGTTCTTACTCCTCTCTTTCTTATTATCCTCAGCACCTTTGGTATGAGAGGAAGAGGAGGGAACACATAAACCGACTGGTACACCCACAGTGTCACTAGAGCGTCCACAGCTATCGCCTGAGGGTCCCTTGACCTGGCGCAATATCTTTTTAGCTTTTTGTTGAGGCAGGACGCCATCATGTCCACCTGTGGCCTTTCCCAACGGTTTACAATCAGTTGGAAGACTTCTGGATGAAGTCCCCACTCTCCCGGGTGGAGGTCGTGCCTGCTGAGGAAGTCTGCTTCCCAGTTGTCCACTCCCAGAATGAACACTGCTGACAGTGCTATCACGTGATTTTCCGCCCATCGGAGAATCCTTGTGGCTTCTGCCATCGCCATCCTGCTTCTTGTGCCGCCCTGTCGGTTTACATGGGCGACCGCCGTGATGTTGTCTGACTGAATCAGCACCGGCTGGTTTTGAAGCAGGGGTCTTGCCTGACTTAGGGCATTGTAAATGGCCCTTAGTTCCAGAATATTTATGTGTAGGGAAGCTTCCTGACTCGACCATTGTCCTTGGAAGTTTCTTCCCTGAGTGACTCCCCCCCAACCTCGGAGGCTTGCATCCGTGGTCACCAGGACCCAGTCCTGTATGCCGAATCTGCGGCCCTCTAGAAGATGAGCACTCTGCAGCCACCACAGCAGAGACACCCTGGCCCTCGGGGACAGGGTGATCAGCCGATGCATCTGAAGATGCGATCCGGACCACTTGTCTAACAGATCCCACTGAAAGATCCTTGCATGGAACCTGCCGAATGGAATTGCCTCGTAAGAAGCTACCATCTTTCCCAGGACTCACGTGCAGTGATGCACCGACACCTGTTTTGGTTTCAGGAGGTCTCTGACCAGAGATGAGAACTCCTTGGCCTTCTCCTCCGGGAGAAACACCTTCTTCTGTTCTGTGTCCAGAATCATACCCAGGAACAGCAGACGCGTCGTAGGAACCAGCTGCGACTTTGGAATATTCAGAATCCAGCCGTGCTGTTGTAGCACTTCCTGAGATAGTGCTACTCCGACCAACAACTGCTCCCTGGACCTCGCCTTTATAAGGAGATCGTCCAAGTATGGGATAATTATAACTCCCATCTTTCGAAGGAGTATCATCATTTCGGCCATTACTTTGGTAAATACCCTCGGTGCCGTGGACAGACCAAACGGCAACGTCTGGAATTGGTAATGGCAGTCTTGTACCACAAAACGGAGGTACACCTGGTGAGGTGGGTAAATGGGGACATGCAGGTAAGCATCCTTGATGTCCAGTGATACCATGTAATGCCCTTCTTCCAGGCTTGCAATAACCGCCCTGAGCGATTCCATTTTGAACTTGAACCTCCTTATATAAGTGTTCAAGGATTTCAAATTTAGTATGGGTCTCACCGAACCGTCTTGTTTCGGTACCACAAACATTGTGGAATAGTAACCCCGTCCCTGTTGAAGGAGGGGAACTTTTATTATCACCTGCTGGAGGTACAGCTTGTGAATTGCCGCCAGCACTACCTCCCTGTCCGGGGGATTGGCTGGCAAGGCTGATTTGAGGTAACGGCGAGGGGGAGACGTCTCGAATTCCAGCTTGTATCCCTGAGATACCACTTGTAGAACCCAGGGATCCACCTGTGAGCGAACCTACCGGTCGCTGAAGTTCCGGAGACGGGCCCCCACCGCACCTGGCTCCACCAGTGGAGCCCCAGCGTCATGCGGTGGATTTAGTGGAAGCAGGGGAGGATTTTTGTTCTTGGGAACTGGCTGTATGGTGCAGCTTTTTCCCTCTACCCCTGCCTCTGGGCAGAAAGGACGCGCCTTTAACCCGCTTGCCTTTCTGGGGCCGAAAGGACTGTACCTGATAATACGGTGCTTTCTTAGGCTGTGAGGGAACCTGAGGTAAAAATGTCGACTTCCCAGCTGTCGCTGTGGAAAAGAGGTCCGAGAGACCATCCCCAAACAATTCCTCACCCTTGTAAGGCAAAACCTCCATGTGCCTTTTAGAATCCGCATCACCTGTCCACTGCCGAGTCCATAATACTCTCCTGGCAGAAATGGACATTGCATTTATTCTAGATGCCAGCCGGCAAATATCCCTCTGTGCATCTCTCATATATAAGACTACTTTGGGTATTCAATTATCCGCAAATTCGCTGCAATTTTTCGCGGCAAACGGCCGAAAATTGCTGCGAAAACGCTCCATTTTTCGACCTATTCAATTCCGACCGGGTTTCACGTGAAAATTCTTGCAGTGAAAAGTGCAGGTGAAAATGGGGAAATCAGCCTGTACCCCAAAAAATTCTAAACTAACATAGGAAAACAGAAGAGAAGTGTGTTAGAGATCACATTAGAGAGTTTTTGGGGACTTAAATTGTGTGAAATGGCGGTTATATGCATTTATTATAAAATGCAAAAAAATGATAGAAAGCAAGTTTTTTTGAGCAAAATAAATGCTCTCACTAAATTTGGGGTACATGAAAATGGGTATAAGTATATATTTGGGTCATTTTAGGGTACTTTAAAAAAAAAAGTGGAAACAGACCGATTACTCCCATCTGCAAGCCTAAAAAACACCTGTCCCACTCATAAAGCACCCCAATATACCTGTCCCATACCTTGAACCCCAATTTCCATCACTTTTTACTTTTTCACCCCAAAAATGACATGTCATTATTGGCCAATTAAAAATAATTAAAAACTTCAACGTGCCTAATTAGTCATAAAGGGGGGTGTCCCAGGAGTTCTGTACCATATCCAAACATTTTTACCTTAAAATAGTGACTTTTCCCAACTTTTCACCTGCTTCAGAGAAGGTGAAGTGAAATTAGTGAAAACATGATCACCGATAAATTTTCCAGGATAATTGAATAGGCTGTAATTGCATTTCACGTGAAAAGTCCGGTTTTTCACCCGAAAACCGGACTTTTCACGTGAAAAGTCCGTTATCACTGCTAATTGAATATGGCCCTACGTCTTTAATATGCTCTATGGTTAGCAATATAGTGTCCCTGTCAAGGGAATCAATGTTATCAGACAGGGAATCAGACCACGCTGCTGCAGCACTGCACATCCATGCTGAAGCAATAGCAGGTCTCAGTATAGTACCTGAGTGTGTATATACAGACTTCAGGATAGCCTCCTGCTTTCTATCCGCAGGCTCCTTTAAGGCGGCCGTATCCTGAGACGGTAGTGCCACTTTTTTTGACAAGCGTGTGAGCGCTTTATCCACCCTCGGGGATGTCTCCCAACGTACCCTGTCCTCTGGCGGGAAAGGGTACGCCATTAGTAACTTTTCAGAAATCACTAGTTTTTTATCAGGGGAAGCCCACGCTTCTTCACACACTTCAATTAACTCATCTGATGGGGGAAAAACCACTGGTTGCTTTTTCTCCCCAAACATAATACCCTTTTTAGTGGTTCCTGGGTTAATGTCAGAAATGTGCAACACATTTTTCATTGCCGTAATCATGCAACGGATGGCCCTAGTGGAATGTACATTTGTCTCGTCGTCGACACTGGAGTCAGACTCCGTGTCAACATCTGTGTCTGCCATCTGAGGTAGCGGGCGTTTTTGAGCCCCTGATGGCCTTTGAGACGCCTGGGCAGGCACTGGCTGAGAAGCCGGCTGTCCCACAGCTGTTATGTCATCGAACCTTTTATGTAAGGAGTTGACACTGTCGGTTAATACCTTCCACATATCCATCCACTCTGGTGTCGACCCCGCAGGGGGTGACATCACATTTATCGGCACCTGCTCCGCCTCCAGATAAGCCTCCTCATCAAACATGTCGACACAGCCGTACCGACACACCGCACACACCCAGGGAATGCTCTGACTGAGGACAGGACCCCACAAAGTCCATGGGGAGACAGAGAGAGAGTATGCCAGCACACACCACAGCGCTATATAAACAGGGATTTACACTATTACAGAAAGTGATTTTCCCTATAGCAGCTATACAATACAGTTTTGCGCCTAAATTTAGTGCCCCCCCTCTCTTTTTTACCCTTTGAGCCTGGAAACTGCAGGGGAGAGCCTGGGGAGCTGTCTTCCAGCGGAGCTGTGAAGAGGAAATGGCGCCAGTGTGCTGAGGGAGATAGCCCCGCCCCCTTTTTGGTGGTGTGCATAGGGAGCAATGGCGCACAGCTGCAGTGCTGTGCGCTACCTTAATGAAGACCGGAGTCTTCAGCCGCCGATTTCCAGGACGTTCTTCTTGCTTCTGGCTCTGCAAGGGGGGCGGCGGCGCGGCTCCGGACGACCGAGGCTGGGTCTGTGTTCGATCCCTCTGGAGCTAATGGTGTCCAGTAGCCTAGAAGCCCAAGCTAGCTGCAAGCAGGTAGGTTCGCTTCTCTCCCCTAAGTCCCTCGTAGCAGTGAGTCTGTTGCCAGCAGATCTCACTGAAAATAAAAAACCTAATAAATACTTTCTTTACTAGAAGCTCAGGAGAGCCCCTAGTGTGCAACCAGCTCGAGCCGGGCACAGATTCTAACTGAGGTCTGGAGGAGGGGCATAGAGGGAGGAGCCAGTGCACACCAGTAGTCCTAATTCTTTCTTAGAGTGCCCAGTCTCCTGCGGAGCCCGTCTATTCCCCATGGTCCTTACGGAGTTCCCAGCATCCACTAGGACGTCAGAGAAATTCAAATTTTCTGAGTTCCACCTGTAATGTGTGATGAATGATTTTATACAAATTATTACATACTACACACACCGTACTAGTATGCTCATTCAAGACTGTTCTACGTTCTATTGCAAATATCCAGTGAATTCCAGAAGACACATTTACGAGTTAGTGGAGCATTAGCCTAGTCTTCCCACAGCTGTGATCTCCATATGCTGGATATTATCAACACCCTTGTTCTCAAGAGCAAATGGAGAATTTACCGAAAATATCATAAATCCCAATATTTCAAACATGACAATGCTAACACTGTAACTACTTACCTTTATATTCCAGCAACAAATAATGAAGCAATAACATGGTAATGAGGGCAGGAGATAAAGTAGTCTAATCTATCCAGTGTATATATCTTATTATTTGTGATTATAAAAGTGTAATATGTATCCAGTGTTCTTACTGTGTTGTATGCATTGGTAAAAGGACAAATTCAACTGTCTTCAGAGCCTGCAGAACCTTTCTAAAGAGACTGCAGTAATTCAATTGTTTGTGCCGATGGGCGGGAATACCGCGGACACCCATTATTTCTGCTTGCATCCTCCTGAGGCAAGATGTCGGCTTCTGGGCGCCAAAACTGTATTTAAGAAGTGGACCCAATGCTTTGAATGGGGTTAGCCGCTTTCCGTGTCTAGACCCAGTGCATTTGGGAATGAGAAGTAATGGGTGCCCACATCACTCGTGCACAACTGCAGAACAATTAAATGGAACAACAAAAGAAACTACTTGTTCAGCGCCTCAAACAAATCAATCATTTAAATAAAGCCAACAAATTAAGGTACAACAGGCTCCTGAGACACTGCGCTTGCCACACCACTATGTGAGATGGATTGGAAGACTATAGAACAAGAAAAGTGGCTGCGCTGTGTGTCAGCAGCTATATAAAATAGAGAGCACAACGTATAAAATGTAAAGAATGTATTCTCTTAATCAGTATAGTTATAAAACATGTAGGTTAATAATACACCTATATCTGTCTCAGGTGATATAAAGGTTCAGCCGTGTGATAAAATGGCTATCCAATATATTAAATCCTAATTGTGCAATAGGGAGGGAACAGGAGAATTTGTAGATGTAGTTCCAGATAAATATAAACGTATACTACCTCTCCGGCAAGGGCTGGTATAAACTTGGCCGGGCGTCCCTGGCTAGTGAGTCCTGCGTTGCCCGATGTTCTGCACAGAGGAGAGGAGTGTTGCGGTGCCCAGTGCCGAGCACCTCCCAATAGAAAGTGATGTATGATCGTCTCCTGTACTCCTGATCGCCAGCCGGCGATGAAGCAAGCTGCTGAGATGCACAATGTGATTGTACAGCGGAGCGGAAAGGTGGGTATCCCAAAGCTGAGTACCTGCCGCCAGGAGGAAATGTGCGGTCGTCTCCTGTTCTCGTGATCGCTGGCTGGCGGTGATAGCAAGCTGCTGTCGGAGAGTCAAAGGCGGTTTCTTGCCGCAGTCAGCCGGTCAGCTGGATGGAAGAGAAGCTGTGTGGATTGCACAGGATTAATTCACCTGGACCAGGTGTATGGAAGGTGTATGGAAGGCGGGGTCCTGACGTGTTTCGTCACGATCACGTGACTTTATCAAAGGTAATTAAGGTGAATTAATCCAGCCAGCGATCACGAGAACAGGAGACGATTATACATCACTTTTTATTGGGAGGTGCTCGGCACTGGGCACCGCAATACTCCTCTCCTCTGTGCAGAACATCAAGCAACGCAGGACTCACTAGCCGGGGACGCCCGGCCCAGTTTATACCAGCCCTTGCCGGAGAGGTAGTATACGTTTATATTGATCTGGAACTACATCTACAAATTCTCCTGTTCCCTCCCTATTGCACAATTAGGATTTAATATATTGGATAGCCATTTTATCACACGGCTGAACCTTTATATCACCTGAGACAGATAAAGGTGTATTATTAACCTACATGTTTTATAACTATACTGATTAAGAGAATAAATTCTTTACATTTTATACGTTGTGCTCTCTATTTTATATAGCTGCTGACACACAGCGCAGCCACTTTTCTTGTTCTATAGAACAATTAAATACTGCTGTCCGGCGTCCAAAAAAATGCAATATCCCCCAAAGCCTAATATGTCTGAGACATGTCTAGTTACTTAATACTATACATGGTACTTTAACCCATGTTTTAATATAGAACACTTATTAATACTTATTATGGTCTCGTCACAAAAAAGGGCAACACAAAAAGTGCAGTGATGCTTTTTCGTAGCGAGGGTGTAACATTGTTTCTGCTCAGGGTAGCGCTAGAAGCCCAGTAACCTCCTCTACATTTACACCTGTATATTTTCTAACATTCTTTCTTCTCCACCACCAAAGAGCAAATTATACTTCAAGTATTTAATAGGTAAATTATGCTTTCATCATTTTGTCATTATTTTATCACAGCAGATAATTTACAAAAATCGTAAGCAGGCAATTTTAGCTAAATGACTGCAAGAGAGACAAACTAAATTATGCTAATAAACAAATACATGTACAGAAACAATTACAATGAAACAGTAAAAAAATAAAAAGAAGCTGCTGCCACTAGAGCTAATTATGTTAGCACACTTTGCAAAATGACGTATACATTAACCTGCATTGCCCCACCCCATTACGCAATATGCAAATAAAACAACAAAGTATGTATGGATGACAAGCACCACATGCAAGAGACCAACCACTGAAACAAGCCATTAAAACCACCAACCTGACTGGCACCTTCTTGGGAATTATCTCCTGAAAGTTCATCTTTCTTTTGGCTCTAGGTCAATCAGTACAACACTATATTAGACATGAGTAAGGTTTGAATCGTAATGTTATAACCTCACTGCTAAATACATCCATATAAGTATAAACAACGTTCAATAGTTCAGGAATTTGACCCCTTCCAATAACCTCATCTGTTTTTAAGTGAAAGTGTTCTTGAAAAATAAATAAATAAATTATAACAAATTAAAGAAGGACTCCACTCACAGGTACTGCCATTCCCGCTAACAACCAGAACAGTAGCATTAATGTTACATGGCTTTACACATAATCATCCCTTCTTCTTGCACTATGACAGCCAGTAACTTGTCTGTAGTATGAACCGATGAAAACACACTAAAACATACTACTAGAAGGGGTAGCTCAAGATACACCACACAGAGGCTTAGTGTTTCAGTAACTATTTTACTAGCATGGATTGTGGGGAGCATAAAGAGCCCCATGCAAGGGAAACATAAGGTTCTGCTTACGGAAGGGGAGGGAGAGGGTACTATGAGCGATGTTACTGTAAGTGGAATACTTCTTTAATGAACGATATGTAATACATTTCCAAAATGGTGAAACTATTAAAATGCTACTTGCACAACACCCTTCAAGAACCATTGCATACAACAGCTGCCTGAACTAGAATTTGCAATACAAATACAAGATTAACATGCTGTTTCTCTTCAAGTTTCTTGTCAAATGAATTCTCAGGCACCTATAGTATGTTGCTGGCAATTTGAGGAAAGCTACCAATTAGTTGATAATGGGGGTCATTCAGAGTTGATCGCAGCAGCAAATTTGTTAGCAGTTGGGCAAAACCATGTGCACTGCAGGGGGGGCAGATATAACATTTGCAGAGCGTTAGATTTGGGTGGGTTATATTGTTTCTGTGCGGGGTAAATACTGGCTGCTTTATTTTTATACTGCAATTTAGATTTCAGTTTGAACAGACCACAAACAAATCTAACTCTCTCTGCACATGTTATAACTGCCTCCCCTGCAGTGCACATGGTTTTGCCCAACTGCTAACAAATTTGCTGCTGCGATCAACTCTGAATTAGGCCCAATATGCGAGTCTTTGCTAATCTCTCCTGAAAATCTTTTCCTATTTACTAACAAGTTATATAACTTTTTTACTATAATTTAACTATACTTTGATTAGCTTATTAGTAAGTCAATATTTAAGCTCTGTCATGCACATGCCTGTATGCATTAAGTCTTTAAACTGTACACATTTTACACTTATGCATATCCTCAGCAAGCTGTACCATATAACAACACAATGTACTTTTCATACACATATCAGGCAGGTTTTCTCCTGCTACTTGACTGGGCCTTGATTTAATAGATGTGCTGATGCTCATAGATTTAAAAAAAAAAAAATGGACTTTGCTATCAACTGGGGCAATTCTGTGTTTCGGAGAGGTCGGTGTACAAAAATCAGCAATGTATAGGGACCACCTATTGCCAATTCCAACAAAAAAGCAAGCAGAATTGGTAAATCCAGTTGTCCAACATGTTTCATTGACTGATTAGTGCTCTAGATTGGCAGTGTATGGTAACAATCGGCATGGGTACCATTAGGGGCAAATCATTAATCCCCCAGTCTTTTAACTCCAAGGTTTAGAGCCTGGACCTATTCAATTACTGCCCAAGGTAAGCCCCAAGGGTGCACGTTATACAGATTTCTAATCACGCATCAGTAGGGTACAAACAGAAATCACGTTCGGTGCACCCTTGTGCCTTTTTACGAGCACTTAAACTGATTCTATACCTTACTGCGCATTAGATGCTGCGGGAGCTAATTGAATCACTCCGGGCACTTAACCCGAGAAGTAAAGCCCAAAGTAAGTACCGCGACTAATTGAATTCCCATTAGGAGAATGTTATAGTGGTAGTTGCTGAATAAAAGGCGCATAGCATTAAGACAATTCTGCACACTAAAAATACTCCACATCTTGTTTTTACTGTAACAAATATTTGGTTGCGGCACTTTACAATCCGTGCATATGAATTTACCACCAACTCAACCCAATGCATAATTTGTCAGAAAGAAATTAAATGAGGGACTGCTCTTTATGAATGGCAGAGGTGATGCTAAAGCTACAGCAGTGGTTTTCATGTCATGTTTTGTGGATTTCCAGCTGCGGAAGCTGGTGGGACAATTACTGACCCAGCAAAATAGGTTAACTCACCCGTGCATGATTAAAGTAATCCACAAAACATGACCTGCAGGCGATACATGAAAACCATTGAGCTATAGGATCACTGGAGCAGATGTATTAAGCCTGTAGAAGTGATAAAGAAGTGATAAATGGAAGGTGATAACGCACCAGCCAATCAGCTACTGTCATTTTTTCAAACCTGTAATGATTTGCTGGTGAGTTATCACCTTCCACTTATCACTGCTTTATTACTCTTCAGGCTTAATACATCTGCCCCACCTTATTTAAGATATACATTCAGCCATTAGCTGTTCTGAGTGTACCTCAAAAAAAAAACTTTTCACATTTCTATATTTAGCAAAGGAATGTGGTTAACAAATTTTCACTTATTGCTGTAGAACTATGTAAAACTTACTAAAGTAAAACCAACCACATTTAACAAGAAGCAAAGATCTTCAATGGGACTTGCACCTCATGACTTATTAATAAGAGACAAAGGAGATATGTACAGAATAATAATGTATATAGGAGGTCATTCAGGTACGGACGCAAAGAATACATACACATATCAATCAATGTTTTTGCACTGTGCATACATACGAGCCGCAGTGCGCACGCGCAGCAAGTGATTTGCAATTGCGGTTACAGCAAGATTTTAGTCACAGAGTGAGTGACAGGAAGTCAGAGTTTTGGGGTGGTAACAGGGAGTGGTCATGCGAACGTAGACATGTCATGGCCGTTCGGATGGTGTATTCTGGCCGTGCATATATTAGCAGCTGCGATCACACTTGCTACTGGAGAGTCCTGAGCGTCCCGGTAGAGCAGATCAGCCTGCGCGTCTGCAGGGTCACTCAAGCTCTGCATGACGACCAAATGTGCAACGATGTTAGCAATGTTTCTGCAATCATGCGGCGCCATACGCAAAAGATCCAATCGCAGTGAGTGTCCTTTTGCACGGGTTAGCTTCTGCCCATATTCGCATATAATCGCAACTGCATATGGCAAAGCACCGGAAGAACAAATGCACCTGAATGACCCCCATGGTGTACAAATAGAGAAATAAAAAAATGCACGCACACTCACAATCTATACACTGGAAAAAAACCTGTAATTAGTTATGCCAAATTAAACCGCCTCACATCCGGCGGTAAATGTACGAAGCAGTGATAAGAGTGGAGAAGTAAGCCAGTGGAGAAGTTGCCCATGGCAACCAATCAGCTGCTTTGTATACTTTAATAGTATCCAAATGATAAATGTTACTTCAATGCTGATTGGTTGCCATGGGCAACTTCTCGTTTGGCTCACTTCTCCACTCTTATCACTGCTTCATACATTTACCACACAGTGACTTACAGTATGTTTAGCTGTTGGGATGGCGTAATACTGGGAGCAGGTAGACGAGTGGGAGAGGTAATAGTGGGTGCATGGTGGCTGTACTGTATACACCAAGGGGGAGAAGTACTACTGGCCGTATGGGCACTGTACTGTATACAGCGAGGAGGAGTAATACTGTGCATATGGGTGAGGTACTGTATACTGCAAGGGGGAAGAATAATACTGGGTGTATGGGCACTATACTGCATACTGCAAGGGAGAAGAGTAATACTGGGCTCATGGGTGATGTATTGTACACTGCAAGGGGGAGGCGTAATAGTGGGCGAATGGGCACTGTACTCTATATTGCAAGGGGGAAGTAATTCTGGGCGTATGGGCACTGTACTGTATACTGCAAGGGGGAGGATTAATACTGGGCTTATTGGTGATGTACTGTATACAGCAAGAGTCGATGAGTAATACTGGGCATACGGGCACTGTACTGTATACTGCAAGGGGGAAGAATAATACTGGGCTCATGGGTGATGTACTGTATACTGCAAGGTGGGGAGTGGGAGAAATACTGGGCATATGGGCACTGTACTGTATATTACAAGTGGGAGGAGTACTACTGGGCGTATGGGCACTGTACTGCATACTGCATGGGAGAAGAGTAATACTGGGCATATGGGCACTGTACTGTATATTGTAACTGGGAGGAGTAATACTGGGCGTATGGGCACTGTACTGTATACTGCAAGGGGGAGGAGTAATACTGGGCTTATTGGTGATGTACTGTATACAGCAAGAGTCGATGAGTAATACTGGGCATACGGGCACTGTACTGTATACTGCAAGGGGGAAGAATAATACTGGGCTCATGGGTGATGTACTGTATACTGCAAGGTGGGGAGTGGGAGAAATACTGGGCATATGGGCACTGTACTGTATATTACAAGTGGGAGGAGTACTACTGGGCGTATGGGCACTGTACTGCATACTGCATGGGAGAAGAGTAATACTGGGCATATGGGCACTGTACTGTATATTGTAACTGGGAGGAGTAATACTGGGCGTATGGGCACTGTACTGTATGCTGCAAGGGGGAGTAGTAACACTGGGCGTATGGGTACTGTAAACAGCAAGGGGGAAGAATAATACTGGGCTTCTGGGTGATGTACTGTATACTGCATGGGGGAGTAGTGAAAGTGGGCATATGGGTACTGTACTGTATACTGCAAGAGTCGATGAGTAATTCTGGGCATATGGGCACAGCACTGTATACTGCAAGGGGGAGGAGTAATACTGGGCATATGGGCACTGCACTGTATACTGCAAGGAGGAAGAGTAATGCTGGGCATATGGGCAATGCACTATATACTGCAAGGGGAAGAGTAATACTGGGCATATGGGCACTGCACTGTATACTGCAAGGAGGAAGAGTAATGCTGGGCATATGGGCACTGTATACTGCAAGGAGGAAGAGTAATGGTGGGCATAGGGGCACTGCACTGTATACTGCAAGGGGGGAGAGTAATACTTGGGTGTACGGGCACTGTACTGTATACTGCAAGGAGGAAGAGTAATACTGGGCATATGGGCACTGCCCTGTATACTGCAAGGAGGAAGAGTAATACTGGGCAAATGGGCACTGCACTGTATACTGCAAGGGGGGAAGAGTAATACTTGGTGTACTGCACTGTACTGTATACTGCAAGGGGGAAAAAGTAATACTGGGCTTATGGGTAATGTACTACAGTATATACTGCAACGGAGAGGAATAACTCTGGATGTACGGGAGCTGTACTATTTACAACTGGGAGGGACAGTAATTTTGAGCGTATGATAGCTGTACTGTATACTGATAAGACGGTGACTGCAATGTACTTTAAGATGGAGTTTGTACCAAATACCAGACTGACGGGGGCTGCTGCAAATAATAGACATATTGTTGTCTGTACTGCAATGTATTTTACAGATATATATATTAATAGTTGGCTTCTACTAAAGTTATGTCAGTGGATGTCTCAACTGGCTCTGAAATCCAGGATTCCGCTCCCAGACACACATCAATAAAAGAGGAATAATGAATTTGCTTGATCTTGATTTACATCTCTCCTTAATAACCAATTACCAGTGCACCATTCAGACCTATTGTGATCTCACTCCTTTTACATCTACTGTCACCAGCCGACTAAACTCCCTCACAGTCTACAATGGCCAAACATACTAGAAGTGGTTACCATAGCAACTGCAGTTGACCAATGACAATACAACTACAGCATCAGCATGGAATGGATAACCATTTATGTTTAATAAATACGGCTTTGTGAAAACCTAATGCAAACGACTACGTATATAGTTACTATATACTTATTACTACATACAAATCTTAACATTATTACCATTATTTATAGCAAACGTATAACGGAATACCATACTCAATTTAAGGCTTTGTAATGTACACTGAAAAACACTGCAGCACGTCATCATGATTAAATGAGCAAGTGGGTGGTAGATTTTATACTATTCAAATGCAGCATACCAAAAAGAATCTCTGAAAGCAGGTGTGATATAAGAGGCATGACCAACTGTGTGAACTGCACAATATGGGGCACATTTTGCATGTACTGTAAAAATGATACGGTCTCTTTAACTTTACAACTGACCAGCAGAGCTGCCCTGTGAGCAATTGTATTTGTTACACCAAAGCTGTATGTTTTTCAAATCATACTATCAATTTCAGTATGGACATATGTAGCGTGTCAGGAAAAATAAGATTTTACTCACCGGTAAATCTATTTCTCGTAGTCCGTAGTGGATGCTGGGGACTCCGTAAGGACCATGGAGATTTGCGGCTCCGCAGGAGACTGGGCACAACTAAAGAAAGCTTTAGGACTACCTGGTGTGCACTGGCTCCTCCCACTAAGACCCTCCTCCAGACCTCAGTTAGGATACTGTGCCCGGAAGAGCTGACACAATAAGGAAGGATTTTGAATCCCGGGTAAGACTCATACCAGCCACACCGTATAACTCGTGATACTATACCCAGTTAACAGTATGATAACAACTGAGCCTCTCAACAGATGGCTCAACAATAACCCTTTAGTTAGGCAATAACTATATACAAGTATTGCAGACAATCCGCACTTGGGATGGGCGCCCAGCATCCACTACGGACTACGAGAAATAGATTTACCGGTGAGTAAAATCTTATTTTCTCTAACGTCCTAAGTGGATGCTGGGGACTCCGTAAGGACCATGGGGATTATACCAAAGCTCCCAAACGGGCGGGAGAGTGCGGATGACTCTGCAGCACCGAATGAGCAAACTCAAGGTCCTCCTCAGCCAGGGTATCAAACTTGTAGACTCTTGCAAGAGTGTTTTAACCCGACCAAGTAACAGCTCGGCAAATTTGTAAAGCCGAGACCCCTCGGGCAGCCGCCCAAGAAGAGCCCACTTTCCTCGTGGAATGGGCTTTCACAGATTTAGGGTGCGGCATTCCAGCCGCAGAATGTGCAAGTTGAATCGTGCTACAGATCCAGCGAGCAATAGTCTGCTTAGAAGCAGGAGCACCCAGCTTGTTGGGTGCATACAGGATAAATAGCGAGTCAGTTTTCCTGACTCCAGCCGTCCTGGAAACATATACTTTTCAGGGCCCTGACTACGTCCAGAAACTTGGAATCCTCCAAGTCCCAAGTAGCCGCAGGCACCACAATAGGTTGGTTCACATGAAAAACTGATACCACCTTAGGAAGGAATTGGGAACGAGTCCTCAATTCCGCCTTATCCATATAAAATACAGATAAGGGCATTTGTATGACAAAGCCGCCAATTCTGATACACGCCTGGCCGACGCCACGGCCCACAGCATGACCATTTTCCACGTGAGGTATTGTAGCTCCACGGATTTAAGTGGCTCAACTCAATGCGACTTCAGAAAATCCAACACTACATTGAGATCCCACGGTGCCACTGGAGGCACAAACGGGGGCTGACTATGCAGCACTCCCTTAACAAAAGTCTGAACTTCAGGCAGTGAAGCCAGTTCTATTTTGGAAGAAAATCGATAGAGCCGAAATCTGGACCTTAATGTAACCCAATTTTTAGGCCCATAGTCACCTCTGACTTGTAGGAAGTGCAGAAAGCGACCTAGCTGAAATTCCTCCTTTAGGGCCTTACTGGCCTCACAGCACGCAACATATTTCCGCCATATGCGGTGATAATGGTTTGCGTTCACTTCTTTCCTAGCTTTAAATAGCGTAGGGATAACTTCCTCCGGAATGCCCTTTTCCTTCAGGATCCGGCGTTCAACCGCCATGCCGTCAAACGCAGCCGCGGTACGTCTTGGAACAGACAGGCCCCCTGCTGCAGCAGGTCCTGACTGAGCGGCAGAGGCCATGGGTCCTCTGAGATCATTTCTTGAACTTCTGGGTACCAAGCTCTTCTTGGCCACCCGGAACAATGAGTATAGTTCTTACTCCTCTCCTTCTTATTATTCTCATTACCCTGGGTATGAGAGGCAGAGAAGGGAACACATACACCGACTGGTACACCCACGGTGTTACCAGAGCGTCCACAGCTATCGCTTGAGGGTCCCTTGACCTGGCGCAATATCTTTGTAGCTTTTTGTTGAGGCGGGACGCCATCCTGTCCACCTGTGGCCTTTCCCCACGGTGTACAATCATTTGAAAGACTTCTGGATGAAGTCCCCACTCTCTCGGGTGGAGGTCGCGTCTGCTGAGAAAGTCTGCTTCTCAGTTGTCCCCTCCGGGAATGAACACTGCTGACAGTGCTAACACATGATTTTCCGCCCATCGGAGAATCCTTGTGGCTTCTGCCATCGCCATCCTGCTTCTTGAGCCGCCCTGTCGGTTTACATGAGCGACCGCCGTGATGTTGTCTGACTGGATCAGCACCGGCCGGTGTTGAAGCAGGGGTCTATCCTGACTTAGGGCATTGTAAATGGCCCATAGTTCCAGAACATTTATGTGTAGGGAAGTCTCCTGACTTCTCCATAGGCCTTGGAAGTTTCTTCCCTGTGTGACTGCCCCCCAGCCTTGAAGGCTGGCATCCGTGGTCACCAGGACCCAGTCCTGTATGCCGAAACTGCGGCCCCCTAGAAGATGAGCACTCTGCAGTCACCACCACAGCGACACCCTGGCCCTTGGAGACAGGGTTATCCGCCGATGCATCTGAGAATGCGACCCGGACCACTTGTCCAACAGATCCCACTGGAAGATCCTTGCATGGGACTTGGCGAATGGAAATTCTTTGTAAGAAGCTACCATCTTTCCCAAGGCTCGCGTGCATAGATGCACCGATACCTGTATTTGTATTAGGAGGTCTCCGTCTAGAGACGCCAACTCCTTGGACTTCTCCTCCGGGAGAAACCCTTTTTATCCTGTTCTATGTCCAGAACCATACCCAGGAACAGTAGACGCGTCGTAGGAACCAGCTGTGACTTTGGAATATTCAGAATCCAGCCGTGCTGTTGTAGCATTTCCCGAGATAGTGCTACTCCGACGAACAACTGCTCCCTGGACCTCGCCTTTATAAGGAGATCGTCCAAGTACGGGATAAGTACTTCGGCCATTACCTTGGTAAATACCCTCGGTGCCGGGGACAGACCAACGGCAACGTCTGGAATTGGTAATGACAATCCTGTACCACAATTTGAGGTACACCTGGTGACGAGGGTAAATAGGGACATGCAGGTAAGTATCCTTGATGTCCAGTGATACCCTGAAATTTTCCAGGCTTGCAATAATCGCCCTGAGCGATTCCATTTTGAACTTGAACCTTCGTATATAAGTGTTCAAGGATTTCAATTTTTAGAATGGGTCTCACCGAACCGTCTGGTTTCGGTACCACAACATTTTGGAATAGTAACCCCGGCCTTGTTGAAGGAGGGGTACCATGATTTCACCTGCTGGAAGTACAGCTTGTGAATTGCCGCCAGTACTACCTTTCTCCGAGGGCAGCAGGCAAGGCTGATGTGAGGCAACGGCGAGGGGGAGTCGTCTCGAACTCCAGCTTGTATCCCTGCGATACTACTTGCAGAACCTAGGGATCCACCTGTGGGCAAGCCCACTGATCCCTGCAGTTCCTGAGACGCGCCCCCACCGCACCTGTCTCCACCTGTGGAGCCCCAGCGTCATGCGGTGGACTCAGAGGAAGCGAGGGAAGATATTTGATCCTGGAACTGGCTGACTGGTGCAGCTTTTTCCTTCTTCCCTTGTCTCTGTGCAGAAAGGAAGCGCCTTTGACCCGCTTGCTTTTCTGAAGCCGAAAGGACTGTACCTGAAAATACGGTGCTTTCTTTAGGCTTTTGTGAGGAAACCTGAGGTAAAAAAATAAGAATTTACTTACCGATAATTCTATTTCTCGTAGTCCGTAGTGGATGCTGGGGACTCCGTCAGGACCATGGGGTTTAGCGGCTCCGCAGGAGACAGGGCACAATAATAAAAGCTTTAGGATCAGGTGGTGTGCACTGGCTCCTCCCCCTATGACCCTCCTCCAAGCCTCAGTTAGGATACTGTGCCCGGACGAGCGTGCATAATAAGGAAGGATATTGAATCCCGGGTAAGACTCATACCAGCCACACCAATCACACCGTACAACCTGTGATCTGAACCCAGTTAACAGTATGATAACAACGAAGGAGCCTCTGAAAAGATGGCTCACAACAAGAATAACCCGATTTTTGTAACAATAACTATGTACAAGTATTGCAGACAATCCGCACTTGGGATGGGCGCCCAGCATCCACTACGGACTACGAGAAATAGAATTATTGGTAAGTAAATTCTTATTTTCTCTAACGTCCTAAGTGGATGCTGGGGACTCCGTCAGGACCATGGGGATTATACCAAAGCTCCCAAACGGGCGGGAGAGTGCGGACGACTCTGCAGCACCGAAAGAGAGAACTCCAGGTCCTCCTCAGTCAGGGTGTGCCCCTGACCAAGTAGCAGCTCGGCAAAGTTGTAAAGCCGAGACCCCTCGGGCAGCCGCCCAAGACGAGCCCACTTCCTTGTGGAATGGGCTTTTACTGATTTTGGCTGTGGCAAGCCTGCCACAGAATGTGCAAGCTGAATTGTACTACAAATCCAGCGAGCAACCGTCTGCTTAGAAGCGGGAACACCCATCTTGTTGGGTGCATACAGGCTAAACAGCAAGTCAGATTTTCTGACTCCAGTCGTCCTGGAAACATATATTTTCAGGGCCCTGACAACGTCAAGTAACTTGGAGTCCTCCAAGTCCCTAGTAGCCGCAGGTACCACAATAGGTTGGTTCATGTGAAAAACAGAAAACACCTTAAGGAGAAATTGAGGACGAGTCCTCAATTCTGCCCTGTCAGAATAAAAAATTAAGTAAGGGCTTTTATATGATAAAGCCGCCCATTCTGACACACGCCTGGCTGAAGCCAGGGCTAATAGAATCTTCACCTTCCATGTGAAATATTTTAATTCCACAGTGGTGAGTGGATCCAACCAATGTGACTTTAGGAAACTCAAAACAACATTGAGATCCCAAGGTGCCACTGGGGGCACAAAAGGAGGCTGTATATGCAGTACCCCTTTTACAAACGTCTGAACTTCAGGCACTGAAGCCAGTTCTTTCTGGAAGAAATTCGACAGGGTCGAAATTTGAACCTTAATGGACCCTAATTTTAGGCCCATAGACAGTCCTGTTTTCAGGAAATGTAGGAAACGACCCAGTTGGAATTCCTCTGTAGGGACCTTCTTGGCCTCACACCACGCAACATATTTTCGCCCAATGCGGTGAAAATGTTTTGCGATTACATCCTTCCTGGCTTCGACCAGGGTAGGGATGACTTCATCTGGAATGCCCTTTCAGGATCTGGCGTTCAACTGCCATGCCGTCAAACGCAGCCGCGGTAAGTCTTGGAACAGACAAGGCCCCTGCTGGAGCAGGTCCTCTCTTAAAGGTAGAGGCCACGGTTCTTCCGTGAGCATCTCTTGAAGTTCCGGGTACCAAGTCCTTCTTGACCCATCCGGAACCACGAGTATCGTTCTTACTCATCTCCTTCTTATGATTCTCAGTACTTTTGGTATGAGATGCATAGGAGGGAACACATACCCTGACTGGTACACCCACAGTGTTACCAGAGCTTCCACCGCTATTGCCTGAGGGTCCCTTGACCTGGCGCAATATCTGTCTAGTTTTTTGTTCAGGCGGGACGCCATCATGTCCACCTTTGGTTTTTCCCAACGGTTTACAATCATGTGGAAGACTTCCCGCTGAAGTCCCCGCTCTCCCGGGTGGAGGTTATGCCTGCTGAGGAAGTCTGCTTCCCAGTTTTCCACTCCCGGAATTAACACTGCTGAGAGTGTTATCACATGATTTTTCGCCCAGCGAAGAATCCTTGCAGTTTCTGCCATTTCCCTCCTGCTTCATGTGCCGCCCTGTCTGTTTACGTGGGCGACTGCCGTGATGTTGTCCCACTGGATCAATACCGGCTGACCTTGAAGCAGAGGTCTTGCTAAGCTTAGAGCCTTGTAAATTGCCCTTAGCTCCAGTATATTTATGTGGAGAGAAGTCTCCAGACTTGATCACACTCCCTGGAAATTTTTTCCTTGTGTGACTGCTCCCCAGCCACTCAGGCTGGCATCCGTGGTCACCAGGACCCAGTCCTGAATGTCAAATCTGCGGCCCTTTCATAGATGAGCACTCTGCAGCCACCGCAGAAGAAAACACCCTTGTCCTTGGAGACAGGGTTATCCGCTGATGCATCTGAAGATGCGATCCGGACCATTTTCCCAGCAGATTCCACTGAAAGGTTCTTGCGTGAAATCTACCGAATGGGATCGCTTTGTAAGAAACCACCATTTTTCACAGGACCCTTGTGCAATGATGCACTGATACTTTTCCTGGTTTTAGGAGGTTCCTGACTAGCTCGGATAACTCCCTGGCCTTCTTCTCCGGGAGAAAACATCCTTTTCTGGACTGTGTCCAGAATCATTCCTAGGAACATTAGACGTGTCGTCGGAAAAGCTGCGATTTTGGAATATTTAGAAACCACTCGTGCTGTCGTAGAACTACTTGAGATAGTGCTACTCCGACCGCCAACTGTTCTCTGTACCTTGCCCTTATCAGGAAAGCGTCCATATTTCTTTTAGGAAGAATCATCATTTCGGCCATTACCATGGTAAAGACCCGGGGTGCCGTGGACAATCCAAACGGCAGCGTCTGAACTGATAGTGACAGTTCTGTACCACGAACCTGAGATACCCTTGGTGAGAAGGGCAAAATTTGGACATGTAGGTAAGCGTCCCTGATATCCAGTGACACCATATCGTCCTGGTTCGCTATCACTGCTCTGAGTGACTCCATCTTGATTTGAACCCTTGTATGTAATTGTTCAAATCTTTTAGATCTCACCGAGCCGTTTGGCTTCAGTACCACAATATAGTGTGGAATAATACCCCTTCCCTTGTTGTAGGAGGGGTACTTTGATTATCACCTGCTGGGAATACAGCCTGTGAATTTTTTCCTAATACTGCCTCCCTGTCGGAGGGAGACGTTGGTAAAGCAGACTTCAGGAACTTGTGAGGGGAAGACGTCTCGAATTTCCAATGTACACCTGGGATACTACGTGTAGGATCCAGGAGTCCACTTGCGAGTGAGCCCACTGCGTGCTGAAACTCTTGAGATGACCCCCCACCGCACCTGAGTCCGCTTGTATGGCCCCAGCGTCATGCTGCGGACTTGGCAGAAGCTGTGGAGGACTTCTGTTCCTGGGAATGGGCTGCCTGCTGCAGTCTTCTTCCCTTTCCTCTAACCCTGGGCAGATATGACTGGCCTTTTGCCCGCCTGCCTTTATGGGTACGAAAGGACTGAGACTGAAAAGACTGTGTCCTTTTCTGCTGAGATGTGACTTGGGGTAACAAAAGTGGATTTTCCAGCTGTTGCCATGGCCACCAGGTCCGATGGACCGCCCCTTTATACGGCAATACTTGCATGTGCCGTCTGGAATCTGCATCACCTGACCACTGTCGTGTCTATAAACATCGTCTGGCAGATATGGACATCACATCTACTCTTGATGCCAGAATGCAAATATCCCTCTGCGCATCTCGCATATATAGAAATGCATCCTTAAAATGCTCTATAGTCAATAAAATATTGTTCCTGTCAAGGGTATCAATATTTTCAGTCAGGAAATCCGACCAAGCCCCCCCAGCGCTGCACATCCAGGCTGAGGCGATTGCTGGTCGTAGTATAACACCAGTATGTGTGTATATACTTCTTAGGATATTTTTCAGCTTCCTATCAGCTGGCTCCTTGAGGGCGGCCGTATCTGGAGACGGTAACGCCACTTGTTTTTATAAGCGTGTGAGCGCCTTATCCACCCTAAGGTGCGTTTCCCAACTCGCCCTCACTTCTGGCGGGAAAGGGTATACCTCCAATAATTTTCTATCGGAGGAAACCCACGTATCATCACACACTTTAATTTATCTGATTCAGGAAAAACTACAAGTAGATTATTCCCACCCTACATAATACCCTTATTTGTGGTACTTGTAGTATCAGAAATATGTAACACCTCCTTCATTGCCCTTAACATGTAACGTGTGGCCCTAAAGGAAAATACGTTTGTTTCTTCACCGTCGACACTGAAGTCAGTGTCCGTGTCTGTGTCGACCAACTGAGGTAAATGGGCGTTTTTACAAGCCCCTGACGGTGTCTGAGACGCCTGGACAGGTACTAATTTGTTTGCCGGCCGTCTCATGTCGTCAACCGACCTAGCATCGTGTTGACATTATCACGTAATTCCTAAATAAGCCATCCATTCCGGTGTCGACTCCCTAGAGAGTGACATCACCAATACAGGCAATTTGCTCCGCCTCCTCACCAACATCGTCCTCCTACATGTCGACACACACGTACCGACACACAGCACACACACAGGGAATGCTCTGATAGAGGACAGGACCCCACTAGCCCTTTGGGGAGACAGAGGGAGAGTTTGCTAGCACACACCAAAAACGCTATAATTATACAGGGACAACCCCTTATACAAGTGTTTTCCCTTATAGCATTTTCACATATGTAATCATATCGCCAAATAAGTGCCCCCCCTCTCTGTTTTAACCCTGTTTCTGTAGTGCAGTGCAGGGGAGAGCCTGGGAGCCTTCCTCACAGCAGAGCTGAGCAGGAAAATGGCGCCGTGTGCTGAGGAGAATAGGCCCCGCCCCCTAAAACGGCGGGCTCTTCTCCCGGAGTTTGTGAGATCTGGCAGGGGTTAAATACATCCATATAGCCTCAAGGGCTATATGTGATGTATTTTAGCCATAAAAAAGGTATAATACATTGCTGCCCAGGGCGCCCCCCCCAGCGCCCTGCACCCTCAGTGACCGCTGGTATGAAGTGTGCTGACAACAATGGCGCACAGCTGCAGTGCTGTGCGCTACCTTATGAAGACTGAAAGTCTTCTGCCGCCTGTTTCTGGACCTCTTCAACTTCGGCATCTGCAAGGGGGGTCGGCGGCACGGCTCCGGGACGAACCCCAGGGTGAGACCTGTGTTCCGACTCCCTCTGGAGCTAATGGTGTCCAGTAGCCTAAGAAGCAAATCCATCCTGCACGCAGGTGAGTTTACTTCTCTCCCCTAAGTCCCTCGTAGCAGTGAGCCTGTTGCCAGCAGGACTCACTGAAAATAAAAAACCTAACTTAAACTTTTATTCTAAGCAGCTCATGAGAGCCACCTAGATTGCACCCTTCTCGGCCGGGCACAAGAATCTAACTGAGGCTTGGAGGAGGGTCATAGGGGGAGGAGCCAGTGCACACCACCTGATCCTAAAGCTTTTATTATTGTGCCCTGTCTCCTGCGGAGCCGCTAAACCCCATGGTCCTGACGGAGTCCCCAGCATCCACTTAGGACGTTAGAGAAATTTTCTTCCCAGCTGTTGCTGTGGATACGAGGTCCCAGAGACCATCCCCAAACAATTCCTCACCCTTATAAGGCAGAATCTCCATGTGCCTTTTAAATGCAGCATCACCTGTCCACTGCCGGGTTTCTACTACCCTCCTGGCAGAATGGACATTGCATTAATTCTGGATGCCAGCCGGCAAATATCCCTCTGTGCATCCTTTATATATAAGACAACGTCTTAAATATGCTCAATGTTAGCAAAATATTATCCCTGTCTTAGCGTATTAATATTATCTGACAGGGTGTCAGACCACGCTGCAGCAGCACTATTTATGCTGAGGCAATTGCAGGTTTCAGTATATAACCTGAGTGTGTAAATACAGACTTCAGGATCGCCTCCTGCTTTTTATCAGCAGGTTCCTTCAAGGTGGCCGTATCCTAAGACGGCAGTGCCACCTTTTGACAAACGTGTGAGCGCTTTATCCACCCTAAGGGATATCTCCCAACGTGACCTATCCTCTGGCGGGAAAGGGTACGCCATCAGTAACTTTTTAGAAATTACCAGTTTCTTATCGGGGGGAACCACGCTTCTTTACACACTTCATTCATTCATCTGATGGGGGAACAAAACACTGGCTGTTTTTTCTCCCCAAAAATAAAACCCCTTTTATGTGGTACTTGGGTTAATGTCAGAAAATGCGTAACACATTTTTTCATTGCCGAGATCATGTAACGGATGTTCCTAGTGGATTGTGTATATGTCTCAACCTCGTCGACACTGGAGTCAGACTCCGTGTCGACATCTGTGTCTGCCATCTGAGGTAACGGGCGTTGTTTGAGCCCCTGATGGCCTTTGAGACGCCTGGGCAGATGCGGGCTGAGAAGCCGGCTGTCCCACAGCTGTTACGTCATCCAGCCTTTTATGTAAGGAGTTGACACTGTCAGTTAATACCTTCCACCTATCCATCCACTCTGGTGTCGGCCCCACAGGGGGCGACATCCCATTTATCGGCCTCTGCTCCGCCTCCACTTAACCTTCCTCATCCAACATGTCGACACAGCCGTACCGACACACCGCACACACACAGGGAATGCTCTGACTGAGGACAGGACCCCACAAAGTCCTTTGGGGAGACCGAGAGAGAGTATGCCAGCACACACCAGAGCGCTATATAATGCAGGGATTAACACTATAACTGAGTGATTTTTCCCCAAATAGCTGCTTGTATACATATATTGCGCCTAAATTTAGTGCCCCCCTCTCTTTTTAACCCTTTGAGCCTGAAAACTACAGGGGAGAGCCTGGGGAGCTGTCTTCCAGCTGCACTGTGAAGAGAAAATGGCGCCAGTGTGCTGAGGGAGAAGCCCCGCCCCCTTTTCGGCGGACTTTCTCCCGCATTTTCTGTGATACTGGCAGGGGTAATTTTACATCTATATAGCCTCTGGGACTATATATGATGTATATTTTGCCAGCCAAGGTGTTATTTATTGCCCTCAGGGCGCCCCCCCCCCCCCAGCGCCCTGCACCCATCAGTGACCGAAGTGTGAGGTGTACATGAGGAGCAATGGCGCACAGCTGCAGTGCTGTGCGCTACCTTGGTGAAGACCGAAGTCTTCTGCCGCCGATTTTCTGGACCTTCTTCGTGCTTCTGGCTCTGTAAGGGGGAAGGTGGCGCGGCTCCAGGAACGAACACCAAGGTCGGGTCCTGCGGTCGATCCCCCTGGAGCTAATGGTGTCCAGTAGCCTAAGAAGCCCAAACTACCACCTGTTAGGCAGGTTCGCTTCTTCTCCCCTTAGTCCCTCGCTGCAGTGAGTCTGTTGCCAGCAGATCTCACTGAAAATAAAAAACCTAAATATACTTTCTTTCTAGGAGCTCAGGAGAGCCCCTAGTGTGCATCCAGCTCGGCCGGGCACAAGAATCTAACTGAGGTCTGGAGGAGGGTCTTAGTGGGAGGAGCCAGTGCACACCAGGTAGTCCTAAAGCTTTCTTTAGTTGTGCCCAGTCTCCTGCGGAGCCGCTAATCCCCATGGTCCTTACGGAGTCCCCAGCATCCACTTAGGACGTTAGAGAAATAAGCATTTACTGACACGTTACATGTGACAAGTATAGATTCCTAAACATGTCAAATCAGTGTTATTGTGTACAAAATGCACAGATATCCATCTTCCTGGTAAAACAACATGAATAAACTGATACTGAAGATGGTCTGTTCTGCGTGTTGAGTATGGTATGCCGACAATCAGCATACCGACACCAGGATCCCGTCCGTCAGTAAGCCGGCAAGGAGGGGGGGGGGGGGGACGCGAGCGCAACTAAATCCCTTACGCACCGCTGTCCTCGCCACGGGTTTGGTGGCTCGCCACAGGATCTGTTCCCACTCTATGGGTGTAGTGGACACCCATGAGTGGAGATATCCCGTTACCCGGGATTCAGTCTGTCGCCATTGTCAGTGGTCGGGATTCCGGCGTCGGTATCCTGTCCGCCGGGATCCCGACTGCCGACAATGTAACCGCATCCCTGTTCTGCTAATACCACATTAAACATTGGGTTTGTTCAAATACATGTACTGAGAACATGGGTAACACGCATGAAAGCAAAGCTGCAGATGTGTTTGATGATGCATTGCCATTTTACCAATAGGTTGTGCAGTTTTCAGATTTTTTTTTTTTTTTTTTTAACAATGGTAATAAAAACGTAAGATGCAATGTTGGAAATGAGCCCTTAAGGAAATAATTTGTCTTAATTATAATGCATCAGGTAGAAGCTGAAATACCCACTAGTAGCGTATGTGTGTGCCTGAGCTCTTACACAATGCAAATATTGAAGTGTGTGTGTGTGCTGGATATGGAAAGCCTACGATACCTGGCCCAATCCACACACCCAATTTCACCATCGGACACAACCCCAGCTCCCTTTACCCTCACACAGAAAGAAAATATATGTTCTAGTGTTGGACACACATGGGCTATGTAAAGCTTTTATTTTCTGTAGCATCATCACAGTACATTTAGATTTTGAAGTGTAGGAGCAGGTGGTTCAGAGCGTACTGGGGCTGCAGAGTTCCCATTATCTGGCGATGCGGAGGGAATACAGCAGTATGGCTACCTAAGCTTCTTGAAAAAGAATCCTGGAAGTTAGCCTAGGTGTGAAATTTAAAGATATAAGGGTTTCTACAAAGTTATCTGCAATTGCACTCCAAGTCATAGTTTATAGCAGAGGTCCTCAAACTCTGTCCTCGGGAGCCCACACAGTGCATGTTTTGCAGGTAACCCAGCAGGTGCACAGGTGTATTAATTACTCACTGACATTTTAAAAGGTCCACAGGTGGAGCTAATTATTTCACTTGCGATTCTGTGAGGAGACCTGCAAAACATGCACCGTGTTGGCCCCCGAGGATCGAATTTGAAAACCTCTGGTTTATAGTCATTGCAAATGCTACAACTACATGTCAGCAACAGTAAAGCTGGGTACACACTGAGCTATGTGTTCCAGGCCGATATATTGGCCGGGTACACACTGAGCGAAGTGTCCCAGACCAACATATCGGCCTGACATCTCGAATCCTGGGTACATATCACCACGATCTAATGACGGAAGGAACAAAAACTGCTAGCAACAGTGGGCACCCGCATATTAGCCATACACACTGAAGGATCTGCCCGATATGTCATTCCTATTCTTCCGGAAACATCATAATGAGCCAATATCTTCTCAGTGTGTACCCAGCTTAAATCCTCCCCATCCCTGAACTACTACGGGCCTGATTCGGAGTTACTGTATAGGTAATGAAAAAAAAAATAGCAAGTAACGGTGAACCAGGACAAACCATGCTACAATGCACGGGGTGCAAATACAATTATTTTTCACATGCAGGGTAAATACTGGCCCTCAAATGTTAGACTGCTTTATTTTTACATTTCAATGTAGATCTGGGTTTGCCACTCCCCTCTCACATCTAAATCTCTCTGCACATTTTAAATCTGCCCCACCTGCAGTGCAACATGGTTTTGCCAAAGTGCAGTTAATTTAATTTTTTTGTTTTATTTACTCCCACCTCAGAATTAGGCCCTTAATGATTTCTGCAGTGTACAGACTATACTGTCAATATACTGACAACCAGAGAATGAAAGAGGCGACACCCGTTTTGTAAAGACGGGAACACATGCGCACCTAGCCGGGGAAGAGAGCCAAGGCTGTAGAGAGCCTGACCTTTGACAAAGCTGCCGACAGCGAACACGTTAGGTACCTGCCTCTGGACCTGGACACTGCCAACAATCTTTGTGGGGAGACAGCATGGATGCTTAAAAGCCATCTGAATATTCCAGCATTACTGTGGACAGAAGGGATATCCATCACCATCTGCTTTGGACCTCAGTGGTGCGCTTTGGACCATCGCTAGTGGAATACCCAGTCACAGAAAATAAAACCGGAAAATACTTACCTGAAAGTCTGAATCTGATAGACCAAAGGCTTTTCTATTGTGCACAAATTATTATTATGGCGTATACAAGTGTTTCAAATATCTATTGAATAACGACCAGAGGTTAATATCAAGGGCCATCACAATTATTTTAACCACTTTAATTTTTGTAATTTTTAATTCATGTGCGTGTATAATAAATTTATTGCATTTTAGCACGTCTGTTTTCTCAGATTAGCGTTGTTCGTATTTCTCCTTTCCAATAGTATATTTGATACGGAGACTGACTATCTCCGATAGAACAGATGCTTGGAAAAGCAACTCTGAAGGTGGGTACACACTGGCCGATATATTGCGGGTCCATCGGCCAGTGTGTACGGGCGATATGTCTGTGAACTCCGTCGTTTACAAACATATCGCGTCGGCCCCGCAGCACAGCCGACGGCCAATATATATACCAATATATATTGGCGCATCGCTGTGTGTGTGTACGGGCGACCAGCCGCCCTCCAACATGCTGCGGCGGCCGGTGGTGATTGACAGCTGAACTAGGCGGGCATGTGTAAATGCCCGCCCAATTGATGACATCAGTCCCCGACGGATCGGGCAGTGTGTATGCATAGCACACTGCCCGATCCATCCACAGATATATCTGCCGATCAATTGATCTGCAGATATATCTATCAGTGTGTACCCACCTTACGTGAGGCGCCTGATTATATTATTTGTTTAATAAACTTTTTGCAATAGAGAGCCTGGTTGGGCACAGGTATTTTTCAGGGTGTGTGGCCTAATCACAGGAGGCATGGCCATGCACCCTTAGAAAAAAAATAGAGAGAGAAAAATGTATTTTAAGCGCATCCCTGGCCACACTGCAGCGTGCTAGGTTGAGAAGAAGAGCTGCAGCTGCCAGGTAAGGGGGAGGGGCACCTGGGCCTGGGTAATTAGAACTCTTCCCTCACCCCTTTCGGCGCCACTGGAGAAAGCGAGCTTTTAGTGCACTCCCCCACATTGATTGGCACTTTGCAATTGACTTCAGTGGTTTTCAGTCAGGGGGCTCTTAAGCCCACAAACAATAATCGGCAGGGCCCCCTTCCCTTGGTTTCTCCTCCTAGCATTATCCCTGCATAAGTTCCCTTGTCTACACTTTTCCCACCAGTGACACTGAGCATGTCTGTTTACCCATTTAGTGGGTACAGGCTCATTCAGTGTTTCAATTGTGCTTATGTTAATCCTATTTATTTTTTGTCATATTATGTGATTTTATCACTGTATGGCTCTTGTGGAACCCTATTAATAAAAGTTCATAATATCACTGCTCGAAACCAACTCGTCAGACTCGAATTCAATTGTTATTTTCGCAGCCACTATTAGATGGAACCTGACAGCAGCAATTAAATTTTTCAGCCAAGCGGGTGCCCATTAGACACGGAAAACCCTTTTGCAGCCTCCTGAGGTGCAAGTAAAAATGTGAGCTAATGGGAATTTGGACACCCATAGCAGGACTTTAGACAGTTTTAGGTGACTAAACCCTGTCTGTTTGGGTGCGACATGCGCAATATGCATGATTGGGCATCTAAACAGTCCTGTTTAGACAAGATTATTGGACACCCAAAACAACTGAATTTTCCCCAGTGAGTGTAGTGCCCACAACCTTCCTGACTCCAGAAAGCAGTGAGGAGAGGAGGTGTTATATAAGTACGCGCTCTGCCAATTTCAGCTCCTACAATAGTGCTGAGAACAAGCAAGGCTAGCACTTTTAATGTACATGCTGAAGTTGAGTCACAATCACCCTTAGCACTGAAGGTGTTAAAACATGTGCCTGAAGAACATGAAGGCTATGAGGATATCTTTACACTGATTTCATCACATAAGCAAGGAGAGGGAAGTATATTTTCTCGGTCTACAAGATTTGTTAATTGTAACATGTGCTTCCATGTCTCAGCCTTCACAGGTAGAAAACATACTGTTAGTGACTGAATGAATACATTATTTTTAACCTGATTGTCCCAGTGCTCGGTCGCCCAGTTTTAGGTCAGTAAAATTATATGTACAGTATGGCAAGACCTATATGTCAGAACAAAGTACCACATACCTCTGTCTGATAATGTGCGTGTGAGGAACAGTCACTGGTATAGACTAACGGTAGTCTCATCTAACCCCAATACTATGTTGACACGCATCCAAATCTATTGCAGATAATTCGTTTATCTCGCTGAAATACTGGAGTACATATTTACTTAAAAATTAGGCTTTTCAGGTTCTCTGAGTAAGAGGGAATGAGGGGGGGGTCTATAAACCATACTTTCTACATAAGGTTTAATGACCATTAAGTTAAAATAAAAAAAGAAAACTGGTCACAAGTGCACACATATCATCTGTAGCATAAAAAAATAAACAAAAAAATATACTGTTTGAACGGGAGAATGTGTCATTAATAATTATATTCATCATTCTCTTTCAATTACAGGTTGAGTATCCCTTATCCAAAATGCTTGGGACCAGAGGTATTTTGGATATGGGATTTTTCCGTATTTTGGAATAATTGCATACCATAATGAGATATCATGGTGATGGGACCTAAATCTAAGCACAGAATGCATTTATGTTACATATACACCTTATACACACAGCCGGAAGGTAATTTTAGCCAATATTTTTATAACTTTGTGCATTAAACAAAGTGTGTCTACATTCACACAATTCACTTATGTTTCATATACACACAGCCTGAAGGTCATTTAATACAATATTTTTAATAACTTTGTGTATTAAACAAAGTTTGTGTACATTGAGCCATCAAAAAACAAAGGTTTCACTATTTCACTCTCACTCAAAAAAGTCCGTATTTCGGAATATTCCGTATTTCGGAATATTTGGATATGGGATACTCAACCTGTACTTATTTCTCTTTCTTCCAATCATGAAAACACTTGAACATGTGTTGCTCAAGAGGAATGTAGCAACTAGCATTTAATTAGACTAGTATAACTGTAAGAAAGTAGCTCCTTTCCTTTGGAACTTGTGGTCTACAGTGCATTTTAAGTGCCCATAAAAGCTGGCCTGTTTTACTAGGGATGGGTTGCAGTTCTATACTTTTACATATGTTTATTTGTAAGTTTTTACTACTTTTAATATAAGCTGTGATGTTCACTCCCAAACTTCTCTTTACAGGTCTCCGTTCTGGAGTCCACTTGAGCCAGTGGCTAGCGATGCTCTTAAAGTTCTAGAGAATAGCAATAGTCAAGCCGGTTTATCATGGCGGCACAAACTTGCCAGGTTTTCATAGGAGAGGTGGTCAGGCAGCCCAAGAAATGGGCTATGTTTCCTTGTTGAAAGGACGTTCGCTGTGGTGTTTGTACAGGGGAGAAAAATAGAGAGAGTTGGGGGAGGAGCTGGTTGCACAACTGGATTCCCATCTGTGGTGACAGCATCCTTCCCTGCCAGTAGAGAAAGACCGCAATAGAGGGGGAAGAGACTATTTCTCAGCCTCTACAGGAATTAAACGACTACATTGTTGCTGTTATTGCTTTGTGATAACTACAGTGTACTCTGTATTTCAGCACCTGTCTGTGATTATCGCAGTGTCCTCCGGTAACAGTATGATACCCCGTTCACACTGCCGAAATAACACAGTATTTTGCCGGGTCGACTGAACAGATCACTGATGAATTCCCGGGTCGCCCGACCCGGTAATTAAACCCGGGAATAAAGAAGGGTTATTCCCGGATCAGGCACAGTGTGAATGGGTTACCCAGGTCGATGCGACCCGGTACCCGTTCACAGCATAGGGAGAGGCGGCGCAGAGATGATCTCATCTCCAGCGCCGCCTCCGCACCTGCCTCCATCCCCGTCACTGATGGCATCCTGACATATTGCCAGGTTGGGAAGCCAGTCTGAAAGGGTCTAATGCTGGAACGCACTTGGGAAGGACCCGCTTCCAATTCCCGGATGCGACCCGGCATTTGCAATCTGAACGGGTTACTACAGTCCTTTTCCCTACTGCATGTGAGCCCTTCCACATATTCTGACTCCTGGATCTTGGCCAATAGGGATCAGGTTACACTGACTTCTGTGTCTTCAGCACAGCAGACTGACTGAGTGAGTCTGCAGATGCCTTTCGAGCATGTAGACTGACTGGGCTCAGTCTGGGGGTTGTTACGGATTCTTCTCCTCGTACATTTTCATGTCAGTGAATGGGCCAATATAGGCAGTCTGCGCCCGATCTCATCAGGGTCAGTCCTAGCATTCTGCTCTTCTTATAAAATATCTATTCTTGTTTTATTGGACATTATAAATTAGAAAACTATTGTGACCTAGTGAGCGATCTAATGAATTCATCGGGACGATTCAATTGTTCTGCATGCCCAACCTCAGTATAAAGTGATGGGAGATCGCGGAGCAAAATTCAATTGTTTTTTATCACGTTAATCTTACCCAGACAGGCTGGGTTTAACTGTGTAAAATGGCTAAACCAGACAAAAGTACTGGGCGCGACACAAAAAGTTCAGTTTGTGCTCACAAACGGGTAACTTTTTGCACATTTCAGCTAGCCAGCACGGTGGGGCTGCCAGCTGAAATGTGTCTGCCCCAAATGGAACGCCATCATCATCTACAACTTTTTAGGACAGCTAGAATGTGTATATTTATCATTTAGACTTGCGTAAGTACCAACTTAATAGTAATTAGTAAACGTTTGTCACCAAAAAAAACCTGCCTGATGGAAAAAATCTGAATGTATATTTGAATGCAGCACGAAAAATACATTTTGATTCAGTTGATTTAGTTCTTGTGAAAGAAAATCCCATTTACTTTTGTAGAACAGTGTAAATTGTATAGTGGATGCCCAGTACAAGTGGACTGGTAGCACAGCTTTAAAGGAGATCTCTCAGTAATCTATATATGGCTACCGTCAGTGTCGGACTGGGGCATGACGGGCCCACCAGGGGAATGCTGCTGTAGGGGCCCATGCTTAAAGGTGTAGCCAGGTTCCAGTGGGGGCGTGGCCAGACATCACTGAGGTTTGGCTAACCATTACATGTTCTGTGCCCCTTTGTAAATATATAATTAACCAAATTATTGTGAAGTATAATGTAACATATGTACAGTATAATGCATAAATCCAGTGCACTAGTATAGTCTGGAACTTGATCCCTAGAGGAGGAGGAGGGCCCACAGGCAGTAGGGCCCACCGGTGGTTTCCCCTGTTCCCCTGTGGGCCAGTCCGACCCTGGCTACCGTACATTTGTTTTCTTGCAATGGAGCATATAAACCTTGTTGCTTTAAGCAGAAGCATTGGGACGTACCATTTATGTAGCTAGAAACGTTGGATGTTGATAAGTGGTGAATTGCACACATGAAGCAAAAGAAAAACCACACCTACCTTGTCATACAAGTAAGCTGATTTTCAGCAAATACTTTCATTTTTTTTTTTAAATAAGACTTTTTTTTTTTTTTTTTTTTTAAAGGCTAGTAAATAAATATTTCTCATGGCAAATACATAAAAATTTCACCACTATTTTTCTGACCCTTCTAAGGGGGCGATTCAGACCTGATCGTAGATGTGCTAAATTTAGCACATCTATGATCAGCTTCCCTAACATGCGGGGGGGACGCCCAGCATGTCAGGCCCTACCCCGCCACACAAGTACAAATGCATCGCACAGTGGCGATGCTTTTGTACTTGAAGAGTAGATCCCAGCCAGCGCAGGCCCTGCGCGCTGGCAGGGAGCTACTCGTCACTGCACGGGTCGCAGCGGCTGCGTGTGCCGTCAAGCAGCTGCAGCGCCCCCCCCACGGTTCGGGCACGCCTGCGTTGCCTGGATGATGCCCCCTAAATGCCGTCCCAGCGACTGCCTCTGCCTGTCAATCAGGCAGAGGCGATCACAGGGCTAAGACAGCCGTCAGTTGTCTGGTATGCGCCGGCGCACTGCAGCGATCAGGTCTGAATTAGCCCCTATATCCAATAAACTCCCAGAATACAAGCCATCTCCAAGTAAAAAAACAAAACAAGACAATGCATCCTCTTTCCGCTAGGTAACTCTTAATTACAATTATAACAAAGCCAAGCAGTAATAATCCAATATACACCTGGCTGAGGTAATCTGCCATGAACTGCTTCCGGTGACCACCAATAAGGAATGTTTTGTTTATACTCAGTGGGATGCTTCATGTTCAATATGACAACTTTATTAGGTTGTTAGTGATGACTAAAGAAGGGTACACACGGAGCGATGTTCAGCTAATTTCTAAGCAATCTGACGAGATTGCTTACAACATCGCTCTGTGTGTAGGGGTGCTGGCGACAGCAATTCACGGTCCTGCGCGTCGCTATCGCCGGTGCTGGATTGGCACCCCCTTCCCCGTGTCCGTCCCCACCTCGCTCAGCACACATCGCGCCATGCTGAGTGGGGGGAGAGATGTGTGCTGGACCGCTCAGCACACATCTCTGGGGAAATCTCCCCGTCAGTACGGCCCTTTAGACCAGGATTCTTAGGTTCTAACATTCTTATCTTTTACCATTACACTCAAAATTTCCTTTTATGTTTTATGTACCAGGGAATAACATACTAATTTTCCATACACGACCTAAAATTACCCAATCTGGGTGTTAGTACCTAAAATGACCTATTTTGACTGTTAAATCCTAAAAAGACCTAATTCTCTAACTCAAGTTGAAACTATATAAATTTACTGTGAAAATGTGTGGAATGAGTAGTTTTAATATGCAATTCACATATACAGATATGTCCTGTTACATATAGCCTTGCTGCATAGCATACGCAGCCAGACTGCCGGCTCCCTCTCGTAATGCATTAAATGCTATGGGAAAGCCGCGGCTGCAAATGGATCGCAGACTCTCATGGCATAGCGCATCACGGGAGCAAATGCTGCAAGGAAGTAGCAGGACACATCTGTAATTAAGGCACAATGTTTCAAACATAGGGGTAGATTTATTAAGCCTGGTGAAGTGATAAAGTGGAAGGTGATAACACACCAGCCAGTCAGCTCCTAACTGTCATTTTTCAAACTCAGCCTGTGACATGGAAGGTGGGAGCTGATTGGCTGGTGCTTTATCACCTTCCACTTTATCACTTCACAGATCTTAATAATCTGCCCCACAATGACATGTTGTTTGATTTTGTTTGATTTTTATACAGTATAACATATAAATTCCTAAACTGAAATTTTCAAAACCTTTAAAAAACCTAAAACATGGATTGAAAACATCTAATTTTGAGTTATTTAGATCCTAAAAAATCTGGGGCCTAGTGATCTCAGACACACTGTGACCATTATTTCATTATTTTAAAGTCCCCAATTTAGGTGAAGGTTGTGTGGGGGAAACAAACTAACTGCCCATGATTACATAACCTAAAACAAACAGACAGCAATCCACTTCCACTTAACTGACTAAGGGGTCTATTTACTAAGCCTTGGATGGAGATAAAGTAGATGAAAATAAAGTACCAGCCAATCAGCTCCTAACTGTCATTTTTCAAACAGCCTGGGACATGGAAGTTAGGAGCTGATTGGCTGGTGCTTTATCTCCATCCAAGGCTTAGTAAATAGACCCCAATGTTACTTATTTTAGTAATCACAAAGATGGCCGCGATAACAAAGAGGGCGGCTGGGCGCAGGAGGCAACCCTACTTTTTGCGATCAAGCAGAAATTGCGGTGTGATCCCAATTTCTGCATGGTTGGGGGGGGAGGAGGGGTGGCGGCGGTCAGCATGCTGGGCGGCCACAAGGATTGCAAATTCTGCTACTTAGCAGAGTTTGCAATCCTTACTGAATCGGGTCCTATATAAGGAGTGCTTCTATATGATGCGGAACCATCTTAGGAGTGAGGCTACACTACTGAAACATCCTTTTCAAAGCATTTCCCAACCTAGACATTATAGTTTTGGAGAACCTTTCCATTGTGAACGGTGTTCATATATCCATTATGTTTCAATACTGTTATTTACTATAGAAGGATATAATGATAACACACCACTGTGCAAACTGTGGAGCAGCAATGAGGGCAAGAACAAAGGGGCGTCACTTAACACCCCAAATACACATGGTACAGAAAAAAAGAAAGTTCCTAACCAAATAGCCAGCACAAACATTCACTTCATTTGTGAGTGCTATTTGGTCAGGAACTTTCTTTTTATCTGTACCACAGATACATACTGTACTATACAGATATGCAGAACATTACAGAGAATGTACCATATTTTTTATCCTAGGGATGATAAATATCCCATATATTACCTGATTGCCATATTAAAATAAGATTTTAAACCTACCGGTAAATCTTTTTCTCCTAGGCCGTAGAGGATGCTGGGGACTCCGTAAGTACCATGGGATAGAGACGGGCTCCGCAGGAGACATGGGCACTATAAAGAACTTTAGAATGGGTGTGCACTGGCTCCTCCCTCTATGCCCCTCCTGCAGACCTCAGTTAGAGAACTGTGCCCAGAGGAGACGGACAGTACGAGGAAAGGATTTTGGTAATCCAAGGGCAAGATTCATACCAGCCCACACCGTATACCATGGAATGTACGTAACCAGGTAACAGTATGCAACAAACAGTATCAGGCAAAGACTGATTTCAACTGTAACATAACCCTTATGTAAGCAATAACTATATACAAGCCTTGCAGAAAGTAGTCCGTACTAGTACGGGCGCCCAGCATCCTCTACGGACTAGGAGAAAAAGATTTACCGGTAGGTTTAAAATCTTATTTTCTCTTACGTCTTAGAGGATGCTGGGGACTCCGTAAGGACCATGGGGTTTATACCAAAGCTCAAGACCGGGCGGGAGAGTGCGGACGACTCTGCAGCACCGACTGAGCAAACGCAAGGTCCTCATCAGCCAGGATATCAAACTTGTAGAATTTTGCAAAAGTGTTTGAACCCGACCAAGTAGCTGCTCGGCACAACTGTACTGCCGAGACGCCTCGGGCAGCCGCCCAAGAAGAGCCCACCTTCCTAGTGGAATGGTTCTTTACCGAATTTGGTAACGGCAATCATGCCGTAGAATGAGCCTGCTGAATCGTGTTACAGATCCAGCGAGCAATAGTCTGCTTCGAAGCAGGAGCGCCAACGTTGTTGGCTGCATACAGGACAAACAACGCTTCTGTTTTCCCAACCCGAGCCGTCCTGGCTACATAGATTTTTAAGGCCCTGACTACATCCAGGGACTTGGAGTCTTCCAAGTCACCCGTAGCCACAGGCACCACAATAGGGTTGGTTCATATGAAATGATGAAACCACCTTGGGCAAAAATTGAGGACGAGTCCTCAACTCCGCTCTATCCACATGGAAAATCAGATAGGGGCTCTTGTGAGACAAGGCCGCCAATTCGGACACCCGCCTCGCAGATGCCAAGGCCAACAACATGACCACCTTCCAAGTGAGAAATTTTAATTCAACCGTCTGAAGCGGTTCAAACCAGTGAGATTTTAGGAACCGTAATACCACGTTAAGGTCCCATGGTGCCACCGGGGGCACAAAAGGAGGCTGGATGTGCAGCACTCCCTTTACAAAAGTCTGGACTTCTGGGAGAGAAGCCAATTCCTTCTGAAAGAATATAGATAGGGCCGAAATCTGTACCTTAATGGAGCCTAACTTCAGGCCCATATCCACTCCTGTCTGTAGAAAGTGGAGAAAACGTCCCAGATGGAAATCCTCCGTAGGAGCATTCTTGGCTTCACACCAAGAAACATACTTCCTCCACATACAGTGATAATGTTTCGCCGTCACCTCCTTCCTAGCCTTTATCAGCGTAGGGATGACTTCTTCCGGAATACCTTTCCCAGCTAGGATTCGGTGTTCAACTGCCATGCCGTCAAACGTAACCGCGGTAAGTCTTGGAACACGCAGGGCCCCTGCTGTAACAGGTCCTCCCTGAGAGGAAGAGGCCACAGATCTTCTGTGAGCATTTCCTGAAGATCTGAGTACCAGGCCCTTCGAGGCCAATCTAGAACAATGAGGATTGTCTGTACTCTTTTTCGTCTTATGATTCTCAATATTTTTGAGATGAGAGGAAGAGGAGGGAAAACATAGACCGACTGAAACACCCATGGTGTCACCAGTGCGTCTACCGCTACTGCCTGAGGGTCCCTTGACCTGGCACAATACCTCCGAAGCTTCTTGTTGAGGCGTGACGCCATCATGTCTATTTGAGGAATTCCCCAAAGACTTGTTATCTCTGCAAAAACTTCTTGATGAAGTCCCCACTCTCCTGGATGGAGATCGTGCCTGCTGAGGAAGTCTGCTTCCCAGTTGTCCACTCCCGGAATGAAGACTGCTGACAGAGCGCTTACGTGATTTTCCACCCAGCGAAGAATCCTGTTGGCTTCCGCCATTGTCACTCTGCTCCTTGTCCCGCCTTAGCGGGTTTACATGAGCCACTGCTGTGACGTTGTCTGATTGAACCAGAACCGGTAGGTCGCGAAGAAGATTCTCCGCTAGTTGTAGGCCGTTGTATATGGCCCTCAATTCCAGCACGTTGATGTGTAGACAAGCCTCCTGGCTTGACCATAGTCCCAGAAAATTTCTTCCTTGTCTGACTGCTCTCCATCCTTGGAGGCTCGCGTCCGTGGTTATCAGAACCCAGTCTTGAATGCCGAATCTGCGACCCTCTAGAAGGAGAACACTCTGCAGCCACCACAGGAGAGACACCCTGGCCCTGGGGGACAGGTTTATCTTCTGATGTATTTGTAGATGGGACCCGGACCACTTGTCCAGAAGGTCCCACTGAAATGTCCTCGCATGAAACCTGCCGAAGGGGATGGCCTCATAGGCTGCCACCATTTTCCCCAGAACTCGAGTGCATGGATGAATAGACACTCTTTTCGGTTTTAGCAGGTCTCTGACCATGTTCTGGACGTCCTGGGCTTTTTCCATTGGGAGAAAAACCCTCTTCTGTTCCGTGTCCAGAATCATGCCTAGGAATGATAGTCGAGTCGTTGGAATCAATTGTGACTTTGGCAGATCTAGAATCCAACCGTGCTGTTGTAGCACTCTCAGGTAGAGCGACACGCTTTTCAGCAATTTATCTCTCGATCTCGCTTTTATCAGGAGATCATCCAAGTACGGGATAATTGTGACTCCCTGCCTGCGCAGAAGCACCATCATCTCCGCCATCACCTTGGTGAAAATCCTCGGGGCCGTGGAAAGCCCAAACGGCAACGTCTGAAACTGGTAATGACAGTCCAGTACAGCGAATCTCAGGTACTCCTGATGAGGAGGATATATGGGGACATGAAGGTATGCATCCTGTATGTCTAGTGACATCATAAAATCCCCCCCCTTCCAGACTGGAGATCACTGCCCGGAGCGATTCCATCTTGAATTTGAACTTTTTCAAGTACAGGTTTAGGGATTTTAGATTTAAAATGGGTCTGACCGAGCCATCCGGCTTCGGGACCACGAACAGGGTTGAATAGTACCCTTTCCCCTGTTGGACGAGGGGAACCTTGATAATCACTTGCTGTTGACACAGCTTTTGAATTGCAGCTAACACTACTGCCCTCTCTGGGGAAGAAGCTGGCAAGGCCGACTTGAAAAATCGGCGAGGGGGCACCTCTTCGAATTCCAGTTTGTAGCCTTGGGATACAATTTCCATCGCCCAAGGATCCACGTCTGACAGAACCCAGACCTGGCTGAAGAGTCGAAGACGTGCCCCCACCGGTGCGGACTCCCCTCAGTGGAGCCCCAGCGTCATGCGGTGGATTTAGTAGAAGCCGGGGAGGAATTCTGTTCCTAGGAACTAGCCGAAGCAGGCGTTCTTTTCCCTCTACCCTTACCTCTGGCGAGTAAGGATGAGCCCCGACCTCTTCTGGACTTATGCGACCGAAAGGACTGCATCTGATATTGTGGAGTTTTCTTTTGCTGTGGGGGAACAAAAGGCAAAAAAGTAGATAAACCCGCGGTAGCTGTGGAAACCAGGTCCGCGAGACCTTTCCCAAATAAAACTTCACCCTTGTAAGGTAAAACCTCCATATGCCTCTTTGAGTCGGCATCACCCGTCCATTGGCGGGTCCACAGGGCTCGCCTAGCAGAAATCGCCATGGCGTTGGCTCTCGAACCTAGCAGCCCAACGTCTCTTTGAGCGTCTCTCATATATTAGACTGCGTCTTTAATGTGACCTAAGGTCAATAAAATGGTATCCCTATATAGGGTATAAATGTCAGCTGACAAGGTATCTGTCCAAGCTGCAACTGCGCTACATACCCATGCCGATGCTATTGCCGGTCTGAGTAAAGCACCCGTATGCGTATAAATAGATTTTAAGGTAGTTTCCTGTCTGCGATCAGCAGGATCCTTGAGGGCCGCCGTGTCTGGAGACGGTAGCGCCACCTTCTTGGACAAGCGCGTTAAAGCCTTGTCCACCCTGGGCGAGGATTCCCACCGTACCCTGTCCTGTGCAGGGAAAAGATACGCCATAAGAATCCTCTTGGGAATCTGCAGTTTTTTGTCTGGAGTTTCCCAAGCTTTTTCAAATAACTCGTTCAGCTCATGAGATGGGGTAAAGGTTACCTCAGGTTTCTTTTCCTTATAGACTATATGGAAACGGGGTCTGGACTGCACACCCTAGCTTATTATAATGGGATGTGCTACCTTGCTGGGACTAAGTACTGTAATACTACAACATAGGAACAAAAGGGTGCAGGTGCACCATACACCATTAAAATTATTATAACCATAATATAATATTTGAGGTTCATGGCATATATTGGCCAGTATATGAGCCTGCCCACCTGCTTCACGGTGACCTCATCGGACAGGTCCCTAACACTATAGGGGTTCACCTCCGGGACGCAGAGCACCCCCAGACCACCCCAGCCAAACCACCCCAGGGCATCACACAGAAAAAAGGATAGGAGTGATAGATCAGTGTTAAGCAAATGAAAGAGGCTGCTGAATGTAAAAAAAAAAGAAGAGGACAGCAGTAAAGTATCAGAGTGTTAGAATGTGAAGTTTAGCTGAGCAGTATTATAAGTGTAAAAAATAAGTGAAAAAGCTACATAAATATAAAACAAATACAATGTGATATAAGTGTTAAAAGTAAATGTAAGGTGGTGATGCCCCAAGGTGGCCCAGCCAGAGCAATATAGGGAGCCCCACACCCCAAAAGCTCACCCCCAAACTGACTTTGTATATAATTAAAAGGATCATACCTATGTCTTTTGTGCAGTCAGAATGTGCCGGTTCCCTGTTTACAAGCCTGAGAGGCAGTGGGAGGGGTGCTAATCCAGAGATGAGGGCTGTCCCAATCCCTCAGGTGTGTATACACACATAATATAGACTATATGGAAACGGGGCCTGGACTGTACACCCTAGCTTATTATAATGGGATGTGCTACCTTGCTGGGACTAAGTACTGTAATACTACAATATAGGAACAAAAGGGTGCAGGTGCACCATATACCATTAAAATTATTATAACCAGAATATATTCTTTTCCTTATACATGCGCACCCTCGTGTCAGGGACAGAGGGGTCATCTGTGATATGCAAAACATCTTTTATTGCAATAATCATATAATGAATACTCTTGGCCACCCTTGGGTGTAACCTTGCATCATCGTAGTCGACACTGGAGTCAGAATCCGTGTCGGTATCAGTGTCTGCTATTTGGAATAGAGAACGTTTTTGAGACCCTGAAGGGCCCTGTGACACAGTCAAAGCCATGGATTGACTCCCTGCTTTTTCCCTGGACTCTGCTTTGTCCATCCTCTTATGTAATAAGGTCACATTTGCATTTAAAACATTCCACATGTCCAACCAATCAGGTGTCGGCGTTGCCGACGGAGACACCACAATCATCTGCTCCACCTCCTCCTTAGATGAGCCTTCCGCTTCAGACATGTCGACACACTCGTACCGACACCCCCACACACACAGGGATATATTTGTATGGAGACAGTTCCTCAATAAGGCCCTTTGGAGAGACAGAGAGAGAGTATGCCAGCACACACCCAGCGCCAACTCGCACTGGAAACAAATTCCCAGATAATATAGCGCTTTTATATATAATTATCTGTATAATACACTCACTGCGCCTTACAAATGCCGCCCCCCCTATTTTCTGCCCTGTGTCACCGTGTTCAGCAGGGGAGAGTCCGGGGAGCCAGCTTCTCTGCGGTGCTCTGTAGAGAAAATGGTGCTGGTTAGTGCTGTGGAATCAAGCTCCGCCCCCTCCAGCGGTGGGCTTCGGTCCCGCTCAATTTTGTAATACTGGCGGGGGATTTTTATATCTACTGCCTCCGCAGCCTATATATATATGTATTTGCCAGTCCTAGAGGTTTATATTGCTGCCCAGGGTGCCCATCCCTGCGCCCTGCACCCATCAGTGCCTGCAGTGTGTGTTGTGTGTGGGAGCAATGGCGCGCAGCGTTACTGCTGCGCGCTTACCTCGGGGAAGATCTGAAGTCTTCTGCTGCCTTTGAAGTCTTTCTTCTTATACTCACCCGGCTTCTGTCTTCCGGCTCTGTGAGGAGGACGGCGGCGCGGCTCTGGGACGAACGGCGAGGGGAGACCTGCGTTCCGACTCCCTCTGGAGCTAATGGTGTCCAGTAGCCTAAGAAGCAGAGCCTATCAGTTAAGTAGGTCTGCTTCTCTCTCCTCAGTCCCACGATGCAGGGAGCCTGTTGCCAGCAGTGCTCCCTGAAAATAAAAAACAAAATTCTTTTTTCAGAGAAACTCAGGAGAGCTCCCTGTAATGCACCCAGTCTCCTCTGGGCACAGTTCTCTAACTGAGGTCTGGAGGAGGGGCAAAGAGGGAGGAGCCAGTGCACACCCATTCTAAAGTTCTTTATAGTGCCCATGTCTCCTGCGGAGCCCGTCTATACCCCATGGTCCTTACGGAGTCCCCAGCATCCTCTAGGACGTAAGAGAAAAATAGGCAATTTGCATATCTCAATAGCAACAGTATTTTTGCACTATTATTTTGGCAGCATTTGAGTGATACACACCTTTGTGTTTTTAAGGTAAACATATAAACCCACAACAAGCATGAGTCACAATAGTTGACAATCAAAGGCAGGGAATATTCAATTAGTATGTTTAAAGTATGTATATTAAGCCATTTGGAAGCCACTGCACGGTGACTGAAGTTTATTTCAGAAAACTGCATGTAAAAAACAAGTCTCAGTCTGGTTAAAAACCTCTGTGGCTTCTTTTCTTTCTGTTATTTTTCTTTTTAGTGCCAGAAAAGGTGATGATTAAAACAGACTCCATATCACAACCACTGACATTCAACATGTCATGGTTTCTGCTACCAACCAGCAACAGGATGTGATCTGAGGCTTGAGAGTCATCTTTGTCATATGCTGGGTGAATACTAGGGCGACGGAGCAGTCATTTACATGGGCCCGCCCAGTTGTTATGTCAGTCACCGGCGGCCTCTGCAGCAAGGATACGGGCGGTTGGCTGACCACCCATACACACATCACGATGCACCAATATATCTGCAGATATATCAGCAATCGGCTGTGCTGCACAGCCAAAATGATACAGTATGTCTGTGAACTACGTCGTTCACAGACATATTGGTGGTACACATCCACAATATATCAGCCTTTCAACTGAATGCCCGATATATCAGCCAGTGTGTACCCAGCTTAAGTCTGACTGGCATACAGTTGCTCCTGGCAATCAAGGGAGACTGTAGAAGTAGCAAAAATCATTATCAGGAATAGGAAACTGGTTCAAATAGGTACAGCAAACAGATTTCAGGGCAGACTGCTTTGTACAATACTGCTTTGAACAATAAGCACTAAGGCCCAGATTTATGAAGATTTGGAGAGGGATAAATAGCACGGTGATAAAGTACCAACCAATCAGCTCCTGTCATTTTTCAAACAGCCTGTAACATGACAGTTAGGAACTGATTGGCTGGTACTTTATCACCATGCAATTTATCACTCTCCAAGGTTTGATAAATCTTGGCTTTAAGGTTCTAGCAAATAAAATAAATCAAACCAAAAATCTAAGTAAATACCAAATTAGGGTACGTCCAATCAAGTGCTTTCTCTCCCTGTATTCTAGTAGATTATAAATAGAACACAGCAAAACTGCCATGGGAAGAACAGATCTTTATGCCATGTCGCCTTTGATTCCTACACAAATAACGCAATATAGGTTGTCTTTGAAGTCTAAATGGACAGCACACAGGTGTGTCATTCTGGATAGCAATGAGGTCTTGGCGTGTTATTTATTCAGTTTTCTCTTCTAGCTATCCTTTTTAAATAAGGCTTTACTCTACATTAAAATGAATTGAAGGTTTGCTTTTCTAACTACTTTGTGAAAGCTTTTGTAGAAATAAAAAAAAAAGAAGTACCTCATTCTGCTCTTCATGTTCCAGAATAGCCTGTAGAAACGCCCTGCGTTCATGGCTTGAAGATTTCTGATCAAACATGCCGGCCTGAATAACTTTTTGATCAACATTCAGCTTGTATTTGGCAGCTGCAAGGATCTTCTCTTCCACACTATTCACAGTACACAGACGTAACACGCGCACCTCGTTCTGTTGTCCAATCCTGTGTGCTCTGTCTTGCGCTTGCAAGTCCTGCACATGAAATTAAAATGCTCTTAGATAAACTAATCTACAGAAATTCATACAAACACAAGTTATCTCATTATACATTTTTTGCCCAAAATTCATTTAACATGGAATGTAAACTAAAACTATAGTTTAGGTTTAATGCATTTTTAGAATAAAAGTGCATTTTGGGATCCGGATTGAAAGTCGACATGAGTTTTTCACAATTTTTTTTCTTTTTTTGAACCTTTTCATACTTAACGATCCACGTGGACTACGATTGGAACGGTAATCTGTGCCGAGCGAAGTGAAGGCACCATGCCCGAAGCATGGCGAGCGAAGCGAGCCATGCGAGGGGACGCGGTGCACTAATTGGGGTTCCCGGTCACTCTACGAAGAAAACAACACCAAAATAACATTAAAAACTCATGTCGACCTTTTGACATGTCGACCTAAAGACCCTGTCGACCAATACACCATGTCGACCTAGTTACTGTCGACCAATAGTGGTCGACCTAGACATTGTCGACCTAGTTACTGTCGACTTTCAACACCACACCCGTGCATTTTAGCAAATGAGGTGTCTAAAGCATTTAGGCATAGTATGATGTATGGTGTGCTGTGATGTCTTCTTGCCATAACAACATTATTGACAAGACATACAGATGTTATCTAATTCATCTTTGCTGCAGTCAAGCCAAACAGCCTCTCTTGGCATTCCAGGTGGCATAAGCATCTTCTAGCGTCGGGCGTCTGTTTTGCTGAATATGCGACTAGGAGTCTCTGAATCTGTACACAAAGTGCTACAATGTAGCAGCTTTTTTCCCAGTACAAGTTCTGTTTGCTCTGTATACTGATTCAGTCACAACCAGACATAAAAGTGTCATACATGTATGTAAAATGAATCACAGTCTCCTCATGCATCCTAGTCGTTGTGTTGCAACTAAGACACATTTCCGGCAAAAAAGACACCCGGAGTTAGCAGAGTTGCATGTGACCTGGCGTCTCCATCACACCAGGCATCTTGTGCTGTATGTCGTATTGAGGCTGGATGTATGAGGACACATCTGTCATTTATATTATTCCTATGCATTCTCAATTAAAGTTACAGAATCTATCATAACTAATTGTACACATGCAGGGAAATTAAACATCCTAGTACAAATAGACCAAATGTGCGGAAAGCCATGGCAAGTAATTTTATAATTTTATTTATCAGTCTAACCTGGAGAAGACTGGCCACCCTTAATAGGGATATAGTGGCCATTCAGACAGTCGGGATCCCAGGTTTTAATAGGGATATAGTGGCCATTCAGACAGTCGGGATCCCAGGTATCGGAAGACCGGCATCAGAATCCCAACACCTTTCAGAATGTCGACATAGGAATCTCGAACATACGAATGCCAGGGCGGGTTAGGGTGCAAGGCAAGGGTTAGGCTGTGTGTGTGTGTGTATATATATGTATGTATGTATGTATGTATGTATGTGTGTGTGAGGGGTAAGATTATGGTAATGCATCGGAGGGGGATGGTCGGGGTTAGCTTAGTTGAGCACATCAGTCTGGAATTTAGGCAGATGGGAAGCTAGTCTCTGTATAATGACCGTCAGCATCCTGATTGCCAGGATCCTGTACCGAATCCCCTTAATATCTGATGATAGCACATTTGCACCTTCCTTAACCTTATGGTGCACAACAGAGTAAAAATACTTACATTTCAATGCAAGTAATTGAGTGTCTGTGTGCGGGCTGCGGGTGCACTGACCATGGTGTAAGTGTAACACTGATGATAATGATGTCTACACTTGACTGGCTGCAAGTGATGAATAAACACCCATTTAAGCAAAACCCCTAAAACAGCTACAACGGTGTTTGAAAATAAGATTTTACTCACCGGTAAATCTATTTCTCGTAGTCCGTAGTGGATGCTGGGAACTCCGAAAGGACCATGGGGAATAGCGGCTCCGCAGGAGACTGGGCACAACTAAAGAAAGCTTTTAGGTCACCTGGTGTGCACTGGCTCCTCCCACTATGACCCTCCTCCAAGCCTCAGTTAGGACACTGTGCCCGGACGAGCTGACATAATAAGGAAGGATTTTGAATCCCGGGTAAGGCTCCTACCAGCCACACCAATCACACCGCATAACTCGTGATACTATACCCAGTTTAACAGTATGAAAACAACTGAGCCTCTCAACAGATGGCTCAACAATAACCCTTTAGTTAACAATAACTATGTACAAGTATTGCAGACAATCCGCACTTGGGATGGGCGCCCAGCATCCACTACGGACTACGAGAAATAGATTTACCGGTGAGTAAAATCTTATTTTCTCTGACGTCCTAGTGGATGCTGGGAACTCCGAAAGGACCATGGGGATTATACCAAAGCTCCCAAACGGGCGGGAGAGTGCGGATGACTCTGCAGCACCGAATGAGAGAACTCCAGGTCCTCCTCAGCCAGGGTATCAAATTTGTAGAATTTTGCAAACGTGTTTGCCCCTGACCAAGTAGCAGCTCGGCAAAATTGTAAAGCCGAGACCCCTCGGGCAGCCGCCCAAGATGAGCCAACCTTCCTTGTGGAATGGGCTTTTACTGATTTAGGATGCGGCAGTCCAGCCGCAGAATGCGCCAGCTGAATTGTGCTACAAATCCAGCGAGCAATAGTCTGCTTAGAAGCAGGAGCACCCAGTTTGTTGGGTGCATACAGGATAAATAGCGAGTCAGTTTTCCTGACTCTAGCCGTCCTGGAAACATAAATTTTCAAGGCCCTGACTACGTCCAGTAACTTGGAATCCTCCAAGTCCCTAGTAGCCGCAGGCACCACAATAGGTTGGTTCAAGTGAAAAGCTGATACCACCTTAGGGAGAAACTGGGGACGAGTCCTCAATTCCGCCCTATCCATATGGAAAATCAGATAAGGGCTTTTACATGACAAAGCTGCCAATTCTGACACACGCCTGGCTGAAGCCAAGGCCAATAACATGACCACTTTCCACGTGAGATATTTTAGATCCACGGTTTTAAGTGGCTCAAACCAATGTGATTTTAAGAAACTCAACACCACGTTGAGATCCCAAGGTGCCACTGGAGGCACAAACGGGGGCTGAATATGCAGCACTCCTTTCACAAACGTCTGAACTTCAGGTAGTGAAGCTAGTTCTTTCTGGAAGAAAATCGACAGAGCCGAGATCTGTACCTTAATGGAGCCTAATTTCAGGCCCATAGTCACTCCTGCTTGTAGGAAATGCAGAAATCGACCTAGTTGAAATTCCTCTGTTGGGGCCTTTTTGGCCTCACACCAAGCAACATATTTCCGCCATATGCGGTGATAATGCTTTGCAGTTACATCTTTCCTGGCTTTAATCAGCGTAGGAATGACTTCCTCCGGAATGCCCTTTTCCTTCAGGATCCGGCGTTCAACCGCCATGCCGTCAAACGCAGCCGCGGTAAGTCTTGGAACAGACAGGGCCCCTGCTGCAGCAGGTCCTGTCTGAGCGGCAGAGGCCATGGGTCCTCTGAGATCATCTCTTGAAGTTCCGGGTACCACGCTAGTCTTGGCCAATCCGGAACCACGAGTATTGTTCTTACTCCTCGTTTTCTTATTATTCTCAGTACCCTTGGTATGAGAGGCAGAGGAGGGAACACATAAACTGACTGGTACACCCACGGTGTCACTAGAGCGTCCACAGCTATCGCCTGAGGGTCCCTTGACCTGGCGCAATATCTCTCTAGTTTTTTGTTTAGGCGGGACGCCATCATGTCCACCTGTGGCTGTTCCCATCGATTTACAATCAGCGTGAAGACTTCTGGATGAAGTCCCCACTCTCCCGGGTGGAGGTCGTGCCTGCTGAGAAAGTCTGCTTCCCAGTTGTCCACTCCCGGAATGAACACTGCTGGCAGTGCTAGTACATGATTTTCCGCCCATCGGAGAATCCTTGTGGCTTCTGCCATTGCCATCCTGCTTCTTGTGCCGCCCTGTCGATTTACATGGGCGACTGCCGTGATGTTGTCTGACTGGATCAGTACCGGCTGGTGTAGAAGCAGGGATTTTGCCTGACTTAGGGCATTGTAAATGGCCCTTAGTTCCAGAATATTTATGTGTAGGGAAGTCTCCTGACTCGACCATAGTCCTTGGAAGTTTCTTCCCTGTGTGACTGCCCCCCAGCCTCGAAGGCTGGCATCCGTGGTCACCAGGACCCAGTCCTGTATGCCGAATCTGCGGCCCTCTAGAAGATGAGCACTCTGCAGCCACCACAGCAGAGACACCCTGGTTCTTGGAGACAGGCTTATTAGGCGATGCATCTGAAGATGCGATCCGGACCATTGGTCCAACAGGTCCCACTGAAAGATTCTGGCATGGAACCTGCCGAAAGGAATTGCTTCGTAAGAAGCCACCATCTTTCCCAGGACCCGCGTGCAGTGATGCACCGATACCTGTTTTGGTTTCAGGAGGTCTCTGACTAGAGATGACAGCTCCTTGGCTTTCTCCTCCGGGAGAAACACTTTTTTTCTGGACTGTATCCAGAATCATACCCAGGAACAGTAGACGTGTCGTCGGAACCAGCTGTGATTTTGGAATATTCAGAATCCAACCGTGCTAGTGTAGCACCTCCTGAGATAGTGCTACTCCCACCAACAACTGCTCCTTGGACCTCGCCTTTCTTAGGAGATCGTCCAAGTACGGGATAATTAAAACTCCCTTTCTTCGAAGGAGTATCATCATTTCCGCCATTACCTTGGTAAACACCCTCGGTGCCGTGGAGAGTCCAAACGGCAGCGTCTGGAATTGGTAATGGCAATCCTGTACCACAAATCTGAGGTACTCCTGGTGAGGATAGTAAATGGGGACATGCAGGTAAGCATCCTTGATGTCCAGGGATACCATGTAATCCCCCTCGTCCAGGCTTGCAATAACCGCCCTGAGCGATTCCATCTTGAACTTGAATTTTTTTATGTATGTGTTCAAGGATTTCAAATTTAAAATGGGTCTCACCGAACCGTCCGGTTTCGGTACCACAAACAGTGTGGAATAGTAACCCCGTCCTTGTTGAAGTAGGGGCACCTTGATTATCACCTGCTGGGAATACAGCTTGTGAATTGCCGCTAGCACAGCCTCCCTGTCTGAAGGAGTAATCGGCAAGGCAGATTTTAGGAACCGGTGGGGTGGAGACGCCTCGAATTCCAGTTTGTACCCTTGAGATACTATTTGCAGGATCCAGGGATCCACCTGTGAGCGAGCCCACTGATCGCTAAAATTTTTGAGGCGGCCCCCCACCGTACCTGGCTCCGCCTGTGGAGCCCCACCGTCATGCGGCGGACTTGGAAGAAGCGGGGGAGGACTTTTGCTCCTGGGAACCTGCTGTTTGTTGCAGCCTTTTTCCCCTACCTCTGCCTCTGGACAGAAAGGACCCGCCTTTTCCACGCCTGTTTTTCTGAGTCCGAAAGGACTGTACCTGATAAAACGGCGCCTTTTTAGGCTGTGAGGGAACATGGGGTAAAAATGCTGACTTCCCAGCAGTTGCTGTGGAAACTATGTCCGAGAGACCATCCCCAAATAACTCCTCACCCTTATAAGGCAAAACTTCCATGTGCCTTTTTGAATCTGCATCCCCTGTCCACTGGCGAGTCCATAAGCCTCTCCTAGCAGAAATGGACAATGCACTTATTTTAGATGCCAGCCGGCAGATCTCCCTCTGTGCATCTCTCATGTATAAGACTGAGTCTTTTATATGCTCTATGGTTAGCAGAATAGTGTCCCTGTCTAGGGTGTCAATATTTTCTGACAGGGAATCTGACCACGCAGCGGCAGCACTGCACATCCATGCTGACGCAATAGCTGGTCTAAGTATAATGCCTGAGTGTGTATATACAGACTTCAGGATCGCCTCCTGCTTTCTATCAGCAGGTTCCTTGAGGGCGGCCGTATCCGGAGACGGTAGTGCCACCTTTTTAGACAAACGTGTGAGCGCTTTATCCACCCTAGGGGGTGTCTCCCAACGTGACCTATCCTCTGGCGGGAAAGGGAACGCCATTAGTAACTTCTTAGAGATTACCAATCTTTTATCAGGGAAAGCCCACGCTTCTTCACACACTTTATTTAATTCTTCTGATGGGGGAAAAACTACGGGTAGTTTTTTCTCCCCAAACATAATACCCTTTTTAGTGGTACCTGGGTTTATATCAGAAATTTGTAACACCTCTTTCATTGCTTCAATCATGCAACGAATGGCCTTAGTGGACATTAGACTAGACTCATCGTCGTCGACACTGGTGTCAGTATCCGTGTCGACATCCGCGTCTGCCATCTGAGGTAGCGGGCATTTTAGAGCCCCCGATGGCCTTTGAGACGCCTGGACAGGCACGAGCTGAGAAGCCGGCTGTCCCGCATTTGGCATGTCGTCAAATTTTTTGTGTAAGGAGTCGACACGTGCACGCAATTCCTTCCATAAGTCCATCCACTCAGGTGTCTGCCCCGCAGGGGGTGACATCCCTTCTATAGGCATCTGCTCCGCCTCCACATCATTATCCTCATCAAACATGTCGACACAGCCGTACCGACACACCGCACACACACAGGGAATGCTCTAAGAGGACAGGACCCACAAAAGCCCTTTGGGGAGACAGAGTGAGAGTATGCCAGCACACACCAGAGCGCTATATAATGCAGGGACTAACTGAATTATGTCCCCTATAGCTGCTGTTATATATACTGCGCCTAAATTTAGTGCCCCCCCTCTCTTTTTTACCCTTTTCTGTAGTGTAGACTGCAGGGGAGAGCCAGGGAGCTTCCTTCCAGCGGAGCTGTGAGGGAGAAATGGCGCCAGTGTGCTGAAGGAGATAGCTCCGCCCCTTTTTCGCTGACTTTTCTCCCACTTTTTTATGGATTCTGGCAGGGGTAATTATCACATATATAGCCTCTGGGGCTATATATTGTGGTATTTTTGCCAGCCAAGGAGTTTTTATTGCTGCTCAGGGCGCCCCCCCCTAGCGCCCTGCACCCTCAGTGACCGGAGTGTGAAGTGTGTATGAGGAGCAATGGCGCACAGCTGCAGTGCTGTGCGCTACCTTGGTGAAGACTGATGTCTTCTGCCGCCGATTTTCCGGACCTCTTCTTGCTTCTGGCTCTGTAAGGGGGACGGCGGCGCGGCTCCGGGACCGAACACCAAGGCCAGTTCCATGCGGTCGATCCCTCTGGAGCTAATGGTGTCCAGTAGCCTAAGAAGCCCAAGCTAGCTGCAAGCAGGTAGGTTCGCTTCTTCTCCCCTTAGTCCCTCGCTGCAGTGAGCCTGTTGCCAGCAGGTCTCACTGTAAAATAAAAAACCTAATTATATACTTTATTTTTAGAAGCTCAGGAGAGCCCCTAGTGTGCATCCAACCTCGGCCGAGCACAAAATCTAACTGAGGCTTGGAGGAGGGTCATAGTGGGAGGAGCCAGTGCACACCAGGTGACCTAAAAGCTTTCTTTAGTTGTGCCCAGTCTCCTGCGGAGCCGCTATTCCCCATGGTCCTTTCGGAGTTCCCAGCATCCACTAGGACGTCAGAGAAAAGTGATTTTACACTGCAGAGCACAACAGCGCACTCGTTTTACAACAATAAAGAATGCTTCACATCCAGTTGGGGAAGTGAGAGGCTGCACATACAGATGTGTCCTGATACATCTAGCCTCAACACACCATGCACTACGAGGGGCTTGGTGCAAGTGAGCTGCCAGTTTCTGTGTAACTCTGCTAACGTTGGTCATTTTATTTTTACCGAAAATGTCTCTCTTTTCACATCACGATGCTAATAAGACACATTTTTTTTGAAAAAAATGCACAAAAAGACGCCCAGCGCTCGTAAACGCGCTCACAACTAGCTTTGACTAGAAGGGCTGTCTAACGTGACTGCAGCAATGATGACAGAGTACACAGCTGTATATGTATACTGTATAAGTGCTATCATAACAAAAGCAATGATACAATTATATTTGCATGTTCTTAAAATAGGTATTCTTTGATTAAAGGTATATTAAAATATAGAATACCATTCAATGAAATTTCCTCTTCTGTGTAACATCAATTACATTATACATTTTGGCTAGCCGAGGGTATAAAGGAACACTATACTATGCCTGTTTTCTTCAAAAGAAATGAGTATACAGTGCTATAACAGGTTGGAAGTACCTGCAAAAGTCTGCACACATTACAGCTTGCTGCTAGATGTAACTTTATTTACGTCACACTGGAGACACCCATAGTTTCTCAGCAAATAAAAGGTTTATAAGGAACAATGCATCACACAATATTATGATTGTTGATTTATTTAACCAACTTATTAGTATCAAGCTATTTTTATCAATAAATAGGATGCAATTTGGGAACATAAAGATTTTAATAACAATAAAAAAGGCACCTGATGAGGATTCCAATCACTGTCAAAAATGACAACTGTGTCTGCAGCTTGGAGGTTCAAGCCTAATCCTCCAGCCCTGGTGCTCAGCAAGAAGATAAAGTATTTTGATCCTTCTTCATTAAACTTTTTCAGCAATGCAGCACGGTCTTCTGACTTGGTTGTACCTTAGAATACAGCAAAGTCCATGTTAGCAGCATTTATTATATATTTGCTTATTTGGTTAAATAGGAAGGGAATAAAACAAAAAAGTGAATAGTACCTCTGGTTTTTCACAGCGATTAAAATACTTATTGGTATCGACATACTGTCAACAAGAGTCATCCCCAGAGGGACTCCAGTTGCTAAGACACTTTGGGGGAGATTCTAATGTTTGAAAAGTTGGTTGGGTGTCTGTTTTTTTTCCTGTCTATTAGATAGGAAAAAACAGACTCCCAACTGATTTTTCAAACATTTGAATCTCCCCCTATGTGTCTGTTTTACAATTGTCTGGTAACTGAACTACAGCATGTAAAAATTAAATTGACTGCACTTGTAGTAACTTGCAGAACCTTACACCATGTAACACTGGATAGTGGACATGCACGTTCAGTACAGTTGGGGCTTGTGCACGTAAGCAAATTTGGTTTACTTATTCTCTAACTAATTCTGGTAGATGTATATTTTGTTGTGTAAATCGGTAAGCAATCCAGAATGGATTTTATAGAATGGGTTACTGTGGAACAGCACAGTCACTCACTTTCTCGCCAAGTGTGTATGCCGCCACCGACCGGCGATGCATTAATGACCCTCGATGTCAATTTGGACTGGTGTCCAAGAGCTCCCTGCATGGCCGGCCGCTGCGTGACGTCGCTAGACAATATGAACGTCATATCGCTCAGTGTGTATGCCCGGCTGCAGACCACCCTGGACTGAGAGGGAAACATTAGGCAAAGTCGCTCAAAGAGCACGTCGACTAGTGTGTGCCCACCTTTACTGTGCACCTTGGTAAAAGCTGCAGGTGGGGCAGATGTACAGAGAGATTTAGATTTGGGAAGGGTGTATCCAAGCTGAAATCTAAATTGCAGTGTAAACAAAGTTGTCTAGCATTTGTGGCCAACATACAAATGCAGACAATATTTACAGTGCACACATAAAAATGTATGTATTTGTATGCCTCGCATTACAACATGATTTGCCCAGGAACACAGTTTCTTGTTCTATCTTGCCTGCGGAACTCGCACTCATCTGCATCCACCGGAAATCAATTGAATCCCCACCCACCTCGTAAACATAATACAGCAAGCACTTCTTTTGGTAGTGTGGGGTGCATGCAATTTCGAATACCTTCAATGCTGTCATTGAGGGAAAACGGTCACGTGTGTTTGTCAATGTAAAAAGATTCTTCTTTTGGTTTTACTACTGTGTAGCTTTTTTAAAAATATGTTGCAATCCTTGTATTTTCTATACTTCCAAATTTTCAGTTAATTTAAGGAGTGCCCTGTATGAATATATTGCCTTTGAAAAATTAGTAATGCACACATTCAGGGCATTAAAATATATTAGATGTGGAGATGCAGGTTGAGTATCCCATATCCAAATATTCCGAAATACAGAATTTTTTTGAGTGAGAATGAGATAGTGAAACCTTTGTTTTCGGATTGCTCAATGTACACAAACTTTGCCTAATACACAAAGTAATTAAAGTGCATTCTGTGCTTAGACTTGGGTACCCATCACCATGATATCTCATTATGATATGCAATTATTCCAAAATACGGAAAAATCCGATATCCAAAATACTTCTGGTCCCAAGCATTTTGGATATGGGATACTCAATCTGTACCAGATTCTGTTTAAGAATTCACTTTTAATAGTAACTAACTGAAGTATAGATAAACATTTAAAATATATTACACTACCAAACAAGACTCTTTTCACTCTAATTATAGTAAGTAAGGACAAACCATCAAGACGCAGGTAGAGGAAACCCCGGAAAGCAAAGTAGTCTTCCATGATAGTCATGAGTGATGTCATCTGACAGAAGAGCAGGACACGGTGATTTGTGGCTCGTAACTTTGGTAGGATACGATCAAGTAATTCAAACTTTCCGGAGGCCCTATACAAATCAGGTCTGGGAGAAGCAAAGAACTGGTTTAAATATGACCATATTAGCATAGTAACTACAAAAAGCAAAAACAGATCAGCCTAGCAAAATAAAACAATTGTTATGAGAGCATTTAGAAGCAAACAGACTATCTTGTACATTTTATGAAATCATGTGTCTGGTACTTGTCCTACGACACTAGCTTGTACAAGTGATATCAGAAAAGATTCTGGCTAGTAAGTACCTTAGAAATGTAATATTCTAAAACAAATCAAGAAAAGAAACTAATGTGCAGGGTTCTTTAGAAGATCCAATCGTATATACAGAGTAAATATCTAATTTAATGGACACGATCAGTATGCATAATCCAGTACTATAACAGTACAGAAGACAATCCTGTTATTTTTTTCTCATCTTAATAAAAAAAAAAAAAAAAACTGGCAACACAGAAATTTTTTAGAATAAAGTATGTAACTTTAGCATCAGATGCAAATATTGAAACGATTTACCCGTTGATGATTCCATTAGCATATCCCAGATGTTCAGCAAATGATTCCTGCAATAAAAAAAAAATCATATTTTGTATGACGTATGTATTGACAATACTTATTTTATAGGTGTGAATACACAGTGTTTGAAGGACAACAGCTTATCTTTAATAGTATAAAATGCATTTACAGGGGATATTATGTAACGGGAAATAAATAGCTATATACAGAAACATAATCTTACTGCACTTATACTAGACAAACTGTATAGCTCAAATTAGCTAGGTCTTGCACTGGCAAATGAAGATATACATCCTCCGCATAACAGGGGTAATTCCAAGTTGATCGCAGCAGGAATTCTGTTAGCAATTGGGCAAAACCATGTGCACTGCAGGGGAGGCAGATATAACATGTGCAGAGTTAGATTTGGGTGTGGTGTGTTCAATCTGCAATCTAATTTGCAGTGTAAAAAATAAAAGATTTTACTCACCGGTAAATCTATTTCTCGTAGTCAGTAGTGGATGCTGGGGACTCCGTAAGGACCATGGGGGGGAATAGACGGGCTCCGCAGGAGACTGGGCACTCTAAAGAAAGATTTAGTACTACTGGTGTGCACTGGCTCCTCCCTCTATGCCCCTCCTCCAGACCTCAGTTAAGGAAACTGTGCCCGGAAGAGCTGACATTACAAGGAAAGGATTTTGGAATCCAGGGTAAGACTCATACCAGCCACACCAATCACACCGTATAACTTGTGATAACATACCCAGTTAACAGTATGAACAACAACAGAGCATCAAACAACGGATGCCAACATAACATAACCCTTTATTAAGCAATAACTATATACACGTATTGCAGAAAGTCCGCACTTGGGACGGGCGCCCAGCATCCACTACGGACTACAAGAAATAGATTTACCGGTGAGTAAAATCTTATTTTCTCTAACGTCCTAGTGGATGCTCGGGACTCCGTAAGGACCATGGGGATTATACCAAAGCTCCCAAACGGGCGGGAGAGTGCGAATGACTCTGCAGCACCGAATGGGAAAACACAAGGTCCTCCTCAGCCAGGGTATCAAACTTGTAGAATTTTGTAAAGGTGTTTGAACCCGACCAAGTAGCAGCTCTGCAAAGCTGTAATGCCGAGACCCCTCGGGCAGCCGCCCAAGAAGAGCCCACTTTCCTTGTGGAATGGGCTTTTACTGATTTTGGATGCGGCAATCCGGCCGCAGAATGAGCCTGCTGAATCATGTTACAGATCCAGCGAGCAATAGTTTGCTTTGAAGCAGGAGCACCCAGCTTGTTGGATGCATACAGGACAAACAGCGAGTCAGTTTTCCTGACTCCAGCCGTTCTGGCTACATAAATCTTCAAAGCCCTGACTGCATCAAGCAACTTGGAATCCTCCAAGTCACGAGTAGCCGCAGGCACCACAATAGGTTGGTTCAAATGAAAAGATGACACCACCTTCGGCAGAAATTGCGGACGAGTTCGTAATTCTGCCCTGTCCATATGGAAAACCAGATAGGGGCTTTACATGACAAAGCCGCCAATTCTGACACACGCCTAGCCGAAGCTAAGGCCAATAGCACGACCACTTTCCACGTGAGATACTTTAGCTCCACGGTCTTAAGTGGCTCGAACCAGTGGGATTTCAGGAAACCCAACACCACGTTGAGATCCCAAGGTGCCACTGGTGGCACAAAAGGGGGCTGAATATGCAGCACTCCCAAAACAACATCTGGACTTCAGGAAGAGAAGTCAGTTCTTTTTGAAAGAAAATGGATAGGGCCGAAACCTGGACCCAAATGGAACCCAATTTCAGGCCCAATGTCACTCCCGACTGTAGGAAGTGAAGGAAACGGCCCAGCTGGAATTCCTCCGTAGGGGCATTCCTGGCCTCACACCAAGCAACATATTTTCGCCATATACGGTGATAATGTTGAGCCGTCACGTCCTTCCTAGCCTTTATCAGCGTAGGAATAACCTCATCCGGAATGCCTTTTTCTGCTAGGATCCGGCGTTCAACCACCATGCCGTCAAACGCAGCCGAGGTAAGTCTTGGAACAGACAGGGCCCCTGCTGCAACAAGTCCTATCCGAGAGTCAGAGGCTATGGGTCCTCTGTGAGCATTTCTTGCAGATCTGGATACCAAGTCCTTCTTGGCCAATCCGGAACAATGAGTATTGTTCTCACTCCTCCTTTTCCTATGATTCTCATCACCTTGGGTATGAGAAAAAGAGGAGGAAACACATAAACCGACTGGAACATCCACGGTGTCACCAGTGCGTCTACAGCTATCGCCTGAGGGTCTCTTGACCTGGCGCAATACTTTGTTGAGGCGGGATGCCATCATGTCCACCTGTGGGAGTTCCCACCGACCTACCATCTGCGCGAAGACTTCTTGATGAAGTCCCCACTCTCCCGGGTGGAGGTCGTGTCTGCTGAGGAAGTCTGCTTCCCAGTTGTCCACTCCCGGAATAAACACTGCTGACAGTGCTCGTACGAGATTCTCCGCCCATCGAAGAATTCTGGTGGCTTCCACCATCGCCACCCTGCTCCTTGTGCCGCCTTGGCGGTTTACATGAGCCACTGCGGTGATGTTGTCTGATTGAATCAGCACCGATTGGTTGCGAAGCAGGGTCTCCGCTTGACGTAGGGCGTTGTATATGGCCCTTAATTTCAGGATATTGATGTGAAGGCAAGTCTCCTGACTTGACCACAGCCCTTGAAAATTTCTTCCCTATGTGACTGCCCCCCACCCTCGGAGGCTTGCATCCGTGGTCACCAGGACCCAGTCCTGAATGCTGAATCTGCGACCTTCGAGAAGGTGAGCACTCTGCAGCCACCACAGGAGAGACACCCTGGCCCAGGGGGATAGGGTGATTAACCGATGCATCTAAAGATGTGATCCGGACCACTTGTCCAATAAGTCCCGTTAGAAGGTCCTCTCATGGAACCTGCCGAATGGAATGGCCTCATATGATGCCACCATCCTTCCCAGGACTCGAGTGTAGTGATGCACTGACACCTGTTTTGGTGTTAATAGATTCCTGACCAGTGTCACGAGCTCCTGAGCTCTCTCTATCGGGCGATAAACCCTTTTCTGGTCTGTGTCTAGGATCATGCCTAGGAGAGGCAGATGAGCTGTAGGAACCAACTGCGACTTTGTAATATACAGAATCCAGCCGTGTTGCCGTTACACTTCCAGAGTAAGTGATACGCTGTTCAGCCACTGCTCTCTTGATCTCGTTTTTATGAGGAGATCGTCCAAGTACGTGATAATAGTGACACCTTGCTTCCGCAGGAGCACCATCATTTCCGCCATTACCTTGGTGAATATTCTCGGGGCCGTGGAGAGACCAAACGGCAACGTCTGAAATTGGTAATGACAATCCCATACCGCAATTCTGAGGTACGCCTGATGAGGTGGATAAATGGGGACATGAAGGTATGCCTCCTTTATGTCCCGAGTCACGATAAAATCTCTCCCTTTCAGGCTTGTAACGACCGCTCTTAGCGATTCCATCTTGAACTTGAACCTTTTCAGGTATATGTTCAGGGATTTTAAATTCAATATGGGTCTGACCGAACCGTCTGGTTTCGGGACTACCACATGGTCGAATAATAACTTTTCGAAGGAGGGGAACCTTGACCACCACCTGTTGAAGATACAATTTGTGAATTGCAGTTAACCCTGTTTCCCTCTCGTGGGGGGAAGCCGGCAGGGCCGTCAGTGAGGAGGCATCTTCTCAAAGTCCAGCTTGTATCCCAGAGACACAATATCTATTGCCCAGGGATCTAACAGGGAGTGAACCCACTTGTGGCTGAACTTACGAAAGCGTGCCCCCACCGGGCCTAGCTCCACCTGTGGAGCCCCAGCGACATGCGGTGGATTTTCATAGGGGCCGGGGAGGACTTCTGTTCCTGGGAACTAGCTGTGTTGTGCAGCTTCTTTCCTCTGGCAAGAAAGGACGCACCTCGGACTTTCTTGTTTCTTTGTTCGAAAGCTGCATTTGATAATGACGTGCTTTCCTAGGCTGTGCAGGAATATAAGGCAAAATATCAGAATTACCAGCTATAGCCGTGGAGACCAGGTCCGAGAACCCTTCTCCACACAATCCTCAGCCTTCCATATGCCACTTAAGTTGGCATCATCTGTCCATTGCATATTCTACAGGACACGTCAAGCAGAAATCGACATAGCTTTGACTCTAGGACCCAGTATACTCATGTCTCTTTGGGCATGTTTGATTATATATCTCTTAAGACAGCATCTTTAATATATATATATATATATATACACATATACACATACACACACATACACACATAGATGTCGGCGGCACTCCCGGGCTCTTCAAAGCCAAAAGACCAGACCAGTCAATTAGCGCTTAACGTTTCGGTTTATTTCAACCGTCATCAGAAGCATAATAATACAAAGACATGAACAAACATTTATACATGAGTAACTCACCACACGTGTATGTTCCACGGAGCCCCGGGAACAGATTTCCGGTGACGTCATCCCACACTGACAAGCCTGCCCAGTAGATGACGACTTCCGGCTAAGTGCACCATCACCATAACAACCAGTGTATACAATACTGAGTACTATTCTTAAAACGGATTGCTGTACAAATATACAAAAAAAGTGTTTTAAATACAACACGATCTTAGGATACGATTGCAAGGGCAACAAGTAAAAAGGATTATCTAGCTACAGATGATTAAGAACAAACAATTCACAAAGTTACCTAGATTAATTTCTATAAGAATTACAATGTGACAGATGTCTCAGTAAACATTTTATAATTCTTACAAAAAACATGCAAGAGAAAGGGTTTCGTTAAGGCCATGAGGGGATACCGTATTTAAACGGTGTATCCACCGTGCTTCCAATTGAAGTAATATTTTACCCCTATCACCACCCCGTTTAGATAGGGGCACATGATCTAACATTTTGTACCGCAAAGATGATAAATTGTGTTGATACTCTTTAAAATGTTTAGCCACGGGCTGATCGATTTGTTTCCCCTCTAAAATCTGTTTTATGGCACTACGATGCTGAGACATCCTTTCCTTAAATTGACAAGTGGTCTTGCCAATGTAATAAAGTCCACAAGGACATCGTATACAGTAGATAACAAATCTACTTGTACACGTAAGAACGTGAGAAATCTTAATTTGTTTACCAGAATGGGGATGTAAAATATAATTACCCGTCTCAAGATATAAACAAGTAGTACATCCAGTACATTTGTAATTGCCGTTTTTTTTTGTAAGAAATGTCTGACGGGGCCCAGATGATAACTGAGAAATGTCTGCATGAACGACCATATCCCTAATGTTACGACCTCGTTTGTAACATGGAAGTAATTTGTGTGTGGCCAGACTCGAAAGATCAGGGTCTGCTTGAATCACTGGCCAAACACGTTTAGCCGTACCCACAATTTTGTGGCTAGAGGTAGTAAATTTGGTAACACAGATCATCGCTTGATCGATTTTCTTTTCTTTCTTAGTAGCAGACACTAATGGCTGTGCTAATGCACGTTGCATTGCTTGTTGTAACAACTTATGGGAGTATCCCCTCTGTAAAAATTTTTGTGTTAATTTATGCATTTGAATTTTTTTATCCCCTGCATCACTACATATACGGTGAATGCGCAAATATTGAGAAAATGGTAACCCATTTTTTAGAGAGCTTGGATGATGACTGGAAGATTGAAGCAAACAATTGACATCAGTAGGTTTACTGTAAATTGAAGTCATAAATTTACCATTTTGTTTAGTAATGTTGACATCTAAAAAATGAATACTATGAAACTGTATGTCAAAAGTAAACTTAATACAGTCATCCATCTCATTGGCATGCTGGATCATCGAAATGAAGGCTTCTTTGGAACCTGTCCATAACATAAATACGTCATCTATGTAGCGAGTATACATAGCAATATACGAGCTACATAGATGACTAGTGAAAAACATTTCATGCTCAACGCCAAACATGAAAGCGTTTGCGTACGCTGGAGCTGCGCAGGAACCCATTGCGCAGCCCTGTTGTTGTCTAAAGAACTCATTATTAAATAAGAAATAATTCCTATGCAATGTTAACCATAAAAGGGACATGAAAAAATTACATTCTGGACCTTCATAATGTATGTTATCACGGATTAAAGCCTCAACTGCTTGCAAACCACGTTCATGTGGTATGCTGGTATATAAACTAACAACATCGGCTGTAACTAGCCAACATTGGTCTGCAGAAACAGTGACTTCATTTAATTTTTTCAAAAATGTGGTAGTATCTTTAAGATATGTTGATTGATTTTGGATTACAGGCTGCAAAAAATGATCAATATACTTGGCCACCTGTGAATATAACGAGTCCCGCGCTGAGATAATGGGACGCCCTGGTGGGCGGACCATATCTTTGTGCAGCTTAGGAATCGTATATAACACAGGTGTACGAGGAGATAAGACAAGAAGTGCTACCATTGTCTTTTCTGGAATTATTCCTCGTTCAACTGCCTGTTCTAATAATACCCGCAGCTCACTAAAATATTCCTGAGTAGGATCACTCAACAATTTGACATATACATCACTGTCACCTAGCTGACGATAAATTTCAGCTTTGTAGTCGTCAATATTCTGTATCACTATGCCCCCACCCTTGTCGGCCGGGCGCACAGTGATATCAGAATAGGACGACAGATCCTTCAATGCTTTACGTTCTGCTGCAGAAATATTGGATAAATGATGGTTATCAGAAACAGCTTTTTCATCAATACAACACAACATAGTTTTAGTGAAAGATTTTATAGCTGCATTATTCGAATGGGGATCAAAAGTAGATTTAGCTACTATTGGACAGCCCTTACCCTTATCAATCTCCACATTAGCCTTATCATTGAAAAATTCTTTTAAACGTAACTGTCGATTAAATCTGCAGAGATCTACTTTACTCTCAAACACATTATGGGTATTGGTTGGCACAAAGTTCAGTCCCTTAGATAGAACTTGAATTTCCATCTCTGTCAAATCTCTGGACGAGAGATTATAGATTATTTCTTGGTTTTTGAGCTCTTTCCTCCTTTGCCTTTGGCATTGCTTGCCTCGCCCTCGCTCTGTGGGACCTTCCCGTTGGGCTCTGGTCTGAACCCCTAAAGGGATATGAGAGGCAGAGGCTCTTTTCCTTGTCGATTGATCAGATTCACTATTTGACGACCCACTGGACGTTTCTCCTTCCAGCGGAAACCGGCGTGTTTTCCTAAAAGCCTTCTGTCGAAAAGATCTCTGAGGTCCAGACTGGTTGTTAGACCAAAAATACACCCGGTTTTGTTCATAGTCCTTCTCAACCGTGAGGTGTTTTTTGGTCTTAAATTTAATGAGATCAGTTCTATATTTCTCAATCTGTTGTGTAAGTTTTGCTTGCCAATCACAAGAAGTATCAGATGTAATGGTGACCATATGGATATCCTCAAATGCTTTAATTTTAGCACGGGTTAACTCCAATTCTCTTGTGGACTCCTCCACCACAAGCAGAATAAGGTCAAAAGAAGCTTTGTTCAAGACAGCTGCCCATTTTTTACAGAATTCAGGATTGTCTCTCCCAATTGTTGGATTATTACGTATCCGGAAACCTCTCGGCAGCATCTTCTCCCGGTAATAATCGGAGAGGGATACCCCATGTAAATAAAAATCAGTCTCACGATTTTTCAATTTGAGTAACTGCAAATATAATTGTTCCACAGAGTCTGCAGGAACAGTGGACGCCATTTTATCCTTGACTAAAATTCTTTCAGCATCCATATCAGATAATGAAAGCTGTTCACCTTGCAATAAAGCCGTATGTCGGAAGCCTGCCACCTCCTCTTGTAACATATCCATTTTCACTGGAATGTAGCAACTTTAAAGAAGATGCGTCAAATGCTGCAATATAGATGCAGTGCAAATGCAGGTGCCTTAATTAAATGAACTAATCCAGCCAGAACCAGTTCAGTTTATATATATACACAAGATATTCGGCACTCACTGCTTTTCCAAGAAATTCAACTTGCCGGGTGCCCTCCGCAGCAAACAGCATACATATACACATAGATGTCGGCGGCACTCCCGGGCTCTTCAAAGCCAAAAGACCAGACCAGTCAATTAGCGCTTAACGTTTCGGTTTATTTCAACCGTCATCAGAAGCATAATAATACAAAGACATGAACAAACATTTATACATGAGTAACTCACCACACGTGTATATACACATACATACATACATACATACATACATACATACATACATACTAGGGTCTCAATTTCTGCTGCTAAGGTACCTGTCCACGCCGCCCCAGCGCTATAAACCCATGCCGACACGATCGCCGGTCTGAGTAGTGTACCAGAATGTGCACGCTATCTGCAGGATCCCTGAGAATAGCTAGGGCTACCTTCTGGGCAAACGGGACACCCTAGGGGAAGATTCCCATCACATCCTGGTCCTAGTGGGGAAAGGATACTGCCTGAGAATTCTTTGTGGGAAGCTGCAGTCTCTTGTCTGGAGATTCCCGCTCTTTTTCCTCATGAGAGGAGGGAAATTTACCTCAGCTTTCTTCCCCTTAAACATGTGTACCCTTGTGTCAGGGACAAATGAGTCATCAGTGATATGCAAATCATCTTTTATTACAATAATCATATACTGAATACTTTTCTGCCATTTTGGCTGTAACTTTGCATTATCGTAGTCGACACTGGAGTCAAACTCCGTGTCGATATCAGTGTTTATTATTTTGGATAGTGAGCATTGTGAGACTCTGAAGGTCTCTGCGCCATAGGGGCAGACATGGGTAGATTTCCTGTCTGTTCTCTAATCTTTTGTGCAATAAATTCACCTTAGCACTTACACATATCCAAACAGGTGTCGGCGTTGTCGACGGAGACACCCTCTCACACACATATTATCTCCATCTACTCCTTAGGGAGCCTTTTCTCAGACATGTCGACACACACGTACCGACACACCACACACACAGGGGATGCTCTATTTGAAGTCCGTTCCCCCACAAGGCCCATTGGAGAGACAGAGAGAGAGTATGCCAGCACACACCCCAGCGCTATATGACCCAGGAATCACACAGTAACTTAGTGTTTACCCAGTAGCTGCTGTATATATTGTTTTTACGCCAAATTTATGTGCCCCCCCTCTCTTTTTCACCCTCTTCTATCGTGCTTCTGCAGGGGAGAGCCTGGGGAGCTTCCTCTCAGCTGAGCTGTGGAGAGAAAATGGCGCTGGTGAGTGCTGAGGAAGAAGCCCCGCCTCCTCAGCGGCGGGCTTCTGTCACGCGATTTTGTGTAAAAATAATGGCAGGGGCTCATGCATATTACAGTGCCCAGCTGTATATATGCCCTATTTTGCCAGGAGGTACTCAATTGCTGCCCAGGGCGCCCCCCCCTGCGCCCTGCACCCTACAGTGACCGGAGTGTGTGGGTTAGTGTGGGAGCAATGGCGCACAGCTGCAGTGCTGTGCGCTACCTCATATGAAGACAGGAGTCTTCTGCCGCCGATTTTGACGTCTTCTTGCTTCACCCGCCGGCTTCTGTCTTCTGGCTCTGCGAGGGGGACGGCGGCGCGGCTCCGGGAACGGACGACCAAGGTTAAGTTCCTGTGTTCAATCCCTCTGGAGCTAATGGTGTCCAGTAGCCTAAGAAGCGCAACCTAGCCGCAGTTAGTAGGTTTGCTTCTCTCCCCTCAGTCCCACGTAGCAGAGAGTCTGTTGCCAGCAGAAGCTCTCTGAAAATAAAAAACCTAACTAAAATACTTTCTTATTAGCAAGCTCAGGAGAGCTCACTAAAATGCACCCCAGCTCCGTCCGGGCACAGATTCTAACTGAGGTCTGGAGGAGGGGCATAGAGGGAGGAGCCAGTGCACACCAGTAGTACTAATTCTTTCTTAGAGTGCCCAGTCTCCTGCGGAGCCCGTCTATTCCCCCCCATGGTCCTTACGGAGTCCCCAGCATCCACTAGGACGTTAGAGAAATAAAGCAGCCAGTATTTACCCTGCACAGAAATAAACGACCCAACCAAATCTAACTCTCTCTGCAAATGTTATATCTGCCACACCTGCAGTGCACATGGTTTTGCCCAACTGCTAAAAAAATTTCCTGCTGCAATCAACTTGGAATTACCCCCAAAGGTTCTGCTGCGATCAACTCAGAATTACCCCCAACATGTATGATCTGAACAGTGACAACTGAACTTTCCAGTATTATAACCCAGTAAATGTGACACATAGTATATGTTTAAAAAATGCACCTTCAGTGACAAAGCAGCAGCAATTGCACTTAACTCTCAAATATTTACACTGGTATTCAGTAAGCTGTGATGTTTTCACAAAGAACTTGATTTTTGGTTCAGCCCTTCCCATAGAGGTTGTGTTCAGTATATACCACAGCTATAACTTCTCTTAAATATTCACTAGCATGAAGTGATTAACCTGTAAGTGACGGGTAACTGATGACATAGCCGGACTTACCTCAATATGCTGGAATATGTATGGGTGGTTGCATATCTTTCTTAGCTGCATGATAGTATTCATGAGTGTTTTCGCGCCACCTTTTCCCTGTGATAGTACAAAGAAATGTATTGGTGTCATTTACCAATGTTTATACCATTGCGATTTATCAGTAGTGAGAGGAGTAACAAGCCACATCCTCCTTGCTATAAATAACGAGATCCCTTCTAAACCTACAAACTGGTTAATGGGAGGTCAAATTACTTGGAACATGCTTATACAATGCAAGTTTAACTGGGATGGAGTCAGGATTACGGCGCTTCGGATGCCGGCACTCAAAACAGACAGCGGTATCCCGACGCGCAGGATCCCAACACAAGGTAGGTAAAGTAGTGTAACCCTGACCCCCCTTCTTTCCTGCATGCTGACCCTAACCCTAACTTTCACTGGTGGTGCTTAACCCTCCCTCACTGCAGCCTAACCCTACACCCCTTCCCCCTTAGTCCCTAACACTCAATCCCCGCAGCCTAAACCTAACTCTCACCCCTGCCCCCCACCCCTCGCAGCCTAACCCTAACCCCCACCCCCCCTTCCCTGCAGCCTGACCTTAGCCAGCCCCAGCATACTTGTGATTGGGATGCCAGCAGCTGGGTGCTGGCATTGTAATCCATGTCGGGATCCCGATGTTGGTCTTCTAACCAGTGTCGGAATTCCGCCTGCCGGCATCCCATGCGTCAGTAACCAAGTAACTTTTTTGCACATCAAAACTAGTAAATTGTGTATGTTTTGCAACAATCTCAATCTGTGCTTGTTCCTATAAATATTTCCCAATGTTTACAATGAATAATCAAACTGTAATACTTTACCTACACCTGTCAGTGGTGAGGAAAGATGCCATGACTATAGTAACTCAAAGAGCAACAGGTAAGAATCCAATTAAGTCCACTCATACTATGCATATATTTCTACATTTATGTATTACCAGTTATTTGTATAGTGCACACATATTCCACAGAGCTTTTACAGATAATATTTGGCTATTCAATCAATAGACCCTGCCCCAGTGAATATTACAAATAGAAATTGCCTATAAAATGGACACACACACACACGCACTAAGGTTAATTTTGTCGGAAGCCAATTAACCTATCAGTGGGAAAAAAAAACAGAGCACTTGGAGGAAACCCATGCAAGCACAGGGAGAAGATACAAACTCCACTCAGTTAGGGCCGTGGTGGCCATCGAACCCAAGCCCTCAGTGATGTAAGGCAGTAAGGCTAACAATTATACCTATATGTATGTAAACTAGGCTGTTTCAAATTTATGCATATTTATAAATCTACAGCTGTGTACTCATACATCTTGCCTCAATAGGCAACGCAGCGGAAGATGCCTATCTTGCCTCAATACGCAACCAGGGAGGCTAGATGTAAGTGTACACATCTGTACATATATCCAGGGTGTGATTTTTGGGTCACTAACTTGTTTTATTAATGAAATGCTTGTTTTATACAAGAACACATGAAACAAATAACAATTCTCTGCCATCCTGTCTGCAAAGCATTAGCTTAAATAACGTGATTTTTGCTCTTCCCTGTTAAATCCATTTATCCGATTCCATACGGGACACTGTTAACAATGGGGTATAGCTGGTGCGGAGAGAGTCTGAGCAAGAGTTAAGAAAACTTCCAAGCACAGGCTCCTCCTCCTCAATACCAAACCTCCAGCCTCCCGACAGCTAGTTTACACTAACAAAGCTGAAAGAGAAAGGGAGGAGAAAAAAAAAAGAAGAGAGGACGCAACAGACACAACCACTCACAATGACCCATACAGAAGGTGGCAGGAAAGTAGCAGGCACCCAAGAACCAGCCGGGAGCGCATCAGGGAGGGTATCCATTGTCCCACATGGACTCAGAGAAACGGATTTAACAGGTAAGAACAAATATCCTGTTTTCTTTGACATCCAATGGGGAGTCCCAAAGCTGTCCCTAAGGGCAGGTGCGCTCCTGTGCCGAAGATAACACCCTGCAACCGAAGTGTCAAACCTGTGTAGAACTAATAAAAGTGTGGGTGGAAGATCAAGAGGCAGCTCGACAAAGCTGTGCCGCGGAGGCGCCTTGGCGAGATGCCCAGGAAGTACCAATCAAGCATGGTGGAAAACTGACATAATCCATCAGGCAAGTTTGTTTCGACGATGGCCAGCCACGCTTGTGAGTATCAAAAAGGACAGAGCATCTGTGCACAATTCTGGAAATTTAGACATGAATAGGACAAATTACATCCAGAGTATTTAAGGACGAAATTGAAGTGCCAGTTTCCCTCTCAGGGAAGGCTAGCACCACAATCTCTTGATTAATGGGGTAACTAGAGAACCGCCCGGTCCCAGTGAAAAAAAAGAAAGGGCGATCTATGAAACAAAGTAATAATTCGGAGCGGTGGGAGTAATGAGATAAAACGGCTTGATGTCCCATGGAGCAGACAAAGCATCTACCAGCAGCCTGGATCCCAGGTACGCGACCCGTACCTGGCAATCTTGAAAGTTTGGTAGATAGCCATCAAGTTAATCTCCAGAAGGCCTAATCGGTCCACCAGAACCTGGTAAAGGTCAGGATGAAGGGACCACTAACCCGAGTGGACATCCTCGTGGCTGACATAATCTGCATCCTAGTAGTCCACCCCAGGAATGTAGACCGCCGAAATGGCCAAAAGACACTTTTAGCCTCAGGACATTATGTGCGCCATCTCCCTCATGGCCTGAACACCTCTAATGATTGATGGAAGTGACTGCTTTCGCGTTGTCCGGTTCAACCTTGACTGGTAGATTATAAGTCTGCACCAGAGCCAGGTAGGCTGCATAAAGCTACCAAGCATTTATGAGCAGACGTGCCTCCTGACAGCCCTTCTCACTTTGAGAAGTCAGGAGAATGGCTATCACTCCCCCATTCCTGGAGACTGGCATCCCTAGTGAGGATTGTCCAAGAAGATATTTGAAAAAGGTCAACCCTTGTCCAAATGCAGCCTGACCAGCTACCATAGAAGGTATTGGCACATCTGGGTAGACAGGCAGATGAGCTGTAAGAAGATCTATGGGAGGGGGGGGGGGGGGACCTGTTCCATTTATAACCATTCCTGCTTAAAAGTCCTGGAGTAGAACTGGGCAAGTCAACACTAGCGTGCTGAGGACCTTCATGCAAAAATGGATGGAAACGGTCCTCTGATTGAAAAGCAGCTGAACCAAAGACTGAACCTCTGAGATTTGACCACAGGAACGAAAACCTATTGCGACAGAGTGTCTATAAAGGCTCCTAGGTGGAGCATTCATTTGGCCGGCACCGGGGAGGATTTCCGAAAATTTAGTATCCAACAGTGAGCCTGTAGTATGCTTATGGACAAAATGAGGTGAGCCTCCAGGTCAGACAGCGTCCTTGGCATGAATAGGAGATCGTCCAGATATGGAAAGACTTTGACTCTCTGTTGGCTAAGTACAGCCGCCATGACGGACATCACCTTCGTGAATACACTAGTGCGGTTGAGAGACCAAAAAGGAAGTGCTTGAAAATGGTCGTCGAGCACTGCAAACCAAAGTAGGGACTGATGTCCCTGCCAAATCGTGGTATGTAGATGAGCTTCCTTGACATCCAAGGACGCTATGAAGTCGCTGGATTCCAGAGACTGGACAATCAACAGGAGGAATTTCATCTTGAACCAGGGAACCCAAAGATGAAGGTTGATGGACTTGAGGTACAAAATGGTGCTTAAAGACACATCTGGCTTCAGAACAAGGGAGCGGTTTGAGTAAAAATCTCTGCCTCATTGATGAAGAGGAATAGGAGCAATGACTTCTGATGCTAACAGCGAAAGAATGGACCCCTGAAGAGCCACTGCTTTCGCAGAATCCGAATGGAGGCCTGTAACAAAATATCCATAAGGAGGGTGGCCCCAGATATCGAGGGTATAACCCTGGATATGCAGGTTCAGATGGGGAAAAACTGGAGAGGAATATCCAAAAGTTCTGAAAAACAGGCTTCGTAGAACGGGAGGCCTACTCTGAAGTTTCTTTTGCAATGTTTACAAGTAGAAGCCCTATGGGCAGAAGCCTAGTCAGCAACAGCCTTTGCAAATTGGTCTTTAAAGAGGGTATCAGCCGACTAGCGGTTGGGAGACCGGCTGCCACTATACTGACGCCGGGATCCCGTCTGTCAGATGGCCAGCGCGGGGGAGGTGTGAACCTAACAAAGACCCCTGCACGCTTGCCACAGGTTCTATTCCCACTCTATGGGTGTCGTGGACACCCACGAGTGGGAAGCTAGTCAGTGTTCGGGATGCCACCGCCGGTCACGTAACCGCACCCCCTTTCGAGGACATGGTTAAATAGATTAGGAGAAAAAAGTTGACACACTCAATATAACCCACACAGACAAAAATTCTCAGGCAAAGTAGAAACAACAGTAGAAAAAAACAGTACCCTATAACTGCACAGGAGAAGGCTCTGCAGTACAGCTAGAGCCACTTAACTGCGGGAAAATTACAGCTTCTTTGGAAGATGGTCACTCAGCATCGGGAGAGAAGGAGTGAGGAGCTCTGTGGCAGACAAACAGTAGTGAGAGAGTGCCAAGAGAAAGGGGGGCAGGAGCAACAGGAGCCTCCACGGGGCCGACCTGTTTAGTAACAGCTTCCTGTTGAACCACATAGCTGCTGCAGCCTCTCTCTCTGTTGGTCTAGTAAGGGCATGGTAATTCGTGCTGCCACTGTGTCCCCTGACTTCCCCGGCAGCCTTTACTGACACGGGGGAGCTAGTTGCATAGGAGGAAAGGTGAAGTCCCACTGAGCAGCAAGACCTCTCTAAACGGAAGCAGCACTACTCCGGCTGCGGCTAGTGTCTTCTGGTCGGGAGTCCTGGCAGGCTGTTTCTCCCCACTTGAGTCCGCCCTGGAAATAGTGCTGGTATGTACATTGAAGACATTGTACAGCTCGGCTCGAAAGTGGAAAAAAAAAAAAAAACAACATGCCCACTCTCTAAAGGCACTAAAGAAACACTGACTAATGGGAGGCAGGAGGTGGGGTATTGAGGGGGAGGAGCCTGTGCATGGAAGTTCTCTTAACTCTTTAGTGCCCAGACTCTCCCCACCCCAGCTATATCCCTTTGTTGTTCCAGCGTCCCCCATTAGATGACAGAGAAATCTGGTCTATTTCATATACGAGTAGGTATATAACTTATTTTATAGGCGCTGTGCTTATAGCCATAGCTGGCACAGTACCTAGTCACCAACTGTCCAGGACCAGGAACTGCCATGGTCCCTTCAGTCTAAACTGCCCAGGACTGGGAACTGTGCTTGAGGTGCCAGCTATCTGACACTAGGACCATGCACTGTTTATGGTTGGTATCTCCAAGGAATTGGGCGCTATGACTATGCTAACCAACTGCTTAGATACAAGAACTAACACCATTCCTGTTTTCTTCAACTGCCTGCAACCAAGTATTGGCACTGTGGCTGTACACATGAACACGTATCCCACCAAATGCCTTATATATAGGCTTGCATAGATATCCACTTAATTCGGGACACCTATGAAATACACAGGTTCTGTGGGTGGCTAAATTCAAGCCTGCATTTCACCTGGTTTTAATCAACAGAAGTGGGGTAATCAATGGTGTCCTAAATTAATAGGATTCCCATGGCTATTGTCATAGGACTGACCCAGGACTACCAACACAGGACAACTCTCCTATAGCCTGCTCACAGCTAGAACTAGAAAGCAATGTTAGGAGCTAATGCTCCCAGCACAAGGATGTTACATATACCCTTCCTGAGATACCAGGGACTGAACACTGCACCTAGCTCCAACAGGCCCTTAATTACAACTGAGTTTAGTACCCGCTAACTGCGGTATAGAAGGAGCAGCAGTGTTTTGTTTCAGTGTCCAAGGTCCTCATGCCATCGGGTATGGCCCAGTGTTCTGGTGTACCCGAAAAAAAGGAGAAAACATAGTACTACTGAGACAATAATCTCAGACGTTCCTTGTCTTAGATTAACTATTTTCCATAGAAGACTTGTGCTAATTGCTTGTTATGCTTAAAGTTTTGATTCTATTTTAAGTTGTGAGATAACAATGACTGAAATAAAATCATGACAAGTTTACATAAGCACTCACAAATTCTTCATCACAACCACACATAAATACTCCAGGAACAGCATGCTACATACCTTCTTATCTTTTTCTGATCCATCAGTGAGGAGAATTCCTTTTGCTTGCATGTGTCGATACAGAATCTTTTGGAGAGCTGACATATCACATTTAATTACATATTCAACCTGAAATAATTGAATGGTAAACAAAGTAATTAAATATCTGAAATATGTTATTTTTTGCATAAATCCTAAAATGATAATAAGCATACTGATGCCATAAAACAAATAACAAAACATGAATGAGATTTGCTACTAACATTTCTGAATCATTTAAAAATGTGTATATGTAATTAGATTTTTTATTTTTTTAAACCAGAGCATTTAATTGCTAATAATAATAATCTATTTTTTCAGCAATAAAGAAATGACAGCACAGATTCATATTGGTTATTTTGGTATAAAACCTGTTTTGTATAAGTTGCTTGTGCAACTTGGCAATGAGCAATTACTGCTCAGCTTTGCTTTTATTGGTCTATGGATCTAAAATGAGCCAGTGACTGCAACATAAACAGCATAGTAGACCTTTTCTGGTAACTGCGACTCTACTTCCTTCTTCAACCTTCTCAACAAGAAGGGACGCAACACTTTATGTAGACGGCGGATAATCAGTATAGTTTCTTCTTCGTTTAAATCCACCTAACAGCACAAACAAAAACAATAAATTAATGGAATTAAAATCTATAAGATAATGTAGCATAGAACAAAATATCGGTGACCATTCTATAAAACAAAATCATAAACACATACTGTATACAGTAGTAATGAATTGTCACACCTAGGAAGCAGCACAGATAGAGGGAGACCCGGGACACTGGTACGGAAACACTACTGCCGTATGGGTTACGGTCGTTAGGTCGACACTCATAAGGGTCGATCACTAAAGGTCGACAATGCTATTAGGTCGACATGGCCGATCTGTGGACAGGTCAAAAGGTCGACATGCATTTTTCACTTTTTTTGTTTAATTTTTTGGATTTTTTCATACCCAATGATCCACATGGACTACGATTGGACCGGTAATCTGTGCCGAGCGAAGCAAGGCACCTTGCCCGAAAAAAGGGCACACGGTGCACTAATTTGGGTTCCCCGTCACTTTACGGAGAAAACGACACCAAAAATAGTCAAACCTCATGTCGACCTTTTGACCTGTCGACCTAATGGCAATGTCGACCTAAGTTGGGTTGACCCAACGAACCATACCCTGCCGTATAATACTGACCCAACAAGCAAGGTTCCTCTATATCTGTACCACTTTGAGCTGGGGAGTGCAGACTTTCCTTGTCCCACTACCTGAGACCAAACGTTCACCAGAAATTCAGTCATACAGCAAGTGAGAATCTCCCAGAGAAGAAACTAAGGGAGATTTACCAAACCTTCTAAAGAGAACAATTGGAGGTGTTGTCCACAGCAAACAATTAAAGTTTAGCTACAATGTTACAGAATTTAAAAGATAAACAATAGTTCAATTTGATGGTTGCTATGGCCAATATCTACATTTGTTCTCTTTATACGGTATGATAATCTTCTTTTAAGCTACATGGCAAAGTACTTTGCATTGGGAGACTAGAAGTACAGGTGTTCATACTAGGAGGACAGAGGATGCATTATTACAGAGGTCGGAGAGGGAAATAAATATATTACAACAGAGGAGTAGCTCTGTCCTCAAAATATACTAACAATCCAGGTTTTAAGTATATCTTAATCACATATGGTTAAATCAAAATAACTGAGGACTAATTAACCACTTAACTGACTTTGTACCCCACAAAATCGCTCAAATTGTTGTTGTTTTTTATGACTTTATAAAGTCTAAAAAGTATTTTTAAGAATATGTTAAAATATTTTATTTAAACAAATATATCTAGAAGGAGTTTTGCACCACCCTCTGTGTCCAGAAGGCACCATTGTAAAATAAATTCCCACCCCCTCATTGGCAATAGACCCCCGAACGGTTTTAAATCCTAATAATAGTACCCGTACACCCACTTACTAGTAAAAAACTAAATCCATGTTTACAGCATAAACCAAACTCCCCACCCTGTTACAGCCCCGGTTTTTGTACTCCCCCCTCCTCCTATTCTGTGGCCAATATTTTCTTTAAGTATTATTAGTTGAACACCTCCTCCAGCGTTGCTTAAGTTTTTTACCCTACCCCACACTTTCCACCACCATGGGCATACATCCCCCCTCCCCAACATGCAGAGCACAGCGTGTTAGGGGGGTGCAGCTGATATCTGCAACCACAGAGATCAGTCAAATGGTACTTGGAGGGGAATACTTCCCTGGTGTATGCGCTCCAGAATGCCGGCTGCAAAGCATTCTTGGGCACAATTCCGGCAGTGATGTCGGCAGTCAGAGACTACCGCATTACTGCTGGGGGATCCTCGTAGCCAGAGGAGGTCCGCACTGCACTTGTGCAGAAAGGATCTTCTAAACTACAAGCCGGGGCACACAGCGGGGCAGGGCATTATATGAGATGCAACCTGGCCAGGTAACGTACTCCTGGCTGAGGTCACATCACATGCAACATAGCCAGGCAAGGGGCCAATGTGATAATTAAAAAAAAAAAAATCTACAAATATATGGACATTTTTGTAAAAAAAATAAGAATTTACTTACCGATAATTCTATTTCTCATAGTCCGTAGTGGATGCTGGGAACTCCGTAAGGACCATGGGGAATAGCGGCTCCGCAGGAGACTGGGCACAAAAAGTAAAAGCTTTAGACTAGCTGGTGTGCACTGGCTCCTCCCCCTATGACCCTCCTCCAAGCCTCAGTTAAGATACTGTGCCCGGACGAGCGTACATAATAAGGAAGGATCTTGAATCCCGGGTAAGACTCATACCAGCCACACCGTACAACTCGTGATCTGAACCCAGTTAACAGTATGATAACCGTAGGAGCCTCTGAAAAGATGGCTTCCAACAATAAACAACCCGATTTGTTTGTAACAATAACTATATACAAGTATTGCAGACAATCCGCACTTGGGATGGGCGCCCAGCATCCACTACGGACTATGAGAAATAGAATTATCGGTAAGTAAATTCTTATTTTCTCTGACGTCCTAGTGGATGCTGGGAACTCCGTAAGGACCATGGGGATTATACCAAAGCTCCCAAACGGGCGGGAGAGTGCGGATGACTCTGCAGCACCGAATGAGAGAACTCCAGGTCCTCCTCAGCCAGGGTATCAAATTTGTAGAATTTAGCAAACGTGTTTGCCCCTGACCAAGTAGCTGCTCGGCAAAGTTGTAAAGCCGAGACCCCTCGGGCAGCCGCCCAAGATGAGCCCACCTTCCTTGTGGAATGGGCTTTTACAGATTTTGGCTGTGGCAGGCCTGCCACAGAATGTGCAAGTTGAATTGTACTACAAATCCAACGAGCAATCGTCTGCTTAGAAGCAGGAGCACCCAGCTTGTTGGGTGCATACAGTATAAACAGCGAGTCAGATTTTCTGACTCCAGCCGTCCTGGAAACATATATTTTCAGGGCCCTGACTACGTCCAGCAACTTGGAGTCCTCCAAGTCCCTAGTAGCCACAGGTACCACAATAGGTTGATTCATGTGAAACGCTGAAACCACCTTAGGGAGAAATTGAGGACGAGTCCTCAATTCCGCCCTATCCGAATGAAATATCAGGTAAGGGCTTTTATAGGATAAAGCCGCCAATTCTGATACGCGCCTGGCTGAAGCCAGGGCCAACAGCATTACCACTTTCCATGTGAGATATTTCAAATCCACTGTGGCAAGTTGTTCAAACCAATGTGATTTTAGGAACCCTAAAACTACATTGAGATCCCAAGGTGCCACTGGAGGCACAAAAGGAGGCTGTATATGCAGTACCCCTTTGACAAACGTCTGAACTTCAGGCACTGAAGCCAGTTCTTTCTGGAAGAAGATCGACAGGGCCGAAATTTGAACCTTAATGGATCCTAATTTTAGGCCCATAGACAATCCTGCTTGCAGGAAATGTAGGAAACGACCCAGTTGAAATTCCTCCGTAGGGGCCTTCTTGGCCTCACACCACGCAACATATTTTCGCCAAATGCGATGATAATGTTTTGCAGTTACATCCTTCCTGGCCTTGATCAGGGTAGGGATGACTTCATCTGGAATGCCCTTTTCCTTCAGGATCCGGCGTTCAACCGCCATGCCGTCAAACGCAGCCGCGGTAAGTCTTGGAACAGACAAGGTCCCTGCTGGAGCAGGTCCTTCCTTAGAGGTAGAGGCCACGGGTCCTCCGTGAGCATCTCTTGCAGCTCCGGGTACCAAGTTCTTCTTGGCCAATCGGGAGCCACGAGTATCGTTCTTACTCAACTCCTTCTTATGATTCTCAGTACTTTTGGTATGAGAGGAAGAGGAGGGAACACATATACCGACTGGAACACCCACGGAGTTACCAGAGCGTCCACCGCTATTGCCTGAGGGTCCCTTGACCTGGCGCAATATCTGTCCAGTTTCTTGTTGAGACGGGACGCCATCATGTCCACCTTTGGTTTTTCCCAACGGTTTACAATCACTTGGAAGACTTCTGGATGAAGTCCCCACTCCCCCGGGTGGAGGTCGTTTCTGCTGAGGAAGTCTGCTTCCCAGTTGTCCACTGTTTACGTGGGCGACAGCCGTGATGTTGTCCGACTGGATCAATACCGGTTGACCCTGAAGCAGAGGCCTTGCTTGACTTAGGGCATTGTAAATGGCCCTTAGCTCTAGGATATTTATGTGAAGAGACGTTTCCATGCTTGACCACAAGCCCTGGAAATTTCTTCCCTGTGTGACTGCTCCCCAGCCTCTCAGGCTGGCATCCGTGGTTACCAGCATCCAATCCTGAATGCCGAATCTGCGGCCCTCTAGAAGATGAGCCTTCTGTAACCACCACAGGAGAGATACCCTTGTCCTTGGAGATAGGGTTATCCGCTGATGCATCTGAAGATGCGATCCGGACCATTTGTCCAGCAGATCCCACTGAAAAGTTCTTGCATGGAATCTTCCGAATGGAATCGCTTCGTAAGAAGCCACCATTTTTCCCAGGACTCTCGTGCACTGATGCACTGACACTTGTCCTGGTTTTAGGAGGTTCCTGACTAGCTCGGATAACTCCCTGGCCTTCTCCTCCGGGAGAAACACCTTTTTCTGGACTGTGTCCAGAATCATCCCTAGGAACAGTAGACGTGATTTTGGGATATTTAGAATCCACCCGTGCTGACGTAGCACTACCTGAGATAGTGCTACTCCGACCTCTAACTGTTCCCTGGACCTTGCCCTTATCAGGAGATCGTCCAAGTAAGGGATAATTAAGACGCCTTTTCTTCGAAGAAGAATCATCATTTCGGCCATTACCTTGGTAAAGACCCGTGGTGCCGTGGACAATCCAAACGGCAGCGTCTGAAACTGATAATGACAGTTTTGTATCACAAACCTGAGGTACCCTTGGTGAGAAGGGTAGATTGGGACATGGAGATAAGCATCCTTGATGTCTAGAGATACCATATAGTCCCCTTCTTCCAGGTTCGCTATCACTGCTCTGAGTGACTCCATCTTGAATTTGAACCTTTTTATGTAAGTGTTCAAAGATTTTAGATTTAAATTTGGTCTCACCGAGCCGTCCGGCTTCGGTACCACAAACAGCGTGGAATAATACCCCTTTCCCTGTTGTAGGAGGGGTACCTTGATTATCACCTGCTGGGAATACAGCTTGTGAATAGCTTCCAATACTGCCTCCCTGTCGGAGGGAGACGTTGGTAGAGCAGACTTCAGGAACCGGCGAGGGGGAGACGTCTCGAATTCCAATTTGTACCCCTGTGATACTACCTGCAGGATCCAGGGGTCCACTTGCGAGTGAGCCCACTGCGCGCTGAAATTCTTGAGACGGCCCCCCACCGTGCCCGAGTCTGCTTGCAGAGCCCCAGCGTCATGCTGAGGACTTGGCAGAAGCGGGGGAGGGCTTCTGCTCCTGGGAAGAGGCTACATGGTGCAGTCTTTTTCCCCTTCCTCTGCCCCGGGGCAGGAACGAGCGGCCTTTTTCCCTCTTGCCCTTATAGGGACGAAAGGACTGGGTTTGAAAAGACGGTGTCTTTTTCTGCTGAGAGGTGACCTGGGGTAAAAAGGTGGATTTTCCAGCCGTTGCTGTGGCCACCAGGTCCGATAGACCGACCCCAAATAACTCCTCCCCTTTATACGGCAATACTTCCATATGTCGTTTGGAATCCGCATCACCTGACCACTGTCGCGTCCATAACGTTCTTCTGGCAGAAATGGACATCGCACTTACTCTAGATGCCAGGGTGCAAATATCCCTCTGTGCATCTCGCATATATAGTAATGCATCCTTTAAATGCTCTATAGTTAATAATATACTGTCCCTATCCAGGGTATCAATATTTTCAGTCAGGGAATCCGACCAAGCCACTCCAGCGCTGCACATCCAGGCTGAGGCGATCGCTGGTCGCAGTATAACACCGGTATGTGTGTATATACCTTTTAAGATATTTTCCAGCCTTCTATCAGCTGGTTCCTTGAGAGCGGCCGTATCAGGAGACGGTAACGCCACTTGTTTTGATAAGCGTGTGAGCACCTTATCTACCCTAGGGGGTGTTTCCCAACGTGCCCTAACCGCGGGCGGGAAAGGGTATAGTGCCAATAATTTATTAGAAATCAGCAGTTTTTTATCAGGGGAAACCCACGCTTTATCACACACCTCATTTAATTCATCTGACTCAGGAAAAACCACTGGTAGTTTTTTCACACCCCACATAATACCCTTTTTTGTGGTACTTGTAGTGTCAGAAATGTTCAATGCCTCCTTCATTGCCGTGATCATGTAACGTGTGGCCCTACTGGACATTACGTTTGTCTCGTCACCGTCGACACTGGATTCAGTATCCGTGTCAGGGTCTGTGTCGACCATCTGAGGTAACGGGCGTTTTAGCGCCCCTGACGGTGTCTGAGACGCCTGAACAGGCACTAATTGATTTGTCGGCTGTCTCATGTCGTCAACAGTTTTTTGCAAAGTGCTGACATTGTCACGTAACTCTTTAATTACTACCATCCAGTCAGGTGTCGACTCCCTAGGGGGTGACATCACTAACACAGGCAATTGCTCTGCTTCCACATCATTTTCCTCCTCATACATGTCGACACAATCGTACCGACACCCAGCACACACACAGGGAATGCTCTGATAGAGGACAGGACCCCACTAGCCCTTTGGGGAGACAGAGGGAGAGTTTGCCAGCACACACCAGAGCGCTATATCTATACAGGGATAACCTTATATAAGTGTTACTCCCTGTTATAGCTGCTGTATTTATATATTAGCTGCCAATAGTGCCCCCCTCTCTGTTTTACCCTGTTTCTGTAGTGCAGGACTGCAGGGGAGAGTCAGGGAGCCGTCCTTCCAGCGGAGCTGTGAAAGAAAATGGCGCTTGTGTGCTGAGGAGAAAGGCTCCGCCCCCTTCACGGCGGCCTTTTCTCCCGCTTTTTTCAGGAAACTGGCAGGGGATAAATGCATCCATATAGCCCAGGAGCTATATGTGATGCATTTTTTTTAGCCATATAAGGTTTTTATATCGTTTTTATTGCGTCTCAGGGCGCTCCCCCCCAGCGCCCTGCACCCTCAGTGACCGGAGTGTGAAGTGTGCTGAGAGCAATGGCGCACAGCTGCAATGCTGTGCGCTACCTTATTTGAAGACAGGAACGTCTTCTGCCGCCGCTTTCTCCGGACCTCTTCGCTCTTCTGGCTCTGTAAGGGGGCCGGCGGCGCGGCTCCGGGACCCATCCAGGCTGAACCTGTGATCGTCCCTCTGGAGCTAATGTCCAGTAGCCAAGAAGCCCAATCCACTCTGCAGTCAGGTGAGTTCGCTTCTTCTCCCCTTAGTCCCACGATGCAGTGAGCCTGTTGCCAGCAGGACTCACTGAAAATAAAAAACCTATTTAAACTTTCACTTCTAAGCAGCTCAGGAGAGCCACCTAGCTTGCACCCATCTCGTTCGGGCACAAAAATCTAACTGAGGCTTGGAGGAGGGTCATAGGGGGAGGAGCCAGTGCACACCAGCTAGTCTAAAGCTTTTACTTTTTGTGCCCAGTCTCCTGCGGAGCCGCTATTCCCCATGGTCCTTACGGAGTTCCCAGCATCCACTAGGGCGTCAGAGAAATATATAAAAATAAATAAATAAGATTTTACTTACCAGTAAATCTATTTCTCGTAGTCCGTAGTGGATGCTGGGGACTCCGGAAGGACCATGGGGAATAGACGGGCTCAGCAGGAGACATGGGCACTTTAAGAAAGAATTTAGTACTACCTGGTGTGCTCTGACTCCTCCCTCTATGTCCCTCCTCCAGACCTCAGTTAGAGAAACTGTGCCCGGAAGAGCTGACAGTATAAGGAAAGGATTTTGGTAATCCAGGGCAAGACTCATACCAGCCACACCAATCACACCGTATAACTTGTGATAAACTTACCCAGTTAACAGTATGAACTAAAACAGAGCATCAGTTCAACCCTGATGCAACAATAACATAGCCCTTATTGCAGCAATAACTATATACAAGTATTGCAGTAGAAGTCCGCACTTGGGACGGGCGCCCAGCATCCACTACGGACTACGAGAAATAGATTTACCGGTAAGTAAAATCTTATTTTCTCTAACGTCCTAGTGGATGCTGGGGACTCCATAAGGACCATGGGGATTATACCAAAGCTCCCAAACGGGCGGGAGAGTGCGGATGACTCTGCAGCACCGAATGAGCAAACACAAGGTCCTCCTCAGCCAGGGTATCAAACTTGTAGAACTTTGCAAAAGTGTTTGAACCTGACCAAGTAGCCGCTCGGCACAGATGTAATGCCGAGACCCCTCGGGCAGCCGCTCAAGAAGAGCCCACCTTCCTAGTGGAATGGGCCTTTACTGATTTTGGCAGCGGCAATCCAGCCGCAGAATGAGCCTGATGAATCGTATTACAGATCCAGCGAGCAATAGTTTGCTTTGAAGCAGGAGCACCAAGTTGTTGGAAGCATACAGGATAAACAAAGATTCTGTTTTCCTGACCCTAGCCGTTCTGGCTACATAAACCTTCAAAGCCCTGACCACATCAAGTAACTCGGAATCCTCCAAGTCAGTAGTAGCCACAGGCACCACAATAGGTTGGTTTATATGAAAGGATGAAACCACTTTTGGCAGAAATTGTGGACGGGTCCGCAATTCTGCTCTATCCGCATGGAAAACCAGATAGGGGCTTTTATGTGACAAAGCATCTAATTCTGACACACGCCTAGCCGAAGCCAATGCTAGTAGCATGACCACCTTCCACGTGAGATATTTCAATTTCACCGTTTTGAGTAGTTCAAACCAGTGGGATTTCAGGAAACTCAACACCACGTTAAGATCCCAAGGTGCCACCGGGGGCACAAAAGGGGGCTGAATACTCAGCACTCCCTTCACAAACGTATGAACTTCAGGTAGAGAAGCCAGCTCTTTTTGAAAGAAAATGGATTGGGCCGAAATCTGGACCTTAATGGAACCCAATTTTAGGCCCAAAGTCACTCCTGACTGTAGGAAGTGAAGGAAACGGCCCAGCTGGAATTCCTCCGTAGGGGCATTCCTGGCCTCACACCAAGCAACATATTTTCGCCATATACGGTGATAATGTTGAGCTGTCACGTCCTTCCTAGCCTTTATCAGCGTAGGAATGACCTCATCTGGAATGCCTTTTTCCCGCTAGGATCCGGTGTTCAACCGCCATGCCGTCAAACGCAGCCGTGGTAAGTCTTGGAACAGACAGGGCCCTTGTTGCAACAAGTCCTGTCTTAGATTTAGAGGCCACGGGTCCTCTGTGAGCATTTCTTGCAGATCTGGATACCAAGTCCTTCTTGGCCAATCCGGAACAATGAGTATTGTTCTCACTCCTCTTTTTCTTATGATTCTCAACACCTTGGGTATGAGAGGAAGAGGAGGAAATACATAGACCGATTGGAACACCCACGGTGTCACCAGGGCGTCTACAGCGATCACCTGAGGGTCTCTTGACCTGGCACAATACCTCTGTAGTTTCTTGTTGAGGCGGGATGCCATCATGTCCACCTGTGGCAGTTCCCACCGACTTGCAAGCTGTGCGAAGACTTCTTGATGAAGTCCCCACTCCCCCCGGGTGGAGGTCGTGCCTGCTGAGGAAGTCTGCTTCCCAGTTGTCTACCCCCGGGATGAACACTGCTGACAGTGCGCTTACATGATTCTCCGCCCAGCGAAGAATTCTGGTGGCTTCCGCCATCGCCACCCTGCTCCTTGTGCCGCCTTGTCGGTTTACATGAGCCACCGCGGTGATGTTGCCTGACTGAATCAGAACAGGTTGACCGCGAAGCAGGGCCTCTGCTTGACGTAGGGCGTTGTAAATGGCCCTTAGTTCCAGGATGTTGATGTGAAGGCAAGTCTCCTGACTTGACCACAGACCTTGGAAATTTCTTCCCTGTGTGACTGCTCCCCACCCTCAGAGGCTTGCATCCGTGGTCACCAGGACCCAGTCCTAAATGCCGAATCTGCGGCCCTCGAGAAGGTGAGCACTCTGCAGCCACTACAGGAGAGACACCCTGGCCCTGGGGGACAGGGTGATTAACCGATGCATCTGAAGATGTGATCCAGACCATTTGTCCAGTAAGTCCCATTGAAAGGTCCTCGCATGGAACCTGCCGAAGGGAATGGCCTCGTACGATGCCACCATCTTTCCCAGGACTCGAGTGCAGTGATACACTGACACCTGTTTTGGTTTTAATAGGTCCTTGACCAGTGTCATGAGTTCCTGAACCTTCTCTATCGGGAGATAAACCCTTTTCTGGCCTGTGTCCAGAATCATGCCCAGGAAGGGCAGACGAGTAGTAGGAACCAGCTGCGACTTTGGAATATTCAGAATCCAGCCGTGTTGCCTTAACACTTCCAGAGAACGTGCTACGCTGATCAGCAACTGCTCTCTTGACCTCGCTTTTATGAGGAGATCGTCCAAGTATGGGATAATTGTGACCCCTTGCTTCCGCAGGAGTACCATCATTTCCGCCATTACCTTGGTAAATATTCTCGGAGCCGTGGAGAGACCAAACGGCAACGTCTGAAATTGGTAATGACAATCCTGTACCACAAATCTGAGGTACGCCTGATGAGGTGGATAAATGGAGACATGAAGGTATGCATCCTTTATGTCCAGAGACACCATAAAATCCCCCCCTTCCAGGCTTGCCATGACCGCTCTCACCGATTCCATTTTGAACCGGAACCTTTTTAGGTACACGTTCAGGGATTTTAATTTCAATATGGGTCTGACCGAACCGTCCGGTTTCGGTACCACAAACATGGTCGAATAATAACCCTTTCCTTGTTGAAGGAGGGGAACCTTGACCACCACCTGTTGAAGATACAATTTGTGAATTGCAGTTAACACTATTTCCCTCTCTAAGGGGGAAGCTGGCAGGGCCGACTTGAGGTATCGGTGAGGGGGCATCTCTTCGAATTCCAGCTTGTATCCCTGAGACACAACATCTATTGCCCAGGGATCCAACTGTGAGTGAACCCACTTGTGGCTGAAATTTCGGAGACGCGCCCCCACTGGGCCTAGCTCCGCCTGTGGAGCCCCAGCGTCATGCAGTGGATTTAGTGGAAGCCGGGGAGGACTTCTGTTCCTGGGAACTAGCTGTGTTGTGCAGCTTCTTTCCTCTGCCCCTGCCTCTGGCAAGAAAGGACGCACCTCGGACTTTCTTGTTTTTCTGTGATCGAAAGGACTGCATTTGGTAATACGGTGCTTTCTTAGGTTGTGAGGAAACATATGGCAAAAAATTTGACTTCCCAGCCGTAGCTGTTGAGACCAGGTCCGAGAGACCCTCCCCAAACAATTCCTCACCCTTGTAAGGTAAAACCTCCATGTGCCTTTTTGAGTCGGCATCACCTGTCCATTGCCGAGTCCACGCTTCTGGCAGAAATCGACATTGCATTTATTCTAGAACCTAGTAGGCTAATGTCTCTCTGAGCATCTCTCATATAAAGGACAGCGTCTTTAATATGCCCCAGGGTCATTAATATAGTATCCTTGTCTAAGGTATCAAGTTCCTCAGATAAGGTATCCGTCCATGCTGCTACAGCACTACACACCCAAGCCGACGCGATTGCCGGCCTCAGTAAGGTACCTGAATGTGTATAAATGGACTTCAGGGTAACCTCCTGTTTGCGATCAGCAGCATCTTTGAGGGTAGCCGTATCCTGTGACGGCAGGGCTACCTTCTTGGATAAGCGTGTCAAAGCTTTGTCCACCCTAGGGGAGGATTCCCAGCGTAACCTGTCCGTTGGCGGGAAAGGATACGCCATAAGAATCTTTTTGGAAATCTGCAGTTTTTTATCTGGAGATTCCCAAGCCTTTTCACATAACTCATTGAGCTCGTGTGAGAGGGGAAAAGTTACCTGCGGCTTCTTTTCCCCATACATATGAACCCTATTGTCAGGGACTGGGGTTTCCTCTGTGATGTGCAACACATCCTTAATAGCTATAATCATATAACGGATGGATTTAGCCAATTTTGGCTGTAACTTTGCATCATCGTAATCGACACTGGAGTCAGAATCCATGTCGGTATCCGTGTCAATAATGTGGGATAGTGGGCGCTTCTGAGACCCTGTCGGTCTCTGTGACATAGGATCAGGCATGGGTTGGGACCCTGACTGTCCTGAGGTTTCAGCTTTGTCTAACCTTTTATGCAAGGAATTAACATTATCATTTAAAACCTTCCACATGTCCATCCAATCAGGTGTCGGTGCCGTCGACAGACGCCCCACATTCATTTGCTCTCGCTCTGCTTCCACATAGCCTTCCTCATCAGACATGTCGACACAAGCGTACCGACACACCACACACACAGGGAATGCCCTTTTTGAAGACAGTTCCCCCACAAGGCCCTTTGGTGAGACAGAGAGAGAGTATGCCAGCACACACCGCAGCGCTATATAACCCAGGAATAACACAGTAACTTAATGTTAACCCAGTAGCTGCTGTATTTGTGTTTTTAGCGCCTAATTATGTGCCCCCCCTCTCTTTTTACCCTTTTTCTACCGTGATCTGCAGGGGAGAGCCTGGGGAACTTCTTCTCAGCGGAGCTGTGGAGAAAAAATGGCGCTGGTGAGTGCTGAGGGAGAAGCCCCGCCCCCTCGACGGCGGGCTTCTGTCCCGCTAAAATACATATCTTTTTGGCGGGGGCTCATACATATATACAGTGCCCAACTGTATATATGTTTACTTTTGCCAACAGAGGTCCATATGCTGACCAGGGCGCCCCCCCCTGCGCCCTGCACCCTTACAGTGACCGGAGTATGTGAGGAGTGTATGGAGCAATGGCGCACAGCTGCAGTGCTGTGCGTTACCTCATGTGAAGAACGGAGTCTTCTGCCGCCGATTTTGAAGTCTTCTTTGCTTCTCACTCACCCGGCTTCTGTCTTCCGGCTCTGCGAGGGGGACGGCGGCGCGGCTCTGGGATCGGACGACGAGGGTGAGATCCTGTTTACGATCCCTCTGGAGCTAATGGTGTCCAGTAGCCTAAGAAGCAGGACCTATCTTCAGAGAGTAGGGCTGCTTCTCTCCCCTCTGTCCCACGATGCACGGAGTCTGTTGCCAGCAGAGCTCCCTGAAAATAAAAAACCTAACAAAATACTTTCTGTGCCCGGACGAGCACCCAGCTCGTCCGGGCACAGATTCAAACTGAGGTCTGGAGAAGGGACATAGAGGGAGGAGCCAGAGCACACCAGAATCTAAATTCTTTCTTAAAGTGCCCATGTCTCCTGCAGAGCCCGTCTATTCCCCATGGTCCTTACGGAGTCCCCAGCATCCACTAGGACGTTAGAGAAATAACACTTTACCTTGTTATCCGGGGGTGGTGGGCGGAGTGGAACGAGGGGATGGTGGGCAGAATAGAGTCTGTTCCAATATAGTAAGTGTGTGTGTGTGTAATATTATATATATATATATATATATATATATATATATATATATATATACACACACATACATATCTATATATCTATCTATCTATCTATATATATATATATATATATATATATATACATACACACACACAAATATATATATATCCAGACAGAATCCAAACACCGGCACTCCGGTATAATAACACTTAACTTGTGGCAACGTTTCAACATTGTGCTTTTTTCAAGCCACCCCCACACAACAAAATGTGGATTTTCTTGGGAAATGGACGGGGCGTTAGCAGGGATAGGCACATTTAAATATTTAAATTAGTAACCCTCCTCCCCCTCCATACTCCCAAGATGCCTCAGTGTTTTTTTGCTGAGCCGAACAGGAGCGAAAGAGAGGATGGGGGTCATTCTGACCCGTTCGCTCGCTTTTTGTCGCAGCCGAGCGAACGGGTCAATACTGCGCATGCGCCGGGCGCATGCCAGGCGGCCGAAGGCCATAGCAGGGATGCGATCGCCTCTGCCTGATTGACAAGCAGAGGCGGTCGCTGGGCGGGAGGGGGCGGAGCGGCGGCGTTTGGCCGCCGTTTCGTGGGAGTGGTCCGGCCAACGTCTGTCTAACTTAATCAAATTATACCTTTAAATTGTTATACCAATTTAGAATTCAGAATTTTAGTGTTGCATTGTTGTTTTTCTGGTTCTAGGACATTGGAACCTTACCCGCTCTCCAGTCATGGCAAATGGAGCATTGAACCATTGCTCAAATGTGCTGCAGCTTTTGAAGATGGTTGGCAAAAGGAAATTCAGCAAAGCCCAGAGCTCCGGCAATTTGTTCTGAAGCGGAGTTCCTGTTAGCAGTATACGTCTCGGAGCCACATAATGCGTGTTCAAGACTTGCGTTAATTTGCAGTGGTGATTTTTCATCCGATGCCCTTCATCCACAATCATGTATTTCCATCGTATCTAAAAACATGACAAAGGACGCCTTACATATATCAGTGCATTTACACACATCTCTGAAAACTTCCACAGATAATAGGAAAAACTGTACTGCAACGTAGCATTCCATTGTCTAAACAGTGCCGGTGAAACATGTAATGGTTTCCATTGGCAACACATTGTTTTCTGCACAGCCTTCATAAATATCAACCATGGTTCAGAAGTTTTGTTAAATAACCTACAGTATGAAGTCTTTTTAACCACAACAAATTTCTGTAATTTATTATGCACAACAAAATGTTTTATTCTTCCAAATAAACTGCTGGAATAGAGTTTATTTGCCAAATGTTTGTGAAATAAGCAATGGTAATGAAACGTAAAGTGCAGTGTTACCAAACAGGCAGTGGATTATATTGTATGTTCTAAGAGGGAAGAATGTACAAACTGTGTTAGAAGAACAGAAGACTCACTTTAGTAACAATAAATAAACTTTATCTGCAATTTGCACAAAGCATTTGCACATGAATAATTTGGACAGCTACCCAGTTGACCTTCCCAGGAAGCATTTCTTTTGCCAGACTCTCTGCGGACTTGCCAACAACTTCAAATAAAATCATTTTAATGCATCAGTAAATCCTCCCGAACACAGATTCATACATTAATGAGATTATAACCCAGAACAGAACTAACCAAAAACAAGGTGGCAGTGGGCAAACTGTAAACAACATCATGAAAGAGCAGTTCGGAGCTTCAGAGTGCTGCAATTTCCATCTGCCAGCCACTCTTGCTTTGAGCAGCACATTGCTCCCACTGATCACATGTTGGGATAGACTAGACCAGCAATTACCAATGTGAAAAGCATCAGATATCTGACTAGGAGTAAACAGAATGCTGGCTGAAGGAAATATACTTGGGAAGGATTGTACATTTTATAGCAGACCTAAATATTCCTGGCTGGCATTGGTAAGCCTGCACTGCAGTCGTTTGATACCAGTGGCATTAATAAAAGATTACACGCAATAACGCGATATGAACATGTTCCAAAGGACAGGGAGGAACAATAAAAGTGATCTATGGTTTTGTCTCAATTAAGTGTTAAATAACCATGTCATAGATAACAACAGAGAAAAAGCAAAAATACCTTTGCAAGGATGTGCTTGTCTTTTATAATGTACTCATAGGTTGTCAAGAGAACATTAAATTTTCCAGAGCGGAGTTGAGGGACCAGAGAGCGTCTCATTGCAGGCGTTCCCTAAAATGATGGAGACAGGGCTAGACATCACACCACTGATCATCTGGTGACATAGCGTTACAAGAGTCACATTTATTAAACACAGATTTCAGACCATACAGTATGTGGAAACAAGTAAGGGAAAGTATAGCTCACTTAATAACACTATTCACTTTCATTTTTTCCTTCTGCATATATTAAACTGCACAATTAACCTAAACCTTATATGTGCAAATTTCTGTTTACCTGAATGAGGACCATCCATAATAACACGGTCATTATTCTTATTTAGGCTTTACCAACATAATTAAGTAATAATAAATTATGCATTTTAAAAAATAAAATTTAAAAAACAAAACAAAAAAAAACACACACAAATAAAACCCCAAACCACACAGCATCTTTACCCTTGTCATTAAATCCTTTTCTGGATCACTGAAGACTCTGGGGTATATGTGGCGGCATAAGAAGCCTTGGCACTTTAAAAAAAAAAAGATCTGCCACAGTTCTGGCTTATCCCCCTCTACTGGTCACCAATACCTTGGGTTTTTAATTAACAAACTGCTAAATACAGTGGCAGAGTATAAATTAAGAGAAGATACAGTACTTTAACAATGTAGTGCAGAACACAGTGCAAACACATCTAACAACCAAACCAACAACTGACAAGTAGCATGAGGGTAGGCATTACTGTTTGCCGTGGAAACTGGAGACTGGCTATGTCACAAGGCTGTTTTCAAGGGAGAACTCTCCTGAGCTGCACAAAGCACATTTCATCCAAAGATTACATCACTAAATGCAATGGTGGCAAAAGCTCCATGCATTGCTGCCCATGAAGCTTCCGTGGACCTAGCAGAGTGCTCTCTGGGTATCTGCTGTGGTATAAAATTGACGGATTACAGTTATAATCCAGTGGGCAACAGTTTGGAAATCATAAAGAACAAAGCGGTTGTCAGAACGTTACCTCATTGGTCCTTTGAACAAAGATATTTGAGCCTTCACAATATCCAGGGCTACAATGCTGATATGCATGCAGTTGGCTGATGTTGTAAGCACTGCGCACGCGTCCAAGGAATGTAGTCATATGACCGGTGGACAGGATCCTGTTGGTCACTACACCGACGCAGGAATCCCGATCTCTGGTCAGCCCGACAGACAGCATGCCGACTAACAGGGACTATTCCCACTCGTGGGTGGGCACGACTCCCATAGAGTGGTAATATAACCTGTGGCAAGCCCGCAAGGGTCGGTATGGTGACCTCCGGGATCCTATACACCGGTCTCCCAATACCAACCCGCGTCCAAGGGACGATGGTTACCGCACACAGAAGCAGGACAAATTTGAACAAAGGGAGTGTGGATTTTACAGCGGATGTGCTGGAATAGGCAGAACCACCCACACAGGACGACATGTTTAGATGAAGAAACTGCGCCTGTTATAGGACTGGTGCTAGCTTCGATGGGGTGTCCATCTGAAGATGTAACAAGACAGAGATGCACTGCTGCAAGTGGGCATCGCACTAGGAGCAAATTAGCTGTGGCATTAGCATAAAGATGCAGCCGCATCTGACTTAGAACTAAGCCCCCAAAATATGAAGGGAACACTCTTCATGTGACTGGATTTTCTGAGGTAATGGAGGAACAACTATTTCTTGCTTCACATGAAACCGGGAAAAGAATTTTAGTTGAAATGAGGTCTTATGACCCCCATACATCTACTACTAAGTGGGGCAATTCTGCATTTTGCAGCCGATTATTTCAATAAATCAGCATTGTATTGGGACAATAACAGATTGCAGATTCAGATCAACTAGTGAGCTTATAGGCCACCACCCCCAGGTGAAGATGAAAGAAGACAACAACGACGTAAGCCCTGGGAAGGGCGGGTGTGCGGCGACTATGCAAAAGAGCGTAATTGTAGTTGGACTCCAGGTAAGGACGTTGTGTAATAAATTATTAAAACATTCAGTGTCCTGTCTTTATATGATATTTTCTTTACAGGTGGACTATAGGTCTGTGATCAAGCTACACTGCGAAACGTACGTCACTCTACCCTGCGGACACGTGGTGCGCACACGTGATCGCAACAACCGGAACTCAGGGACAGTTACCCAGACAACGGCGGCAAGCCATTGAGAGCCGGGAGATACACCGCGACTACACGCTGCACTATCCTGGAGAGCAGCGGCTACATGCGGGTCAGAGACAGCAGCGTTAAGAAAGCAGCTGATAACCTCTCCACACCCTCCACACTGAAGTCAGTATACGGCTTCATTTCCATCGCACCTCCGGAGCCATTTACCAGTAGGATTCACCAGCGGTATTTGGCTACAGACAGCTCCTACAGCAGGATTGGTATTGGTATCGTATGAACACATACCTTACATCCCAAAACTTCTCAGTATATTTATCACAGCCATATTAGGGTATTAATCTGCCTTAAATTAATGCACTGAGATGTTGCACATGTGTGTGTATATATATATACATAGATATCGAACAGTTTTCCGCTGGAGAAATTGATAATATGTGAGTAATTTTTTTCACACAAAACCTTCATGTGCCTATCACGGATAGGTTAAGTCCTATAACTATCTGAATATCATAGTGCATGTGCATTTTCTGGTTGCTCCAAGAGGTGCTGGAGCTGTGTGGTACCCAATAGGTATTGGGTGGCAGATTATTGTACAAAGAATTCTTAAATTGTGGTTTAGATCTAATTTTGTAATAGATTGCTATTTAGTTATCTTCATATACATTATTGTCTGCTATGGTTATTGAATAACATTTTCAGCTGTTTATCTGCGCTCTTTCTCTCATTATAGCCTCTCTGACACATTGTAAGAATTTTCTTGCAAATGTATGTTCAGGTTTTAGAGGCTCATATCTAGTGAGAATTTCGGATCGGTGTGGGTGATATAAATTATTAGAGGCTATATGTACTGCATTACTGATGTTGAACACACAAACCAGTACATAACAATTATGACAGCAACAGGATTGCTATAGTTGTTGCCTCACTGTATATCACCACTTTATCCTGGCTATGCAAGCTGACGCCCTTGCATAGGATTTTTTGCATATGATAATTGTCCTTATCGTGATTTTGCTAAATTGTACAGTGGACATCTCTGCATATAATTATTGCACATGATAATTGTCCCACTATCATTATCTGGATTTTGCTATAATTTCACTCCTTTTTTATGGGCATAAGATAAATATAGATACTGAACACACGATTGATCCAAATCGCTTTGGATACATAATTTGGGCGATACGGGTATTGGGATTGACTGAACGGGCAGATTAAATAATTGCGGACATACCCCGCTGGAGATGCCCGATCTCGTCTGATCTTGGAAGCCAAGCAGTGGAGGGCCGGGTCAGTACTCGGATGGGAGACCACCTTGGAACACCCTGGTACTGCAAAAAATTCTTCTGCCCGATCAAGAGTGATCCCCAATAATACCAATTGGCATTCGGTTCTGTATGACTTATGATTTTACTCTCTACGTCAAAATAATCCTGAATAGGATTGCTGTAGAACAAATGATGGTCATATATCACACAAAGGCGTTACTGTGATTATAGCAAATCTACTAGTCCCAAGATTTGGATTTCCGGTTCTTATTGTGGTATTGAAAACCACATGAATTATTCTTAACATAAGTGTTATATTTTCGCGTAGCTATATTATTCACGTACAATTCACTCCTATAATCACCTTTTATTAATGAACAAATAAAGTTATGTTTTATCAGAATTGATTAATATACACCTATTCCTCTGAATTAGAGTGCTCCCACACAAGAGTCTACTTTCCATTTTTCTCTTGTTGGTTTTTCTTAGGTGGACTATAGGTGTCAGCAGGCCTTTAATGTCCAGGCATGCTGGCACTTGTCATTCTCCAAGTGGCAGCATGCGGGGTAACATTCCATGAACCCAGCATCCACCGCCATCAGGGGTGAGGGGTATAGCCCTGGCTTTCAGCCCAGGAACAGCTATTGCTTGGGAGGGGGGATCTCATTTTATTTTTTGGGGTCCCCACTTTCCGAGGAATTCCAGCCCTGGGCTGACCAGTTTGGGGGCTATTTAATGTTATGGCAGGAGAAACCCATGCTGTTTGTCTTCCTCGTATAGCATTTTTCCCCTCAGCTGGTTCAGCCTGGTGCTGGTTATAAGATAATAGGACTAGGCTCAGAGGTCCATAGATGGTTACTGATTTGGGGGGAACCCTCACAATTTATATTTATTGATTATTATTATAATTATTTATTTTGGGGGGGGGATTGGAGGGTGGTCCGGCTGCAGGGGTGTGGCTGGAGTAAGTGTTGTCCAGCAGTGGGGGTGGGTGAGGATTGAAGTGAGCACAGTCCCTGCTCAAGGATTCAATATGCCACCAAACATTTCAAAGAAGCTCCTCCTGGATGAATGATGCTGCCTTCTGGGTGTGCGACACACTGATGGGCTGTGTGTGTGTATGCTAATGCTATATGCATGACAAATGTACCCTCTGTGCTGTGCCCATAATAGCTGCCATTGTTGCCACCCTCCCGCTCCTACACATGTGCACCTTTAGTCACAGCACTTTTGTTTCCCCTGCCCAGCAAATATGATAGGTAGCAGAGTGCTCTGACTGTGGACTGTTTCTTTGATTACCTCTTACTGTATATTCATACACATGCTCTCTGTATTATATGGCATTCATTCATGTGCTCTCTGTATTATATGGTAGTCATAAACATACTCTTTATATTATATGGCAGTCATAAAACATGCTTTCTGTATTATGTGGAGGTCATAAACATGCTCTCTGTATCATATGGTGGTCATTAATGTGTTCTTTGTATTATACAGCAGTCATATAGGGGTGAAGTATGATTCACCGGCACTTGGGATCTCAGCACCCAGCATAACGGCGTTGCGATTCCCACTACAGGCACGGTGGCGCGCGAATCCCTCCAGGGGTGTTGTCTCCCAAGAGGGAGATTAGTTGTCGGTATACCGGCAGTCGGGATTCCAGCGCCAGTATGCTGAGCGCCGGGATCCCGACAGCCGGTATATCAAGTGCCACCCATCATAAACGTGAGCTATTTTATATGGTGCTCATTCATTTGCTCTCTGTATTATATAGTGATCATTAATGTGTGCATCTCTCCAGGTTCATCTTGTATTTCAACATTTCTACATGCGATTAGTAAGATGACTATCTATTGAGGTAATATATGGGCACTTTCATGATTTGCAGATCCAATCTTTGCATAACAAAATCTGCAAATCACTGAAACAAATCCGCAATGTATGTGCCCAGATTGGTGGATTGGGGAATACTTAAATCTAGGGGGGGAAAAATCTCTGAATGTGTGAATTAATTTTTTGTGAATGCTGATATACAGGGCCTTTTATCCTCAAAACAAAGAAGGATGTTCGACAGGAAAGGGCTCTGAACTCGGACACCCCATTAGCAAGACTTGTTTTCCACGTTAGCAGTTTAATTTCTTCTATTTTCAAATAATAACAGTCAATTTCTTTGAGCAGAAATCTGCACTTTCAGAGGATTGCGTCTCAAACCAGCCTCAAAACCTCTTGCAGGCAAAGAAGCAATCTGGAGAGATGAAAGAAAATGTGAGAAAATGTATGAAACGCTATCGTCTATTACACCACAGAATGTAAGTTTTCCAAACTGATGATATATTGTGGCAGATACTGTTTTTTTTGGCATTCAACATAGTCTGGATAACTATTGAGAACTTCTTAGCTTCTAAGATGTTTGCGGCAGTAGCCACTCCGTAAAAGCCAACCGAAGCAAGGCAAGGACAGTGATTAAGAAGGTCTGGTCTCAGTGGAAGTTGCCACAGAGGAAGGATTCTCCACCATGCAGAGAAGGCCAATCCGGGGGAACCAGAATGACCAACTATTTTTTTTTTTAGTACCCTTGTAGCTTTGATACCAGAGGGAAAAGATAAATGAAAGGGTAATTACAAAGCACTACTATGGCAACTATCAAAAACACCTACAGGTCTCCGGTCCATGAGCAGTACCAATCCACCTTGTGTTATCTGACTGACTACCCTGGTCCATGAACTGCTGAAAGACCTGCAGATGGACGTATAGCTACCCTGGATGCAGATCCTACCGGCTGAGGTAGTTGAACTGTGTACTACCAGGATTAGATGGCTGGCAATAAAACTATGTAGACAAAAGTGTTTGCCCCCACCCCCATACCACACCACAAAGATTGAACAGAGGGGCAGCTGTATTAAGCCTGGAGAAGTGATAAAGCAGTGATAAGTGCAAGGTGATAACGCACAAGCCAATCAGCTCCTGTCAATTTACATATTTGAGCTGATTGGCTGGTGTGTTATCACCTTGCACTATTCACTGCTTTATCACTTCTCCATGCTTAATACAACTGCCCCTCTGTTCGATCCTTCCGGTGTGGTGGGGGTGGGGGCAAACACTTATCTACATAGTGTAATTGCCAGCCATCTAATCCCGGGAGTATAGCTTAATACATCTGCCCTAGAGTTTGAAAAGGGGATCATTGTAGGCTGTGCGATTTCATGTTTTCAGGGTGATGCTGGACTGGTATACAGAACATTCAGTAACCAGGATTGTGAGTGTGGACTCCCTGGCTGTCCAATGGACCTGGAATTTTACATTAGATGAATAGAACAAGAAGTATGCATAACCAAATATATTTCAATGCAATGTATGAATTCTAATATTAAAAACTGTTAGAATCGATAACAAACAACTTACAATATATTTGGTCTCTTTTACATAAATTAAAATGAACATAAATATATATATTTTTTAAATCTTTCTTTGCAGACTTAAGACTGCAGCTCTAGAACGGTCACAAAACTTTGCTCCCAGGTCGTAAGCTATAAACAAAAGTCATTACACTTCTCAAAGGTGCTCAGCTGTGACATTAAGGGAAGCAGGTGGCCCTTTCCAAATATAAATCCAATCAACCCATCACACAAATCGGCATGCAAGAAGCATAACTATTATTGCTCTCATCAAATATATTGGATGTGATGATGAGCCATTTTGTGCAGCTTTTTTTCATCTGAAAGTAATTAGTCTTTATTGCGGTCGCTTTAGACTGATTAGCTTACATTTCAGCACACACACAGTAATATTCTTTAGGGTATTGGGAGAAAAACATGAAAGGTACACAGACACCAAGGTTTCTAAAGCTCCATACAAACACTACGAACCTTGTAAGCGATTTTCACCACGGATGGAGCCCATTTGTCAAACTCATACTGCCAGTTGGATAATGTCCTAGGGAAGAACAAGCAATATATTTAACAGTAGGAAGGCAAAATAATGACCGTAGAAGAATTATTTTCAAAAATAGGATTTTGGTACTTACCAAATAAATCCTTTTCTTTGAATCCATAGGGGTCCCTGAAGTTCTCTTGGGATATGGACGGAGCGTTAGCAGGGACAGACACATTTAAATATTTAAATTAGTACCCTCCTCCCCCTCCATACTCCCAAGATACCTCCGTGCTTTTTTACTCAGCCAAACAGGAGCGAAAGAGGATGAACAATGCAGAATTACATATAACAGTTATAAAATAATGAACAACTAGAAGTTAATAAGGACAACAGATAACAATCACCGTAACATTCAAACAAGCCGGTGATAATGTGTTAACATAAGATATACTGAACAAAAGACAGGTGAAACTGCTCTGGGCGGGCATCCAGTGACCCCTATGGATTCAAAGAAAAGGATTTATCTGGTAAGTACCAAAATCCTATTTTCTTTTTCATCCACTCTGTGTCACTGGAGTACTCTTGGGACGTACCAAAGTTTCCCCCTTGGGCAGGAGAGCTGGTTGGCACCTGTAACACTAGAAGGCCAAAGCTAGATGTTGAAGCCGCAAAAGTATCAAACTCATAAAAGCACACAAACGTGTGCACGGACGACCACGTAGTTGCACGGCAAAGTTGTGTCGTTGAAGCCCCACGACCTGCTGCCCATGATGTTCCACAGAACGCGTGGAATGTGCTGAAATAGATGCAGGTGGTTGTAGACTAGCATGAAAGTAAGCCTGACAAATGGTCAGCTTAATCCATTTATCCAACATCTGTTTGGAGGCTGGCCAACCTATCTTGACTGCATCATAGAGAACAAGCAATGTATCAGTTTTACGTACTGTTGATGTTCGGGCTACATAAATGCGAAGCGCGTGAACCACATCCAAAGTAGCTGGGTTGATGCACTTTTGGAGAAATCAGGAACTATGATTGGTTAATTTATGTGAAAAGAGAATACGCCTTTGGTAGAAAAAGCGGAATTCGTCAAAAGTTCCACTGTGTCACCATAAAACTCGATATGGTGGTTTGCATGACAACGCATCTAATTCTGAAACACGCCTTGCCGAAGCTAAGGCTAGGAGAAAAACTGTTTTACAAGTTAGAAACTTAACCACTTGTTGAAAAGGTTCAAAAATTGAAGACTGCAAAAAATGTAAAACTAAACTCTAAGGACACCTTGCACGAAAGTGTGAACTGTTGGCAAAAGAGCCAAACGAAGAAAATTGACAAAGCACCTGGACCTTTAGTGTCACTAAATGTAGTCCTCCATCTAACCCCATCTGTAGAAATACTAAAAGACGGGATAACTTGAAAGATGATGTTGGATAATTTCGAGATTCACACCAACCAATATAAGCTTGTCAAATCTTGTAATAATGAGTTGATGTAACTGGCTTCCTAGCACGTAACATGGTTGGTATTACCGACTCCGGAATGCCCTCTCGTCTGAAGAGAGCGGTTTCAATAGCCACCCCGTCAAACGCAGCCACGCAAAATTTGGGGTAAAGGAACGGGCCCTGTTGTAGTAGGTGTGGAAGTAGCGGAAGCGGACACGGATCGTCTGCAAGAAGCCCCGTGGAGATCCGAGGACCACGCTCTCCGAGGCCAATGAAGCGCCACTAGTAGGACGGTCATGGACTCTTTTGATCCGCTTTAGCAACCGAGGAAGCAGCGGAAATGGTGGAAATAGATACACTAGGATGTATGGCCACGTTATTGTGAGAGCATCCCCTACCACTGCCCTTGGATCTCTTGTTCTGGACACATACTTGGGTGTCTGATGATTTTGGCGAGATGCCATTAGATTCACTTGTGAGTAAACCCATCGCTGGATTTACATCTGGAACACTTCTGGATGTAAGGGTCATTCTCCTGGATGAAAATCCTGACGACTGAGATAATCTGCTTCCCAGTTGTCCACTCCTGGAATGAACACTGCCGATAATATCACTTGGTGATGCTCGGCCCAATTTAGGATTCAAGCAACTTCTCGCATGGCCATGCGACTTCGAGTCCCACCTTGTTTGTTGATGTATGCGACTGCCGTCGCGTTGTCTGGCTGAACCTAAACAGTCTGAGACTGGAGTATGTGAACTGACTGTTGCAGAGCGTTGTAAATTGCCATGAGTTCCAGGACATTTATTGCCAGTAAACTTTCTCGGTCTAACCATAAGCCCTGAAGCTGACCATGTTGGACCACTGCTCCCTCACCTCTGAGACTTGCGTCCGTCGTCAGAATTATCCAATTCCAGACTTCGAACCTTTTTCCTGCGGTGAGATGTTGTATTTGGAGCCACCAGAGTAGTGATACTCTGGCCCTTGGATACAATCGCACCATCTGATGAATTTGTAGATGAGAACCTGACTACTATGCGAAAAAATCTAGTTGAAAAGGACGTGAGTAAAATCTTCCGAACTGGAGTGCTTCGAAAGACGCCACTATCTTTCCTAACAGTCGAATGCACAAGTTCACCGAGACTGTCCGTGGTTTGAGCACTAAGTGTACCAGATGACAAACACTTTGTGCTTTTCTTCTGGCAGGGAAATTAATTGACCCACCGTATCCAGAATCATTCCTAGAAATTAAATCTTTTGAGACGGGACAAGGCTTGATTTTGTGAAGTTGACAATCCAACCCTGCTGAACTAGTACCGTATAGGTCAGTAAGGAATTTTGAAAGAGTATTTGTTGAGACGAAGCCTTGATGAGAAGGTCGTCTAAGTACGGAACTATTATCACTCCCATAGACCTGAGATGATCAATCATCACATACATTACCTTTATGAATACCCGAGGCGCTGATGATAGGCCAAACGGCAGCGCCTGAAATGAATAATAGGTTTGTTGTACTGCAAACCTTAAGTACACCTGATGAGGTAGCCAAATTGGAATGTGTAGGTACACATTTTTGAGATCTAGGGGAAATCATAAATTCCTGTGGTTCTAAACCTGCAATCACTGACCGCAGGGATTCCATCTTAAATCTGTAGTAAGTGACGTACTGATTGAGCCCCTTTAGGTTCAATGTTGGTCTGACCGATCTGTCCAGCTTTGGTACAACAAAAACATTGGAATAAAACCCTTGACCTTGTTGGTGTACTGGTACCTGAATTAAAACTGATAAATCTACTAGAGACTGAATAGCGGTCTGCAGAACTGCCTTCCAGTCTGCTGACACAGACAGACCCATCTTGAAAAACCGCATTGGTGGTAGACAATCGAACTCTATTTTGTAACCTTTGAACACTAAATTGCGTATCCACCCATCTGTAGACATCTGAAACCACGCCATTTGAAGGCTTGCTCCCACAACTGAAGTTCCGAGATGGGCTGGAAGCCAGTCATGCCATTGGCTTGTCAGCTGGCTTTGTGTCTTGACGACGGTTAGTGGTTTGTTGAAAACCACGTTCTCTGCCACGTCTACTCTGTACGGTTATTTCTTGAGCACGGCCTCAAAAGGACTGAGGTCTAAAGAACTTGAAAGCTGGTCCAGCGTATTTCCGCTTCGGAACTGGTGCAGGCAACGGTAGGAAAAAAGACTTTCCCACAGTAGCCCGAGAAATACATTTGTCCAATTGAGGACCAAAAAACATATCGCTAGTATAAGGCAATGGCTCTAGACTCGTTTTGAACCAGCCTCGGCCTGCCAAGAACGTAACAAAAAGCACCCGTTGTGCCGCAATTATTGAAGCTGAATAAACCGAGAACTAACTTGTTCGACAGACCTAGAAGCCGTACCTAAATACTTATGCGGAAAAAAAATTACCCTAGGGTAATTTACTCCTGGCGCTTTACGGGAAGGTTCAGTACAGCAGCCAAACACAACAGGGGTTGGTCAGACCCCAAATAAATTAAGAGCACAAGAAAACAAATAGTGCTTGTAGGTCACAAGGTGAAAAAAATAAGATTTTACTTACCGGTAAATCTATTTCTCGTAGTCCGTATAGGATGCTGGGACTCCGTAAGGACCATGGGAAATAGACGGGCTCCGCAGGAGATAGGGCACTTAAAGAAAGCTTTGGATTCTGGATGTGCACTGGCTCCTCCCTCTATGCCCCTCCTCCAGACCTCAGTTAGGGAAAAACTGTGCCCAGAGGAGATGGACAGTACGAGGAAGGATTTTTGCAAACCTAAGGGCGAGATCCATACCAGCTACACCAATCACACCGTATAACTTGTGATAAACTACCCAGTTAACAGTATGAACAACAACATAGCCTCGGGTCAACCGATAAACTATAAAATAACCCTTATGTAAGCAATAACTATAAACAAGTCTTGCAGAAGTCGTCCGCACATGGGACGGGCGCCCAGCATCCTCTACGGACTACGAGAAATAGATTTACCGGTAAGTAAAATCTTCTTTTCTCTAACGTCCTTGAGGATGCTGGGACTCCGTAAGGACCATGGGGATTATACCAAAGCTCCCAAACGGGCGGGAGAGTGCAGATGACTGCAGCACCGATTGAGCAAACAGGAGGTCCTCCTCAGCCAGGGTATCAAACTTATAGAACTTTGCAAAGGTGTTTGACCCCGACCAAGTAGCTGCTCGGCACAACTGTAATGCCGAGACCCCTCGGGCAGCCGCCCAAGAAGAGCCCACCTTCCTCGTGGAATGGGCCTTAACCGATTTTGGCAATGGTAATCCTGCCGTAGAATGCGCCTGCTGAATCGTGTTACAGATCCAGCGAGCAATAGTCTGCTTTGAAGCAGGAGCGCCAACCTTGTTGGCCGCATACAGAACAAACCGAGCTTCAGTCTTCCTGATCCTAGCCGTTTTGGTCACATAAATCTTCAAAGCCCTGACCACATCCAGGGACTCGGAATCCTCCAAGTCCCGTGTAGCCACAGGCACGACAATAGGTTGGTTCACATGAAAAGATGAGACCACTTTTGGCAGAAATTGAGGACGCGTCCTCAACTCTGCCCTATCCACGTGAAAAACCAAGTATGGGCTTTTATGTGATAAAGCTGACAATTCTGAAACACGCCTTGCCGAAGCTAATGCCAATAACATGACCACTTTCCACGTGAGGTATTTCAACTCCACTGTTTTGAGTGGTTCAAACCAAGGTGACTTGAGGAAACGTAACACCACGTTAAAATCCCAAGGCGCCACCGGAGGTACAAAGTGAGGCTGAATATGGAGCACTCCCTTCACAAAAGTCTGTACTTCAGGAATAGAGGCCAATTCTCTTTGAAAGAATATGGATAAGGCCGAAATTTGGACCTTTATGGACCCTAATTGTAGGCCCAAATTCACTCCTGTTTGAAGGAAGTGAAGTAGACGGCCCAAATGGAACTCCTCCGTAGGAGCAGCTCTGGCCTCACACCAAGAAACATATTTTCGCCATATACGGTGATAATGTTTCAACGTCACGTCTTTCCTAGCCTTGATCAGGGTAGGAATTACCTCCTCCGGAATCCCTTTTTCCACTAGGATCCGGCGTTCAACCGCCATGCCGTCAAACGCAGCCGCGGTAAGTCTTGGAACAGACAGGGCCCCTGCTGCAGCAGGTCCTGCTTTAGAGGAAGAGGCCACGGATCTTCTGTGAGCAACTCTTGCAGCTCCGGATACCAAGTCCTCCATGGCCAATCTGGAACAATGAGGATTGTCCTGACCCTGCTTATTCTTATTATTCTCAACACCTTGGATATGAGAGGAAGAGGAGGAAACACATAGACCGATCTAAACACCCAAGGTGTCACCAGAGGGTAACTTGACCTGGCGCAATACCGCTTTAGCTTTTTGTTGAGACGGGATGCCATCATGTCTATTTGCGGCAGTCCCCACGACCCGTGATCTGTGCGAAGACTTCTTGATGATGTCCCCACTCTCCCGGATGCAGGTCGTGCCTGCTGAGGAAGTCCGCCTCCCAGTTGTCCACCTCTGGGATGAACACTGCTGATAGTGCGCTTACATGGCCTTTCGCGCAGCGTAGAATCCTGGTCGCTTCTGCCATGGCCACTCTGCTCCTTGTTCCGCCTTGGCGGTTTATATGAGCCACTGCCGTGACATTGTCTGACTGAATCAGAACCGGTTTTCCCCCGAAGCAATTCCTCCGCTTGACGCAGGGCGTTGTATATGGCCCTCAACTCCAGGACGTTGATGTGGAGACAAGTCTCTAGATTTGACCAGAGACCTTGGAAATTTCTTCCCAGTGTGACTGCTCCCCAGCCTCGGAGGCTTGCGTCCGTGGTCACCAGGACCCAGTCCTGAATGCCGAACCTGCAACCCTCTAGTAGGTGAGCACTGTGCAGCCACCACAGGAGAGATACCCTGGTCCTGGGAGACAGGGTGATCCTTTGATATATTTGTAAATGGGACCCGGACCACTTGTCCAAGGGGTCCCATTGAAAAATCATCGCATGGAACCTGCCGAAGGGGATGGCCTCGTATGAAGCCACCATCTTCCCCAGAACCCGTGTGCAATGATGCACTGAAACTTTTTTTGGCTTTAATAGGTTCCTGACCAGGGCTATGAGCTCCCGAACCTTTCCGATCGGAAGAAAAATAAGAATTTACTTACCGATAATTCTATTTCTCGTAGTCCGTAGTGGATGCTGGGACTTCGTAAGGACCATGGGGAATAGCGGCTCCGCAGGAGACAGGGCACAAAAGTAAAGCTTTAGGATCAGGTGGTGTGCACTGGCTCCTCCCCCTATGACCCTCCTCCAAGCCTCAGTTAGGATACTGTGCCCGGACGAGCGTACATAATAAGGAAGGATTTTGAATCCCGGGTAAGACTCATACCAGCCACACCAATCACACCATACAACTTGTGATCTGAACCCAGTTAACAGTATGATAAAACGTAGGAGCCTCTGAAAGATGGCTCACAACAATAAACAACCCGATGTTATTGTAACAATAACTATATACAAGTATTGCAGACAATCCGCACTTGGGATGGGCGCCCAGCATCCACTACGGACTACGAGAAATAGAATTATCGGTAAGTAAATTCTTATTTTCTCTGACGTCCTAAGTGGATGCTGGGACTCCGTAAGGACCATGGGGATTATACCAAAGCTCCCAAACGGGCGGGAGAGTGCGGATGACTCTGCAGCACCGAATGAGAGAACTCCAGGTCCTCCTCAGCCAGGGTATCAAATTTGTAGAATTTAGCAAACGTGTTTGCCCCTGACCAAGTAGCTGCTCGGCAAAGTTGTAAAGCCGAGACCCCTCGGGCAGCCGCCCAAGATGAGCCCACTTTCCTTGTGGAATGGGCTTTAACAGATTTTGGCTGTGGCAGGCCTGCCACAGAGTGTGCAAGCTGAATTGTACTACAAATCCAACGAGCAATCGTCTGCTTAGAAGCAGGAGCACCCAGCTTGTTGGGTGCATACAGGATGAACAGCGAGTCAGATTTTCTGACTCCAGCCGTCCTGGAAACATATATTTTCCGGCCTTGACAACGTCTAGCAACTTGGAGTCCTCCAAGTCCCTAGTAGCCGCAGGCACCACAATAGGTTGGTTCAGATGGACGCTGAAACCACCTTAGGGAGAAACTGAGGACGAGTCCTCAATTCCGTCCTGTCCGAATGGAAAATCAGATAAGGGCTTTTACAGGATAAAGCCGCCAATTCTGACACGCGCCTGGCCCAGGCCAGAGCCAACAGCATGACCACTTTTCCTGTGAGATATTTTAACTCCATAGATTTAAGTGGGTCAAACCAATGTGACTTTTGGGACCCAAAAACTACATTGAGATCCCAAGGTGCCACTGAAGGCACCAAAGGAGACTGTATATGCAGTACCCCTTTTACAAACGTCTGAACTTCAGGGACTGAAGCTAGTTCTTTTTGGAAGAAAATTGACAGAGCCGAAATTTGAACCTTAATGGACCCCAATTTCAGGCCCATAGACACTCCTGTTTGCAGGAAATGTAGAAATCGTCGAATTTCCTCCGTCGGGCCTTACTGGCCTCGCACCACGCAACATATTTTCGCCAAATGCGGTGATAATGTTTTGCGGTTACATCCTTCCTGGCTTTGATCAGGATAGGGATGACTTCATCCGGAATGCCTTTTTCCTTCAGGATCCGGCGTTCAACCGCCATGCCGTCAAACGCAGCCGCGGTAAGTCTTGGAACAGACAGGGTCCTTGCTGTAGCAGGTCCCTTCTTAGAGGTAGAGGCTACGGATCCTCCGTGAGCATCTCTTGAAGTTCCGGTTACCAAGTCCTTATTGGCCAATCCGGGGCCACGAATATAGTGCTTACTCCTCTCCATCTTATCAATCTCAGTACCTTGGGTATGAGAGGCAGAGGAGGGAACCCATACACTGATTGGTACACCCACGGTGTTACCAGAGCCTTTACAGCTATTGACTGAGGGTCCCTTGACCTGGCGCAATACCTGTCGAGTTTTTCCCAACGGTTTATAATCATGTGGAGGACTTCTGGGTGAAGTTCCCACTCTCCCGGGTGGAGGTCGTGCTGAGGAAATCTACTTCCCAGTTGTCGACTCCCGGAATGAATACTGCCGACAGTGCTATCACATGGTTTTCCGCCCAGCGAAGAATCCTTGCAGCTTCTGCCATTGCCCTCCTGCTTCTTGTGGCACCCTGTCTGTTTACGTGGGTGACTGCCGTAATGTTGTCCGACTGGATCAACACCGGCTGACCTTGAAGCAGAGGTCTTGCTAAGCTTAGAGCATTGTAAATGGCCCTTAGCTTCAAATATTTATGTGAAGTGATGTCTCCAGGCTTGACCATAAGCCCTGGATATTCCTTCCCTGTGTGACTGCTCCCCAGCCTCGCAGGCTGGCATCCGTGGTCACCAGGACCCAGTCCTGAATGCCGAATCTGCGGCCCTCTAGAAGAAGAGCACTCTGCAACCACCACAGGAGGGATACCCCTGTCCTTGGTGACAGGGTTATCCGCTGATGCATCTGAAGATGCGACCCGGACCATTTTTCCAGTAGGTCCCACTGGAAAGTCCTTGCGTGGAATCTGCCAAATGGGATTGCTTCATAGGAAGCCACCATTTTTACACAGAACCCTTGTGCATTGATGCACTGAGACTTGGCTCGGTTTTAGGAGGTTCCTGACTAGCTCGGATAACTCCCTGGCTTTCTCCTCCGGGAGAAACACCTTCTTTCTGGACTGTGTCCAGGATCATCCCTAGGAACAGAAGACAAGTCGTCGGAACCAGCTGCGATTTTGGAATATTGAGAATCCAATCGTGCTGCCGCAACACTACCTGAGATAGTGCTACACTGACCTCCAACTGTTCCCTGGATCTTACCCTTATCAGGGAATCGTCCAAGTAAAGAATAACTAAAATTCCCTTCCTTCGAAGGAATATCATCATTTCGGTCCGTACTTTAGTAAAGACCCGGGGTGCCGTGGACCATCCCTACGGCAGCGTCTGAACTGATAGTGACAGTTCTGTACCATAACCTGAGGTACCCTTGGTGAGAAGGGTAAATTTTTTGACATGAAGGTAAGCATCCTTGATGTCCCGAGACATCATGTAGTCCCCTTCTTCCAGGTTCGCAATCACTGCTCTGAGTGACTCAATCTTGAATTTGAACCTCTGTATTCAAAGATTTTAGATTTAGAATCGGTCTCACCGAGCCGTCTGGCTTCGGTACCACAATAGTGTGGAATAATACCCCGTTTCCTTTTGCAGGAGGGGTACCTTGATTATCACCTGCTGGGAATACAGCTTGTGAAAGGCTTCCAAAACTGCCTCCCTGTCAGAGGGAGACGTCGGTAAAACAGACTTTTGGAAACGGCGAGGGGGAGACGTCTCGAATTCCAATTTGTACCCATGAAATATTACCTGAAGGATCCAGGGGTCTACTTGCGAGTGAGCCCACTGCGCACTGAAATTCATTGAGAACGGGCCCCCACCGTGCCTGAGCTTGTAAAGCCCTAGCATCATACTGAGGGCTTGGCAGAGGCGGGAAAGGGTTTCTGTTCCTGGGAACTGGCTCATCTCTGTAGCCTTTTTCCTCTCCCTCTGTCACGAGCAGAAAAGAGGAACCTTTTGTCCGCTTGCCAACAAAGGACTGCGCCTGATAATACTGCGTCTTATTTTGAGAGGCGACCTGGGGTACAAACGTGGATATCCCAGCTGTTGCCGTGGCCACCAGGTCTGAAAGACCGACCCCAAATGCCTTTTTTAAGGCAATACTTCCAAATGCCGTTTGGAATCCGCCTCACCTGACCACTTTACTGGTAGAATTGGACAACGCACTTATACTTGATGCCAGTCGGCAATATTCCGCTGTGCATCTCGCATATATTTTAAATGCTCTATAGGCAATAATATACTGTCCTTATCTAGGATATCAATATTTCCAGTCAGGGAATCCGACCACGCCAACCCAGCACTGCACATCCAGGCTGAGGCGATTGCTGGTCGCAGTATAACACCAGTATGTGTGTAAATACATTTTAGGATACCCTCCTGCTTTCTATCAGCAGGATCCTTAAGGGCGGCCATCTCAGGAGAGGGTAGAGCCCTTTTTCTTACAAGCGTGTGAGTGCCTTATCCCCCCTAGGGGGTGTTTCCCAACGCACCCTAACCTCTGGCGGGAAAAGGTATACTGCCAATAACTTTTTTAGAAATTATCAATTGTTATCGGGGGGAAACCCACGCATCATCAATTTTATTTCTCAGATTCAGGAAAACTACAGGTAGTTTTTCCTCACCAAACATAATACCCCTTTTTGGTGGTACTCATATTATCAGAAATGTGTAAACATTTTCCCTTGCCTCAATCATGTAACGTGTGGCCCTATTGGAAATCACGGTTGTCTCTTCACCGTCGACACAGGAGTCAGTATCCGTGTCGGCGTCTGTATCTGCCATCTGAGGTAACGGGCGCTTTAGAGCCCCTGACGGCCTATGAGACGTTTGGACAGGCACAAGCTGAGTAGCCGGCTGTCTCATGTCAACCACTGTCTTTTATACAGAGCTGACACTGTCACGTAATTTTCAACAGTACATCCACTCAGGTGTCGACCCCCTAGGGGGTGACATCACTATTACAGACAATCTGCTCCGTCTCCACATCATTTTTCTCCTCATACATGTCGACACAAACGTACCGACACACAGCACACACACAGGGAATGCTCTGATAGAGGACAGGACCCCACTAGCCCTTTGGGGAGACAGAGGGAGAGTTTGCCAGCACACACCAAAGCGCTATAAACTGTATAGGGACAACCTTATAATAAGTGTCTATCCCTTATAGCTGCTTATATATATTTTTAGCCAAATAAGTGCCCCCCCTCTCTGTTGTACCCTGTTTCTGTAGTGCAGTGCAGGGGAGAGTCTGGGAGCCTTCCTACCAGCGGAGCTGTGTGGGAAAATGGCGCCGTGTGCTGAGGAGATAGGCCCCGCCTCCTTCTCGGCGGGCTCTTCTCCCGCTTTTATCTGGAAAACTGGCAGGGGTTAAATACATCCATATAGCCCAGGGGCTATATGTGATGTATTTTTTGCCATAGGAGGTATTTACATTGCTGCCCAGGGCGCCCCCCCCCCCCCCCCCCCAGCGCCCTGCACCCTCAGTGACCGCAGTGTGAAGTGTGCTGAGAGCAATGGCGCACAGCTGCAGTGCTGTGCGCTACCTTAATGAAGACAGGAACGTCTTCTGCCGCCGATTTCTGGACCTCTTCACTCTTCAGCATCTGTAAGGGGGCCGGCGGCGCGGCTCCGGGACCCATCCAGGCTGTACCTGTGATCGTCCCTCTGGAGCTAATGTCCAGTAGCCAAGAAGCCCAATCCACTCTGCACGCAGGTGAGTTCGCTTCTTCTCCCCTTAGTCCCTCGATGCAGTGAGCCTGTTGCCAGCAGGTCTCACTGAAAATAAAAAACCTATTTAAACTTTACTTCTAAGCAGCTCAGGAGAGCCACCTAGCCTGCACCCTTCTCGTTCGGGCACAAAAATCTAACTGAGGCTTGGAGGAGGGTCATAGGGGGAGGAGCCAGTGCACACCACCTGATCCTAAAGCTTTACTTTTGTGCCCTGTCTCCTGCGGAGCCGCTATTCCCCATGGTCCTTACGGAGTCCCAGCATCCACTTAGGACGTCAGAGAAAACCTTTTTCTGGTCTGTGTCTAGAATCAGGCCCAAAAAGGTCAGACGCGTTGTAGGGACTAGCTGGGACTTCGGTATATTGAGAATCCAGCCGTGTAACCGCAACGTCTTCATGGACAGAGACACGCTGTTAGCAACTTCTCCCAAGATCTCGCCTTTATGAGGAGATCGTGCAAGTATGGGATAATTGTGACACCCAGCCTGCGCAGGAGCACCATCATTTCCGCTATTACCTTGGTGAAAATGCTCGAGGCCGTGGAAAGCCCAAACGGCAACGTCTGAAATTGGTAGCGACAGTCCTGCACTGCATATCTCAGGAACGCCTGGTGAGGGGTGAATATCGGAACATGAAGGTAAGCATCCTTTATGTCCAGGGACACCATCCAATCCCCCCCCTCCAGGCTGGCAATGACCGCCCTGAGTGATTCCATTTTGAACTTGAACCTCTTCAAGTACCGGTTCAGGGATTTTAGGTATAAAATGGGTCTGACCGAACCGTCTGGTTTCGGGACCACAAACAGGGTTGAGTAATATCCCTCTCCTTGCTGGGGATGAGGAACTGTGACAATCACCTGTTGAATATACAATTTTTGGATTGCTGCCAACACTAGCTCCCTCTCTGACGGGGAAGCCGGCAGAGCCGATTTGAAAAACCGGCGAGGAGGCAAGTCTTCGAATTCCAGCCTGTATCCCTGAGAAACAATCTCTACTGCCCAAGGATCCACCTGCGAGTGAACCCAGACGTGGCTGAAAAACCGAAGACGAGCCCCCCACTAGATCTGCCTCCCCCTGGGAAGCCCCAGCGTCATGCGGTGGACTTTGCAGATGCAGGTGAGGACTTCTGCTCCTGGGAACTAGCTGTGTGCAGCTTTTTTCCCTTGCCTTTTCCTCTGGCAACAAAGGACGATCTCCATACCTTCTTGCTCTTATTGGAACGAAAGGACTGCATTTGATAATGAGGTGCCTTTTTTGTATGCTGCGGGGGGACATAAGGTAAGGAATTCGACTTACCAGCCGTAGCAGTAGAGACCAGGTCCGAGATGCCGTCTCCAAACAACTCCTCCCCTTTGTAAGGCAAGGGACTCCATATGCCGCTTTGAATCGGCATCTCCCGTCCACTGTCGGGTCCACAAGAGCCGCCTAGTAGAAATAGACAGAGTTTATTCTGGAGCTTAATAAACAAATGTCTCTTTGAGCATCTCTCATATACAAGACAGCATCTCTGATATGCTCTATGGTCATTAAAATGGCATCCCTATCTAAGGTGTCAATCTCCGTAGATAAGGAATCTGCCCATGCCACAACAGCACTACAAACCCAGGCCGACGCCATAGCCGGTCTAACAATAGTACCTGAATGAGTGTAAATGTGCTTCATGGTAATTTCCTGCTTGCGATCAGCAGGATCCTTGGGGGAAGCCGTATCCTGAGAAGGCAGTGCCACCTTTTTGGATAAGTGTGTCAGCGCCTTGTCTACTTTAGGCGAAGATTCCCATTGTATCCTATCCGTTTGTGGAAAAGGATACGCCATAAGAATCCTTTTGGGAACTTGTGGTCTCCTATCTGCAGATTCCCAAGCCTTTTCGCACAATTCGCTCAGCTCAAATGAGGACGGAAAGGTGACCTCAGGCTTTTTCCCTTTATACATGTGTACCTCTTGTCAGGGACAGGGGGTTCCTCAGTAATATGCAAAACCTCTTTAATGGCAATAATCATGTACCGAATACCTTTTGCTACCCTCGGTTGTAATTTTGCATCTTCATAGTCGACACTAGAGTCAGTATCCGTGTCGGTATCTGTGTCATCGATCTGGGATATGGTGCGCTTCTGAGACCCCGAAGGTCTTGGCGCCACAGGGACAGGCATGGTCTGGCTACCTGACTGATCCCTAGCTTCAGCCTTGTCTAACCTTTTATGCAATAGATTGACATTTGCATTTAAGACATTCAGCATATCCACCCATTCCGGTGTCGGCGTTGCTGACGGCGACATGACATTCAAGCACTCCCCCTCCACATTAAGCGAGCCTTCCTCGTCAAACATGTCGACACACGCGTACCGACATACTTCACACACACAGGGAAACTCCTTTCTGAAGACAGTATCCCCTTTAAGGCCCTTTGGAGAGACAGAGAGAGTATGCCAGCACACACCCCAGCGCTATACCCATGGAAAAAAACACAGAATGCCCTTTTCCAGAAGCGCTGAGTAGTAATAAAACGCCAATTATGTGCCCCCCCCCCCCCCTCTCCTTCAAACCCCCTTTCACCGTGTGTAAAGCAGGTGAGAGTCCGGGAAGCTTCTGTGCTGTGGAGAGAAAATGGCGCTGGTGAGTGCTGAGGGAGAAGCGCCGCCCCCTCGGCGGCGGGCTTCTGTCCCGCTCAGAGTTATTAAAAAATGGCGGGGGCTCTTTTATATACATGTACAGTGCCCACCTGTACATGTATATTGTCTTTTGCCATAAGAGAGGTGCTATATTGCTGCACAGGGCGCTCCCCCTGCGCCCTGCACCCTTACAGTGACCGGAGTGTGTGAGGTGTATGGGAGCAATGACGCACAAGCTGCAGTGCTGTGCGTTACCTCAGTGAAGCTCTGAAGGCTTCTGCCGCCTGAGACGTCTTCTGACTTTGTTTCTTCTGGCTCTGTGAGGAGAACGGCAGCGCGGCTCTGGGAGTGAACGCCCAGGACGAACCTGTGTTCACCCCCTCTGGAGCGAATGGTGTCCAGTAGCCGAGGAAGCAGAGCCTATCATTTAAGAAGGTCTGCCCCTCTCTCCTCAGTCCCTCGATGCAGGAAGCCTGTTGCCAGCAGTGCTCCCTGTAAAAATATAGAAAAAATCCAAACAGAAATGCTTTCTAGGCAGAGAACTCAGAGGAGCTCCCTGCAGTGCACCCATTTCCCTCTGGGCACAGTGTAAAACTGAGGTCTGGAGGAGGGGCATAGAGGGAGGAGCCAGTGCACATCCAGAATCCAAAGCTTTCTTAAAGTGCCCTATCTCATGCGGAGCCCGTCTATTCCCCATGGTCCTTACGGAGTCCCAGCATCCTCAAGGACATTAGAGAAAGTTGCGTTAACGCAATGAAACGCGTTGGTGAGATCTGCAGTTTTGTATTTACTCCCACCAATTGATCTACTGGACGATTGACACCTGGACCAGGTCCCCCGTTGATACATGTTCTGAACCCTGCCATAGGAGTGATTTCTTCACACCGTGGAACTATATCTGCATCACCAACCAAGTGAAAGCCATTTGCGGACGCCGATCCGCTTAAACACCTTGAGAGACGCTGGTGGTAATTATAACTCACGGTTGTGACTTGCATGGGCCTATTGGGACCAACGGGACTGTTTATTGGAACAGGTTATTAAACTTTCCTCGATCATGATAATTTGAAATTGGGAGGAGCACTATTCAATTTGTATACCAACTTCTTCAGTATATTTCTACTAATGTGGATTTTATATACATTTTTTATATGCATCCTGCTCATTTTTAATTCTATTAAATTGTGGTGTTCTTACTGTGACCTACAAGCGCTATTTGTTTTCTTGTACCTAAATACTTAGCTGATTCACAAATGTGATCGGTGACAAGTATAAGCTGGTCCGAGTAAAGAGCCTGTTGTAGGCCTAACCTGAGCTGTTTGCCCATGATACTACAGCCTTGTTAACCCAAACTCCAACAAAAGCAGGTCTATGCTGTATACATGGACTTTAGCATGGCTCCAGCTTACGCTCCGACGGGTATTTAAGCATCGCTGCAGCTGGGACTGGAATAGTTAACTTTTTTTAAAGTTTTGAAATGGAAGAATCCACTGGCGGCAAATTTTCCCATCAAGTTGTCACAGCCTGTGGGGAAGGATAGTTAGACAGAAATCACTTTTGGTATCGAAAAACGTTTATCTGGATTTCACCACCTTCCGACAACTGCTTATTAAAAGTATCTGAATAAGGAAAACGCAGTGTCTCACTTTGTCTTTTAGCAAATAAAACTTTATGTTTTGACAGAGGCTCCTCTGTCTCAGTGAAATCTAATACCTGGTGGACTGGCCTAACGATATCAGATCTGGCATTAAATCATCTGAATGTAACACAGAGGACACCGGTAAATTATGAGACAAACGATGACGACTCCCAGGAATTAAACTATACATAGACTTTTGTAAACCCTGCAAAGTTCTAGAAATATCCCGAGCCCACTCTGGCTGCTCAGACGGAATTAACCTAGAATCAGATTTAGCCGCCTCACGATTTTTTTGTGCAGCGGACAACTCTGATTTCAAATCAGCCATCACACCTGCCATCATCTCCCAAGGAGGATCAGGGCAGAGGACCGTATCTGAACCCGTATTTGAACCCGTATTTGCAAGACACACTGTGCAAGTGGAAGTTCCTTCACGTAACACACACACACAGATATCGCAGATAATCTGCCTTTGATTTGCAGTAGCTTTACTCTCATGCACACGGACAGACAGTATAATAGTGCAACACAAGTCCTCACGACTCAGTAAAAAAAAAGTGAAATGAAGCGTGTATTAGACTGAGTGCTAATATACATGGCCATCCCCTCTATGTGAGGGGAAATGCTGGACTAGGGACACCATTACATCTCCCCCACCGCTATATCTATGGCTAGCGGTGACGGGCAAACAGCGTGACTCGCAATATTCCCCTGAGAGGCATTGCAGGGGAGCAGAGATGGGGGTGCCGTGGCAGCAGTGTGGGGCGGGCGGTCGGGCGGCCGTCACAGAGCAGCGGGCAGCCAGCGGCAGTCACGGAGCAGCGGGCGGCCAGCGGCAGTCACAGAGCAGCGGGCGGCCAGCGGCAGTCACAGAGCAGCGGGCGGCCAGCGGCAGTCACAGAGCAGCGGGCGGCCAGCGGCAGTCACAGAGCAGCGGGCGGCCAGCGGCAGTCACAGAGCAGCGGGCGGCCAGCGGCAGTCACAGAGCAGCGGGCGGCCAGCGGCAGTCACAGAGCAGCGGGCGGCCAGCGGCAGTCACAGAGCAGCGGGCGGCCAGCGGCAGTCACAGAGCAGCGGGCGGCCAGCGGCAGTCACAGAGCAGCGGGCGGCCAGCGGCAGTCACAGAGCAGCGGGCGGCCAGCGGCAGTCACAGAGCAGCGGGCGGCCAGCGGCAGTCACAGAGCAGCGGGCGGCCAGCGGCAGTCACAGAGCAGCGGGCAGCCAGCGGCAGTCACAGAGCAGCGGGCGGCCAGCGGCAGTCACAGAGCAGCGGGCAGCCAGCGGCAGTCACAGAGCAGCGGGCAGCCAGCGGCAGTGAGAGCAGCGGGCAGCCAGCGGTAGTGACAGAGCAGCGGGCAGCCAGCAGTAGTGACAGAGCAGCGGGCAGCCAGCAGTAGTGACAGAGCAGCAGGCAGCCAGCTGCAGTGAAAGTGTGGCAGGCGGCCAGCGGCAGTGAGAGAGCAGCGGGCGGCCAGCGGCAGTGGGAGCTGACCATGCGAGCGCTGGAGAGAGGCGGGCGCCTAGTGGCGGATAGTTCGCTGATATAGATCTATGGAGGGGCACCTTTGTCTGAGCGCCGACAAGCCTATGCTGCACTGAGCAGCACACAGCCCCAGACCCAAGCTTCTTAGAAAGCTGGGAAGGGACTGTGAAAGCAAAAAGTTAAAATCTTTAGTAAAAATAAAAAGTCTGGAGACTCCAGAATGAGCCTTTCCCTGGTGAAGGCACAAAAAACACTGGGGTATCTTGGGAGTATGGAGGGGGAGGAGGGTTACTAATTTAAATATTTAAATGTGCCTGTCCCTGCTAACGCCCCGTCCATATCCCAAGAGTACCCCCAGTGACCCCTTGTGGATGAAAAATAAATAAATATGACAAGAGATGACAGGATTGATCACAGGATGTTTTGCAATTACCACAATGGAAATTTCAAAGCCAGAAAGGTTTTTCATCAGGCCCATTATTTGAAACAAAAAGACAGTACAGCTAATGTGCTTATAGTACTGTATGTAAACATACATATAACCTATTTCTAAATCCATTTACTGGCACTTGGGGGGAGGAGGGGGGGGGGGGGGGGGGGGAGACAAAAAACGTGAACAGAAGTACACTAATTCTGCAGGTAAATATCTCTGCATGTGTTAACAATACATACCTCCCCACATGACCCTCTCCAGGAGGGACAGTATGCTCTGCTCCTGGACTTCCCTCTTAATGTATGATTGCCATCACCTGTACTAAAACACCCTTCTTATCCATTAACCTGTTCAAAACAGGTGCCGGCAATCAAATTAAGTGAGAAGTCCAGAAGCAGAGCATTTTGTCCACCTCCTGGAGAGGGTCATGTTGGGAGGAATGCAATAACTGAAAACAAAAAACCATTAATGGATGTCAGTAGGTTAGTTCCCAAGTGACCAAATTAGAAACGAGAGATGCCTTGTTTGGAGTCATCAAGCAATCATTTTTAAATTGGGTTAACCAACAACAAAAATAAACTACAAAACTGGAGAATAAAAAAGATCAGCAGTCACTGAAGACAAATATTTTTCAAAAGTTGCTTACACTTACTCCCCCAAGATGTTTAACCATTAACCTCATCCTATTACATCCTAAGTGACTTAAAACATTTCAAACAATGCAATAAAAGGAAACAAATGTTCTACTTACGAGAGTGGAACAATAATAAGATAGGGGCCATTAAGTCTTTTGTGTTCCATGAGATAGGTTATGAGTGCAATAGTCTGAATTGTCTTTCCAAGACCCATTTCATCAGCAAGGATTCCATTTAAGTTGTTGTTATATAGGGAAACCATCCATTCCAAGCCCTGGACCTGAAATTACCGAGCAAAATACAGATAAAAATCTGCACATCTGACGAGAACACTTTTCTACTGATCTATTTAAACAAGCTAAACAATTCTCACTACACTTTTAGGGGGGGGGGGAAATAGCTTTAAAACTTAAGTGTACAATATTTTAATTACCTAAGCTGTAACTGAAGTGCACAGACTAGCATTTCTTTAATTATCACCAATCTACTCCACAACGCTTTATAACTGGAAATAAAATACTATAATAATTAAAAATTGGGTATTGTAAAAAATAAAAAAGGTAAGAGGGCCATGGTTACAAACATACAGGGCATACTGGTCTTGCCAGCTGCAGTAGAGAAACTTGCTTAGTGGGACTATATGACCCAGACACACAGCAAAGTTTCTGTATAGAAATTGAATAAATACAAGTTTGAACTGCGAAGAGATGTGGTGATCGGGTAGACTATTTTAGAGAAATTAGGAAGGCGAGTATGGAATTAGGTAAGGTTCACTTATACGGTGAGTTTCTGGAAATGTTCAAGGGCTTGGAGGCTAGGGGAAAGAGTTGTAACGTGAAGGAGAGAATTCCCCAGAGTGGGTAAACTTAACATGTCTAAGACTGAGTTGATCATCTTCCCTCCCTCCCGCATAACCTCACCTCTCACAATCTCATTATCTATTGATGGCACCACTAGCTCCTCTAGCCCCCAAGTGCGCTGTCTTGGATTAATCCTTGACTTCAAACCACACATTCAACACCTCTCACAAACCTGCTGTTTTCATCTAAAAAAATAAGAATTTACTTACCGATAATTCTATTTCTCGGAGTCCGTAGTGGATGCTGGGGTTCCTGAAAGGACCATGGGGAATAGCGGCTCCGCAGGAGACAGGGCACAAAAGTAAAGCTTTTACAGGTCAGGTGGTGTGTACTGGCTCCTCCCCCTATGACCCTCCTCCAGACTCCAGTTAGGTACTGTGCCCGGACGAGCGTACACAATAAGGGAGGATTTTGAATCCCGGGTAAGACTCATACCAGCCACACCAATCACACCGTACAACTTGTGATCTAAACCCAGTTAACAGTATGATAACAGAGGAGCCTCTGAAAGATGGCTTCCTAAACAATAACCCGAATTAGTTAACAATAACTATGTACAAGTATTGCAGATAATCCGCACTTGGGATGGGCGCCCAGCATCCACTACGGACTCCGAGAAATAGAATTATCGGTAAGTAAATTCTTATTTTCTCTATCGTCCTAAGTGGATGCTGGGGTTCCTGAAAGGACCATGGGGATTATACCAAAGCTCCCAAACGGGCGGGAGAGTGCGGATGACTCTGCAGCACCGAATGAGAGAACTCCAGGTCCTCCTTTGCCAGGGTATCAAATTTGTAAAAATTTACAAACGTGTTCTCCCCTGACCACGTAGCTGCTCGGCAGAGTTGTAATGCCGAGACCCCTCGGGCAGCCGCCCAAGATGAGCCCACCTTCCTTGCGGAATGGGCCTTAACAGATTTAGGCTGTGGCAGGCCTGCCACAGAATGTACAAGTTGAATGTTGTTACAAATCCAACGAGCAATCGACTGCTTAGAAGCAGGTGCACCCAACTTGTTGGGTGCATACAGTATAAACAGCGAGTCAGATTTTCTGACTCCAGCCGTCCTTTAAATGTATATTTTTAAGGCTCTGACAACGTCCAACAACTTGGAGTCCTTCAAGTCGTCTGTAGCCGCAGGCACTACAATAGGCTGGTTCAGGTGAAACGCTGATACCACCTTAGGGAGAAAATGCGGACGCGTCCGCAGCTCTGCCCTATGTCGAATGGAAAATTAAATAAGGGCTTTTATAAAACAAAGCCGCCAGTTCAGATACTCTCCCGGCCGAAGCCAGGGCCAGTAACAGTCACTTTCCATGTGAGATATTTCAAATCCACATTCTTTAGTGGTTCAAACCAATTGGATTTGAGGAAATCTAAAACTACATTTAGATCCCACGGTGCCACCTTAGGCACCACAGGAGGCTGTATATGCAGTACTCCTTTGATAAAAATCTGGACCTCAGGGACTGAGGCCAATTCTTTTTGGAAGAATATTGATAGGGCCGAAATTTGAACCTTAATAGATCCCAATTTGAGACCCATAGACAATCCTGATTGCAGGAAATGTAGGAAAACGACCCAGTTGAAATTCCTCCATCGGAGCACTCCGCTGCTCGCACCACGCAACATATTTTCGCCAAATACGGCGATAATGCTTCGCGGTGACTTCCTTCCTTGCCTTTATCAAGGTAGGAATAACTTCTTCTGGAATGCCTTTTCCTTTTAGGATCTGGCATTCAAACGCCATGCCGTCAAACGCAGCCGCGGTAAGTCTTGAAAAAGACAAGTACCCTGCTGAAGCAGGTCCCTTCTCAGAAGTAGAGGCCACGGATCGTCCGTGACCATCTCTTGAAGTTCCGGGTACCAAGTCCTTCTTGGCCAATCCGGAGCCACTAGTCTTACTCCTCTTTGCCGTATAATCCTCAATACCTTTGGTATGAGAGGCAGAGGAGGAAACACATATACCGACTGGTACACCCAAGGTGTTACCAGCGCGTCCACAGCTATTGCCTGCGGATCTCTTGACCTGGCGCAATACCTGTCCAGTGTTTTGTTGAGGCGAGACGCCATCATGTCCACCATTGGTTTTACCCAACGGTTTAATAGCATGTGGAAAACTTCTGGATGAAGTCCCCACTCTCCCGGGTGAAGGTCGTGTCTGCTGAGGAAGTCTGCTTCCCAGTTGTCCACGCCCGGGATGAATACTGCTGACAGTGCTATCACGTGATTCTCCGCCCAGCGAAGGATCCTGGCAGCTTCTGCCATTGCCCTCCTGCTTCTTGTGCCGCCCTGTCTGTTTACATGGGCGACTGCCGTGATGTTGTCCGACTGGATCAACACCGGTCTTCCTTGAAGCAGAGGTTCCGCCTGGCTTAGAGCATTGTAGATTGCTCTTAGTTCCAGAATGCTTATGTGAAGAGACTTTTTCAGGCTCGACCACACTCCCTGGAAATTTCTTCCCTGTGTGACTGCTCCCCAGCCTCTCAGGCTGGTATCCGTGGTCACCAGGATCCAATCCTGCATGCCGAATCTGCGGCCCTCCAATAGATGAGCCTCCTGCAACCACCACAGAAGGGATACCCTTGTCCTCGGCGACAGGGTTATCCGCAGGTGCATCTGAAGATGCGACCCTGACCATTTGTCCAACAGATCCCTTTGCATGGAATCTGCCGAAAGGGATTGCTTCGTAAGAAGCTACCATTTTTTCCCAGGACTCTTGTGCATTGATGTACAGACACCTTTCCTGGTTTTAGGAGGTTCCTGACCAGGTCAGATAACTCCTTGGCTTTCTCTTCGGGAAGAAAAACCTTTTTCTGAACTGTGTCCAGAATCATCCCCAGGAACAGCAGACGAGTTGTCGGCATTAATTGGGATTTTGGAATATTCAGAATCCATCCGTGCTGCTTTAGCACCTCTTGAGATAGTGCTAAACCCATCTCTAGCTGTTCTCTGGACCTTGCCCTTATTAGGAGATCGTCCAAGTATGGGATAATTAATACGCCTTTTCTTCGAAGAAGAAATATTATCTCGGCCATTACCTTTGTAAAGACCCGAGGTGCCGTGGACAAACCAAACGGCAGCGTCTGAAACTGATAGTGACAGTTTTGTACAACGAACCTGAGGTACCCCTGGTGTGAGGGGTAATTGGAACGTGGAGATACGCATCCTTGATGTCCAAGGATACCATAAAGTCCCCTTCTTCCAGGTTCGCTATCACTGCTCTGAGTGACTCCATCTTGAACCTGAACTTCTTTATGTACAGGTTCAAGGACTTCAGATTTAGAATAGGCCTTACCGAGCCATCCGGCTTCGGTACCACAAAAAGAGTGGAATAATACCCCTTCCCTTGTTGTAGAAGAGGTACCTTGACTATCACCTGCTGAGAATACAGCTTGTGAATGGCTTCCAAAACCGTCTCCCTTTCTGAGGGGGACGTTGGTAAAGCAGACTTCAGGAAACGGCGAGGTGGCTCTGTCTCTAATTTCAACCTGTACCCCTGAGATTTTATCTGCAGGATCCAGGGATTTACCTGCGAGTGAGCCCACTGCGCGCTGTAATTCTTGAGACGACCGCCTACCGCCCCCGAGTCCGCTTGCGAAGCCCCAGCGTCATGCTGAGGCTTTTGTAGAAGCCGGGGAGGGCTTCTGTTCCTGGGAAGGAGCTGCCTGTTGCTGTCTCTTCCCTCGTCCTCTGCCTCGTGGCAGATATGAATAGCCCTTTGCTCTCTTATTTTTAAAGGAACGAAAGGGCTGCGGTTGAAAGGTCGGTGCCTTTTTCTGTTGGGGAGTGACTTGAGGTAGAAAGGTGGATTTCCCGGCCGTAGCCGTGGCCACCAAATCCGATAGACCGACCCCAAATAACTCCTCTACGCATCGCCTGTCCACTGTCGTGTCCATAAAGCTCTTCTGGCCGAAATGGACATAGCACTTACCCGTGATGCCAGTGTGCAGATATCTCTCTGTGCATCACGCATATAAAGAAATGCATCCTTTATTCGTTCTAACGACAGTAAAATATTGTCCCTGTCCAGGGTATCAATATTTTCGATCAGGGACTCTGACCAAACTACCCCAGCACTGCACATCCAGGCAGTCGCAATAGCTGGTCGTAGTATAACACCTGCATGTGTGTATATACCTTTTTGGATATATTCCATCCTCCTATCTGATGGATCTTTAAGTGCGGCCGTCTCAGGAGAGGGTAACGCCACTTGTTTTGATAAGCGTGTTAGCGCTTTGTCCACCCTAGGAGGTGTTTCCCAGCGCTCCCTAACCTCTGGCGGGAAAGGGTATAAAGCCAATAACTTCTTTGAAATTAGCAGTTTTTTATCGGGGCACCCCACGCTTCATCACACACGTCATTTAATTCTTCTGATTCGGTAAAAACTACTGGTAGTTTTTTCACACCCCACATAATACCCTGTTTAGTGGTACCTGTAGTATCAGCTAAATGTAACATCTCCTTTATTGCCAAAATCATATAACGTGTGGCCCTACTGGAAAATACGGTTGATTTGTCACCTTCACCACCGGAATCAGTGCCTGTGTCTGGGTCTGTGTCGACCGACTGAGGCAAGGGGCGTTTTACAGCCCCTGACGGTGTTTGAGGCGCCTGGACAGGCACTAATTGAGTGTCCGGCCGCCTCATGTCGGCAAACGACTGCTTAAGCGATTTGACGCTATCCCGTAATTCCACAAATAAAGGCATCCATTCTGGTGTCGACCCCCTAGAAGGTGACATCCTCATATTTGGCAATTGCTCCGCCTCCACACCAATAACGTCCTCATACATGTCGACACACACGTACCGACACACAGCAGACACACAGGGAATGCTCTATACGAAGACAGGACCCACTAGCCCTTTGGGGAGACAGAGGGAGAGTCTGCCAGCACACACCAAAAAGCGCTATATATGACAGGGATAGCCTTATGATTAAGTGCTCCCTTATAGCTGCTTTTATATTAATATATTGCCATTTATTTTGCCCCCCCTCTCTGTTATACCCTGTTTCTGTAGTGCAGTGCAGGGGAGAGACCTGGGAGCCTTCCTGACCAGCGGAGCTGTGACAGAAAATGGCGCCGTGTGCTGAGGAGATAGGCCCCGCCCCTTTTCCGGCGGGCTCGTCTCCCGCTATTTAGTACATTTAGGCAGGGGTAAATATCTCCATATAGCCTCTGGGGCTATATGTGAGGTATTTTTAGCCTTTTTAAAGGTTTTCATTTGCCTCCCAGGGCGCCCCCCCCCCAGCGCCCTGCACCCTCAGTGACTGCCGTGTGAAGTGTGCTGAGAGGAAAATGGCGCACAGCTGCAGTGCTGTGCGCTACCTTAAGAAGACTGCAGGAGTCTTCAGCCGCCGATTCTGGACCTCTTCTTGCTTCAGCATCTGTGAGGGGGCCGGCGGCGTGGCTCCGGTGACCATCCAGGCTGTACCTGTGATCGTCCCTCTGGAGCTTCATGTCCAGTAGCCAAGAAGCCAATCCATCCTGCACGCAGGTGAGTTCACTTCTTCTCCCCTCTGTCCCTCATTGCAGTGATCCTGTTGCCAGCAGGAATCACTGTAAAATAAAAAACCTAAGCTAAACTCTCTAAGCAGCTCTTTATGAGAGCCACCTAGAATTGCACCCTTCTCGGCCGGGCACAAAAATCTAACTGGAGTCTGGAGGAGGGTCATAGGGGGAGGAGCCAGTACACACCACCTGACCTGTAAAAGCTTTACTTTTGTGCCCTGTCTCCTGCGGAGCCGCTATTCCCCAAGGTCCTTTCAGGAACCCCAGCATCCACTTAGGACGATAGAGAAATATTTCTAGGATCAGACCCTTTCTGACCCAGGACGCTACTAAGACCCTTATCCACTCACTGGTCATCTCCAGACTGGACTACTGTAATCTCCTCCTGACTGGCATTCCTGACAAATACCTCTCTCCACTCCAATCTATCCTCAATGCTGCCTGGATCATTTTCCTCACCAAATGCATTACATCCACGTCTCCTCTCTTACAAGACCTTCACTGGCTCCCCTTCCCTTTCAGAATCCATTCCAAGCTTCTCACACTCGCTTACAAAGCCCTCACCCACTCCTCTCCCATTTACATCTCTGACCTTATCTCCCCCCCTTACACTCCCACCCGTCCTCTTCGCTCTGCTAATGCACGCTGACTCTCCTGCCTACTGATTACTTCCTCCCACTCCTACATCCAAGATGTTTCATGTGCTGCTCCAATTCTCTGGAATTCCCTACCCCTCAGACTCTCCACCTCTCTACAAAACTTCAAACGGGCTCCCAAGACCCACTTCTTCACCAAACCCAGCCAAATCTCATCCTAACCCTCTGTTCCACGCTCCCTATGTACACCGTCTGTGTCACCCGTCTGTCTACCCCTCCCCTTTAGAATGTAAGCTCTCATGAGCAGGGCCCTCTTCCCTCATGTGCTTATCCTTTCTCTTACTTTAATAATCTTCAACTGCATCAACTCCAGCAGTCTTCTGCCACCTGATGCTTATTCCAGTGTCATCTGCTGATGTAGCTATGTTTATTTACCCTATATTGTCTTCAACTGTAAGTTGCTGTTTTCCCGTTTTGATTATTTGTTTATGTACTCTGAAACTGGGCGCTGCGGAACCCTTGTGGCGCCATATAAATAAAGGATGATAATAATAATAATAATAATAATAATACATTTAGGCTGTTCTGTACCCAGCAATTGAGTTTCTTTGAGATTGGAATTGAGAAGTAGTACATAATTTGCACTTTTTTGCTTGTCCATCACCTCATTGTAACCTCACTTACTGTGTATTTCCACTACAAAGTGTCACCTCTCATATTTTACTTTCCTGACATTTATCTGCAGTTTCTGTAGATGTTTGGTCTCTTTCTGGTCACCACATAAATCAGTAGCAGCAATAGGAATGACAGTTATAGACGATATAGAACATAACATACCTGGTAATGTTTAAGGCTACCATTGACAAGAAGTGTTGATTGTTTATCCACCCTCTCTATGACTGCATGAGCTACTCCATAGTACGACTGAGACTGGCGGGCATCTGCTTGCATACCATACTCATCATCTACATCCTGCTTTGCGGTCCTAAAGTACAAATGGATTTCACAGGTGTTTGTTGTTTTTTTTTTTTTTTTAAACAAGAAAATAAAATATCCTATATTCCAATATCTAAAAGGAAAGCATAACAGAGACTAAACTGTAAACCTTTAGTGTGGATTAAAATGCTATTTCTTATGCAATATTCAATTGAGCACAGATCAAACAAATCAAATTATAAATCAGCACTATATGCTTAAAAACATTTCAACAGATAAGCATTGTTACGCTCGAGTATGTATATATTATTACAAGTTAGCATAAGCATATAGTACAGATACTATGTAGAAAACTCCTCAGATGATTACCAAATCAGGATGCACTCCACTTACTCCTGATTCATCAATGCTACTGTGGAATGATGAATAATGAAGTGTGAACTGCCACACCCTAATACTACAAGTATTATCACACAGGACTTTTCTAGGGAAATGGCCTGGCAGTGAATGTTCAGTTCATTTACAGCCTTAAGATAGACGAACTACCAATCAGGTGTGACGTGTAAAACACACAACCAATTCATTTACAATGTAGATTGACAATGTCCATTAAAATGAAGCAGACCTATCATGACACCAGGAATAGATGACTTTAAACCAGAAAAACACTATCAAAACATACATGTCTTTTCTACAAAGAATGTTGGAGGTGTTCACACCATTGTAATCTAAAATGTCTCCCTAGCCAATAATATTTCAGAGGGTGTGTGGCCTTTGGCACAATCAAATATGTACAAAACAAGAGGATTTTTGGTACTCACTGTTAAATTCAGTTGTCTGAAACCATCTTGGGGACAATGCTACCTTTATATGTAGAAGACATGGTGTCCAGCAGTAGGCACTTGTGCAAACCTTAAATTTGTTTGTTGCCATTTCTTTCTATACCCCAAAACCAATCAGCTTTGAGGTTATAATTAAGAAACCCAAATAAATGAATAGAACTAAAAACACTCAAAGTAGCGCAACTCTCAAACAATAAAAGAAGGGGTAAGAACAGTGTCTCCCCCAGATGGATTCAGAAAATAGGATTTTAAATACCTACCGGTAAAATCCTTTTCTCGTAGTCCATAAGGGATATTGGGGAGAGAATTAGTACGATGGGGTATAGACGGGTTCAAAGGAGCCAGTGCACTTTAAATTTCTTCAACTGGGTGTGCCGACTCCTCCCCTCTATGCCTCCTCCTACAGGTCAGTTATAGGTAAAACAGTGCCCGAAAGAGAATGACATACTTGAGAGAAGGAACAAAACAACAAGAAGTGTGGTGAGATTTACACACCAGCACACCAAAACATAACCGGACCAGCGACAGCTGGCAACATTAACCGCAACAGCGGAACAGGTAACACCAAACAGAGAACCTGCAGAAAGTCACCGCACAGAGGCGGGCGCGCAATATCCTTTATGGACTACGAGAAACGGATTTACCGGTAGGTATTTAAAATCCTATTTTCTCTAGCATCCATAAGGGACATTGTGGACAGATTTAGTATGATGGGATGTCCCAAAGCTTCCAGAACGGGCGGAAACGTGCGGAGACTGCTGTAGAACCGCCTGCCCAAACTGGGTATCCTCTTTGGCCAAGGTATCAAAATTGTAGAATTTCACAAAAGTGTTCATCCCCGACCAGGTAGCAGCTCGGCATAGTTGCAAGGCCGAGACTCCACGAGCAGCCGCCCGGGAAGAGCCCACTGACCTTGTAAAGTGGGCCTTCAGAGACTGAGGAACAGGTAAGGCTGCCGACACATATGCCTGTTGGATAGTAAGTCTAATCCAACGAGCAATGGTCTGCTTAGAAGCAGGACAACCCTTTTTCTGCGCATCATAATGCACGAATAAGGAATCAGTCTTTCTGACCCGAGCTGTGCGCCCAACATAGATCTTTAAAGCACGCACAACATCCAAATACTCCAGAGGAGTCGAAGCGTCAGAACAGGACGGAACCACAATAGGTTGATTCAGGTGGAATGCGGAGACAACCTTCGGCAGGAACTGCTGTCTAGTTCGGAGCTCCGCTCTGTCCTCATAAAAGACCAACTAGGGACTTTTACACGATAAGGAACCCCATTCGGAGACTCATCTAGCAGAAGCCAGGGCCAGTAACATCACCGTCTTCCACGTGAGGTACTTGTCTTCTACAGTCATCAGAGGCTCAAACAAGGAGGACGGTAGAAATTTCAACACTACATTCAAAGCCCAAGGTGCCGTAGGCGGTACAAAGGGAGGTTGTATGTGTAGTACCCCTTGTAAGAAGGTCTGAATTTCTGGTAACACAGTCAATTTCTTCTAAAAGAAAATTGAGAGAGCTGAAATCTGGACCTTAACGGAGCCAAGACTTAAGCACTTATCCACAACAGCCTGTAGGAAACATAAGAAACGACCCAAGTGAAACTCTGCAGGTGGATACGTGCATTCTTCGCACCAATAGACATATGTCCTCCAGATATGATGATAGTGTTTTGACGTCACAGGTTTTCTGGCTTGCACCAGATGTTCCACTCTACTTCCATGCGGTCAAACGAAGACGCCATAAGTCCGGGTAGACGAACGGTCCTTGCTGAAGAAGATCCTTTCTTAGCAGCAGAGGCCAAGGGTCTTCTATGGACATGTCCAGAAGAGTTGCGTACCACACCCTTCAGGGTCAATCCGGCGCTATCAGGATTGCTTGTACTCTGTGATATCTGATCCGCTGGAGCGCCCTTGGGATCAACGGAAATCGGAGGAAATAGGTAGACCAGCTGGTAAGGCCATGGCGACGTCAGCGCATACACTGCACTCGCCTGAGGGTCTCTGGTTCGCGAGCAGTAGCAGCAAAGCTTCTTGTTGAGGCGAGACGCCATCATGATGATCTGCGGGTATCCCCACCTGTCGACATACATCTGAGGATGTAATCCCCACTCCCCCGGGTGGAGGTCGTGGCGACTCAGGAAGTCCGCTTCCCAGTTGTCCACCCCCAGAATGAAGATTGTGGACAGTGCTCTTGCATGTCTTTCTGCCCAGAAGAGTATTCTTGACACTTCTCACATGAAGGCTCTGCTTTTTGTCCCTCCTTGTCGACTGATATACGCCACAGCCGTGGCGTTGTCCGACTGGACCTGGATCGCCCAATCGCTGAGTAGAGGGGAGGCCTGAATCAGAGCATAGTAGATGGCCCGAAGTTCCAGTATGTTGATCGGAAGGAGGGCCTCTTGGACAGACCACCTGCCCTGGAACTGCACCCCCTGGGTGACAGCTCCCCATCCTCTCAAACTCGCATCCGTCGTGAGGAGAATCCAATCCTGAATCCCATAGCGTCGACCAACCTGCAGGTTGGAAGACTGTAGCCACCACAGGAGTGAAATCCTTGCTTGGGGTGACAGCCGAATCATCCGATGCATCTGAAGATGGGAGACGGACCACTTGTTCAGGATATCCAATTGGATAGGTCTGGCATGAAACCGTCCGAACTGTATTGCCTCATACGAGGCCACCATCTTTCCCAACAATTTTATGCAAAGATGAATGTATACTCGAGCAGGTCAAAGCACCATGCGAACCATTTCTTGAAGTGTTCTCACTTTTTCGTCTGGGAGGAACACTTTCTGTGCTACAGTATCCAGGAGCATCCCCAGAAACAGGAGCAGCTGAGACTGTTCCAGGTGGGACTTCTGCAGATTGAGGATCCACTCGTGGCGAGACAGAAGTTGATTAGTGCGATCTATATGGAGCAATAGAAGCTCCCTGGAATTCGCTTTTATCAGGAGATCGTCCAGGTATGGAATTACGTTGACCCCCTGGACTGAAACATCATTTCCGCCATCACCTTCGTGAACACCCTCGGTGCTGTAGACAGGCCAAAGGGTAATGCCTGAAACTGGTAGTGATCATTCAGTAGGGAGAACCGCAGATAGGCCTGATGAGGAGGCCAAATTGGGATATGGAGGTAAGCATCCTTGATATCCAGGGACACCAGGAATTCCTGTTGGTCCAGGCCTGCGATCACTGCTCTCAAAGATTCCATCTTGAATTTGAAAACCTTTAGGTAAGGATTCAAGGACTTCAGATTCAGAATGGGTCTCACAGACCCATCTGGCTTTGGCACTATGAACAGACTGGAGTAGTAACCCTGTCCTTGTTGTTGTAGGGGCACTGGAACAATTTGTTTATGACCAGTAGTAGCGTACCACGCATATTTTCCAAAGTTGGTAAGCCTGATTTGAAAAATCGTTGGTTGAGGAGCACAGTCGAACTCCAGCTTGTAACCCTGAAAGATAAGGTCCCTTACCCAAGCATCTTGGCAGGAACCGTCCCAGATGTGACTGTAGTGACGTAACCTAGCTCCCACAACGAGATCCCCTCGAGGTGGGTGGGCACTGTCATGCAGAAGCTGAACTGGCGCCCTGGTCCTGAGATCCTGCAACGGCTGGTTTCTTAGGTTTTCCTCTGGAGCCTCAAGCTGCGTTGGAGGCCCCCCTGGCCCTAGATCGAAATCTGGAGGACCGAAAGGACTGAGTAGACGGTCCCAGATAGGTACGCCTAGCAGGCGGAGCCCCTGAAGGGAGAAACGCGGATTTCCCAGCAGTAGCTTTGGAAATTCATGCGTCCAATATACCTCCAAAAAGCCATTCACCTGTGAAGGGAAGAGATTCCACATTACGTTTGGAGTCAGCATCAGCAATCCACTGACGCAACCATATGGCTCTGCGTGCACACAGCCATAGCCCTAGCATTAATATTGCCAATTTCTTTAAAGGGAGGCACAGAGGACTCTTGCCGTGTCCTGAATGTGTTTTAGGAAAGTTACAGTAGTAACTAAGGTCATATCACCCAACAGACCTTCCTGGATTTAAGTAGCCCAGAAATGAATTGCATGTGTCATCCAGAAACCCGCAATGACCAGTCTTTGAGCTACATCTGCAGCAGTGTAGATCGATTTCAGAGTGGTCTTAATTTTCCTATCTGCCGGATCCTTTGTCATAAAGGAGCCCGGAGCAGGAAGTACCACCTTTTTAAAAAGGCGAGAGACTGAGACGTCTACTGCTGGAGATTCTTCCCAGAATTTCCTGCCTTCAGGGGCATGGGGAAGGTATGCAAAAACCGCTTGGACACCTGATATTTTTTATCTGGATTTTTCCAGGCTATTTTAAATAAATCATCCAATTCCTCGGAGTCAGGAAATGTGACTGTCATTTTGTCTTGTGGGAGGAAAAATAACTGCTGATTACTAGCATCCTCCAGGGGAAGCTTTAACACATCCTGAATAGCCAATATGAGGAGATCAATACCCTGAGTAGGTGTGGCCCACTTATGGGATCCACATCATCCCCATCATCCTTTATGTCATCATCAGTATCTGACAGTAGTGCAGGTAAAGCATGTTTTTGTGCACCTGCAGTAGACAGCGGGAGATGTTTAGCAGCTAGATCTGCCACTGCTTGTTGCAGTTCCTGAGTTTTATTGACATTTGAAGTGAGTTGAGATGACATATCAGACATCATAGTTTTGATAGCCCCCAGCCAGGAGGGATCTTGACTCTCCCCCATATCGTTATCAGCATTTTGTGAAGACTGACTACACTGCTCACATGATATTGAGTCAGATGAAATAGAGGAGAATCTAGCATTACATGCACTGCATAACATCAGTTTTACCATTGTGAAGAAAAATAGGTACAATACACATACAACAGCCTGAAATACAATACAAGCCTGCCCCATTGCATGTCAGAGGAGACACAGGAGAAGGGACACCAGCGCACCCAACTCTGCACAGCCCCAGTGAGGCTGTCAGCGTTTCACATATACATAATCAACAGTGAGACTGTCTTATGAAAATTCCCTCAGAGGAATCATATTTGTGCACAATATAGTAGCTCTCCCCCTCTATACCAGGTACCAGTAATCCAGCGTGTGACCGTTACGAAGGAGCTGTATGAGGCTGCTTCTGCAGAAGAAGGCGCCAAAATGCAGCTGAGCCCGCTCTAATGTAGCGCCGCCCCCTGCAATGGCGCCAGAGCAACTGTGTAATATTTATGCTGGCCATGTCTCCCTATGTGTTTGTAGCCTCACAAATGCTTGGTACAAGAATATTTAGCCAGTCTCACTCAGGGGCTACAGTGGTCCTCCCCAGGAGGGACCCGTACGCCACACCGGCGCTTCTGCAGCACAGTGAACTGGGGGACCCCCGATGTGTACTCGCCACCGATGATCACCTTCAGGCAGTGTTAGGGGTGTGCAGCATGCTGCGGCAGCCAAGGTGCCATGCCCCGCTGAAGAAACAGCCCCTCAGGACGATGGTCCTGCAGCGGGGAAGCGGCTCTGCACCTCAAGAGACCGGTGACTGCTATTAAGTATTGGAGCACTATCTGAAAAATAAGTGTCAAAAGCTGCATTTTGTGGTGGTTTGTTGTTGGCAATTATTGTGGGCATTAGAGGGCACTAAAAGGCCTCAGATTGTCTAAAAGAAGAATCTATATTCATAAATGAGCATAGGCCGAACAACATCAAGAATGAGGAGCGGGGTACTACTTCCAGAAGAGAGATCTAGATTCAAAGCAGAAAAAAACAATGGGGGTCATTCAGAGTTGATCGCTCGCTAGCAGTTTGTAGCAGCCGTGCAAACGCTAAGCCGCCGCCCTCTGGGAGTGTATTTCTCATACGTCCTAGAGGATGCTGGGGACTCCAAAAGGACCATGGGGTATAGACGGATCCGCAGGAGCTTGGGCACACTATAAAGACTTAAACTGGGTGTGAACTGGCTCCTCCCTCTATGCCCCTCCTCCAGACCTCAGTTAGACTTTGTGCCCAGGAGTGATGGGTCACACACTAGGGGAGCTCTCCTGAGTTTCTCTGAAAGACTTTATGTTAGGTTTTTTATTTTCAGGGAGACCTGCTGGCTACAGGCTCCCTGCATCGTGGGAGTGAGGGGAGAGAAGCAGGACCTACTTCTTCTTAGTTTAAAGACTCTGCTTCTCGGCTACTGGACACCATTAGCTCCAGAGGGTTCGATCACTTGGTGCGCCTAGCTGCTCGTTCCCGGAGCCACGCCGTCAATCTCCTCACAGAAGCCAGAAGAAAGAAGCTGGGTGAGTATTGGAAGAAAAGAAGACTTCAGTGACGGCAGAAGACTTCAGTAACGGAGGTAACAGCAGCGGTAGTGCTACGCTCCAGGCTCCCACACACCAACGTCTCTGGCAGGGTGCAGGGCGCTGGGGGGGGAGCACCCTGGGGGCATGTTGCTGAGGGTCTACAATGCTGGCGGGGGACATATTTCGGTGCCTGGGCATGGTGTATGTTCACCCCGCCAGGGTGCCGCAGGGGGGAGAGACAGTGGTAGCGCTGCGCTCCCGGCTACCACGCTTTCCATCACCTGCAGGGTGCAGGGCGCTGGGGGGGGGGGGGGGGGAGCGCCCTGGGCAGCATATAATAAAATCTGTAATTCACTGGCGGGGGGACATATTTCGGTGCCCGCCCCACCAGTGCGCCGCGAACGGCTCCCACACTCCACGGGCCTGCAGGGTGCAGGGCGCTGGGGGGGGAGCGCCCTGGGCAGCGTATAACGGGTGAAATCACTGGCGGGGGGACATGCTTCGGTGCCCGCCCCGCCAGTGCACCGCACACGGGAGAGAGCAGCAGCGGTAGCGCTACGCTCTCTGTTCCCGCACTCCATCGGCAGGCAGGATGCAGGGCGCTGGGGGGGAGCGCCCTGGGCGGCATTTCTGAAAGGATCCCGGGCGGGGTAACATACCCGGACACCGGGTGTCTTCGCCCCGCCAGGAGACCGGCACGCTGCGGTCCATAGCTCCCACACACCAACGGCTTCCGTGGGTGCAGGGCGCAAGGGGGGGCGCCCTGGGCTGAGTAGGGACATTAAACAAGTTATACAGGGGGTTACCTCCTGTATATAGGGTCCCCAGCTAAGTTTTAGTACTTTATATATTTATATATATATATATTTATATGATTGAGCGGGCTAAAGCGCCCCGGGAAGGGGTGGAGCTTAGCCCTCACAGAGGAGTCAGCGCCATTTTCCTCAGGTCCCTGCCAAGATTTACTGTATAGTAAGAAGGAGGGGGGGGGGCACAGTGTTTTTAATGCTATATGGGGGTCATATAGCATTATGTTTAATAATGGACGCATAATCCTTGTTGTGATACATAAATTCACTATTTCCCTGTTTATTTACCCACTATCGGTTAGTCGACATATGTCGGCAGGTGTGAGGGCTTTTGCTGTGGGGATAACTGTCGGCTTCGCCGACACATGGCGGTACTTGATTCAAGTATTAGCAGGTTGGTTTTGTGTACTTAAAAACAAGTAAACACGCTAGGGGAGACTCAGTTGTTTGTGGATGTCCTAATCGGCATCACCGGTATTTGCTGGGTAAAAGAATTAACAGGCTGTTATTGCCTTGTACCTGTATTGTGTGTGTGTGTGTGTGTGTGTGTGTGTGTGTGTGTGTGTGTGTGTGTGTGTGTGTGTGTGTGTGTGTGTGTGTGTGTGTATAGATATATATATATATATATATATATATATATAGATATATAGAGAGAGAGAGAGAGGGAGAGAGAGAGATTTGTAGGTATAGGTGGGTGGAGTGTTATTAAAATTGTATATGTATGCTTCCCTCAGACCCCTCGGGGTTTTGAGATTATTATTATTTTTTTGCCCGCTTACTATTCCTTGCTGTCAACATTTACTCAGTTTCTGTCGACCATAACATTCCTGGTAGATCCACATCGGGGGCACGTCAGTACATGGTCATACACATTCACAACACATTACTGTCACTAGGGACCTGACGGGTCTGGACAATCCATTTGCGTATAGGTTATATCTATATGTAGATATAATAAGAATTTACTTACCGATAATTCTATTTCTCATAGTCCGTAGTGGATGCTGGGGACTCCGTAAGGACCATGGGGAATAGCGGCTCCGCAGGAGACTGGGCACATCTAAAGAAAGCTTTAGGACTATCTGGTGTGCACTGGCTCCTCCCCCTATGACCCTCCTCCAAGCCTCAGTTAGGATACTGTGCCCGGACGAGCGTACACAATAAGGAAGGATTTTGAATCCCGGGTAAGACTCATACCAGCCACACCAATCACACCGTATAACCTGTGATCTGAACCCAGTTAACAGCATGATAACAGAGGAGCCTCTGAAAGATGGCTCACAACAATAATAACCCGATTTTTGTAACAATAACTATGTACAAGTATTGCAGACAATCCGCACTTGGGATGGGCGCCCAGCATCCACTACGGACTACGAGAAATAGAATTATCGGTAAGTAAATTCTTATTTTCTCCAACGTCCTAAGTGGATGCTGGGGACTCCGTAAGGACCATGGGGATTATACCAAAGCTCCCAAACGGGCGGGAGAGTGCGGATGACTCTGCAGCACCAAATGAGAGAACTCCAGGTCCTCCTCAGCCAGGATAACAATTTTGTAGAATTTTACAAACGTATTTGCTCCTGACCAAGTAGCTGCTCGGCAAAGTTGTAAAGCCGAGACCCCTCGGGCAGCCGCCCAAGATGAGCCCACCTTCCTTGTGGAGTGGGCATTTACAGATTTTTGGCTGTGGCAGGCCTGCCACAGAATGTGCAAGCTGAATTGTACTACAAATCCAACGAGCAATAGTCTGCTTAGAAGCAGGAGCACCCAGCTTGTTGGGTGCACACAGGATAAACAGCGAGTCAGATTTCCTGACTCCAGCCGTCCTGGAAACATATTTTCAGGGCACTGACAACGTCTAGCAACTTGGAGGCCTCCAAGTCCCTAGTAGCCGCAGGCACCACCAATAGGTTGGTTCAGGTGAGATGCTGAAACCACCTTGGGGAGAAACTGAGGACGAGTCCTCAATTCCGCCCTGTCCGAATGGAAAATCAGATAAGGGCTTTTTCAGGATAAAGCCGCCAATTCTGACACGCGCCTGGCCCAGGCCAGGGCCAACAGCATGACCACTTTCCATGTGAGATATTTTAACTCCACAGATTTAAGTGGTTCAAACCAATGTGACTTTTGGAACCCAAAACTACATTGAGATCCCAAAGTGCCACTGGAGGCACAAAAGGAGGCTGTATATGCAGTACCCCTTTTACAAACGTCTGAACTTCAGGGACTGAAGCTAGTTCTTTTTGGAAGAAAATTGACAGGGCCGAAATTTGAACCTTAATGGACCCCAATTTCAGGCCCATAGACACTCCTGTTTGCAGGAAATGTAGGAATCGACCCAGTTGAATTTCCTCCGTCGGGCCTTACTGGCCTCGCACCACGCAACATATTTTCGCCAATTGCGGTGATAATGTTTTTGCGGTTACATCCTTCCTGGCTTTGATCAGGATAGGGATGACTTCATCCGGAATGCCTTTTTTCCTTCAGGATCCGGCGTTCAACCGCCATGCCGTCAAACGCAGCCGCGGTAAGTCTTGGAACAGACAGTGTCCTTGCTGGGGGAGACGTCTCGAATTCTAATTTGTACCCCTGAGATATCACCTGAAGGATCCAGGGGTCTACTTGCGAGTGAGCCCACTGCGCGCTGAAATTCATTGAGACGGGCCCCCCACCGTGCCTGATTCTGCTTGTAAAGCCCCAGCGTATACTGAGGGCTTGGCAGAGGCGGGAGTGGGTTTCTGTTCCTGGGAACTGGCTGATTTCTGCAGCCTTTTTCCTCTCCCTCTGTCACGGGGCAGAAATGAGGAACCTTTTGCCCGCTTGTCCACGAAAAGACTGCGCCTGATAATACGGCGTCTTCTCATGTTGAGAGGCGACCTGGGGTACAAACGTGGAATTCCCAGCTGTTGCCGTGGCCACGAGGTCTGAAAGACCGACCCCAAATAACTCCTCCCTTAATAAAGCAATACTTCCAAATGCCGTTTGGAATACGCATCACCTGACCACTGACGTGTCCATAACCCTCTACTGGTAGAAATGGACAACGCGCTTAGACTTAATGCCAGTCGGCAAATATTCCGCTGTGCATCACGCATATATAAAAATGCATCTTTTAAATGCTCTATAGGCAAAAATATACTGTCCCTATCTAGGGTATCAATATTTTCAGTCAGGGAATCCGACCACGCCAACCCAGCACTGCGCATCCAGGCTGAGGCGATTGCTGGTCGCAGTATAACACCAGTATGTGTGTAAATACCTTTTAGGATACCCTCCTGCTTTCTATCAGCAGGATCCTTAAGGGCGGCCATCTCAGGCGAAGGTAGAGCCCTTACAAGCGTGTGAGCGCTTTATCCCCCCTAGGGGGTGTTTCCCAACGCACCCTAACCTCTGGCGGGAAAGGATATAATGCCAATAACATTTTAGAAATTATCCGTTGTTATCGGGGGAAACCCACGTATCATCACACACCTCATTTAATTTCTCAGATTCAGGAAAACTACAGGTAGTTTTTCCTCACCGAACATAATACCCCTTTTTTGGTGGTACTCATATTATCAGAAATGTGTAAAACATTTTTCATTGCCTCAATCATGTAACGTGTGGCCCTACTGGAAGTCACATTCGTCTCTTCACCGTCGACACTGGAGTCAGTATCCGTGTCGGCGTCTATATCTGCCATCTGAGGTAACGGGCGCTTTAGAGCCCCTGACGGCCTATGAGACGCCTGGACAGGCACAAGCTGAGTAGCCGGCTGTCTCATGTCAACCACTGTCTTTTATACAGAGCTGACACTGTCACGTAATTCCTTCCAACAGTTCATCCACTCAGGTGTCGACCCCCTAGGGGGTGACATCACTATTACAGGCAATCTGCTCCGTCTCCACATCATTTTTCTCCTCATACATGTCGACACAAAAGTACCGACATACAGCACACACACAGGGAATGCTCTGATAGAGGACAGGACCCCACTAGCCCTTTGGGGAGACAGAGGGAGAGTTTGCCAGCACACACCAGAGCGCTATATATATACAGGGATAACCTTATATAAGTGTTTTTCCCCTTATAGCTGCTGTATAGTTAATACTGCGCCCAATTAGTGCCCCCCTCTCTTTTTTTAACCCTTTCTGTAGTGTAGTGACTGCAGGGGAGAGACAGGGAGCTTCCCTCCAACGGAGCTGTGAGGGAAAATGGCGCCAGTGTGCTGAGGAGATAGGCTCCGCCCCTTTTTCGATGACTTTTCTCCTGCTTTTTTATGGATTCTGGCAGGGGTTAAATGCATCCATATAGCCCAGGAGCTATATGTGATGCATTTTTTTGCCATCCAATGTGTTTTTATTGCGTCTCAGGGCGCCCCCCCCCAGCGCCCTGCACCCTCAGTGACCTAAGTGTGAAGTGTGCTGAGAGCAATGGCGCACAGCTGCAGTGCTGTGCGCTACCTTGTTGAAGACAGCACGTCTTCTGCCGCCGATTTTCCGGACCTCTTCTGCCTTCTGGCTCTGTAAGGGGGCCGGCGGCGCGGCTCTGGGACCCATCCAAGCTGGGCCTGTGATCGTCCCTCTGGAGCTAATGTCCAGTAGCCTAAGAAGCCCAATCCACTCTGCACGCAGGTGAGTTCGCTTCTTCTCCCCTTAGTCCCTCGATGCAGTGAGCCTGTTGCCAGCAGGTCTCACTGAAAATAAAAAACCTAATCTAAAACTTTCACTAAGAAGCTCAGGAGAGCCCCTAGTGTGCACCCTTCTCGTTCGGGCACAGAGATCTAACTGAGGCTTGGAGGAGGGTCATAGGGGGAGGAGCCAGTGCACACCAGATAGTCCTAAAGCTTTCTTTAGATGTGCCCAGTCTCCTGCGGAGCCGCTATTCCCCATGGTCCTTACGGAGTCCCCAGCATTCACTTAGGACGTTAGAGAAATATAGATATATGTTTATATATGCATTATTAGGATGTGTGTTTTATTGTGTATTAACATTATGTATATCCAGGAATGCTGAAATAATGGTATTCTTCTCATGTGCTGATCGCTCTGTTGATTAAGCTCTAGATTGGCCGTGACGAGTTGGTTTTCGATCCTCTCAAGGAGTCCGAATATTATTCTCTACCCGACGCGGAGAGAACATTACGGCAGTCAACTCCTGGTCGACGCAGAGCCAGGTCACAAAGGATCATACACAGGAAGCTAAGTGATATTTATTTCTATACTTTAACCTTATTTGTATTGTATGCACATGGGGGAGTGTTGTTTTCGGGTAAGCATCCGATAGAATTACCCTACTAAGAGAGGGTAAGCTTGCTTGTGTTGATTCTACTTTATAACATTGCAGCAGGCTGCCGCGTGACAGCAGGAGGTGTAGCCGGGAAAATGCTGAGGCTGTCTCCGAGAGATACTCGAGGGAGGTATACAGCTGTTTGGTGAGCCATCTGTTCAGTCACTCTCGGCGGATACAACTGGTAAGTCGTACTTCGTGGATCAGCCTCCGTCACAACGGTTGATGACGCATTCTTTTGTGGGATGCAGTCGTTTTAACCGGTTCGATACCGTTTCCTTTTTCCCTTTTCTGTGCAGACAGTGGAAGGTTGAAAGGTAAGAGTTCTGCAGCCTCGTTAGGTTAGCAGTAGTGGATATCGTTTTCTGTTTCCAACACATCCACCACTTGTCGCTGAGTCTATCTGGCTAGTTCCCACTCCGGTGAGCACTCGTCTACTAATTTTCAGTTAGTCCAGAAATAGACTAAGACTGGTGAGTTATTTATAGAATCCAAAAGGGGGAGCATTCTGCGTTACGGTTGTTCCCCTTACTGGTTTTTCTAATAGATCTTGCCGTTCCCCTCTGGAGGGGGAGGTAGTTCGCGGCGTCATACAGAGGTGCGACAGATTCAGGACATTGTCCGGTTGTCCCGGTATAAAGGTGCAAATCGTTGCTTCTCACTGACTGTTCTTCGACACAGGGATTGGCTGTTGTTCTGTCGACACAGTTGTCGGAGGTGGGTTTCAGAGTAGATACTGACCGGTTAATGTTCGATGTTTTTCCTGTGGAAAGAGGTCTGAGGGTCCAGAGTTGGATCAGCTTTGCTGGGACACTTCATCAATATGTTCTGTTACTAAAACAGATGGGTGCGGCCTGCGAGGCCTTTTTTTTGGTGAGCAGGTCTACTGCCAGAGTGGTTTTCAAGGGGCCAGTGGGACTTGTGGTCCGGGTCTCACCTGTACATGCACCGGAATATAATCCTAAAGGCCAGGACTTCACTCCTGTGGTGTCTGCTCGGTTCTCTCCTTTTAGAGGGATGAAGGTTTGAGATCCAGGTTTAGATCCTGGTGTCCGTGCATACAGATCTCCGAGGCTGGGGAGCAGTCCTTGCAAGGGACGTATTTCCAGAGGATAAGGTTACGTGGACAGCTTGTCTGCATTAAGCTTTCTTGGTTTAAGAGCTATTTTCGACGAACGTATTCGTGTTTGGCCCATGTTAGTTCTGCCTGACCATTTGTCAGCAGTGGCGTAAGTAGGCCTCTATGGCGGAGCAAGGAGCAAAGCGGAAATGTCAGAAGATGCACAGTTTTGCCGTGGGGCGAAACGTCTGGTAAGCACTGTATTAGCAGTTTCGTTCCGGAGGTGAAAGAAGGAGAAATAGACTTCCTCTGCTGACGCGATCTCCATCCGGGAGAAATTCAGTCTTCATCGAGAAGTTTTCACAGACGTGACAACTTTTTGTGGAGTGTCGCAATTGGTCATGTTGGTGTCTCGCTTCAACGGAAGGCCTCAGGGATATTGTTTCAGGTCAAGGGACACTCAAGCCATAGCAGTGGACACCCTCGTGACACCGTGGGTGTTTTTAGTCGGCCTATGTGGCCTCTCCTCTTTCATTGTTTCTGACGGTGTATCAAGATTTACCGCGACTGCGTGGCGGTGGAATGCCATATCCTAAGCAGGGAGGATGTTCCCAGGGAAGTCATTTCCTTGATTCTTCAGGCTAGGAAAGTAGTAACGGCAAGACCTTACCGCTGTAATTGACGTATCTCTGTGACTTGGTGTGAATCCAGGATGGTTCCTACGGAAAACTTTCAGCTAGGTCGTTCTTATCCATACTTTACAAGCTGGTGTGGATGCAGGCCTACAGTCAGGCTCCATTTCGGTGCAGTATGGACTTATTATTATTTTCTTTAAAAAAAATTCTCTCTTGGAAAGTGGTCATGCTATTGGCTTTGACGTCCGCATGGCGGGTGTCGGAGTGGTGGTTTTGTCTCACAAGAGCTTTGTTCGTTCTTCCATGTGGATGGAGAGGAATTGTGCACTCGGATTGTAGTTCTGCCAAAGAGTGGTTTCTGGGTTCGCAGAAAACAGTCTATTTTGATGCCGGTGGTTACTTAGGCATTAGCGGATTCAAAGTCTCTCGATCTTTCCGGGGATTTGTAGATTTAGGTCGCCAATTTGGTTCAGTTTGGAGAGACAGAGGCTCTGTTTGTCCGGTTTGCTCCGAGCATGATTGGGGAGTCTGTTTCAGGTTGAATCTATGATGCGATTTGGCATGTTTGTTCTACGGCTGGATTGCAGTTACCGAAGTCGGTGGAAGTTCATTCTAATGGAAAGATGGGCTCTTCTTGGGCGGATGGCCGAGGAGTCTCGGCGGTTCGACTTTGCCGAGCTGCTTATTAGACAGGTTCAAACGTTTTGTTATGCTCTACAAGTTTGATACCCTGATTTTTGGGGGACCTTTGTTTGCTCATTCGGTGCTGCAGAGTTGTCCGCACTCTCCCGCCCGTTTTGGAGCTTTGGTATAAACCCCATGGTCCTTTTGGAGTCCCCAGCATCCTCTAGGACGTATGAGAAAATAGGATTTTAGTACCTGCCGGTAAATCCTTTTCTCTTAGTCCGTAGAGGATGCTGGGTGCCCGTCCCAGTGCGTACAGTGTCTGCAGTTAGTGCTTTTGGTTACACCCTGGTGGTGTGTCTTCTCTGTCAGGCGGTTGCTACCGTTTTCCATGCCATGGCATGCGGGGTCTTATTTTTGCTTATGTGGACACACGGTTTGTGTTACATATTCTCTCAGCATGTGGCTGTGTTTCTTCATGCCGTTGGCTGGTATTCTACTGAATGCCACGTTCTACGGTGTGTTTGAGGTGTGAGCTGGTATAACACTCACGGTGTTTAACTTATAAATTCTTTCCTTGAAATGTCCATCTCTCCTGGGCACAGTTTTCTAACGGAGGTCTGGAGGAGGGGCATAGAGGGAGGAGCCAGTTCACACCCAGTTTGTCTTTATAGTGTGCCCAAGCTCCTGTGGATCCGTCTATACCCCATGGTCCTTTTGGAGTCCCCAGCATCCTCTACGGACTAAGAGAAAAGGATTTACCGGTAGGTACTAAAATCTTAGCAGAAGTGCGAACGAAAGGATCGCAGAGCGGCTACAAAAAAAAATTGTGCAGCTTCACAGTAGCTTCAGACCTACTCAGCGCTTGCGATCTCTTCAGACTGTTCAGTTCCTGTTTTGACGTCACGAACACGCCCTGCGTTCTCCCAGCCACGCCTGCGTTTTTCCTGGCACACCTGCGTTTTTCGAACACTCTCTGAAAACAGTCAGTTGACACCCAGAAACGGCCACTTCATGTCAATCACTCTGCGCCAGCAGTGCGACTGAAAAGCTTCGCTAGATCTTGTGTGAAACTACATCGGCCGTTGTGTAAGTACGTCGCGCATGCGCATTGCGCCGCATACACATGCGCAGAAGTGCAGTTTTGTTGGTCTCATCGCTGCACAGCAAATGATTGCAGCTAGCAAACAACTCGGAACAACTCGGAATGACCACCAATATTCTGATTAAGATGGATTCTGGAAACAACCTTGAACTATAACGAAAGGTTGGTACTTGGGACAGCTCTGTCCACAACAAACACAAGGTACATGGACCTACAAACAAGGCAGCCAATTAAGACATCAGTCTTGCAGAGGCAATGCCCAACAAAGAAAATTGAAGTAACGCCTGATCTGGCTCCCAGATGGGGATGAGCAGATAAGCATCCTTTATGTCCAGGGACACAAGAAACTATACAGACTCCAGTCCCGCAATCACAGAGTGCAGGGATTCCATATTAAACCGGTAGAACAGTTATAGAGATTTAACAATTTCGGATTCAAGTTAGGCCTGACGGTGCCACCCAGCTTCGGAACCACAAAAAGATTAGGGTGGAATCCCTGCTGTCGCTGATGCACCGGGACTAGGATCAACACGTCGGAGTCCAGAAGCTTCTTGATTGCCTGTTGAAGCAACTTCTGTCTCTGTACGGAGACAGCAAGACCTCTGGTGAAGAAGCGAACAGGAGGATAAGCCACAAAATTTATTTTGTAACCATGAGACACCAGATTGCAAATTTAAACTGCTGAACAGGTCTGGAACCAAGCCTCCCTAAAGCGTAAGAGGTGAGCACCCACAATGGAATCCACAGGTGGGACAGGAGCCTGTCATGCCAGTGGTTTGTCGGCAGGTATGGGGTCCTGTGGACGGGAAGAGGCAGGTTGACGACCCCTGGCTCTGTCTAGATGACCTGTTGAGGAGGTTCCTCTCAGTTGTCCTTGAAATGCAGGAAGGGCTCAAAATGAACAAAAGGAATCATCAGTATAAGGACAATGCAAAACAGGTGACGTAGAGAGCAAGTAGACAGACTTACCACTCGTTGCCTGGGAAATACATTTGCCCAGTTCTGAACCAAACAGAATATCCCCCATGAACGGCAGTGCCTCTACAGCCCTCTTGGATTCAGCGTCTGCTTGCCAGGACCTAGGCCAAAGGGCTTACCGAGCCGCTACTGCCGAAGCAGACATCCTAGAGCCTACGTGGCCAATGTCCCTGAAAGTGTCCGATAGATGGCAGACTCTCTAATATGCTCTGCTGGGACAACCAGGTCGGTCCTATGCACACCTGATTTTAGGCATTTGACTAACTCCTCATTTTTTATGTCAGATAAAATGATCAGGATGTGGCAGATTTCCCATTATATTAAACAAAGGCAAATTATGCACACATGTTCTAACGCCATTGTATTACAGTAACATCTAGTATAACTTAATGAAAAACTGAACTCTCTAATTACCAAACTGACATGAAGGATGTGGCCAAGAGAGATATAGAGTCCTAATGGACAGACAGAACTATGCAGGGCACTGATTATTATAAATTAATTGACAGAAGTAAAAGAAGAACTGAAGGCCTGTGATGAAAAGCATAGATTTGCGGCGTGGTGTTATCACTTCACAGATCATGACTTTTACAGCAACACACAAACCAAGAGTTGCTGTGTGCATCCTGAATATCTGAATATTGCAGTAGCCTGAAGAACACACAGTACACACACACAAAAAAAAAAACATTATACACACTGTTATTTTACAGCCTTATCCCAAAATGGAATAAAATAATTTTTTCCCTCAAAATTCTACACACAATACCCCATAATGACAACGTGAAAAAAAGTTTTTTTGCGATTTTTGCAAATTTATAAAAAATATAAAACTAACAAATCACATGTACATAAGTATTCGCAGCCTTTGCCATGAAGCTCAAAACTGAGCTCAGGTGCATCCTGTTTGCACTGATCACCCTAGAGATGTTCCTATAACTTAATTGGAGTCCACCTGTGGTAAATTCAGTTGATTGGACATGATTTAGAAAGGCATACACCTGTCTATATAAGGTCCCACACTTGACAGTGCATGTCTGAGCACAAGCCAAGTCAAAGGAATTGTCCGTGGACCTCCGAGACAGGATTGTCATGAGGCACAAATCTGGGGAAGGGTACAGAAAAATATCTGCTGCTTTGAAGGTCCCAATGAGCACATTGTCCTCCATCATCCGTAAATTGAAGAAGTTCGTAACCACCAGGGCTCTTCCTAGAGCTGGACGGCCGTCTAAACTGAGCGATCAGGGGAGAAATGCCCAAGTCAGGGAGGTGACCAAGAACTCAATGGTAACTCTGTCAGAGCTACAGCATTCCTCTGTGGAGAGATGAGAACCTTACAGAAGGACAACCATCTGTGCAGCAATCCCCAATCAGGCCTGTATGGTAGAGTGGCCAGACAGAAGACACTCCTTAGTAAAAAGCACATGGCAGCCCGCCTGGAGTTTGCCAAAATGCACCTGAAGGACTCTCAGACCATGAGAAACAAAATTCTCTGGTCTGATGATACAAAGATTGAACTCTTTGGCGTGAATGCCAGGCGTCATGTTTGGAGGAAACCAGGCACCAATCATCACCAGACCAATACCACAGTGAAGCATGGTGGTGGAAGCATCATGCTGTGGGGATGTTTTTCAGCGGCAGGAACTGGGAAACTAGTCAGGATAGAGGGAAAGATGAATGCAGCAATGTACAGAGACATCCTGGATGAAAACCTGCTCCAGAGCGATCTTGACCTCAGACTGGGGCGACGGTTCATCTTTCAGCAGGACAACGACCCTAAGCACACAGTCAAGATATCAAAGGAGTGGCTTCAGGACAACTCTGTGAATGTACTTGAGTGGCACAGCCAGAGCCCAGACTTGAATCCGATTGAACATCTCTGGAGAGATCGTAAAATGGCTGTGCACTGACGCTTCCCATCCAACCTGATTAAGCTTGAGAGGTGCTGCAAAGAGGAATGGTCAAAACTGGCCAAAGTTAGGTGTGCCAAGCTTGTGGCATCATATTCAAAAAGACTTGAGGCTGTAACTGCTGCCAAAAGTGCATCAACAAAGTATTGAGCAAAGGCTGTGAATACTTATGTACATGTGATTTTTTAGTTTATTTTTAATAAATTTGCAAAAATCGCGTTGTCATTAATTTAATTTTGGAATAAGGCTGTAACATAACTAAATGTGAAAAAAAGTGAAGCGCTGTGAATACTTTCCGGATGCGATGGACGAATAGACAGACAGACAGACTTTTTCAGATATAGGCCAGCCTTATCTTCACCATAATCACTTGGTGTGCCTTACGTCTGCAGAGAACTACAAAAAGTAATTTTGCTTGCTGCTTCATTTACATTAGCTCATGGGCTTTAAAATACAACTTCTAACAAACTTTGCAAATCTGCATAGTGTAACCTGTTCTCCTTTGGAGCTAATTTAGTACATAGTTCTTTAAATACAATGTAGCTTATTGCAAAATGGAACAGCTGGCACAGAGTATTAAGAATTCCCGAAGGAGAACTGAGGGCATACTCAATGATCTGCTTAGCACTGTGTTCTCCTGCGTCCTCAGTGTTCAGGTCTAAGCGTTTCTTTTCATCTGCTTCCAATCTGCTAGATTCATCATCCTCATCCTGGAGAAACAAAAAGTAAAAAAAAAAAAACATGGTTAGTGTGCCAAGCCTGTATGATCCTTATGTCTAGTACAGTGATGGCTAACCTTTACACTCCAGCTGTTGTTGAACTACACATCCCAGCATGCCCTGCATCAGTTTTAGCAAGGCCAAAATAGGATTTTGGTACTTACCAGGTAAATCCTTTTCTTTGAATCCATAGGGGGCACTGGAGTACTCTTGGGATATGGACGGGCTTCCGTAGGAACAGCACTGAATATTTAAATTTAGAACACTCCACCCCTCCATATCCCCGAGTACCTCTCAGTGTTTTTTACTGATCTGAACAGGAACTATAGAGAGGTTGACAATGGAGTATTACATATAACATAACGGACAATAACGAAGTTGACACATAACGTTACTGACAACTAAACAGTTGACACCCTAACCAGCACTTGTAATTTGAACCAGTCGGTGAAAGTGTGTTACCATAAGATCCTCAGAACTCACCACAACTAGGTAAAACTGCTCTGGGTGGGCGTCCAGTGCCCCCTATGGATTCAAAGAAAAGGATTTACCTGGTAAGTACCAAAATCCTATTTTCTTTATCATCCACTAGGGGTCACTGGAGTACTCTTGGGACGTACCAAAGCTTCCCCCGTGGGCGGGAGAGCTGTTTGGCACCTGTAACACTAGGCGGCCAAAGCTAGATGCTGATGCCGCAAACGTATCAAACTTGTAAAAGCGCACAAACGTGTGCACTGAAGACCATGTAGCCGCACGGCAAAGCTGCGTCGTAGAAGCTCCCCGACCAGCTGCCCATGAAGTTCCCACAGAACGTGTGGAATGAGCGGTTACTGACGTAGGCGGTTGTAGCCTAGCATGAAGGTAAGCCTGACGTATGGTCAGTTTTATCCATCTGGATAAGGTTTGTTTAGACGCTGGCCAACCCATCTTGGCAGCATCATAGAGAACGAACAAACAACGTATCCGTCTTACGAACTGAAGACGTTCGGGATACATAAACGCGTAATGCGCGTACCACATCCAGTGTTCCAGAATGTGCTGTTAACACAGGAACTACTATTGGTTGATTGATGTGAAAAGATGACACTACCTTTGGTAAGAAAGCGGGATTCGTCCGAAGTTCCGCTCTGTCATCATGAAACACCAAATACGGTGACTTGCATGACAAGGCACCCAAATCCGAAACACGCCTTGCCGAAGCTAAGGCTAGAAGAAAAATTGTTTTCCAAGTGAGAAATTTTATATCCACTTGCTGTAAGGGTTCAAAACATGATGACTGTAAGAACTCTAAAACCAGATTCAAGTCCCATGGCGCTGTAGGTGGAATGAATGGAGGCTGTACTCTGAGGACACCTTGGAGAAAAGTGCGTATAGACGGCAATAGAGCCAATCGTCTTTGAAAGTAAATTGACAAAGCAGATACCTGCACCTTTAGTGTAGATAAACGCAGGCCTCCATCTAACCCTGTTTGTAGAAACAACAAAAGGCGGCATAACTTGAAAGATGATGTCGGAAACTTCCGAGCTTCACACCAACCTATATAGGCACGCCATATTCTGTAATAATGAGCTGCCGTAACCGGCTTCCTAGCTCGTAACATGGTTGGTATAACCGAATCTGGAATGCCCTCTCTTCTTAAGAGGGCGGCCTCAACAGCCACCCCGTCAAACGCAGCCGCGCTAAATCGGGGTAAAGGAACGGACCCTGTTGTAACAGGTCTGGACGTAGTGGGAGCGGCCAAGGATCATCTGCGAGTAGTCCTCGGAGATCCGAGAACCAAGCTCTCCGAGGCCAATGAGGCGCCACTAGTATGACTGTGACCGACTCTCTTTTGATCAGTTTTAGCACCAGAGGGAGCAACGGAAACGGTGGAAACAGATACACAAGACTGTACGGCCACGCGACAGTGAGAGCGTCCACCGCCACTGCCTTTGGATCTCTTGTTCTGGACACATACTGGAACGTTTGGTGATTGTGTCGAGACGCCATCAGGTAAACCTGAGGATAACCCCATCGCTGAACCAACATGTGAAACACTTCTGGATTTAATGCCCATTCGCCTGGATGAAAATCCCGACGACTGAGATAATCCGCTTCCCAGTTGTCCACTCCCGGAATGAACACGGCCGACAATATCACCTGGTGGCATTCCGCCCAATTGAGGATTCGAGCTACTTCCCACATTGCCATGCGGCTTCTCGTTCCTCCTTGTTTGTTGATGTATGCGACCGCCGTCGCATTGTCTGTCTGCACTTGGACAGGCTGAGAGCGAAGCATGTGCACTGCTTGTCGTAGCGCATTGTAAATTGCGCGGAGTTCCAGGACATTTATAGACAGCAATTTTTCGTGATCCGCCCAGAGACCCTGGAGCTGACAATTTTGAATTACCGCTCCCCAACCTCTGAGACTGGCGTCCGTAGTTAGAATTATCCAATTCCAGCCTCCGAACCGTCTTCCTGTGGTTAAATTGTGTTCCTTGAGCCACCAGAGCAGAGATACTCTTGCCCTTGGCGACAACCTCACCCTGTGGTGAATCTGCAGATGCGAGCCCGACCACTGGGCGAGCACATTCAGTTGAAATGGACGAGAGTGAAATCTTCCGAACTGAAGCACCTCGAAAGCTGCCACCATTGTGCCTAAGAGGCGAATGCACAAGTGTACCGACACTGTGCGTGGCTTGAGCACTAATTGTACTAGATGGCGTAGAATTTGTACTTTCTGCTGTGGTAGGTAAATTCTTTGATTGACCGTATCGAGAATCATACCTAGGAACTGAAGGCGTTGAGACGGAATTAGATGTGATTTCTTGAAGTTGACAATCCAACCGTGATGAACCAGTACATCGTATGTTAACAGCGCATGTTGGAGAAGTATCTGTTGAGACGGAGCTTTGATGAGCAGATCGTCTAAATATGGAACTATTGTCACTCCCAGGGATCTGAGATGAGCTATCATGACAGACATCACTTTGGTGAATACCCGAGGCGCTGATGACAGGCCAAACGGTAGAGCCTGAAACTGGTAATGGTTCTGGCGTATTGCAAACCGTAAGAATTTCTGATGAGGCTGCCAAATTGGAATGTGTAAGTACGCATCCTTGAGGTCTAGCGCAATCATAAATTCCTTTGGCTCTAAACCCGCAATCACCGAACGCAGAGACTCCATCTTGAATCTGTAGTAAGTTACGTACTGATTGAGACCCTTTAAGTTCAATATTGGTCTGACTGAGCCATCCGGCTTCGGTACCACAAACAGACTTGAATAATAACCCTGACCCTGTTGGTGTACAGGGACCGGAATCAAAACTGCCGAATCCAGTAGGGACTGAATGGCAATTTGCAGAACCCTCCTCTTGTCGTCCGACAGAGGCAATCCTGTCTTGAAAAACCGCAGAGGCGGAAGACAGTCGAACTCTATTTTGTAACCTTTTAACACTAAATTGCGGATCCACCCATCCGCGGATGTGTGGAACCACGCCAAATGGAACGTCTGAAGGCGTGCTCCCACAATCGGAGAACCGAGATGGGCTGGTAGCCCGTCATGCCACTGGCTTGTCGGTAACCTTAGCGTCCTGGCGAGTTGTGTTGGTTTGTTGGAAACCACGTCCGCGACCACGTCTGGCAGGCGTGGCTGATCCTCTGCCACGTCCTCGAAAGGGCTGAGGTCTAAAGGATTTGAACGAAGGTCCAGCGTACCTTCTTCTTGATACCGGTGGAGGCAATGGTAAGAAAACAGACTTACCTCCTGTAGCCTCAGCAATCCATGCGTCCAATTCAGGACCAAACAACTTCTTGCCATCGTAAGGCAACGCCTCTATACCTCGTTTGACCTCTGCCTTCGCATGATAAGCACGCAGCCAGAGTGCTCTTCGTGCCGTAACTAGCGACGATGAAATACGAGAAGTGAGCTGACAGACGTCAGTAGACGCTGTACAGAGATACTCTACAGCCTCAATCATTTGATTTACAAGAATTATCAGGTTTTCGTCCTGTAAAGCAGATTTGAGTTCTGTAAGCCATATTATGAGTGCCTTAGTGACCCAAATGCCAACCAATCCAGGTCTTAGCATCACACCTGCTGCTACATACATGGATTTTAGCATAGTTTCTATCTTGCGATCTGAAGGGTCTTTAAGCGTAGTAGCTGCTGGCACTGGTATGGTTAATTTCTTGGTAAGCTTTGACACTGAAGAATCAACTATTGGTGGATTCTCCCATGTACATGTTACCGAGTCTGGAAACGGGTAACTAGACTTAAATCTGCGAGGTATAGAAAACCGTTTATCTGGATTCTGTCGTGTTTCTACTAACATCTGATTAAGAGATTCCGACACAGGAAAACTTATTGGAGTTTTTTGTCGTTTAGTAAATACGACCTGATCATTTGTGAGAGGCTCCTCAGTTTCAGTAAACTTCAGAGACTGACGTACCGCTCTGATGAGATCATCAATGCCGGAACTGTTAAAATCCTCGTCATCTGACTCCACTTCGCCCTCCTCACCCTCATCTTGTTCCGTGAGGTCTGGCATGGAATCGTCAGAATGCAACATAGCAGACACTGGAAAATCATAAGACATATGAAATGTATCCCTTTTACCCAAAATGGATTTGGACCTTACGCAAGGCTGAGACGCCTCCGGTAGTTCTGGCGGTCTCACCTTAGACTCAGATCTTGCCGTTTCCCGCTCCTGACGAGCGGCGGTCAATTCTGATTGTAACCTATCTAGTACATTTACTAACATACCCCACGGAGGGTCCGGTGAGGACATTGGTTGTAAAACAGGAGCAGAAATTGTATTCTGAACCGAACTCACAAAACATACTGTACATGTGGTAGATCCATCCGGTAACACACTGTTACAGACTTTGCAATTATGCTTTTTAGTTTTTGCTGGTGCCTTACTCATTATGACGACAGACAATACAATACACAAAAAACAGACACTTGCACGACTCAGTAAAATAGCAGTAAGGTGTCTCTGTATATATATCTGGCGAAGTGCAGCACACGTGGCCAGTACTATGAAATGTGATCCCAAATTCCCACTAACACCCCTGCGCCTCCGGTGGAGTAGAGATGTAGGACAGGAACGTTCTGGAATCACAGCAGGAAGACACAGGAAGCATGGTTAAAATGGCCCCCATGCTTATACATATAATCACAGTGCAGTTTTATACTGATATTATTAACAGCCTGTGTAATCATTATAAAACAGCCTCCCTGCCAGTATAAACATCATTATATAGTTATATGTGTCTATACTATCAACAGCCTGTTGCTGCTGTCCTTTCCCCCCCCCTCGCCTCTGCTCCATAGCGTGCAGTGCGGGCAGCGGGCACCCCGGGAACTGGGAGCGCGTGTCAGCGCTATGAGACACGGGCAGCAGCGTTCAAGCGGCGGCCTGAAGTGCAGGAGAAGCGGCGGGCGGACCCGTTGAGAGACACGGGTATCCTTTTTGCCCTGTAAGAAGCGCCGGAGCAGCGGGAGAAGCGGCGGCCGGACCCGACTTCAGAGACGCGGGAGCAGTGTAGGACAGCGGGCGCTATGTTACCCGGCGGCCGGAGCAGCTGCGGCGGGCGGCAGACAGCCGAAAGACACCAGCGCCTTTCCCACACCTCGGGGCGGCCGCGGAAGCTGACCGCCCCGTTCTCCCCCCTCACATACCTGCAATAGTTATGGAAACGTCTGTGAAGAGGCTCCGACGGGGCTTCTTAGTAAGAGCCGGCCAGCCTGCAGGAAGTGTGTGTGGCTGTGAGGGAGCTCTTTCAGAGAGGCCCGACACGCCCCTGCTGCTATCAGCAGCTGCACTATCCCTGACCCTGCCTTTTGGAAGGGGGAAAGGGATGTGTAAAATAGAAAAAAAAAAAAAAAGAATAATAAAAATTCAAAATAATTGTGACCTGAGCCACATAGCTGTTACTACTTCGAGCACAGAAAAAACACTGAGAGGTACTCGGGGATATGGAGGGGTGGAGTGTTCTAAATTTAAATATTCAGTGCTGTTCCTACGGAAGCCCGTCCATATCCCAAGAGTACTCCAGTGACCCCTAGTGGATGATAAAGAAATAGCAAACCTGTAGCAGGGCATGCTGGGATGTGTAGTTCAACAACAGCTGGAGTGTCAAGGTTAGCCATCACTGGTCTAATACATTAACCTTTTGAAAAGAAAGAAGCACAACTACTAAAAAACAAAATGACCTGCACCAATTTCTTAAATAGAAACTAGACATACATTAAATAATGCTGTATCATCGAATGTCAATGGTTTTCAGCCATCATTAGAAACCCATCGATGGTGGAGTGGTGCACATGCGCAGACCTCAGACCATGGCAGTTAATGTTTTCACTCAACATCAGATGCGGCCATCAATGGAAAAAACGCACTTGTAATTGGTCACAGAACATTGATGGTTGTAAACCATTGATGGTCGATGACCATCCCTAATACATGTACTGAACTGTATATATAAATAAAGTAATATGGAGTTCCACAGAGAAGTACACTAATGACCTCATTCAGAGTTGGAAGCAATTTGCAAACGTAAAATGCGCTCCAGGAAAAAAAGAATCCAATGGACTCTGCATAGATGGCAAATCCGCCTTCCTCCCCCTGTGAATACAACACGAGTGCGCCGGGAATATGACATTAGGTGTCTCTTCCCTGTTAGCACAGAAGATGGGCTATAACATTGTACATAATTTATACATATTACATGGCTGGAAAATGCTGGTACGTACCAAAGATGCACAGAATTAGACACTCGAACAAGATGCAAATATAAAATTTTAACTAATTTATCGGCTTCCTTTCATTTCCCAAAACAGAGTAGGAATCTTGATTTCATTTTTAAAAATGAAAGGTCAATATGCTGCTATTAGATCAAACCCAATGACTGCTTAACTGAGAACGTCTTAAAACAGCATTCATCATCAGCAGCAGCTCACAAATCACGCCATGGTCAAGTAACAGCAAGTCACGCTTTCCAAACAGGCATGTTTGTGCATTTTAGGTGGCCATCTTGGGATACACTTTCCATCAAAATGTCCCTATTGTACTTACCCAAAAGGACCCCTCCAAGCCCCATCCCAGCTCCCATGCTACAGGCAGCAATAAGGGCAAAAGCTGGCAAGTCACCAGGGTAAAAGAGGCACACTGATGCACATATACAATTATAAAAAAATAAACGAGTTGCGGTTAAGCTGCACTTGTGTTTACCTCAATTTTGAATGAGTTCCTATGTAAGTACAGTACAAGGCACACTATGCTCCAGGGAGGCTCTGGGACACACTAAGAAACATGTTTCGTCTCCATACATTTCCAGGTGGCAGCATTATCATATTTTAGCAGCACAAAATCACAGCTGTGACTGCATTAGCGTACATCTCTGAATCAGGCCCATGGTACAAGCAAGTACAAAGCACAAGGTTTTGTCTACTGTACACTATAATTAGTGTTATCTATCAATTCCATATGTATGAGCCTTATTAACAAACTATGCCAACTGGAAACTCTTACTACACATAAAGTGGTGAAACGCATCATGCTTGTCACGCAGTTTCATTTTGCTACATTTTTCACGTGAGCCCCAAACATATCTACTTTTACACAACATGTAAACATATGGGCTAAAGGATTTTGTATAAATGAAGAAAATGAAAAGCTCACAAGTAGTCTTTTTATAGGAAACACATACCTCCTCTTCATACTCCGAGCTACTTCCTTCACTGTCAGATCTAGGCGCTACTTCATATCTTAGGAGGGGGAGAGAAAAACAGAATCGTTAACACAATCATGATCCTTATGCATGTTATTTCTATTATGTACCTCACAAGGCTAAATGGTAGAGAGGCACAGAAAGCATGCAGCAAACACTTGGGAGGCTGGAACTCACCCCGGGTTCATCTCCAGCCATGTCTCAAGCTGGCTGGCCTTTGGTGCCTCTGGAGCAAGCAGTACTTTCCCTGTTTCAGTGTGAATAACCTTTACGGGGAGGTCGCTCATCTGGCTGCTCTCATCTATAAGCTAAGGGAAACAAATCAAAATACGACCTTATATTAACGTAAGCAGCATTTATATTATGCCCAGTGAAAACACCTAAAGAAATCTTTTATGCTATATAGATTCACTTCTGAAAAAAAGTTAAATTAAATTAAGGGTATACATTTTTTTTCTACAGTTGTTACATTAAAACATTAGGCAAAATATTGAGGTATAGAAGCTGAACTGGAGCTAGGGAACTTTGAATTTCGCTCCACAAGTTCCAGCTCATCCCCCTCTATAACCCCATAGGCTGTTGGTATCTTCAGTAAATAAAATATTTTTATTTTTTATCAGAGTCCCAAGGCCAGAGCAGGAGAAATCAAATAAGAAAAAGGAGAAAGGTTCTCCAACAATATGAAACAAGAACCCAAATAAGGGTAATAAGAAATCACAAAGAACAAGAGCGGAAATGGTGGTTAACTAGTGTTACCCAACAGACTGAGAAAAGTATCCAAATTAACAAATATATTTTTTATTATTTTATCCATGTGGGGGGCACTAGAAAAACTGTGGACTTTCCAATGCGGTCACTATATGTCACAAATGCTCAAAAGTATTACATTCAAAAATGTTATTGTTGGAGCAAAAATTGTGAAGCTGTCAAGCTGCAAACTGATCTGTAAGAATATGCCTTCACATTTTTGGGAAGTGACTTACCGATAACCCAATGTAAACCTAACAAGTTACCAAAGTAATCCACTCCTAATCGTTTGTTTTGATGCTGGATTACCTCTCATGTGGGCAACATGGGAGGGTAAAAAAAAGGTCAAATGTCCTGAATACTTCACGAATCCTAACACAGGGCTTGAATTTTTTTCCTAAAATGTAGGAGCCAGGATGAAAGAGTAGAATCCAGACCACTGTGCCCAAAAACTCCCCCCCCCCCCCCCCTCAAATAACTGAAACTGGTCCCCCGAGTCAAACCAGCCCTCCACAGACACGTTGCTGTGCTGCTCCCAGTCTCCCCCTCCCCCGTAACCACAGTTATGAGAAGCTAATCCTGCCCTGGGCAACCAACCCCCATGGCCACACAACTAACCCCTCCGCTTCCACTCCTGGGCAGTCAATCCCATCCAACCTGTGGCCACAGCAGTCAGCGCCGGCCGTGACAGACAGGCACAGCAGTCAGCGCCGGCCGTGACAGACAGGCACAGCAGTCAGCGCAGACAAGTATCTACTTCCTCCCTCCCTGCATAATCTGATAGCCAGGCAGCAAAATCTATGGGCCATAGCAACCGGGCCCCTGGTATTCGTCAAGCCCTGTCCTAACAACATAAGTCATCAAACCATAGAGGATAAAGAGAGCCCTCTTTTGGAGATATTTGTTGCGCTAAATCCAGAATCACAATGTGTTGATTAAGGTGGCACAGCAGTGGCCTGTGGGGATACAGGAGGGGAAACCCCTAATAAATCACAATAAAACACAGTAAGTTGCTGTGTATCTGGGTAAAAAAAAAGAAGGTGTGCATAAACAGGTGACACAATGGGGTAAATTCAAATGTGGTGTGAGTAACTATTGCTGCTGCTTCCTTGGAATGTGCAAAGTACCAAACATCATATCAGCAGAGCTGGCATGAGAAAGTAGGGATCATTCCCCAGCCGCATTATGCCTCACTTGTATGGCAACATACTTTCACATAAGTGTATACTCTGTATTTTACAATTATATTTCCACAATTCTTATTATTACAATTATGATTTAACATACTTACTGTTACCTAACATCTATCGCCATGGGGCAGTAAGCAGGGATAGACACCCTAGTTGTGCATAATTTAACATGTATTAGAGGGACTTATTTTAAGGTATCTCAGTCTTTCTACTAACTTAATGATTGGCAACATTCGTTTGTATGTGCCTGCGTTACAATTTAAGACATACCTGTAGCTAGCAGGGTGAAAGCACCAACTTTGAGCTCAATATAAATGTGACTGATTCAGAGGGGTTCCTGCTCTTTTATAAATCTATGATTGCTAACAATTGTTGCAAGTGCCTGTGCTACAATTTGAAACAGAGTGGCAGGCTAACCACAGGACTCAGGATTTGTTTCATATAGATTTTTTCAGGACATATTCAAAAAGCATCTCTCTAAACACTGGTTTAGTAGAGACACCCTTTGAATTATCTGAAATGTTGGTATTATTGGACCCCTTTTCTGATTTACTGTATGTATGAGGGTCTCTCTTCCCATCACAATCCTTTTTAGGGTTAGGACGATACATGGGAACGCATAAATAAAGCGCCTTGAGTCCTATTGGAGAAAAAGCAATATAAATAAAATTATTATTATTATAAATAAAAGGGGTAAACATGATTACATGAACCTAACATACTGCACAAAGCTTCCCGACATTGCCAATCCGACTTTTTTTAAAGTCAAATTGACATTGTCAGAAACGGCGCTAAAACCTGTCGGATTTGACCGCGCTTCCGACAAAACATGTGGATCAGTGGCTATTCCGCCGATCCACGTGTTTTCCGACAAGTCTGAATTGCCAACTTGTCGAAAAAAACAGCAGGTGGATTGAATAGGTTGGAACAGTTTCCGACCAAAAAAAAGTCAGAAACTGCCGTCTTTCCGACAAGACGGCAGTTCCGACTACAATTGAATACCCTCCTATGTGTTTATTAGTGTGTTTACTTTGTTTCCCTTTGGTGGCTTAGTGTTGAAAACCCTTTCTCTTCTCTGTGCTGCACTGGGTGCATCAGGGAAAATTCTACATTACCATAGTACTTGATATCTCAAATTTTCTTCTCTCCAGCTGAAGTAAGGTGCCACCCTCTCTCATTCCCCCCAATACCAGTCTCGGCACGTCGGTAGAAAAGCAGAAGGGTAGGAATAGCACAACTTTAGCCTCTAATTAAAACCTATGTCAATAAATAAATAAATGTTTACCTGAATTGAATGACACTGATGCCCCGTGCCTCCTTTTGAAACACAAAGTGACCAGATGATTTAAATCCTCTGTATACCCTAACTGGGTTACTCATAGGTAAACGACGGTCACTTTCATACATTTTTTTTTGTATCAGAATCTTCTTGAGAAAAAGTAATTTACATTGCAAACAATGGCACTTTGCTTATGATAGTCCTGACACACCTACTATCATACCACACTGCGTATACCCAATCTCGTCCGATCTTGGAAGTGATTCAGCGGCAGGCCTGGCTAGTACTTGGTTGGGTGACCGCCTGGGAATACTTGATTTTATAAGTGTGTGACCATATCACCCTACAACAAAGGACCATTTCTGCACGGTCTGTGGCATAATTTTGCATTTGTGCAATTTATAAATCACATTTTCTTTTATACTATCACGACTTGAACCACTGTGTTCACAAAACTAATTTCAGAAATGTTTAACACTATTTGGCTATCTGCGTGTCTTATATTTAAAATATATCTAATAAAAGTTATGTTTTATGTAGCACTTACTATACTACTCGTCTCTGAAACCAGAGTGCTCCCACTCAAGGTTATCTTTCCTCTCTCTCTCTGTAACATACTGAATCATTTTAGATTGTAAGCTCACAAGAGCAGGGCCTTCTGCCCTCATGTGCCTTTCCTTCTCTTACTTCCACTATCTTATACTCCATACTCGATTTGATGGCACCTAACCACTAATTTTCTGTACTTGTCCTATATTGTCTTGAACTGTAAGCCCTGTTTAGCACATTTGTTTATGTATGCGTATCCCTTGTAACGCCAATATAAATAATAAAGAATAATAATGTATAATTAAGAACACCGTTTGGACATTACCTCTCCATCAGGACCAAGGCCAGATCCCATTGCATCCACACTTTCTTCCAATTTCTGTAACAAACATTAAAATGCAACTAGATTATTTTAATATGCCCAAGTAAAATGGGAAAGAACAGAAGACAAAGGGCATTACAATAGGACAGTGATCTCCAACCACCGGTAGCTCGCCGTAGTATTTTCGGTTGCTCACAGAGCGCACGGGCTTGGGCAGTCACTGGCACTCCAACTTCCTTCTTTTTTAATATGGTGCCGGCCGTCAGCCAATCAGAGCTCATGGACCGGCAGTGGCAGCACCTAATTGGCTGCCGGACCGCAAGTTTTGATTGGCTCACTTACCGGCACCATATTTTAAATGCCCGGTGCCGCCGGAGACTGTCAGCCTCACCGCAGCCGCTCTCCGGACTTCACAGGAGAGGCGCGCGCTACACTCTCCTCCCCTTACGTCCCTCATACAGGAGGAGCAGCACCGGCGGCAGTAGAAGAAGCCAGCAAGGGTAGCACTGTGTGGGGCACTGTATCGGACACTGCGGGGGGGTCGGGGTGCTGTATCTGGCACTGCTGGGGGGCATTATTTGTGTATCTGGCACTGCTGGGAGGCATTATTTGTATATCTGGCACTACTGGGAGGCATTATTTGTATATCTGGCACTACTGGGAGGCATTATTTGTATATCTGGCACTGCTGAGGGGCATTATTTGTGTATCTGGCACTATGCGTGCGGTCATTACTTGTAGTTTTGAGTTTTGTGAGGACACACCCACTTTCGCAGGACCGCATGCGCATGGGGGGGGGGGGGGTAGCTCCTTCAGAGGTTTTACTTTCCGAAAGCAGCTCACACCCCAATTAAGGTTGGAGACCACTGCATTAGGATATATGTAGTTAGGAATCAACATACTGTATCATTGCACAAAAATGGAAGTAACATTTTAATAAAATACCTAATAGTCTTCACCTGCAGAAATAGAAGCTTCAGGTACTTTTATGATTTTCATATCTGCTCTAATTTGAAGGCAAGTCATTAGATTGATAAACGATCAATGCTCAGCTTTGTCCTACAAGAGGCTGCCAAATTTCTGCTAAACACCTAGGGAAGTGGGCAATAGTATGCTGTACATGTTGAAGGGAGGTTCATTTAAAAAAAAACATGTACAAAAGGGATATACTATACACAATAACAATTTTAGTTAAACTGTCGAGATACTTTATTTGATCTGCTAAAATGTGTAGACAAGCAACATGACAGACAAAAAAATTACTTAATTTGCGAATTGGCCCCAAAGTAACCAGTGTTCAACGTGCCTCAACAAGCAAACCACAAGCCAATTCAGATAGGACACTGAGATCATACCGGGATCTGCACATTTAAAACTAGCCATGTGATTCCACCAGGAGCATGTATATGATCTCTCAGTCACATAATAGTGCAAAGGAAGAGATAATATGACTAAATTATGCTTTTCTGACTTTCATTCTTAGAAAGTCAAAATATGAGTCGTTGCCCTCCTCTATAACATATCACATGGTTTAAGAGGTTATTTCCATTTGAAAAAGAAGTTAAATTCAGTCTTTTACTTGTGTATCTGTATCTAAGAATATATAGGGGTATATGCAATTGCGGTCGAATTCCCGAAATTGTCGAATTTCGGGTCATTTTCGCCCAAAAAAAAAATTTGCCTATGCAATTCAGTGCTTTCCGACCAAAAAACGGACTTTCAAAATTCGACTTTTTGAAATTCGAATTTTTGCAAATTCGACTTTTCTGCAATGATACAAGTGCTGCAATTCGACCAAAGCATATTCAATTCAAGTTTGGAAATTCGACAGCAGTGCTTTTAGACAGCAAATTCGTCATTTTCAATCCGCCACACTTTGGAGGGTGAAAACAATAAAAAAAAATTTAAACATGTTTTTTTTGGTGTTTTTTTTTTTAGGAATAGCATATCTATTTATATTAGAAGGGATTAGGTACTTTTTTTTTTTTTTGGAGGCACAAATATTATTTATATATTTTTTAAAATATTATTTTTTTTTATTTCTTTTTTTTTATTGCTGGAACGGTAAAATCCTTTAAAAAAATGGCGTGGGGTCCCCCCTCCAAAGCATAACCAGCCTCGGGCTCTTCGAGCTGGTCCTGGTTCTAAAAATGCGGGGAAAAAATTGACAGGGGATCCCCCGTATTTTTAAAACCAGCACCGGGCTCTGCGCCTGGTGCTGGTGCCAAAAATACGGGGGACAAAACGAGCAGCCTCGGGCTTCACCCCTGGCCCTTGGGTGGCTGGGGGGGGGGACCCCTTGATTGTAGGGGTCCCCACTCCCCCAGGGTACCCCGGCCAGGGGTGACTAGTTGGATATTTAATGCCACGGCCGCAGGGCACGGCATAAAAGTGACCCCCGGCTGTGGCATTATCTGTCCAGCTAGTGGAGCCCGATGCTGGTGTGAAAAATACGGGGGACCCCTGCTCGTTTTGTCCCCCGTATTTTTGGCACCAGCACCAGGCGCAGAGCCCGGTGCTGGTTTCAAAAATACGGGGGATCCCCTGTCAATTTTTTCCCCGCATTTTTAGAACCAGGACCAGCTCGAAGAGCCCGAGGCTGGTTATGCTTTGGAGGGGGGACCCCACGCCATTTTTTTTTCGGGTTTTTCCCGTTTTTTAAAATCGCGGCAAAATCTGCCAAATCGGCCGATTTTCGCCCGCGGGTCTGTCGAATCCGTTTTGCATTGAATATGGTGAATTCCAGCAGCCACCTGCCGGAATTCACCTGTCGAATTGTGTAGAATTTAAAAACGGCGATAATTTGCCGCGATTCGCCGTGAATTGCATATACCCCATAGTGTTCATTATAGCACCCGGAACCCGTACAGTTCATCTTCACTGCCTGGGATGTTGATCTCTGCTCTGCTGCTTCTACCACACTCTGGTCTGTATCTCTGAGTTGAGACACAGACCAGACACTGGTAGAAGCACCAGAGCAGAGAGCGACACCCCAGGCAGGAAAGAGGAACTGCACATGTTGTGACGGGTGCAGGTCGCTAGAATGAACATGAATATATGTTAATAGGCTAAATATTATCTCTGAAAGTCAAAGTGATTAAAGTTAACTGTGTAGAAAATGATCTTCATTTATTTGCAGCAACGTTGTTGCAATATTAGGAGGGAAGTATTACACATTTAAATGACTGAAATAGAAGCTTTTCTACTGGATGCCATTAGTACATTAAGTGCATTACCACCTAAGTCGCAGAGCATTTAATTATGTTTGCCACTTTAAAATGGCTTTTGTACTGGGTTGTAAGGGGGTGGACCAAAGAGGAGCAGGAATTGCAGCGACTGCAAGACCTCTGGTCTCCCTACTCAAGCTCCTCCGCAGCCCCAGGACTGTGATATAAAACAAAGCCCATACAAGCATCTGCATGGAACAGTCCCCAGGGTTATGAATGTTATGTTGACACGGTCTGCATGTCACATACTGGTTTTCTTCTCATTCTCTCCCTAATGCTAATTTTAACCCTAATGGCAAACACTAACCTTCCTGGAAATGTTAACATTCCGAAATCAACATTATGTCAATATTAACATTTTGCAGATGTCGGATTAATGATGTCAACATCAATGTTGACCTTCTGCTGTCAATATTATGAATTTAAAATGGCAACATAGTGACTTCATACCACTTTAACTGTCACATCTTAAAAATATTAAGGGCTATCATGCTCTTCGTAGGGAGTACTATGCTGAATGTTTAATACAGTTCAAGTGATAAAGAAAAAAAAGCTTTTCAGATAGGTGCACAAAAATGCAATATACATAAATAAGTGTTAAAAATATGGAACAATAATAATAATACAGAAAAACAGTAGTGGAGCTATTAGTGTAGTTTGGGAAAGAATACAGACCCCCCACCCCCACAAAAATCTACCAAAAGATGAGGAGGGTAGCAAGCAAGGAGTGCAGCTGCGGTTGCATAGATATGGACATTTAAACACTACTAATGGGAACATTTGTGGCAAAAGACTGGAACGTACTTCAGCTCTCAGGCTTCAAGTGCTCTAGAAAAACAACCTACCAGAACGGTGGTACACAAAATGATTTTATGAAAAAGAAATAAAAGTAGTATTTTCTTCAGAAATCTTTAAAATAACAGACCAAACTTACAGTATCAATTTAAAATCGTAGTAAAGAAAATTATACAGGACTATTTTTATTACACATCTCAAAAGAATAGCAGTTTATCCCTTACAAAATGGGGGGGGAGAAATGATCAGCACTGTCCGATATTAAAAAGTAACTCCACAAAAAAACCATACACATAAGAAAGAGCAGGTTAGAATGACTGGTCTTCTCAGCCCGCCAACTCTGTTTCTATTCTAAATAAGTAACTGTATTAACAGCTTGCCAGTGGTTTTAAGTTAGCAAGCCTCACTGGGCTTCACAAAGCAACCATCTGTGCAGTAGGTACAGATATGTAGGTTACCTAAAGAGACTCAGCGGTAGTGTTGCATCAGTTTGTTTAGACAAAATAAGAAGAAATAGATTTGAGTTTATATTGTTTTCCAGCCTCCACAATAAGCTTATAAATGTAAAGAAGGGGCAGGAAAAAAAAAAAAAAAAATCAAACACCACACTCTCCTATATTTGGAAACATAGAAAAGTTTATTTCTAAATGCATACAAATGGATTAGGGCCAGATGTATCATCACTTGGTGAGTGATAATATGGAGAGTGAAAAAGTGCCAGCCAATCAGCTCCTAACTGCCATTTTTTCAAACACAGTCTGTGACATGGGCAGTTAGAACCTGATTGGCTGGTACTTTTCTTTCTCCATGTTATCACTCTCCAAGCGATGATGCATCTAACCCTAAAGGCCGTACACACACTGCCTGACCCGTCCATAGATATATCTGCCGAACAATTGATCTGCAGATATATCTATCAGTGTGTACCCACCATAAGAGTAGTATAGGGAAAACAAAAAACACCTAACACTGTAGCAAATCGTAATAAAGTGATTTTATTTCTTGATCAGCAGAATGAACCAAGACGACACAATAACTACTGCACATTCAGGGTCACAGTCCTGGTAAAACATACGAAGTACACAATCTAAAATCAAGAAATTGGCTACTGCTACCAGTATGCCAAAGCTAGTGTCTGTACTACACATCTGTCCAGCTAGTGTACACGAGGAGGAGTTCACAACAAAAAGGTTTGCAAAACATCCTCTCTCTATCCAGTTCTATGGCAATCAAATAATTTCCTTTCTATACACCTGCAAGTTACCACTCAGATCTTGAAAGGGAAACAAAGATTACTTTTTTTATTATTTTATAATTTTTACACAATCTTGTATGGTTTTTATCTTTATTTTCCTGTTTGGATTCACCATCCTGCACAAGAATGCCACTTGGAGACATTTTGACAGTCAGTACCTAATGGTTAATGCAGCTCATGATGGTTAATATAGCTCATCTATTATATATAATATAGCTCATCATCCCTTACCTTCTTTCTCCGCTTCTTCTTTTTCTCCTTGGCTGCCTGTGCTTGTTTGTGCTCCCACACCAGACTAGTCAGGTTAGCGACATACTCATCAGTTTGTTGGAGCAGATAGGCCAGGCGGCGATCTTTTTTCTGGTCAATAAGTTTACGGTAGCCTTCCTCATCTTCTGCCTGTTAAAAGAGAAGTGTCTTAATTTTCGCTTTAATATTGTTTTTCCTATATATTTTTTTTATAAATAAACTATTCTTACAAGAATTAAGCCCATCAAGAATTTAACAAAGAGAACAGATATGTAAATTTAACATTAGGAAGAAACATTTTTTTACTGTGATCCTGATAGAAGTAAAATAAATAATTAACATAAGAATTTTACTGGGATGGAGCAGTTTTGAATAATTTAAATTTTTTATTTTTTTTAATCATTAAAATTATTATTAAGTCATCCGGAAGCAGCATTCAGTTGGATGAAACTGCAAAAATGTAACTTGTGCAATATGAAGTAATACTAGTTTCAGAACGTTTTGTGGTTCCTAAGAGCTAGCACACATCTGGGAGGGAATGGTATCCACATAAAGAGGGGGGGAGTTGACATCAAAGAAATTACAGCTAAGCTTACTATTTATTTGCTAATAGGTACAACACTATTAAATTTTATTGTACATATCACAGTGTGAAAAATACTACACAAGAGGGCGCCTATTTTTCGTTTTATTATTTCAGATTATCTATTCCAGACATACAACTGGTGCTTATGAAGAATGTCTGCAACACTAGGCTTCCGCGCTGAAAACTTCATCTGAGAACTTTCTTCTTCATATTATTTGTGGACTTTCACCATAAACAGATTTTTCCAAGCAAATGGTGCTTTCCTGGACTACACGCTCCACACGGTACAGATCTTTTTTTTTTTTTTTCCCCCTCTCTTTCTCTTGAGATACTGAATTGGAGAATGTTGCCATGGTTACAAGGCCAGGTTAAAGAAACACTATCACCAAAATAAATTAAAATGACATTTAAAAAGAGAGAAAAAAAAACCATACAATCCATTACATATAATGTTATAATTGTTAACTGTACCAAGACATTTTAAAGTTTTGTGCTAATTGTTTAAATGCTTCCAATTCACTGGCAACACACAAAAAAAAAATACCTGCACACACAGACTACGTGTCAGATTTAGAATCTATCCTGTTGTTTTGCACTTACCATCAGTCTTCTCATTCTTTCCTTCTCAATGCGCTCAGTTTCTTTCTTTTGTTCCCGCTCCGTGTTTGCATGCCATGTTGCAACCGCTTTCGAAAGTTTTTGGATTTTGCCAGTGACAGATCGGTGGTATTCTTTAAAATCTTTTGCATGTTGCAATATACTATTAAGATATTCCTGTAGGAAACAAGAAAAAAACAGAAGAGCATAACTTACATAGTAGACTAGCTCAAGGCTAAATCAATTCATATCACTATCAGAAACATTTTACAAATGTAGTTCATAGTTGTCAATACATTGGATGCCTAGCTCCTGTATGGTGAGAAACAGAAAAATGTATACAAGCACAGCTGTAGTCAAGGTATACAGATGTGTCCTCCCTTGCCTGACCACGAATGGGTCGCACCTGTGTAGCCACACCTGCCTGCGACCCATTTGTGGGAGCGTACGCACCCATGTGATCCTATGGATCATAGGTGCGTGTGCAGTAACCTGCACAGTGGCGGGAACGCTAGTCATGGCAATCCACTCATGACTGCCATGGCTAGCAGAACAGACGAGGAAGGACTCATCTGTAAGAGAAAACAGAAATGAAAGACTGAACAGCAGTGTTGCTAAAAATGAACTACCATTTTACCCAATTCTGCAGTGGAAAACAGTATCAAAATACTCCACAGCACATTATATAATACAAGCTTACATAGGAGAAAACATAATGGGGCTTAATAAAATTACCAAAAAGTCACATTACTGTCAACACCCCCAAATAAAGGAGCCAAGTGACCATAACCATGTATAATTTAAACTGTCTCCACAATATTCTGCTGGAATAATTACTTTATATAATGTATTTATTAGATGTTCTCGTTTCACCCATCTTCTAAAGGTGTCACCACAACAATATTAACATACAGGGTTTGAATGTGTACATCTAGTAAAAAAAAAAAAAAAAAAATAATAGGTGTGGGGCGTTGCATGCTGTCTTACATGGTAAAAACTGTAATGTGCACAGACTGCCTCTACCTAAAGGTCTACTCTATGCTTATTCACATTTTCTGTGTCAAAATTGCATTAAAAAAACTGCACAGCTTCCCAAGAAGCAATATTGACATGCAGAGCTTGCCATACTTGGTGCTTCTGTCTTCTCTTCCTCTCCTGCTCAATTTTCTGCTGCTTTTCAAGTTTCTCAGTCATGCGGGCCTCGCGCAAGGTTTGTCTTTTGCTTCTCTTGTATGCTTTGGAGTTCAGAGCAGTCTCCAGTGTAGTATCTCGACGCATGCATGCCACAACCTCCTGTCTCAACTGAGTAACAGAAAGAGAAAACAAATCAATAATACAGTTTGTAAAACGTTAAGAGTAAGAATATGACACGAGAGAGGACACAATAGATTAAAGAAAACGCATACATCATAAAAATCATTCTGTGACAGATAAATGTTATTTCTTTATCAACATTAGAACGTCAGACCACCATAGCAACGTTAAGGAACACCGCACAGAAGCTGCTAGTTGTCCATGTTGGTCACCATCTTATCATAGGTCCAGTCTGTTGCAGCATGACAATTTACAGGGTGATATTAATCCCAATAAGTATTGCACAGGTGAGTCTCTGGATGTTGCTGCATGAACATTCATTTTTTTATAAATTATTAATGAAAGGGCTGAAACTAAACTTGTTTAGTCAAATAAATATATTAAAACTGCAAAAGACTCTGGTCTATTCAAAAACATCTTCATTATTGTGTTAAGTTTAAGCTACATATAATACAGGGGTGTAGATCATAGGGTCGACCACACTTAGGTCAACAGTGTCTAGGTCGACTAAGTAGGTCGACAGTGTCTAGGTTGACTAAGTAGGTCGACATGTACAAGGTCGACATGAGTTTAAAAAAAAAAGGGGGTGTTTTCTCCGTAGAGTGACCGGGAACCCCAATTACTGCACTGTGTCCCCTCGCATGGCGAGCGAAGGCAAGGTGCCTCGCTCCGCTACTGCTGTGCTTGGCACAGGTTACTGTTCCCAGTTGTAGTCCACGTGGATCGTAAAGCATGAAAAAATAAAAAAAAAAATGTTTTTTTAAAAACTAATGTCGACCTTCTGTCATGTTGACCTAGAGACCATGTCGACCTAGAGACCGGATACCATAATACAGCTGGGAATGTTGCATTACCAGACTGGACTTCTTGCTGTCACAAGGAAAGGAGAGTAGAAATAGAAGTCTATGAAAGACATTTTAAAAAGGGAGAGAGAGAAAAAAAACCAGCAAAATAAATGCGTGAGAAGAAGGGATCAAATTAGCAGTTAGTGGGAGTGTTGCACTGTAGATATAGACATGCTAAGTAGCAGATGCCATACAGCAGAAGTAATCAGAGTAAAGGAGACAATAGTGGTTCCATGTACCACAAAATGCTTTTTCTCATATCATTGCATGGTATTTGCTACAAAATGTTTACATCATTCAATCTCCCTGCAACACCCCTCATTGAACACTGCTACCTTAATTATCCACTCCCTTCTTATTATCAACACGCATGAGCTTTTTATTTATTTATATACTTTGGGGTCGATCCTATTAGATGCAATGATATCACTGGTGTGAATCATTGCAGCAAATGCGAATACAGTGGCCCAAATTTGCAAAAAAAGTGCTCCCTGCCCCATAGGACTCCAGGCACTTTTGTATGAGTTTGGGCAGAAACCAGCCCATGAAGGGTGCGAGATCGGGTGCTGTTGCCAGTATTTAAACGCAGCAGCAACAGCACATCGCACCCTTTGTGGAAAATAGGATTGACCCCTTAAACTGTAACATCCATAACTATATTTATTTATCTTATGCTTTTATTACCGGTGACATATCACCAAATCCAGGCCCAACCTCTTGGCCCACTCACATACACCTGATTTGTAGAACTATATAAATTCAGCTAACCTCATAAACCTCACGTCTTCCATCACCCTTCAAACACTAAAATGTGCCTTTTGGAATGCACACTCTGTTTGTAACAAATTAACATACATCCATAACCTCTTCATGCATTACAACTTTAACCTGCTGGCTATAACAGAAACTTAGCTCACACAATCAGACACTGCCTCCCGTGCAGCATTGTCACATGTTGTGTCCACTTTACACATACCTCCAGGCATGGTAACAATAAAGGAGGTGTGGTGGATTATTACTATCCTAATCTTTCACATACAATGTTCTACAACAGGTTCCATCACTCTCATTTACATCATTTGAATGTCATTTTATCAGGATTTTCACCCCTTTCTCGCTGTGTGTTACTGCTATCGCCTACCTGGGCAACTCAAACAACTTCTGGAGGATTTTTGTTCCTGGCTCTCTCACTTCTTATCATCTGAAATACCCACTATCATCATGGGTGACTTCAATATCAGTACTGACAGTCCATAATCTCTTCATGCCTCCAAACTGCTCACTCTAACCTCTTCTGTCAGCCTCTCCCAATCGTCTGACTACTCAACTCATCAGGAGGGCCAGTGCCTTGATCTTGTATTCACCAGTCTCTACTCAGTTTCTGAATTCACCAATACAGGTTGAGTCTCCCTTATCCAAAATGCTTGGGACCAGAGGTATTTTGGATATGGGATTTTTCCGTATTTTGGAATAATTACATACCATAATGAGATATCATGGTGATGGGACCTAAATCTAAGCACAGAATGCATTTATGTTTCATATACACCTTATACACACAGCCTGAAGGTCATTTAATACAATATTTTTAATAACTTTGTGTATTAAACAAAGTTTGTATACATTGAGCCATTAAAAAACAAAGGTTTCACTATCTCACTCAAAAAAGTCCGTATTTCGGAATATTTGGATATGGGATACTCAACCTGTACTCCTTTTCCTTCTCTCAGATGACAACCTTATCACTTGCATGCTCTCCTCCATTACTTCAAATTCATTGCTTTCAAAGTCAACCAAGCCGCCTCAAACCCACAAAAATATTAACACTGTTAATTTATAACAACTTTCCACCTCTATGCAACAACTTTCTACATTCACTTCTCCTGGGACTGCTGTATCACTTGAAACAAACTCTCTAGTATTAGCCCTTGATGAAGTAGCTCCTGCTACCCATCACACTACACGTAGGCTTAGAAGTCAACCGTGGAATTAGACACCTACAAAAACGGTCACGTAAAGCAGTGCGTCAGGGATGTAAATTTCATAGCCCTAGCAAATTCCTCATATATAAGATATACCGCTCTTATCGTATTGCCATGAACACTGCCAAATATATTTCCAATAGTTTATCTCCACTCAAGGCACTAACCTAAAGCGACTTTTTGATACATTTAAATCACTTTTTAACCCTCCCTCACCCAACCCACCAGCCACTATCAATGTGCAAGAACTTGCTTTCTACTTCAAGGACAAGACTGATCAGATCCAAAATGAAATGGTATGCTCTTCCTCAACCACCGACCTGCTCAATTCCCTATCAGAAACCGCTGGCACTATGATCCCTCAAAACAAGATGAAGTATCAAGACTCTTCTCATTCTCCTACTCTTCTACCTTTCCTATTGATCCTATACCACGACAAATCAGTAATTCTCTGTCTATTGTGCTTATTCCAACCTTAACTAAAAATTTGTAATCTGTCTCCCTCTCTATCACTGTTTAAGCATGCGGTGATTACTCCCATTCTGGGAAGAAAAAAACCCAATTCTGACACTAACTACCGTCCCATCTCTCAGCTCCCATGCTCTTCCAAGTTACTTGAGAGAATTGCTTACACTCGCCTCACACACTTCTTTAACTCGCACAACTTATTGGACCCACTTCAGTCAGGCTTTCGTTCCCAACATTCCACAGAAACAGCACTGACTAAAGTAGTGAATTATCTGGTCACTGCTAAGTCTAAAGGCCATTACTCACTTCTTATTATTCTAGATCTCTCTGCTGCTTTTGACACTGTAGACCACTCTCTTCTCATACAAACACTATAATCCCTAAGTCTTCAGCACACAGTCCTTGGTTCTGATCCTACCTATTTGTTCTTTGCTTCTCTGATACCACTTCCACGTCACTACCTCAGTTGTAGTACCGCAAGGCTTAGGCCCTCTGCTTTTCTCAATCTATACCACATCTCTTGGCAAACTAATTAGCTCTTTCGGATTTCACTATCATCTGTCTTCGGATATACCTATACACCCCAGATTTGTCATCATTCGTACTTGTTACCGAATGCTTTTTTTGCCATTTCATCTTGGTATGGTAGCTTTACAGGCCTGCTAAATGTTTTTAGAAGCTTGGTAACCTGCAATGTATACATTTCTACCAATTAACTTTATTTTGTTGTGACAGAAGAACAAATCAGTTCAGCAAGCGTACTTACACAAGAGCAGAAGAGGGGTTTACAGCAACTAACAAAAAACTAATCCTAGAAGTGCTAAATAACAGATTCAACCATTAAAATTCTAGTGGGAAAAAAAAAGCGGTTTATAGCAACTAAGCATTACTTTTCATAAAGAGTCTTGGTTAAAACCAGTTGCTTTTCATGTAGAGTACAGATTCATTACCAAGGCCTTATTGATTTGCCTCAAGAAATACATGGTCCCACATAGCATGCGGCCCACTTTTTCACACAGAAATAGCAAATACAGGATTAGAGAGCTGCACTCTTCACTACATAGGTTTTAGCTTTAAGCAGTCATGTTTAGAAGAGATCTTGAAATTATTCTGATTTAGAAAACTCAATATAACTCGAACACTTTTTTTTTTAGTAATCACTTAAAGAAAATACAAAATAAATAATAATTAGCAAAATGCTTTTTGTATGTGCATATGCACATTTTATCCAGTAAAGCAGCTCAGTGCTTTTTGGTGGACACAGATAAAGAGGGGGGAAAATTACAACACTTTATTTCAAAATAAAAATTGCAGTGAGAAAAAAGGCATGCTGAACAAATCACAATATCCACTTACCACAGCCATCTGATTATTTTACAACTATCTGCAAGACCTTATCAAATAGCCTCAGCAGCATCACATGTTAATTTACAATTTTATGAACATATGTACTGATAAACAAGATGTATACTTTAGTTCGGATTAATGTTTGTAAATAAAGCATGGTTTTGCCCAGTTGCTTGCTTTTTTGCTTTACTTACAAAACATGAATCAGACACTTTGTACAACTGCTCTACAGAAGCTTAATACACTGCTTCTCACCTGATCACTCACTGTGATAGAGTTACTGGATTAAATATACATTCAGGAGACTAGTGCCATGGAATTCCCTTAAAAACTATCCCTACTGTCCTAGGGAAGGACTAACACTTTTTTGAAGATTTCACTCACCAGGGGCACCACTAAGTACTCCAAAAGTACAAATGACAAATAAAGACTAGGGCCAATCCCCTGGTTTAGCCGCTTCAAGAAGTCAACAAGCCATCTTTCAACTTTTAAAATGCAATATGCCATTAAAGAGAAGAACGAAATCGTCCACCAATTTCAAGACTTAGTACTTCTTATGCTGGGTGCACACTGGCTGATATATATGCCGTTCTATTGAATGACTCATACACTGCGAGCAGGTTGGCAGGTGTATTCAAACTATATGCCTGTACAACATCGTTCACAGATATATCTCATTGGCTCTGCTGCATAGCAGATACCCAATATATCTGCAGCTACAGTGCATCCGGAAAGTATTCACAGCGCTTCACTTTTTCCACAATTTGTTATGTTACAGCCTTATTTCAAAATGGAATAAATTAATTATTTCCCTCAAAATTCTACACACAATACCCCATAATGACAACGTGACAAAAGTTTTTGAGATTTTTGATAACTTATTAAAAATAAAAAAGGTAAAAAAACAATCACATGTACACAAGTATTCACATTTGACGTGAAAGGCACACACCTGTCTGTGTAAGGTCCCACACTTGACAGTGCATGTCTGAGCACAAACCAAGCATGAAGACAAAGGAATTGTCTGTAGACCTCCGAGACAGGACTGTCTCAAGGCACAAATCTGGGGAAGGGTACAGAAAAATATCTGCTGCTTTGAAGGTCCCTATGAGCACAGTGGCCTCAGTCATCTGTAAATGGAAGAAATACTGAACCACCAGGGCTCTTCCTAGAGCTGGCTGACGTCTAAACTGAGCAATCGGGGGAGAAAAGCCCTTGTCAGGGAGGTGACCAAGAACTCAATAGTCACTGTGTCAGAGCTACGGTATTCCTCTGTGGAGAGAGGAGAACCTTCCAGAACAACAACCATCTCTGCAGCAAACCACCAATCAGGCCTATATGGGAGAGTGGCCAGACGGAAGACACTCCTTAGTAAAAAGCACATGGCAGCTCGCCTGGAGTTTGCCAAAATGCACCTGAAGGGACTCTCAGGCCATGAGAAACAAAATTATCTGGTCTGATGAGACAAAGATTGAACTCTTTGGCAGTGAATGCCAGGCGTCATGTTTAGAGGAAACCAGGCACCGCTCATCACCAGGCCAATACCATCCCTACAGTGAAGCATGGTGGTGGCGGCATCATGCTGTGGGGATGTTTTTCAATGGCAGGAACTTGGAGACTAGTCAAGATAAAGGGAAAGATGAATGCAGCAATGTACAGAGACATCATAGATGAAAACCTGCTCCAGAGCGCTCTTGACCTCAGACTGGGGCCACGGTTCATCTTTCAGCAGGACAACGACCCTAAGCATACAGCCAAAATATCAAAGGAGTGGCTTGAGGACATCTCTGTGAATGTCCTTGAGTGGCCCAGCCAGAGCCCAGACTTGAATCCGATTGAACATCTCTGGAGAGATCTGAAAATTGAAAATTGCTGTGTACCGACTCTTCCCATTCAACATGATGGAGAGGTGCTGTAAAGAGGAATGGGCGAAACTACCCAAAGATAGGTGTGTTAAACTGGTGGCATCATATTCAAAAAGACTTGAGGCTGTAATTGCTGCCACAGGTGCATTAACAAAGTATTGAGCAAGGCTGTGAATACTTATGGACATGCGATTTCTTCGTTTTTTTATTTTTAATAAATTTGCAAAAAAAGAAAAAAAAAATTTCAAGTGGTCATTATGGGGTATTGGCGGTAATTCTGAGTTGATCGCAGCAGGAACTTTGTTAGCAGTTGGGCAAATGCACATGTTAAAGCTGCCTTCCCTGCAGTGTACATGGGGGGTCATTCCGAGTTGTTCGCTCGGTATATTTTTCTCGCAACGGAGCGATTAGTCGCTAATGCGCATGCGCAATGTCCGCAGTGCGACTGCGCCAAGTAAATTTGCTAAGCAGTTAGGAATTTTACTCACGGCATTACAAGGTTTTTTCTTCGTTCTGGTGATCGGAGTGTGATTGACAGGAAGTGGGTGTTTCTGGGCGGAAACAGGCCGTTTTATGGGAGTGTGCGAAAAAACGCTACCGTTTCCGGGAAAAACGTGGGAGTGGCTGGAGAAACGGGGGAGTGTCTGGGCGAACGCTGGGTGTGTTTGTGACGTCAAACCAGGAACGAAACTGACTGAACTGATCGCAGATGCCGAGTAAGTTTGAAGCTACTCAGAAACTGCTAAGAAGTGTCTATTCGCAATTCTGCTAATCTTTTGTTCGCAATTTTGATAAGCTAAGATTCACTCCCAGTAGGCGGCGGCTTAGCGTGTGCAAAGCTGCTAAAAGCAGCTTGTGAGCGAACAACTCGGAATGACCCCCATGGTTTTGCCCAACTGCTAACAAAGTTCCTGCTGCAATCAACTCGGAATTACCCCCATTGTGTGTAGAATTTTAAGGGAAAAAAAATTAATTTATTCTATTTTGGAATAAGGCTGTAATATAACAAAATGTGGAAAAATTGCATGTTTTACTCACCGTGAAATCTCTCTGGGTTAGAGTGTGGGCTATGGAGGTTAGGCACAAAAAAACTCTAAAAACTAACTCCACCCCCCTCCCTCTAACCCCTCTTACCTCCTGCAGAGCCTCAGTCTACATTTAGCCAAGCCACATGGAGGAATAACTACAGAACAAAGTCAAAGAAACCAGACAAGCGGGGAGGAATCGAAGCGTCCCCTCTTCCGAGGAAGAGATTTTATGGTGAGTAAAAAAAAATCCCATTTCCTCTCTCATCCATCTGGGGGACGCTGCGTCATTACCTCTGGGAATTCCCAAAGCCAGTTTATAAAGAGGGGACAGAACGGCCAAACCGAGAATTTTGCAAACCAAAGGTATGGAAACAATAAAATGTTGTAAAAGTGTGCACAGACGACCAGGTCGCAGCTCCGCACAGTTACTCCACTGAGACAACACAGCAAACTGCTCAAGACGCGCCAACAGCGCTAATCGAATGAGCTCACAAAGGAGCGGGAACAGGTATATCCAAGGAGACATAAGCCTGACGGATAGCTGATGTGACCCAACGGGCAATGGCATTCCTGGAGGCCGGCCAGCCCTGCTTAGGGGCATCAACAAGAACCAAAAGACTATCCATACGATGAATCTCTGCCATGCAAGACAAATAGATCTTTAAGGCCCATACAACATCCAACAAGCCAGGGACGATGAGTTCGGGGAGGACGAAGAATTCGGACTGAAAGCCGGTAGAACAATATCCTGGTTTAGATGGAATGCAGAAACAATCTTTGGCAAAAAAAGATGGTTTCGTCCTCAAAACCATGCTCGGCAAGATAAGGCAGTCAACTCAGAGACCCGCCTAGCCAAAGCAATTGCCAAGAGAAACACCACCTTTAAAGTTAATAACCCGAAATCCGCCGAAACGAGATGTTCAAATGGCGGCTTTTGTAGAGCCGTAAAAACCAAAATTTAAATTCCAAGGAGGAACATGAGGTACATATGGTGGCTGGATCCGCAAAACGCCCTGAAGGAAACAACGGACATCTGGAAGGTTAGCCAATCTCTTTTGAAAAAGATCTGACAAGGCAGAAACCTGACCCTTGAGAGAGGAAAGTCGGAGACTCTTGACCAAGCCATCTTGGAGAAAAGCAAAAAGTCGCAGCTACGAAACTGGGAGGCCGAGACCCTCTGGCGATCGCACCATGAAATGTACACATGCCGAATCCGGGAAGTAACAGTCTTCGTGGCCGAAGCATCGTACCGACAACGGAAGGAGACAAACCCTTGGACTTTAAGAAGGTGGTCTCAAGAGTTATGCTGTCAAAGCCAGACGAGAGATCTGGGTGATGACACGGTCCTTGAAGAAGGAAATCTGGACGGAGTGGCAGACGGCATGGAGGTGCAGCCAGCATGGCCTGAATCTGGGTATACCAGTGTCGCCGAGGCCAATCCGGAGCGATGAGAATGACCGACAGAGCCTCCCTCCGGACCGTCTGAAGGACTCGAGGGATCAAAGCCAGAGGTGGGAACAGTTATCAGAGACGAGAGCTCCACGGGTCATGAAGTCCACGAATATAGCCTGAGGATCCCGTGCGCAAGCCCCGTACTTGGGAAGCTTTTTGTTGAGGCAAAATGCCATCAGGTCGATGTCAGGTTGACCCCACATGGTGACCAGAGAGAGAAAAACTTGATTGAGCTCCCATTCCCCGGGATGGACAGTAAAACAACTGAGGAAGTCGGCTGCCCAGTTGTCGACTCCGGGAATGAAGACCGCTGATATCGTCAGAACCCAGTGTTCGGGCCACCGAAGAATGTGGGTTACCTCCCTCATGGCTCTCCAACTGCGAGTTCCGCCCTGTTTAAATAAGCGTCAGCCATCACGATGTCTGACTGTTTGCGGACTGGATGACCACGGAGGAGTCCCTTACACCTCTGTAATGCGTTGCAAATGGCTCAGAGTTCGAGGATGTTGATTTGAAGGGTTTTTCCACCCCGGACCACCGACCCTGAAGATGGTGATGGCGAAATACGGCGCCCCAATCCTTGAGACTTGGGTCTGTCGCCAGAATCTGCCAAATACAGACAGAAAATGGAGATCCCTTGGTCAGATGATGTGTGTGAAGCCACCACTGGAGGGAGTGACGAATCTGGATTGACAGGTGAAGAATGTGAGTGTCCAACCGGAGACCCAATGGGGACCAATGACACAGAATATGAGACTGCAACGTACGGGCATGGAAGCGGGAAAACTAGAGTGCGTATCCAGGACTGTACGTCTGTGATTTTGTCCGGAGGAAGGAAGACCCTTTGAACGACAGTGTAGAGTAGACACAGGAACATCATTCATAGCGATGTGTCGAAGTCGAAAAATATTGCAATACACACACCACATGCAAACACCACACAGATGGCATCCATGCATGTACTTAGTCTGGCGTGCGTGCGCATATTCGCAAATTGCGTACAATCGCCTCCCACGGGAGTGCGCGTACGGGCGTGGTATGAGCAATTACAGAAAGATTCTTACTTGCAATGGAAAATGATCACAGACACATGCCACAGTGCCCAGCCTGTGTCGAGTCACTGTTTACACACACACACTAATCTAACCAAACATGCACATCCTTCCAACACAATGTCTTGTTCACTCCAATGTTTGAACAGACCCCCTGGTCTGTGAAGAAAGACAAACACAAACCGAACAAGTCATCGTTTGGTGGGGGCCAGAACAATGGGAGACAAATATTCCAATAGATACACACAAGCCTGCAGTTGCAAATTATTAACTACAGGCAGCCTGCAGTCTAGAAAACCTTTGAAAGATAGATATAATAGCAGGGAAACACTTATAATATATATATATATATATATATATATATATATATATATATATATATATATATGTGTGTGTGTATCTTGAGAATGGTTGGTCATTTCATGTGTAGGATCATGTTGCCTGGAGATAACATAACAAAGTAACCTAATGAACATGGAAATATCTGTCACACATTACATATTTCCCAAACTTAGTACACACATTACACATAGTCTCCCCTTTCCCCTCATGCAACTTTTACTTATTTACAAGGCACAACAAGGGAATTATACACCTTTACAGTATGCGAGGGGACAGTAACTGATCAGTGCATCATGCATGGTATCTACGTGTTCGGATAATTATGAGTAATAATCCGGTGTTGGTTTGGAGAAGATCGCATGTCGTTGCAAATAGTTACTCGCAAAGGCAGATTAAAGGTATATTTGTGTTTATTATGTACTTGGTATGCGGTGGGAATCCAGAGCTGACCAGCTGTACACACCCCTGGATCAAGGCATTGCCCATCTCTTCAAACCGACCAATGACCTCTCCTGTACTGTAAACGACCATCCCTCCAACCAATCAATCAGTGGATAGCATACAACCCAATTGTATTGTATTTTGGGCAAGGGTATATAAACCTTGCACCTGGGCCGGTCACTCTCTCTCTCTGCTTTTTAAAGACTCATAGGTCGTCTCGCCAGACGACTGGGGACCGGATCCGGGTGGCGCAAGCGACAAAGCGTATGTATCATTGGGTGTGACTCTCTCTCTCTGTGATTGAATTGTATTGTGTTGTACCATTTATATTGTAACTTATTGTAACCCCCTTTTTCAAATATATTATTACTTGTTGCTGCTTTGGACCACAACTTACAATCAAATACTGGTGTCGCATTCAGTTTCTGTTGAGCGTTTGTATAGTGTAATTGCCACACCTAGAGCTGCCTCTTGCTCTCAGCGTGTCGGTCTGTGTGTATGCACTGAGTGTAAGCTGCACGGCTATTCCGGCGTGTGTACGCAAAGTGCGTGCACAGTACGGGACTGTGTACGCTAACTGGGGACAGAGTACGTAGGTAAAGGATTTATTACAGCGGCCGCAGCGGCTTCAGTTACAGTGTGCAATAGGGGTTAGTGGCTGCTTTCCAAGAAGTCTATCGAACTTCTCAGATGGTAGAAGTCTGGACTTAGGGAAAGTTGATCAGACAACCGAGAGATTGTAGTGTTTCCAACGTTAGATCCACCTGCGTTCGGAGGAGAGCATCGGACGGGGTCTTAAGAAGAAAGTCGTCCAGGTAAGGAGTGAAGTTGATACCCTGGTTTCGGAGAATGGCGATCGCATGAGCCATTATTTTCGTAAGTACCCTGGGAGCGGTTGAGAGACAGAAAGAAAGGGCATGGAATTAGTAGTAGGAAGTGTCCATTGCAAAGCGAAGCAGATGATGGTGCCCGTGCCAAATAGGTACATGCAGGTATGCATCCTTTATGTCGATAGAAGTCAAAAATTTGTTAGCTTCCATGGCTAATATGACAGAGCGAATAGACTCCATCTTGAATTTGTCGAGGTGGAGGTACGGCTTCAACAACTTTAGGTTGAGAATCGGGCGAAATCAGCTGTCCGGCTTGTCCACCAGGAACAGAGTCGAGTAGAACCCGAAACCCGCTGGTGTTCCGGAACTGGCCCCAATGACCCATCTCTGAAAGAGAAAAAACAGCCTGAAACCAGGCCTGTTGCCTTGTCGGGTCCTGAGGTAGAGGGGTCACAAAACACCTGTGCGGTACATGTTCCTGAAGGTCCAGAATATATCCCCCCTGGAAACTACACCGCTTACCCAGCTATCCGGATTGGAATCCAAAACAAACGTCCCGCAACAAGAGCAAGCGGGCGCCTGCCACCTGGGGTACGATGGCAGGACTGGGATAGTCATGCCGAGGTTTTGTCGACCGGCTTAGAACCCGGTCTGCGGGTTCCTTGTAAACCCCTGCCTCGAAAGGTACCTCTTCGGGAGAAACGGGAATTACCCCAAAAGGACTGGAATGAGGTAAAGGATCCCCTGCCCTGAGGCCAAAAGGACTGAAACCTGGCAGGATTCAACTTAGTCTTCAAAACCGGTAGATAGAAGCTTTTACCACCAGTAGCCTTGGTGATAATCTTTTCCAGCTCCGGTCCAAACAAGAATTCCCCTTCAAAGGGAAATGCCTCCAAAGTGAGCTTAGATGTCGAATCGGCATTCAAAAAATGCAACCAGAGGGAGTGATGCGCAGGGCAGAGATGCGTGCCTGTAGGGAAACCGAATACAATAGAGCACTAGTAACATAAGACAGAGCCTCAGTGACCTAAGAGGGTCGTCAGACTGGACACCCGAGACGATCTGAGAAACCCACTCTTCAACGGCCCAAACTACCCATGCACTGGCCAGGAGAGGACGGATTGATACTCCAGTCAGAGTAAATATGGACTTTAAGACTGCTTTGCTCTTCCGATCCGCTGGATCCTTTAAGTTAGCAGTCTGGACCGTAGGAATCACCATGGCCTTAGCAAATGTAGTGATGAGTGCATCAACCTTAGGGGGAGTCTCGCAGAATCGGGTGTGCTCGTCCCTAAAGGGGTATAGAACCTCGAGCTTCTTGGGTACCTGTACCTTAGTATCGGGTCGTAACCATAGAAAGAAGAACAGCAGCACTTGTGGGAGCAAAAAATAGATCAAAGTGAATAGAGAGCTGTCATGAACTTATGTCTAAAATATTTATTCAGTCTAACAATTAGACACAGTGGCATCACAAACCATTAATATATTAAAAAACACATAGGTAAAACAATTATGAAAAAGATGGATTGTGATAATTGTTCACTGGATAACAGCAATCAAATAAATATAAATTGTGTTCGCAGGCAGGTGTCAATCCACAAAGCAAAATAGCTATATAGACGCTTGAAAAAATTATGCTCAATACCGCAGAAGATGGAAATGCTGTACATTTAGCAACTGTTGCACTTACTGCTGTATGTAGCTAGAAATAGATATAATGTGTTCCGGCAGAGGTTACTTTGTGCACAATAAGTAACTGTTAGTGATAAATTAACTCAGCTCCCCAAATTGTATGCAAAGAAGGAGGTGACAGTTCACTGAGTGATAATGTCTTACCCGACAAACAACCGATGGGGCAAATAGCAGGTATTAGATTACCTCTCCCATGGGCTGGCGACCCCGAGTGTCCTCGGGTGAAGTCCACTGTAGTGCCCACTCCTATGCTGGTAAAAGTAGAGGAACCTGTGGCAGGCTTGCTGGGATAAGCTGCGAAGTACAGCAGGAGTCTTCCCTCGGTCTGGTGGAAATAACCACTCCAATGCTGGGAGGAGAACAGGTGATTGCTGCTATAAGCTGTGCGGAAACCAAGTGTCAATTAGGTTTCCGCATGGAAAGACCAGTGTCAATAAGAGGAGGAGTCCTGACGCGTTTCGTCACGGATCACATTACTTTTTCGAAGGGCCGTAATCATGGCTCTTTCAACTCTTCTTCAAAATGAGAAAATAGCAAAAAAACTGCCACCTGAGACTTCTTCCGCTTGAATCAAGAAGTGGAAGACGATTCTGGAACAGAGGACTCCTCAATCTGTAACGTCTGATGAATGGCATAAATCAGTAGATTCACCCCAGAATCTGACGAGGAGTCCTCCTCCCATACAGAAGAGTCTTGCCAATCTGGGTCAACCTTCTTCCTGTGAGAAGGCATCGGAATCATGATCATCACCTGGAAAAATAACAAATTAAGATGCAGGTCTGCGCCTGGTAGAGGTAGCAGACCCTGAGGAGGATACAAACTTATTCAGAGAGGTTGCCATATCTGATGAGCACTTACCCATATTTCATGCCCATAGAGGCTCCTCAGCCCCAGCATAGGAGGGTCTAACATTAGAAGTGGCCAAGGACTCATCAGCACTCTGGGTCTGTCGGAGGTCAGCTATAGCCTCTGACAGTCTTGGCCCACTGTGGCAACTCAGACTGCTCTGCTGACGCGCCAGGGGCCGACATTGCTGGCGTCGTAGAGCAAGAGAGCAGAGAGTACCTGGGACTGTGCACTCCTTTGGTAATTTCTTGGCACATTGTGCACAAGCAAAATAAACAGCTTTGGTCTTAGACCCCTTGTCTGGTTTATCGGATATCGTAAAAGCAGCTTAACCAGCAAGTTAGCAAACAAATTAAACTAAGGGTATATATAAACCCAATAGGGAAATAAACAGAGAAGTTATGCAGCTGTTATAATATTGCAAGTGGGCTGAATACAATGTAGTGTAAAAGTCCCACAGTAAGAGAAATGTGTGTGAAGAACAACAACAACAACATCAGTGGGCTTAATACTGTCTCAGTAAAAGTCCCACACTACTTCCTATGTCTAAACCCCTGCAGAGGCGACAAGCAGCGTCCCCCACCAGTGTGCTGCGGCAGATCAGGAGAGGGAGAAGTGAGAATCGACACCAAGCTGCAAGACCTAGGAATGTGGAGCCAATGGAACCCTGTCTTGGATTGTAGAACAGTAAAGACAGCCACCTGAAGGAGCAGGCGGAGGGCGGAGCTAATAGGCAGGGAGAGAAGCGGGCTAAGCGGTAGCTACAGCGGGAGTAAGCTGCAGCGGGACCCTGCGAGCAACCCGGTCTCCTCTAACTGCGGTCACACCAGGCAGTGTGCGCCCAGTGACTCCCTTCACAGTACAAACTCTCCCAGGAACAGACACAATAAGGTAACAGTCCAGCGCTGCCGGGGGGGGGGGGGGGGTGGGGGGGGGGGGACCCAGGAACCACAATGGTTTAGTGACTCCCCCCAAGTCAAAATCAGAGTGAGTAGAGAGCTCACAGAAGCTCCTAAATTGTCTAACCCCACTCTGGAGATGCCTGTAATAGGGGCTAAGCATCATAATAAGAAAAAGGAAGAAATTAAACCTAGCTAAAAGCTAAGGAGCAGGAGAAAAAAAAGTGTGCCGTCTTCCAAGGAACAAAAAAAACAAGACTGTGGCTCTGCTGGAGGTGGGAGGGGGTTAGAGGGAGGTGGAGTTAGTTTTTAGTGGTTTTTTGACTAACCTCCATAGCCTACACTCTAACCCAGAGGTACTGATGCAGCGTCCCCCAGATGGATGAGAGGGGAAAGTGAAGTGCTGTGAATACTTTCCAGATGCACTGAATATTGTTGCATCTGGCTGTGTGCATGGGCGACCCGCCGACCACCCGTACACTTGCTGCAGGGACTCATGTCAAAGCTGTGCGAGCAAATTCAAATGTCTGCCCAGATGGATGTCAGGACCTACATATTGAGGGGCCGAACAGTAACAGATTAGGATTATCTGAACAGCAACAGCGGGTCTCTCGACATGTCGCTGTGGTGTGTACCCAGCTTAGGCTGCTATCATTAAACTGTTTTTGCTGCCCTGGTGATGTACATATGCTACTGCCAATGCTGTTTGGTCTAGGAATAGTCTATTACTTAGAAATCAGAACACTACATGAGTAAAGTGATCTAAAAAGAACAGGAATTAATCATGAGGCTTCTGAACAAACCAATCACAAGATCACAGTACATCCAGAAACTACTAGCAATGCCACTAGTATACAATGGTCCATGTGTAACTCAATGTCACATCAAAAGAGCCGTTTTGTTCTGATGCTACTCCTCTGCAATCTGCATGTCCTCCTTCATAGATAACAAATGCTACAAAGTTTTGCTCAATAGAAGATAGCACAGGAGAAACATTTTTATGCTCAATGTTCAGACTTTGAGGAGTCAAGGCTTTAAGACTCCCTTTTTTTATATATATCAACGTATAATTTTTTTTTGATCTACAACACCCAAAAGAGCAAAAACTGTGAACACTAAAATATATAGTATGTAAACCATTAAACTTTCACTAGACCAGGCATTCCCAACCTCAGTCTTCAAGGCACACTAAAGTTGGGTACACACTGGCAAATATACCTGCAGATCTATTGATCTACAAATACATTTACAGACGTATAGGGCACACTGCCCAATCCATCTTGACTGACGTCACGAACTGGGCAATCAACGCCTGCTTATGCAGGAAGGGTACGGGAGGGTAGCTGACCGCCCATACACAAAGAACGATGTACCAATATATGTATGGATATATTGGTCATCGTGTGCGCTACATGGCCGACGTGATATGTCTGAACAACGGCGTTCAAAGATATATTGTTGGTAAACACTGGCTGACGGACCAGCGATATATCGGCCGTTCAATAGAACGGCCAATGTATCGGCCAGTGTGTACCCAGCTTTACAGTCCAGGTTTTAGTGTTATCCATGCTTGAGCACAGGTAGCTTGTGAGGGTGGAATACACAACCCCTGGAGGTTATTACCCAAAATGCTTACACCAACCCTGCATTATGCTTTTTGTCTTTATTGTCTGTGTGGTTTATCTTTTGATGTAATACTTAAATCTTCTGTATTATGTGCATTGTTTGAGTTCTAGTTGGCACCGCGGATGGCTGCCTCGGTGCTGCTCTGCCAAGCAGCCTTTGTGTTTAGTCCTACGTGTATAATATGTCTAATATGTTGAGTCTATTGTACAGTTGCAATGTGCAGTATCAACTCATACGTGTAATGTGTGTAATGTATGCTATGTTCTTCCCCCTTCGTATGCTATGTATTTCCCCTTCATGTTGCTGCTTGGCGATGCATTGTACCACAAAGAATTCCTAGTGTACGTGAGTACACCTGGCCAATAAAGCTGATTCTGATTCTGATTAATTAGTACCTCTGTTATTTTGATGTAACCATCTGTGCTGAAGCCTGGATATCACTAAATCCTGCACTGTTAAGCCCCGTACACACTGGGCGATATTCTAGACCACAGGTTCTCAAACTCGGTCCTCAGGACCCCACATGGTTCATGTTTTGCAGGTCACCTGTAGATTTTTAAAATGTGACAGTTGGTCATACACAGTGCACCTGCTGGGTGACATGGAAAACATGAACCGTGTGGGGTCCTGAGGACAGAGTTTGAGAACCACTGTTCTAGACGATATGAACAATAATCTTTTATAAAATATCTATTGTTCATATTGTCTAGGGTGTATGCCTGAATAATGTGCGCACCCGCAAGTTGTTCTGGTTTAGGCATTATCTACCGAACATGTAGCTCACTTTAACTATATCGTTAAAAGCTGCATGTTCGATGAGTGCGGGGGATGACGTCACTGAACGGTATTATTCATCGATCCGGTTCAATGTGTATGCACTGCCCATCTCCCCTAATCCCGATATAGCGCTGATTGCTAATTAGGGGAGGTCGCCCAGTGTGTACGGCGCTTATGTGTGCCATGAGAAGTGAGGCTGGGAATGCCTGCACTAGACAATTAGAGAAGGAAAAGAACGAAAAAAGCTTTTGGAAACTATTAATGAGAATAGTTTAGCAAACTACCAAGATCTACTCAAAACAATCTAAGTTTCTGGTTAAAGTTAATGTTACCTGGCGCTGGAAGTTTAGGAGTCTTAGAGCTTTTAGTTCCACAGTAGCTTTGGTTCTCAGATCAGGAGGTAGGGAGCCAGGTAGGTTTTCCAATTCTTGGATCCTATGAGCAATACGGGCCTGAAGTCTGGAGACACAACCAGCCAAAGTAATTATAATATGGAAACAGTGTTTCAGGTGCATATTTTGATTCGCATCGCATTAATAAAAAGTTTTGGCATGTAATGCATAATTTCAACATCACAAACACCACCTTATTTTTAAGAAGAATTTGAACAAATATACATTAATAAACTTTTATCCGCTTTACTCATATTTTAACCACTGAAACGATGTTCAGGATTTTATGAAAGTTAAACTGTAGGATTTCCCCTATATATAGATAGGTTTGAATATTAATAATAAGAATTTACTTACCGATAATTCTATTTCTCATAGTCCGTAGTGGATGCTGGGGACTCCGAAAGGACCATGGGGAATAGCGGCTCCGCAGGAGACTGGGCACAAAGTAAAAGCTTTAGGACTAGCTGGTGTGCACTGGCTCCTCCCCCTATGACCCTCCTCCAAGCCTCAGTTAGGATACTGTGCCCGGACGAGCGTACACAATAAGGAAGGATTTTGAATCCCGGGTAAGACTCATACCAGCCACACCAATCACACCGTACAACTTGTGATCTGAACCCAGTTAACAGCATGATAACAGAAGGAGCCTCTGAAAAGATGGCTCACAACAACAATAACCCGATTTTTGTAACAATAACTATGTACAAGTAATGCAGACAATCCGCACTTGGGATGGGCGCCCAGCATCCACTACGGACTATGAGAAATAGAATTATCGGTAAGTAAATTCTTATTTTCTCTAACGTCCTAGTGGATGCTGGGGACTCCGAAAGGACCATTGGGATTATACCAAAGCTCCCAAACGGGCGGGAGAGTGCGGATGACTCTGCAGCACCGAATGAGAGAACTCCAGGTCCTCCTCAGCCAGGGTATCAAATTTGTAGAATTTAGCAAACGTGTTTGCCCCTGACCAAGTAGCTGCTCGGCAAAGTTGTAAAGCCGAGACCCCTCGGGCAGCCGCCCAAGATGAGCCCACTTTCCGTGTGGAATGGGCTTTTACAGATTTTGGCTGTGGCAGGCCTGCCACAGAATGTGCAAGCTGAATTGTACTACAAATCCAACTAGCAATCGTCTGCTTAGAAGCAGGAGCACCCAGCTTGTTGGGTGCATACAGGATAAACAGCGAGTCAGATTTTCTGACTCCAGCCGTCCTGGAAACATATATTTTCAGGGCCCTGACTACGTCCAGCAACTTGGAATCCTCCAAGTCCCTAGTAGCCGCAGGCACCACAATAGGTTGGTTTAAGTGAAATGCTGAAACCACCTTAGGGAGAAATTGAGGACGAGTCCTCAATTCTGCCCTGTCCGTATGAAAAATTAGGTAAGGGCTTTTATAGGATAAAGCCGCCAATTCTGATACACGCCTGGCTGAAGCCAGGGCTAACAGCATTACCACTTTCCATGTGAGATATTTCAAGTCCACAGTGGTGAGTGGTTCAAACCAATGTGATTTTAGGAATCCCAACACTACATTGAGATCCCAAGGTGCCACTGGAGGCACAAAAGGAGGCTGTATATGCAGTACTCCCTTGACAAAAGTCTGAACTTCAGGCACAGAAGCTAGTTCATTTTGGAAGAATATCGACAGGGCCGAAATTTGAACCTTAATGGACCCTAATTTGAGGCCCATAGACAGTCCTGTTTGCAGGAAATGCAGGAATCGACCCAGTTGAAATTCCTCCGTAGGGGCCTTCCTGGCCTCGCACCACGCAACATATTTACGCCAAATACGGTGATAATGTTGTACGGTTACATCCTTCCTGGCTTTGATCAGGGTAGGGATGACTTCCTCCGGAATGCCTTTTTCCTTCAGGATCCGGCGTTCAACCGCCATGCCGTCAAACGCAGCCGCGGTAAGTCTTGGAACAGACATGGTCCCTGCTGGAGCAGGTCCTGTCTTAGAGGTAGAGGCCACGGGTCTTCCGTGAGCATCTCTTGAATTTCCGGGTACCAAGTCCTTCTTGGCCAATCCGGAGCCACGAGTATAGTCTTTACTCCTCTCCTTCTTATGATTCTCAGTACTTTTGGTATGAGAGGAAGAGGAGGGAACACATACACTGACCGGTACACCCACGGTGTTACCAGAGCGTCCACAGCTATTGCCTGAGGGTCCCTTGACCTGGAGCAATATCTGTCCAGTTTTTTGTTGAGGCGAGACGCCATCATGTCCACCTTTGGTTTTTCCCAACGGTTTACAATCATGTGGAAGACTTCTGGGTGAAGTCCCCACTCCCCCGGGTGAAGATCGTGTCTGCTGAGGAAGTCTGCTTCCCAGTTGTCCACTCCCGGAATGAACACTGCTGACAGTGCTATCACATGATTTTCCGCCCAGCGAAGAATCCTTGCCACTTCCGTCATTGCCCTCCTGCTTCTTGTGCCGCCCTGTCTGTTTACGTGGGCGACTGCCGTGATGTTGTCCGACTGGATCAATACTGGCTGACCCTGAAGCAGAGGCCTTGCCTGACTTAGGGCATTGTAAATGGCCCTTAGTTCCAGGATATTTATGTGAAGTGACGTTTCCATGCTTGACCACAAGCCCTGGAAATTTTTTCCCTGTGTGACTGCTCCCCAGCCTCTCAGGCTGGCATCCGTGGTCACCAGGACCCAATCCTGAATGCCGAATCTGCGGCCCTCTAGGAGATGAGCACTCTGTAACCACCACAGGAGAGACACCCTTGTCCTTGGAGACAGGGTTATCCGCTGATGCATTTGAAGATGCGATCCGGACCATTTGTCTAGCAGATCCAACTGAAAAGTTCTTGCGTGGAATCTGCCGAATGGAATCGCTTCGTAAGAAGCCACCATCTTTCCCAGGACCCTTGTGCACTGATGCACTGACACCTGGCCTGGTCTTAGGAGTTTCCTGACTAGGTCGGATAACTCCCTGGCTTTCTCTTCCGGGAGAAACACCTTTTTCTGTACTGTGTCCAGAATCATCCCTAGGAACAGCAGACGTGTCGTCGGAATCAGCTGCGATTTTGGAATATTTAGAATCCATCCGTGCTGTCGTAGTACTATTTGAGATAGTGCTACTCCGACCTCTAACTGTTCTCTGGACCGTGCCCTTATCAGGAGATCATCCAAGTAAGGGATAATTAAGACGCCTTTTCTTCGAAGAAGAATCATCATTTCGGCCATTACCTTGGTAAAGACCCGGGGTGCCGTGGACAATCCAAACGGCAGCGTCTGAAACTGATAGTGACAGTTCTGTACCACAAACCTGAGGTACCCTTGGTGAGAAGGGCAAATTGGGACATGGAGGTAAGCATCCTTGATGTCCAGAGACACCATGTAGTCCCCTTCTTCCAGGTTCGCTATCACTGCTCTGAGTGACTCCATCTTGAACTTGAACCTTTTTATGTAAGTGTTCAAGGCTTTCAGATTTAAAATGGGTCTCACCGAGCCGTCCGGCTTCGGTACCACAAACAGCGTGGAGTAATACCCCTTTCCCTGTTGTAGGAGGGGTACCTTGATTATCACTTGCTGGGAATACAGCTTGTGAATGGCTTCCAATACCGCCTCCCTGTCGGGGGTAGACGTTGGTAAAGCAGACTTCAGGAACCGGCGAGGGGGAGACGTCTCGAATTCCAATTTGTACCCCTGAGATTCTACCTGCAGGATCCAGGGGTCCACTTGCGAGTGAGCCCACTGCGCGCTGAAATTCTTGAGACGGGCCCCCACCGTGCCTGAGTCCGCTTGTAAGGCCCCAGCGTCATGCTGAGGACTTGGCAGAAGCGGGGGAGGGCTTCTGTTCGTGGGAAGAAGCTGTCTGTTGCAGTCTTTTTCCCCTTCCTCTGCCCCGGGGCAGATATGAGTGGCCTTTTGCCCGCTTGCCCTTATGGGGACGAAAGGACTGAGCCTGAAAAGACGGTATCTTTTTCTGCTGCGAGGTGACTTGGGGTAAAAAGGTGGCTTTCCCAGCCGTTGCCGTGGCCACCAGGTCCGATAGACCGCCCCCAAATAACTCCTCCCCTTTATACGGCAATACTTCCATATGCCGTTTGGAATCCGCATCCCCTGACCACTGTCGCGTCCATAATCCTCTTCTGGCAGAAATGGACATCGCACTTACTCTTGATGCCAGAGTGCAAATGTCTCTCTGTGCATCTCGCATATATAGGAATGCATCCTTTAAATGCTCTATAGTCAATAATATATTGTCCCTGTCCAGGGTATCAATATTTTCAGTCAGGGAATCCGACCAAGCCACCCCAGCACTGCACATCCAGGCTGAGGCGATTGCTGGTCGCAGTATAACACCAGTAAGAGTGTATATACTTTTAAGGATATTTTCCAGCCTCCTATCTGCTGGCTCCTTAAGGGCGGCCGTTTCTGGAGACGGTAACGCCACTTGTTTTGATAAGCGTGTGAGCGCCTTATCCACCCTAGGGGGTGTTTCCCAACGAGCCCTAACCTCTGGTGGGAAGGGATATAGTGGCAATAATTTTTTAGAAATTAGCAGTTTTTTGTCGGGGGTAACCCACGCTTCATCACACACTTCATTTAATTCATCTGATTCAGGAAAAACTATGGGTAGTTTTTTCACACCCCACATAATACCCCTTTTTGTGGTACTTGCAGTATCAGAGATGTGCAAAACCTCCTTCATTGCCGTGATCATGTAACGTGTGGCCCTACTGGAAAATACGTTTGTTTCTTCACCGTCGACACTGGAGTCGGTGTCTGTGTCTGGGTCCGTGTCGACCCACTGAGGTAACGGGCGTTTAATAGCCCCTGACGGTGTTTGAGACGCCTGGACAGGCACTAACTGAGCTGCCGGCTGTCTCATGTCGTCAACAGTTTTCTGTAACGTGCCGACACTGTCACGTAATTCCTTAATTACGGCCATCCATTCAGGTGTCGACTCCCTAGGGGGTGACATCACCATTATAGGCAATTGCTCCGCCTCCACATCATTTTCCTCCTCATACATGTCGACACACACGTACCGACACCCAGCACACACACAGGGAATGCTCTGATAGAGGACAGGACCCACTTAGCCCCTTGGGGAGACAGAGGGAGAGTTTTCCAGCACACACCAGAGCGCTATATATGTATAGGGACAACCTTACAATAAGTGTCTATCCCTTATAGCTGCTTATATCTGTTATTTTGCCAAATAAGTGCCCCCCTCTCTTTTTTACCCTGTTTCTGTAGTTGCAGGATGCAGGGGAGATTCTGGGAGCCTTCCTACCAGCGGAGCTGTGTGGGAAAAATGGCGCTGTGTGCTGAGGAGATAGGCCCCGCCCCCTTCACGGCGGGCTCTTCTCCCGCTTTTTTCTGGAAAACTGGCAGGGGTTAAATACATCCATATAGCCCAGGAGCTATATGTGATGTATTTTTTGCCAAATAAGGTAAATTCATTGCTTCCCAGGGCGCCCCCCCCCAGCGCCCTGCACCCTCAGTGACCGAAGTGTGAAGTGTGCTGAGAGCAATGGCGCACAGCTGCAGTGCTGTGCGCTACCTTATGAAGACAGGAAAGTCTTCTGCCGCCGATTTATGGACCTCTTCTTGCTTCAGCATCTGTAAGGGGGCCGGCGGCGCGGCTCCGGGACCCATCCATGGCTGGGCCTGTGATCGTCCCTCTGGAGCTAATGTCCAGTAGCCTAAGAAGCCCAATCCACTCTGCACGCAGGTGAGTTCGCTTCTTCTCCCCTTAGTCCCTCGATGCAGTGAGCCTGTTGCCAGCAGGTCTCACTGAAAATAAAAAACCTATTTAAACTTTTACTCTAAGCAGCTCAGGAGAGCCACCTAGATTGCACCCTTCTCGTTCGGGCACAAAATCTTAACTGAGGCTTGGAGGAGGGTCATAGGGGGAGGAGCCAGTGCACACCAGCTAGTCCTAAAGCTTTTACTTTGTGCCCAGTCTCCTGCGGAGCCGCTATTCCCCATGGTCCTTTCGGAGTCCCCAGCATCCACTAGGACGTTAGAGAAAAGATATTTATCTGATATGGTAAGTTTATATAGCAATGTGCATTAATTGCTGCATAAAAAATGTAATTTCCTACTTCCATCGTTGGGGGGTATGATTAAATATGCAAATATATAAATAGTCTACATTATACAGGTAAATATAAACTTTCAGTACCATGATGAAATCACATGCTTTTTTTGTTGTTGTTTTTATTTTGTAAATCCTATGAATTCTTGCAAGGATTCAGTGTAACATATGGATGGGTCTAAAGGTTGTATACACACGGTGAGATCCCTGCTGTGTTCGATTTTGACTATGAGATTTCCCTTGAACTCCCCCAGAGCCCAGATAGTACAGATAGTACAGATTTTGTCTACGTACGAGTTTGACTAAAGGGGGGTACTCACGGAGCAGGCCAATCTAGTGGGTTGCTCATTTCACCCGCTGGGTGAAATGAGCGGCCCCCCGTCTCCCCCCGCATGCTCAGCACACATCGCGCTGTGCTGAGCGGCAGGAGAGATGTGTGCTGAGCGAACCGCTCAGCACACATCTCTCCCGCATCGGCCAGTGAGTACTGGCCTTAAGTGCCAATTTTGACTATACTTTGTACTAGATAGTCAAGATTGACTTGCCTGCACAGTCTATCTAGCCTTACGATACCGACCCCTCGGGAGCGTGCATCGGGATCGAATCTGTATCGCAAGCTGCCTAACACCTTGAGATATGCACTAACTTTTCATAAGATTTTGACGATATAGTCAAAATCTTACAGATTTATCGCACTGTGTGTACACACCTTAATATACATAAACAAATGCTTATTTATGAAATCATGTCTATTTACTGTACATTTCTGTTTTGTTTTTTTCAATTTAAATTTTTATTAGTATTTGTCAAAGACTACACAAACAGAGGGTACAGAAACAAAAGAAGAAAAGGGGAGGGAAAAGGGAAGGTGAACGCATCAGGTACAGTCAATGCATCAAGAGAGGATTGAGCCTTACAGCCATACAATATCACAGCATCGGAGGGAATACAGTATACAACTATTACAAAGCTATAAGTTCAGCCCGTAGTGAGTCCGAAAGAGATGCAAATTAAGTACAAAATACCAACCAACAAATTTACATTAACAGTGAGCCACCAAGTAGGTAATATTTAGAGGGATTGTCAAGTTTTGTAATAATTCCAGGTAGACCATTTTGATAGGATGGAAGCCCTCGTCAGGGAGCTAGAGTAATGGACACCTGCCGTTTCAAATTCAAAATGGGATTGCACAGCGATTTCGACCTCGGTAAATGAAGGAATTAAAGGCGTGCGCCAATTTCATGCAAGCAGAAGCTTTGCGGAGGCTAAAATGTGACCCATGACATATCTGTCAGAAGGGGAAATAATTTCTGGTAGCAAGTGCAATAAAGCTAACTTTGGATTAGGAGTCAATGAACGTTCCAGTACCGTTTAAATAAGCCAGAAAACCTGGTTCCAAAAATTTGTAATTAAAGGGCAAGACCAAAATACATGATAAAGAGTACCCACTCTTCCACAATTACGCCAACATTCATTATATGTATTGGGCCACATTCAATGAAGGAGAGCAGGTGTTAAATACTGTCTATTATAAATTATAAAATTGTTCTATATGAGACATGCATTTAGATAGAGAAAAACAAGTACAAAATACTGACCGCCATTTGTCCTCTGATATGGTACAAGCGAGGTCACTTTCCCATTTGCTAAGTGAGGATAGTTTCGTAGATGTGTTTGATGTAATCAAAAGGGAATACCATCTAGAAATGGCACCTCTACTTTTTGCTTTAGTAATCAGCTCAAGCACATATCTAGGGATAGATGACAGTTGATGGGGGGGGAGGTGATACAATCCTGAACCAGTGTCTTAACTGAAGATATTTATAAAAGTGATATTTATATAAGTCTCTCTGTGGTATCGAGAACTTAGATTTAATTTCAGAGTATGACATTAGGGCACCCAAATCTGTTATATCCTGCAACCTCACTCTGCCCTGGGATAACCAAGAGTCAAAAGTTAAATCTGGAATCAGGCATGCTAAGCCTTTCCATGAGAGTTCAACTGAAGGGAGGGAAAAATCCCCTGCTGTGTGCACCAGAACAGACCAAGCCTTACGGGACGCCTTTATGGAGGTGGAGAGGGCTTTGATGTGTTTTCCCTCCGTGAAGGGTAGCCACAGGATATCTATGGGGAAAGGGGAGATGAGGTCGCGTTCAAGCTGGACCCACGCTTTAGGGTTATCTGTCTCTCTCCAAGGTCCTAAAGAAGAAAGAATACAGGCCGCCTGATATAGCTGTAGATCTGGAAAGGACAAACCACCATATGTTTTGGGAAGAGCTAATGTACGACGTGCTAGTCTCGGTTTCTTCCACTTCCAAACATATCTCACCAACACCGTATAAAATTTACTAAGTAGAGAATTAGGTAAGAAGATAGGAATGGTTCTAAATAAATATAACAATTTGGGAAGTAGGACCATTTTCAGGGCCGCTATACGGCCCAACCATGAAACATTTTGCATCATCCAATCATTCGTCAAACAAGAGAATTTGTTTAGTAAGGGGGGATAATTGCAGGAGATTAAGTCTTAAACTTTCAGGGAGATCTGGACTCCCAGATATTTAAGGCTTCTATCTTGCCAGGCATAATCATAACTGGATTTCAGAGTGTCAAGTAGACTGGATGCAAAGTTTATAGGGAGAGATTCCGTTTTAGAGCAATTCAACTTGTAAAATGATACGGAGGAGTATTCTTCTTATAAAGCATGCAGATGTTGAAGGGAAGTAAAAGGATTCGTGAGAGTCAGTAACATCATCTGTGAAGAGGCAGATTTTGTAAGGATGGGCAAATACAATTGGGCATGTTATTTTACAGTTGAGTCTAATGCGTTCCGCTTGGGGTTTTATCGCAAGGGCGAAAACTAAGGGGGACAGAGCGCAACCCTGACGAGTACCATTCGTGATTGAGAAAGGAGCAGAGAGCATACCACTAATAAATACTGAGGCAGACGGGGAAGAGTATAAAGCAGTGATCGAGAACAGGGCCCTGCCATTAATCCTAAATTAAAGTAACACTGCTCGTAAGTAGCCCCAGTGTAGCCTATCAAATGCCATCTCTGCATCCAGAGAAAGCATCAGAAGAGTTTCCGTTGAGGCAGAGAAGACATCCACAATATCAATCACCCTCCTAGTATTATCCAGGGCCTGACGTCCTCGAACAAATCCCACCTGGTCCCGATGGATTAGGGATGGTAATAGAGGATTGAGCCTATTAGCTATAAGTTTAGCATATATTTTAATATCTGTATTCAGGAGAGCATTCGGACGGTAATTAGCCAAGATGGAGGGATTCTTCCCTGGTTTGGGGAACGCTACAATACGTGCTTTAAGCATTTCCTGGGGAAAAGCACCTCCAGTAGAAGCTTCACCAAATACAGACCTTAAAAGCGGTGAAACATCCATAAAACTTTTATGAAAACCATTAGAGTAGCCATCAGGACCAGGTGCCTTATCCTCCGGAAGACTACTAATCACCTCTTTCATTTCCTCAGTAGTCCAGGGGGCTTCTAATGATTGGAGGATAGAAACATCTGAAGAGGGAAGATTAACAACCTTTAGAAAGGTTGTGAATACTTCATCTGTGGGCTCAATGTATCATTATTCAAGTTATATAAAGCAGAGTAATAATCGGCAAAGGCATTAGCGATGTCTAGGGGGTCTGAGACTTTCACTCCTTTTGAATTCGTAACCTCTCTTATACGCTCTTTAGCAATTTTACCTCTCAACTTCCTGGCCAGCATCCTAACCGCCCTGTCCCCTTGAACATAAAATTTCTGTTTAAGTTTAAAAAGGTTTTTGCGGCCATCCTTCAGAGTCAAAATGTTCCATTCTTCTCTAGATTTAAGAAGTTCTCTGTGAACCGACTTATTAGAAGGGGAAAACTTAAGTTTGGATTCTTGGACTTCTAAACGGGTTTCAATATCAGTTGGAGTTTTCTCAATGCCCTGCTATGGCATGCAGCTGCTTGTATTATAGAACCCCATACCACCGCTTTCAAAGTGCACCAATGATTAAATACGGATGTATCAGATGGGTCATTAGTATCTAAGTATAGAGAAAGATTGAGAAATGCTAGTTCTGGACTCAAATCAGCTAAAAAGGTACTCGCCAAGGCGCCAATGTCTAGGAGAATGTTTCACATCATTTAAGTTCCATCGAAGACTTAACGCTGAATGGTCAAACCATGAGACTGGCAAGATAGAAGCCCTCCTCATCTACTGAAGAGTCCATTTATCGGAAATGGCTAAATAAATATGGGAAAAGACCTACGTACCGGGGAATAAAATGTGTAGTCTCTACAATTAGGGTTTCTTGCTCACCAAATATCATACAGATCGTATTCGGGCAGAATCCGTCTGAACGATTTGGACCGATCACCAGTAGTGGGTATCCTAGGAGGATTGCAGGGCATTGACTTATCTAAGTGAGGATCTAAAACCAAATTGAAGTCTCCCAATACTAATAACGCCCCAGAGCAGTTAGCCTGAAGGACGGTACAGAACTTTCAGATAAACAGGATCTGTTTCGTATTAGGGGCGTATACTACTGCTAACGTAACCTGTTTGTCTTCCAATTTACCAATGAGAAATAACGACCTTCAGAGTCGGTTACCTGCTTCTCTAATACAAAGTTGTAGGAGTGAGAGAGGAGAAGGGCTACCCCTGCCTTTTTCTTAGGGCCATTAGACATATAACAATAAGGGAACTTAAAATTTTAAAATTGTGAAGGGGAAGAGGAGATAAAGTGGGTTTTCTGGAGAGCTACTATATGTGCCTTGAGTTTGGAAAAGTGGCACAATGCAACTTTCCGTTTATTGGGCAAATTTAACCCTTTTACATTTAATGATCTAACATTAATCATGAGGCTCGGAAAAATATGGGCTGTTAAAATAGCTAGACTTTACACAATGACTTCTGTAAAAATGTGTACCATGGGTGAAATATAACAAACAGTTGGAGTAGGGAAATATTGAGAAGGTGTACCCAGAAATGTAACTTCAATAAATCTGGAAAAAGGGTAACAGGGAATGCAAAACAAAAAAGGAAGAAATAGAACCTGAGAGGAACACTTGCAAGGACCGCCAGCTGTGGCGGCACATGTGGGAGCGTGTGAGAGGCATCAACTTCCACCACTTAGGATCTGAACCTGAGATAACAAAGGGTGAGCAACACATATGAAACACCAGAGCTCACCTAAGCACATAATGTAACTATGGGAACTAAAATTAAGATGTGATACCACAACTCAAGGGTATCCTAACTAGTCAATAGGAATATTTACCATCCACCGCACTGTAAAATACATCAGAAAAAATCAAAACTGCGATAGACTGTGGATAGTACAGAAGATTCTGCTATTCTCATTTTAACTCTGGAAATACAAATTAATCCTAGCTCTGATTAAACAGTATAAACATCCTAATGAAACATATCTACCACAATAAACAGTGCATTAGTTCACAGCAGACCAGTCATTGGTGAGCCTGGGGCTCTTGGGAGGCTTTGAATAGATATCTTCTAATTTCCAAGCGACCATAGTGGCGCCATTGCGACGAATGAGAAGTTTAGTCGGAAAACCCCATCTATAGGTAATATCGACCTCCTGGAGGGCTATAGTGACCGGTACAAAGGACCGGCGGCAAGCTAGTGTAGAAGCCAATAAATCTCCGAAAACTTGAAGGTGTCCTAGGATGGGAGAAGCTGTATCTGAAGATCTAGACCAGAGATTTTCAACCTTTTACAACTCGCGGCACACTGAACAAGATTTAAATACTGCCAAGGCACATTCAAATATAATGGTGATGCATGGTGCAGTTGCATGTCCTAGGATGTCATGTCGCAGCTTCTGCATAGGTAACGCCTGAGCCACATCAGAGAAAGCCAGAAGAGCCCAACACTGCCCGGGCCCAAAAATAGAACCGTCTCTGCAACCACTAAACCCACCAGTATTGATCGTTCCAGGGCCTCAGTAGCAGCAAAACACTGATGGCCTGGCTGTGCTTCTATGGTGGCACACCTGGAGACTGCTCAGGGCACAATAGTGTGCCACAGCACAGTGGTTGAAAAACACTGATCTAGCAGCTCGAATCACCATTTCCTTTATGTGGTAGTAATGGAACCACATGAGGGGTGTCTCTAGGAGCATCGGAAGGTGAAGCTCTGGACTTAGGAAGGCGATGTGTACGGTCCTAGAGAAGATCTTTGACAAAGACATGTGGAATCAGCTTTTTAAAGATGTCGGTGACATAATCATCCAACTTGGAGATGGAAATGGATTCGGGAATTACACAGACTTTAACTTTGTTACGAGGTGATCTGTCCTCCAAATCTCCGACCTTACTACAAAGCGAAGCCACTTCAGTTTGGAGATCCTCGTGTTGAGTTATGAGGTCGTTATGGGTGCGGACTATTTCTTTCAAGATAATCGGTTCGATGGCCGTTATCATCGATAGATTGTTGGCAGGATTGTAAAGCAGTCTTGAATTCCATAGAAATGTCCGTTTTGAATGAGGCAAGTAGTTGTTTCATGGCTCCGATTCTTAGTGGAGCATCGTCACCCAGGTCACTCTGTGAAATAGATGGTGATGTCGTGGGTTGGAATGGAGCCGTCAACGCTGACAGTTGTTTGTGATTTTTGTCTGCGGAAGTAGAAGGCTTAAGTCCCTGTGTGGGAGACGGGTTTTTAAAAAAAAAACCTCTCTGGGTGAACTCCAGCGGGTTCCTTCTGACGTTTGGGGGGCATGATGACTTGAAGTAGGCAACAACTCAAAGAGAAAAAAAAAAAAAAGGAGTAAGGCAGCTTGGGCGTAGGTAGAACTAAAATCAGAACAGATCCTTGCTAGAAAATCCTCAGTTCATTTGCAATCGAGTAGAGAGTGGTGGGGAAGGAAGGATGTATTTAAAGCACGGGTGGAGCCTGGGTGTAGATGTGCTCCATTGGCTGGCGTAAGCTGCAAAGCGTAAGACACGGACGTATGCAGTAGACAGAAATTATGTCTCCATGCCACAGGTAAAGAAACATGACAAATGCTGTCAGATTTCTGGTGATCAATGACCTGTAATAGCAGCTATTGGACACAAGGAGGAGCTCTCGTAATACCAACACTGCTGAACAATGTAATCCAAGTGGGAAAGTAACAAGAAGGGCAGTGCAAAGTGGGCTGAGAAAATGAGTAGCAAAACATTGTCTTCTTCCACAACTCACAGACCCCCTGGAGGATATGGTAGCAGCAAGCCACACAATGGGTGATAGCAAGGTGGTATGGTGGTATTAGCCCTCAGTTACTTCTACCCACTGCCAATAACTTTCTGGGCACCCTGACCTTGGGCCCCCTTGCTGCTGCAGGCGGGCTGGAGGCGCCGGTCACGGACCTGCCGGTGAACAGGCACCTCTAGAGACCTCAGTAGTCTTATTAAAGACGGCTGCAGGGAGCGGAAGACACGCTCCAAGGAGGGGAGAGAGCCGCACAGGCCAGCTCACTCGGTGCAGGCAGCGGTGAGCGGTGTTCCCGGGCGGCAGCAGGCAGATGATCCCGGCGCTGGTAGAGAGGGAGAGGAGGTCAGAGGTGAGGAGCGGGAGACACGGGACCCGAACTTCCGGTCCGCGGTCCCCAGGAGTTCGCGCCGGCAACTTCGGGGAGTCCGGCCCCCGGCTTCTGGAGGGCAGGTAGGCCGGACACCATAGGAGACGTAATCGGCGGATCCCGGAGCTAGCAACCACATCAACCGGGAGAGGGCAGGTGGGAGAGATGATGGGGATGGAGAGAAAGGTATATTTGCCCCACAAAGAAGCCAGAGCACAGGCTGAGCACATCCTCTCGCTGAGCCTGTCAAGCCACGCCCCCAATATTTACTGTACATTTCTTAACATGACAGGTAACTTCCATGCAGTTCCTTCATCTTTATTCTAAAATAAAATAAATCTATTTAAAAATTATATACCCAAAAATCTCATGCAATATACTTGTAAAGTACAAGTACAGATGTGTCCTCTTACATCTTTGCGCTATAAGTTGCGTTAAACATAATGTGTGAGTGCCATGTGACTCCGTAGCTCCGAGCATCTTTTTTGGCGCTTTTTACCGCAAAAATGTGTTTTAAATTAAATATAATGCAATAGGATGCACGAGCAGCTTCTACTGAGTAAAATGACATGCAGCATACCTATATTTTGTGTGTGACTGCGACTGTATTTGCATACAAAATGCTATGCTTCAGTGTTTTCCTGGAAAACTGTAACGTGGTATTTCAGATGCAGATACAGCCGCTGTTGCACAAAGAATATAGACATGCTGCATATCATTTTAATCAGCAGAAGCCTGCTTCTGCGTCCTATTACATTGCGACTTCACGGGGGGGGAGCAAAAATACCACACTCGGCGCTACAGAGTCCTATCACGTCATGGCGTGACTTTTAGGGCTGTTTAGTGTGACTGTGGCATGGATGTAAAAGGACACATCTGTAATTTAGACTTCTCTGTTTAAAAAAATGTTAAAAATAAAAAAAGATCTAAACGCCATTTTTTTTCTTTACCATACTGCGCCTTTAATGGTAGAAGTATTTTATAACAATGACTCATGAGCACGCAGAATGTAATTTAGCAAAATATGAAGCTGTCTGTTCGTGACAAATGAGAAAAAAAAAAGACAACTTAATGCGCAACTAATTCATCTGAATGGCACGATCTGTGCCAATAGGCAGATATCCCAGTCCACCAGGTACACAGCAACTTGCACAAGCAGCAGTTTGTAGTTTGTGATTACAGACTTATTTACTGCTGATGTGACCTGGCATGCCATATGAATAATTAAACGGTGTTTGTTCACTGAACATATACATAGAAATATAGCATAATAAATATATAAATTAATGAATCAGCAGAGTCATATATGACAATGCATCAGTTTCCTCTTCTTACATTAGCTTCACATCTCCTGCAGGATTAATAAACCTCTTCTCAGGTACTGAAAAATATATCCAGTCTGTAATATAAGTCTGTTTCATGCCGCAATAGTAACCTCTCTTGATTTACAGTTCAATCTCTATGAAAAACCTGACTGACCTAATTCTAATTCAATTTTTTGTGCTCTGGAGGAGAGAAAACGAGTCTCCTGCAGTGATACAATATTACATCCTTGTGATTTGGGGTGTTTTAAAGCCTCAAATCTCCTTAGGAGACAATCTGTCTATCTTGTTTTGTTGTGTATTTATAGAGCAAGGTAAAGAGGTGATCACACTAGAAAGACAGCAGAGTCACAAGCCAGCTGTGTCTCAGGAGAATTCATCTTTTTAATAAGACCTCCACGTTTACAAGCCTACTGAAACGGTGTATTAACTAAGAGTGAATAGTTCGTTTACATATTTATTACTTCCAAAATGGCTCTTTTTATAAATGTAACCCGCGCAATACAGATAGGCATCACAAATCAGTAAATCATCTATATACTGTAGGTACTTACTGTAAACAATAATATCAACGTCATATCTATGTTCAGCCCAAGCACCTAACTTGGTGGGGCTACTGCTGATCAAACCTGTTGTTCCAACACATATAAAGCGGAGGAATGGAGGCCAGGGCAATGCCTTCTACGCTTCATCATGTTCCTAATACCATTCTTGAACAATCCGTGCAGTGTGGCAGGGCACATTATTCTGCTGAAAGAGGCTATTTCCATTGGAGAAAACCATTGCCAGGAAAGTATTACCTGGCTTGCAACCATGCTTAGGTAGGTGGTACTTGGCAAATTAATATAAATATGAATAACCGGACTCGGTGTATCCCAGCAGAACTTTGCCCTAAGCCAGTGTTTTCCAAACTTTTTTGAATCACGGCGCCCTAGAATATCAGAATTTATTTCACGGCACCCCTAGGTCAAAAATTTCTTATTGAGAAATTTAGAAAGAAATATTACATTAAGTAGATCGTGTTTATATGTCATCCTTAGGGTCAGTTGTGTGGTGAGGGACAAGATTTGCTTCTGTTTGGCCACATATTTTATGACTGGCAGCCACCAGCACTGGTTTTACCTATTATATTGACCATGAATAATTTGAATTGGTCCTGGACCACCAACCCAGGGCACCCCTGCAAGTGTCCCGAGGCACCCCAGGGAGCCACGGCACACAGTTTGGGAACCTCTGCCCTAAGCAAAACAATATTTTCACTGGTTTAAAAACTTGCTTCTTCTGCAGATCTCTGTTCTGCAATATTTCAACAGCCATGAGCTCTACAGTGCATATAGCATGAACATTGGAGTGATTCAATAAGCTAGCAACGGTAGATCTTTTGTGATTTCTGCTCGCACCTCCTATGGTTGCCAGCAGAAATCAGTGTAAATACACTGCAATAGGTCATGGTCAATGACTGGGCTAACAGAATATCTTCTGGGGCCTAATTTATGGCTAATTGCATTCCCTACCAAAGGGAACTAAGTGACCTGAAATGTTGCAGAACAGATGTGCAAAATAAATCCCTTTTCTGCAGCGACGGGGGGAGGAGAGCAGTGCTGCCGGGAGCGGCGGCTGTGATGCGGAGCGGCGGGCTGCAGAGCATTACCTCTGATGGGCGACCCCGGCCGCTGCAGTTACCTCTCCCTGGCCGCCGCTGACAGGGAGAGGCAGAGAGCCGGGGGGGGCGGAGAGATGGGGGAGAGCCACGGGCAGACTTGGAGAGCAGCTGTAGCGCTGCTCTCCCCCGTCTGCCTGCGGCTCTCCCCCATCCCCCCCTTCCTCCCACAATCTCAATTCGACTTTTTTAAAAGTCAAATTGAAATGTCATTTGAATGGATCAGACTTCAACTGAATATACCCCTAAATCGGTAAATACTGTGAAGCACTATATATGTGACCATGATGCACCTAGTTTTTTAGGGTACAATCAGGGGCGTCAGAACGTTTTTAGGTTGGGGGGGCAAGATATAATCTCAATTTGGCGCCCCTAAATTGCTGAATCGCTAAAGGCCAGATCAACACTAAATTCCCACAACCATAAAAGCATACTATTGTTTTGGCTTCCTCATGTACAGATGTAGCCACACTCATCATCACGACATGGATGGCGTGCCTAGTGTACCCGCATCTATGGCGTGCACTCCATAGGCTTCAATGGTGCAATCGCCGGCTGCGACTAGTTGCAGCACGGCGTATACTGCAGCTTGCGGCGATGCGTATATCCATGCATATGCATCGCAGCAACGATGAGTATGGCTATAACCGTAATTAGTGACCAGAATGTCTGATTGTATGATGTCACTTAAGCTCTCCCATGTCACTCTAGTTTTCTACCACGTGCCCAATGTAGCAGGGAGAGTATATCAAGCACTAGCAGTGACCAGTGCAGTGCTGGCGCCGAGGTGACTGATAGTAGAGGCCGTGGAGTTACAGGGAGGGCGAGGGCAGGGGTGCTGAGGGAGAGTTAAAGGGGGGGCAGGGGTGCTGAGGGAGAGTTACTGGGAGGGCGGGGGCAGGGGTGCTGAGGGAGAGTTACTGGGAGGGCGAGGGCAGGGGTGCTGAGGGAGAGTTACTGGGAGGGCGAGGGCAGGGGTGCTGAGGGAGAGTTACAGATCTCCTCTTCTTCTCACAAAGCGATCTTCCAGGGACCTGCCAGGCACAGGACAGGTAAGTACTACCCCTGCACCCCCTCCACGCACACTACACTGCAGCCACTACCCTGAACCTGCCTCCCCCCCCATACCCCCCATAATCGGCACTAGTAAAGGGACAAATATGCGTGCGTCGAAGGCGTGCGCCACCAAAAAGGGGACGTGGTTTCGTTGAAATGGGCGTGGCTTCGCATAAAGGGCGTGGCATTGCAGGAAAAGACTACCTTATACCCCAGTTTTGCAACCTGCACGCCCAGACGTTAGCCACCACAGGAAAGAAAAATAATCCTGATTCATGCCCCTTACATTATTTGCCATTTTTCCTCCTTATAGAAATGCCCAGTATACATTATGACACATACTGCAATGGCCCTTAGACATTATGCCACACACAATAATGCACATGACACAATTTGCACACACTGTAATGCCCCCGACACATTATGCCACACACCGTAATGCCTGCGACACATTATGACAGGAATCGCATGCCCGTTATACATTATGCTACACACTGCAATGCCCCTGATACATTATAGCACATACAATGCCTGTGACACATTGACACACACCGCAATGACCCTGAGACATTATACCACATACCACAATGCCCGTGATATAGTATACAACACACCGTAATGCCTGACACATTATGACACACATCGCAATGTCCGTGATACATTATGCCACACACTGCAATGACCCTGAGACATTATACCACATATCACAATGCCCGTGATATAGTATACCATACACCGTAATGCCTATGACACATACCGCAATGCCCGTTATACCCTATGCCACACACCGCAATGCCCGTTATACATTATGCCACACCGTAATGCCTGTGACACATGACAGGAATCGCAATGCCCGTTATACATTATGCTACACACTGCAAAGCCCCTGATACATTATAGCACATACAATGTCTGTGACACAGTATGACACACACCGCAATGATCCTGAGACATTATACCACATACCACAATGCCCGTGATATAGTATACAACACACAGTAATGCCTGACACATTATGACACACACCGCAATGTCCGTGATACATTATGCCACACACCGTAATGCCCATTACACATTAAGTTCTACAGTAGGGCTTCTAATTACTTTTAAATTACCTTCTCGTTGCCAGGGGTTTCATGGTCTTGGTTCCATGCACGGTGCCAGGGATTTTCATGCTCAGGGTGTCATGCTCGTTACCAGGGGTTTCATGCACTGGGTGTCATGCTCGTTGCTAGGGGGTAGTGCTTGTTGTTAGGGCCGTGCTCCCAGTGCCACATATGCCCCCAGTGCCAGGTATATGCCCCCAGTGCCAAATATACCCCCAACCCAGTGCCACATATGCCCCCAGTGCCAGATATTCCCCCACAGTGCCAGGTATATGCCCCCAGCGCCAGATATTCCCCCACAGTGCAAGGTACATGCCCCCAGTGCTAAATATACCCCCCCAGTGCCACATATGCCCCCAGTGCCAGGTACATGCCCCCAGTGCCAAATATACCCCCCCAGTGCCACATATGCCCCCAGTGCCAGATATTCCCCCACAGTGCCAGGTACATGCCCCCAGTGCCAAATATACCCCCCCCCCCAGTGCCACATATGCCCCCAGTGACAGATATTCCCCCACAGTGCCAGGTACATGCCCCCAGTGCCAAATATACCCCCCCAGTGCCACATATGCCCCCAGTGCCAGATATTCCACCACAGTGCCAGGTACATGCCCCCAGTGCCAAATATACCCCCCCAGTGCCACATATGCCCCCAGAGCCAGATATTCCCCCACAGTGCCACATATGCCCCCTCAGTGCCTGCTCCCCCCAGTGCCAGATATTCCCCCACAGTGCCAGGTATATGCCCCCAGTGCCAGATATAACCTTACAGTGCCTGCTCCCCCCAGTGCCAGATATTCCCCCACAGTGCCAGGTATATGCTCCCAGTGCCAGATATAAACCCACAGTGCCTGCTTCCCCCCCCCTCCTTTGTGTTGGAGGGACACTGAGGGCACAGCGCGCGCCTCTCCCGTGTCCCTCCTGGCTCTTCGGCAGGTCTAATAAAGGAAGTGCCGGTTCGTGAGCCAAACAGAGCTCACGAACGGCACTTCCTTTATTAGACCGGCCGGAGAGCCAGGAGGGACACGGGAGAGGCGCGCGCGGTGCCCTCAGTGTCCCTCCAACACAGCAGCGGAGGGAAGGAGACCGCAGATTGACATACGGACGCTCGTCCGCATGTCAATCTGTGCAAAGTCAGTGGCGCCCCCGCAGCCCCTCGCCCCCAAGCCACCGCGAGGGCAGTAGTTACGCCACTGGCTGCACGGAGCGAAGGATGTAATGTGCGGTCTTTCACCTGACCGCACATCACTCCTCCGCTCCTCCTGGACATGATCGGCGCCTCTCTATGTTTGGGGGGGCGAGCTGCCCCCTTGCCCCCCCCAGTTCCGACGCCTCTGGGTACAATACAGTGACAGACAAAGCTGGGATACACCGAAAGTGAAATCCACACAGCAGATACTGGCACACACACTCACAGTGACAATTCAGATAATTTTTTTAGTGAGACAATAAAACTGTACTGGACTAGTATATGTATGTGCTGTGGCCCTTGTAGTCTTTAAGTAAAAGATTTTTTCAGGGCTGCCCAGTGCAGCCCCTCTGTTAAGTGACTTACTCAGCAACTCGAAACTGAGCTCACAGTGCCTGGTGGCGGGGTTATAGAGGAGGCCCCAATGCATCCTGGGACAGTCTGAAGCTTTAGCCTGTTGGTGCCTGGAACAAGATCCATCTCTACACCCCGATGTTTCCCTTTGGAACCAATGTACCTCGCAGAAAGAGATTTAACCATGGTAAGTCTACCATAAATCTCCTTTTGTTTATTATATACCATAAGGCAGTGGTTCCCAAACATTTTACAAGCACGGCGCCCTAGAGCATCAGAATTGTTTTCACGGCACCCCTAGGTCAAAGGCTTCTTATTGATAAATTAAGAAAGAAATATTAAATTAAGTAAATTGTGCTTATATATCACCCTTAGGGTCAATTGTGTGTGTTGAGGGACAGGATTTGCCTGTTTGTCCAAACATGTTATGATTGGCAGCCCCCAGCACTGACTTTGCCTATTACATTAACCATAAATCATTTTAATTGATCCTGGACCACCAACCCGAGGCACCGCTGCAAGTGTCCTGAGGCACCCCAGGGTGCCACGGCACACAGTTTGGGAACCACTGCCATAAGGAATGTCACTGTTTTCTTCTTTCTCGCAGCATAATTTTTTATATATATATGTACACTGATCATAATTATGGCATCGCGTAAAACACAAACACGTGAGCCACAGCCTGTGCAACTAAAGCTGCATATCTTGGCAAAATTATATATTGTATAGATATTTATGTATGCTATAAAATATCAAATAAAGAAACAATATCATATAATATATAAGGTGGTTGATGTGGGAGCATCCAAAAAAATCCACATAATAGAATTATTTACTGATTATCTTTATGCAGCTCTCTATGTATTATAGATGGAAATATTTTATTGTTTTGGTTAATATTTTCCTTTAGGATATTTTTCCTTAGTAAAATGTATGAATTGAGCTCACACACATGGCTGGGGAAAATCTAATTCTTATGCTTGCTAAGTGGCCTCCAACAATAATAGTCAAAAAAGATTAAGTATGGACCTGTACACACACACACTACTGACATGAAGTAGTACAGTATGTCAGGGGTAGGCAATCGGTGGCATTCCAGCTGTTTTACAGGTTGAGTATCCCTTATCCAAAATGCTTGGGACCACAAGTATTTTGGATATCGGATTTTTCCGTATTTTGGAATAATTGCATACCATAATGAGATATCATGGTGATGGGACCCAAGTCTAAGCACAGAATGCATTTATGTTTCATATACACCTTATACACACAGCCTGAAGGTCAATTATAGTCAATATTTTTAATAACTTTGTGCATTAAACAAAGTGTGTGTACATTCACACAATTCATTTATGTTTCATATACACACAGCCTGAAGGTCATGTAATACAATATTTTTAATAACTTTGTGTATTAAACAAAGTTTGTGTACATTGAGCCATCAGAAAACAAAGGTTTCACTATCTCAATCAAAAAATTCTGTATTTCGGAATATTCCACATTTTGGAATATTTGTATATGGGATACTCAACCTGTTTAAGTACACATCCTAGCATACCCTTTACAAGTTGTTTATACCCCAACAAAACTGTGGCAAAGCATTCTGGGATGTGCTGTTGCAAAGCAGCTGGAGTGGCCAAATGCTACCTACCCCCTGTGCTATTCTGTAGTAGAGCGTTGTTGGGAATATGTTTTGAACACTTTGCAAAAACCACAGACAAACTTTGAAAAGGTGTTGTCTTTCATTCAAGGCCTTGAGGAAAACCCAATATTTAAAGCACAATGGGCGGTATACAGTTAGACGTGGTAATTTACTGCGGCTAATTGGTTCGCTGTGGCTATACTATTAGTCCCGATGCCAGCACTTATCAGTGAAAAGTTTCACCTGCCTCATCCCCGATAAGTGACTATTTTTTATGGGGTATGTGCCGCAAAATTGCATAGGTCTGTGGCTTTTTGCCAATGAATTGGATAGGGGGGGATAAAAAAATCAGTGATAAAATGTTCACATTTTTTCGCAGCTACGTTATCATCACAGCTAATTGGATACTGACCATTAAGTCTTTCTCAAACTGAATTCTCATTAAAACAACAATACTCCATAAGTAACTAGAGCACACTGGTAAGATGACCCTCAAACTTGTGTTTCGCTGTAGCACAGGACTAGAGGACATTACCACAAACCTACCTCTATGTCTGTATGAAAAAGGCAATGACATTTTGCAAAAGGGCAAAGCAGATGTATTATATCTAAAGATCAATTGGATGGAGACAGTTCTGAGTTCTTGCTCTTTACCTCTTTCCCACTGCAGCATAGTGTAATATATAAAAGTACTCACTAATTAGCATTGTAATTGGCTCTGTGAACTGCAGCAATGTAGAAGCTCATCATTGCAGTAATCCTTATAAAGACTGTATACATATACATTATGTGTGATGTGGATGGCACATTTGCCATCTGCTGACACAAATGATGCCAGGTAGTGAGACCACAATCTGCATTAAGTGGAGAATCGGCAGCTTTAACCACACAGGTCAGGAGCCTAAATATATTCAGACATGCATTTGGAAAAAGGCTTATTTAATAAAACTAAATCTGAAAATGTAAAAAAGAAAACAAAACCACTGGTTATCTATTAGGGCTGTACAGATTTAGCCAGGCATCACAATTCAGCAGATTTTTGGGGTGATTTCATTCAATTTGTTTCCATTAACGGTAGTTAGCATTTTTTCTTAGTGCATATATTTAAGGAGTGCAGCACCAGTGCAAACAGCACAGCAGGAGCTGCTCGCTGTAATCCTTTTAGATGAAGCAAACTTCTTACATACTTCTTTCTCCAAGGAAGAAAGGGGTTAGCTCTTTCGCTTATATTAAATGCAATAATAGTAAAAGATCGAAGACTATACCCTTGGGTGCCAAAGAGATTGTTTGGAACATCAAGGGAAAGCTCAGTTTGTACAAATAGCGTCAGTAAATGGATGTCTGTATTCAGTCAGTGCAGGGGAGCTGGTCAAAGCAATTATTAGCATGTTGATGTTATGTGGGCTTGTGCCCCTTAAAGACCATTACACATAATCACTCCCTGGGGGGTCAGTCCTATCATTAGACCCACCGCCAACGCAAAAGACAATGATACAGTTTCACCACAGGGAAGCAACTGCTGGTTATTATCCAACTTTTAATTGTTCACTCCCACACATTTGAATCAGCCATTAATTCTCTGCTTGTCAAATGCTCTATCACTAACAATTAACATTTTGTAATGTCATACAAAGAGCTATAATAAAAATAAGATTTTACTCACCGATAAATCTATTTCTCGTAGTCCGTAGTGGATGCTGGGGACTCCGTAAGGACCATGGGGAATAGACTGCTCCGCAGGAGACTGGGCACATCTAAAGAAAGCTTTAGGACTATCTGGTGTGCACTGGCTCCTCCCCCTATGACCCTCCTCCAAGCCTCAGTTAGGACACTGTGCCCGGAAGAGCTGACACAATAAGAAAGGATTTTGAATCCCGGGTAAGACTCATACCAGCCACACCAAGCACACCATATAACTCGTGATAGGAACCCCGGTTAACAGTATGATAACAATGGAACCTCTGAATAGATGGTTCGCAATAACAGCCCGATTTTTGTAACAATAACTATTTACAAGTATTGCAGACAATCCGCACTTGGGATGGGCGCCCAGCATCCACTACGGACTACGAGAAATAGATTTACCGGTGAGTAAAATCTTATTTTCTCTGACGTCCTAGTGGATGCTGGGGACTCCGTAAGGACCATGGGGATTATACCAAAGCTCCCAAACGGGCAGGAGAGTGCGGATGACTCTGCAGCACCGAATGAGAGAACTCCAGGTCCTCCTCAGCCAGGGTATCAAATTTATAAAATTTTGCAAACGTGTTTGCCCCTGACCAAGTAGTAGCTCGGCCAAGTCGTAAAGCCGAGACCCCTCGGGCAGCCGCCCAATATGAGCTCACCTTCCTTGTGGAATGGGCTTTTAGAGATTTAGGCTGCGGTAGTCCCACCGCAGAATGCGCAAGCTGAATAGTGCTACAAATCCAGCGCGCTATAGTCTGCTTAGAAGCAGGAGCACCCAGCTTGTTGGGTGCATCTAGGATAAACAGCGAGTCAGTTTTTCTGACTCCAGCCGTCCTGGAAATATAATTTTTCAGGGCCCTGACTACGTCCAGTAACTTGGAATCCTCCAGGTCCCTAGTAGCCGCAGGCACCAATAATAGGTTGGTACAAGTGAAAACCTGATACCACCTTCGGGAGAAAGTGAGGACGAGTCCTCAACTCTGCCCTATCCATATGGAAAGTCAGGTAAGGGCTTTTTTATGACAAAGCCGGCAATTCTGACACATGCCTGGCCGAAGCCAGAGCCAACACATGACCACTTTTCATGTGAGATATTTCAATCCACGGTTTTAAGTGGCTCAAACCAATGTGATTCCAGGAACTCCAAAACCTCATTGAGATCCCAAGGTGCCACTGGGGCACAAAGAAGGGGCTGAATATGCAGCACTCCTTTACAACGTCTGAACTTCAGGCTGACATCCTTCCTGGCTTTGATCAGGATAAGAATGACTACTTCCGGAATGCCTTTTTCACTCAGGATCCGGTGTTCAACCGCCATGCCGTCAATGCAGTCGCGGTAAGTCTTTGAACAGACAGGGCCCCTGCTGCAGCAGATCCTGTCTGAGTGGCAGAGGCCATGGGTCCTCTGAGATCATCTCTTGAAGTTCCGGGTACCAAGCCCTTCTTGGCCAATCCGAAACAATGAGTATAGTTCTTACTCCTCTTTTTCTTATTATCCTCAGTACCTTGGGTATGAGAGGGAGAGGAGGGAACACATAAACCGACTGGTACACCCGCAGTGTCACTAGAGCGTCCACAGTGATCGCCTGAGGTTCCCTTGACCTGGCGCAATATCTTTTTTATTGAGGCGGGGCGCCATCATGTCCACCTGTGGTCTTTCCCAACGGTTTACTAGCATTTGGAAGACTTCTGGATGAAGTCCCTATTCTCCCGGGTGGAGTCTGCTGCGGAAGTCTGCTTCCCAGTTGTCCACTCCCGGAAGGAACACTGCTGCCAGTGCTACCACATGATTTTCCGCCCAACGGGGAATCCTTGTGGCTTCTGCCCTTGCCCTCCTGCTTCTTGTGCCGCCCTGCCTGTTTACATGGGCGAGCGCCGTGATGTTGTCTGATTGGAACAGTACGGCTGGTGAAGCAGGGGCCTTGTTTTGCTTAGGGCCTTGTAAATGGCTCTTATCTCCAGAAAATTTATGTTAAGTGAAAACTCCTGTTTGGACCATAGTCCTTGGAATTTTATTCCCTGTGTGACTGCACCCCAGCCCCGAAGGCTGGCATCCGTGGTCACCAGGACCCAGTCCTGTATTCCGAATCTGCGGCCCTCTAGTAGATGAGCCCTCTGCAGCCACCACCGCAGCGACACCCTGGTTCTTGCCGACCGGGTTATCCGCTGCTGTATCTGGAGATGGGACCCGGACCATTTGTCCAACAGGTCCCACTGGAAAATCCTTGCGTGGAACTTTCCGAATGGAATTGCTTCGTACGAAGCTACCATTTTTTCCCAGGACTCGTGTGCATTATTGTACCGACACCTGTCCCGGTCTTAGGAGGTTTCTGACTAGAGATGACAACTCCTCGGCTTTTTCCATTGGAAGAAACACTTTTTTCTGGTCTGTTTCCAGAATCATTCCCAGGAACAGAAGACGTGTCGTCGGGACCAGCTGTGACTTTGGAATTGAGAATCCAGTCCTGCTGTTGCAGCACTTCCCGAGAAAGTGCTACCCCCTTACCAACTGTTCCTTGGACCTCGCCTTTATCAGGAGAACGTCCAAGTACGGGATAATTAAAACTCCCTTCTTGCGAAGGAGTATCATCATTTCGGTCATTACCCTGGTTAAGACCCTCGGTGCCGTGGATAATCCAAACGGCAGCGTCTGGAACTGATAGAGACAGTCCTATACCACAACCTTGAGGTACTCCTGGTGAGGAGGGTAAATGGGGACATGCAGGTAAGTATCCTTGATGTCCAGAGAGACCCTGTAATCCCCCTCGTCCAGGTTCGCAATAATCGCCCATAGCGATTCCATCTTGCACTTGAATCTTTTGTTATATGTGTTCAAGGATTTTTTATATTTAAGATGGGTCTCACCGAACCGTCCGGTTTCGGTACCACAAACATTGTGGAAAAGTAACCCTTTTCATGTTGAAGGAGGGGTACCTTGATAATCACTTGCTGTGAATACAGTTTTTTGGATTGCCACCAACACTGCCTCCCTGGCAGAGGGAGTTGCCGGTAATGCAGATTTTAGTAAACGGCGGGGGGGGAGACGTCTCGAATTCCAGCCTGTACCTCTGAGATACTGTTTGAAGAACTCAGGGATCCACCTGTGAGAGAGCCCACTGTGCGCTGAAATTTCTGAGACGGGCCCCCACCGTACCCGGGTCCGCCTGAGCAGCCCCAGCGTCATGCTGTGGACTTACCGGACGCAGGGGAGGACTTCTGCTCCCGGGAACTAGCTGTGTGCTGCAGCTTTTTCCCTCTACCTTTTCCTCTTGGCAGAAAAGATGAGCCTCTAGCTCTCTACTTTTCTGGGCCGAAGGGACTGTACCTGATAATACAGTGCTTACTTTTGCTGTGGGGTAGCTTGTGGCAAAAGTTTTAATTTCCCAGCCGTAGCTGTGGAAACGAGGTCTGAAAGACCATCCCCAAACAGTTCCACCCCCTTCTAGGGCAAACTTCCATGTGCCGTTTTAAATCGGCATCGCCCGACCATTGCCAAGTCCATAACCCCCGTCTGGCGGCAATGGTTTTACATAGCGCTTATTAGTGATGCCAGTCGGCAAATATCCCTCTGTGCATCACGCATGTATAAGACAGCGTCTTTTATATGCTCTATTTTCAGCAAAATATTGTCCCTATCTATAGTATAACTATTATCCGACAGGGAATCTGACCTCGCAGCTGCCGCACTGCACATCCATGCCGAGGCAATAGCAGGTCTCAATATAATGCCCGTGTGTGTGTATATAGCTTTAAGGGTAGTTTTCTGCTTTCTATCAGCAGGTCCTTCAGGGCGGCCGTATCCGTGATGGTAGTGCCACCTTTTTTAATAAGCGTGTAACCGCTTTATCTACCCTAGGGGTTATTTCCCAACGTGACCTATCCTCTGGCGGAAAAGGGTACGCTGCTTAGAAATTATCAATTTCTTATCGGGGGAAGTCCACGCTTCCTCACACACCTCATATCAATTTCTCAGATGCAGGAAAACTACTGGTAGTTTTCTGTCACCAACATAATACCCTTTTTTGTGGTATCTGGGGTATTATCAGAAATGTGTAATACATTTTTCATTGCCTCAATCATGTAACGGGTGGCCCTATTGGAAGGTACACTAGTCTCATCGTCGTCGACACTGGAGTCGGTATCCGTGTCAACATCTGTGTCTGCCATCTGAGGTAGCGGCGTTTTAGAGCCCCTGATGACATGTGAGACGCTTGGACAGGCACAAGCAGAGCAGCCGGCTGTCCTATGTCGTCAAACCTTTAATGTAAGGAGTTGACACTGTCACGTAATTCCTTCCATAAGTCCATCCACACCGGTGTCGACCCCGCAGGGGGGTGACATCCCATTCACAGGCATTTGCTCCGCCTCCACATCATTATCCTCATCATACATGTCGACACAGCAGTACCGACACACAGCACACACACAGGGAATGCTCTGACAGAGGACAGGACCCCACAAAGCCCTTTGGGGAGACAGAGGGAGAGTATGCCAGCACACACCAGAGCGCTATATATCACAGGGATATCACCTATAGAGTGTGTTTTCCCTTATAGCTGCATAATATATATATACTGCGCCTAATTTGTGCCCCCCCTCTCTTTTTAACCCTTTTCTGTAGTCCAGGACTGCAGGGGAGAGCCAGGGAGCGATCCCTCCAGCAGAGCTGTGAGGGAAAATGGCGCCAGTGTGCTGAAGGAGATGGCTCCGCCCCTTTTTCGGCGGGCTTTCTCCCGCTATTTTATCGTTTCTGGCAGGGGTTAATATACACCTATATAGCCTCTGGGGCTATATATGGTGTTAGTTTTGCCAGCCAAGGTGTTATTATTGCTGCTCAGGGCGCCCCCCCCCCCCAGCGCCCTGCACCCATCAGTGACCGCAGTGTGTGGTGTGCATGAGGAGCAATGGCGCACAGCTGCAGTGCTGTGCGCTACCTTGGAGAAGACAGAAGTCTTCAGCCGCCGATTTTCCGGACCACCTTCTTGTTTCTGGCTCTGTAAGGGGGACGGCGACGCGGCTCCGGGAACGGACGACGAGGTCGGGTCCTGTGTTCGATCCCTCTGGAGCTAATGGTGTCCAGTAGCCTAAGAAGCCCAAGCTACCACCACTTAGGTAGGTTCGCTTCTTCTCCCCTTAGTCCCTCGTTGCAGTGAGTCTGTTGCCAGCAGGTCTCACTGAAAATAAAAAACCTAAACTATACTTTCTTCTAGGAGCTCAGGAGAGCCCCTAGTGTGCATCCAGCTCAGCCGGGCACAGAAATCTAACTGAGGCTTGGAGGAGGGTCATAGGGGGAGGAGCCAGTGCACACCAGATAGTCCTAAAGCTTTCTTTAGATGTGCCAAGTCTCCTGCGGAGCCGTCTATTCCCCATGGTCCTTACGGAGTCCCCAGCATCCACTAGGACGTCAGAGAAATTTAGATATTAGATATTCTGACAATAAGGTTGGGTGGAGGAACAGTTAACTGAGCTGACCCATCACCTTTTTGAAGCCTGGTAACTGCACATTGAAATAGCTTAAGGAGAAAGTGCAGCCAAGGTTATCTTTATTGTTCACCCAGCAATGCTGTGCAAAATTTGGGTATCCACATTAGGTTACATTTCTCAGCTGAGAATGAATTATTTAATTATTTCCCTAAATACACATACAGATGGGTCCACGGTTACCTTGGCTAGTTTTCTGCGCCTAGGCACAACATGACTTATTAACATAAATCCTTCATCTATTGTTCTCAGCTGCAATACAATACAGAGAACAATACAGCAGGGGATTAAGTCATTACAGCAGGGGATTAAGTCCGACTGGACAGTCTCAGTTAATCATATTAAAGCTCAAGATAAATGTGGACCCATCTGTATATGGAGCTATGTACTACTGAACGTTAACGGCTGTGCGTAAATCCTGGTTTTGCCTTGTAAATGACTGCCGCTTTAAAAATACAGGCTGACTCACCAGAATTCCCACTCAGCCTGCAGCTTGCAGGCTATTACATAGGTCACTTAGGCTCAGAAATTGGTGAAATTTGTGGTGAGGGATTTTTCTTTATAATAAAATAACTCTGACATCACATAAGCGGTTTATGATGCAAGTCAGCAGAGCCAGCCCTAGGCATAGGTAAACAAGGCAAACGCCTAGTGCATTTGGTATGCCTATGGGCACAAGCAGCTTCTGCTTATTAAAATTATATGCGGCATGCCTACATTCTGTGTGTGACTGCAGCTGTATCTCCATACGTAATGCTATGTTACAGTATATTCCTGGAAATCACTGTAACGTAGCATTTCGTATGCAGATACAGCTACAGCTGCACACAGAATATAGGCATGCCATATATAATTTTAATCAGCAGAACCTGCTTGTGTCCCTAGGCATTTCAAATGCCCTAGGCGTCTGCCTATGCCTAGGGTGTGTGACTGCAGCTGGGTGTGACTGCAGCTGTATCTCCATACGTAAAGCTATGTTACAGTGTATTCCTGGAAATTACTATAATGTAGCATTTCGTATGCAGATACAGTCACACACAGAATATAGGCATATCATTTTAATCAGCAAAAGCTGCATGTGCATCCTAGCCGCATAGTACTGCAAATAGCATGCATTTTCATAAAAAAAGCGCTAAACGTTAGCAGAGCTGCCAGCTGACTCAAGCCAGGCATCTCCTGCTGCATGGTGTATTGAGGCAAGATTTATGAGGATACATCTGTATCCAAGCAGAGGTCACAGTGTTAGTAGCCATGTGAGTGCTGTGCGCGGGTGGGTTGGTTGTGCAATAGAGTTCGGCATATGTGTAAGGGTAATTGTGTGTGTCATGTGTATAAATGCACTAATAATATGCGGCAAATGTGTAAGGGGCTCTATGTGTCATTATGTGTACAAGTGCACTAATAATGTGTGGCATATGTGAAAGGGACATTATGTGTGTCATTATGTGTATAAGGGCATTAATAATGTGCGGCATATGTGTAAGGGTCATTATTTTGTGGTATTATGTGTATAAATGCATGACTAATGTGTGGCATTATGTGTATAAGCGTATACTGTCTGGCGTACTGTATAGAAAGGGCACTACTGTGTGGTCTAATGTGAATAAAGAGCAATATGGTGTGGTGTAATGTGAATAAGGGGCAATTCAGTGTGATCTAATGGGAATAAGGGCTCTACTGTGAAGAATGACATATACAGGGGTTAAAGTGAGCCGGAACAGGGTGGAACTGCGTTCCGTCAGTTCCACTTGGAGACTGAACGCAGTTCCGCCTCCTCTGGCTCACCTCACCCCATGTGTCCCCGGCTCCACAGCAGGGAGATGACGGGCGCCCGCTGAGATTGTATTACCAGCGGGCGCCCGTTTCCCTGCACAGCGGCAGCCGGAGGCAGGAGCTCAGTACTGAGCTCCGGCTTCCGGCTCTGTCAGTGCACGCTATGGGAGAGATGTCATGACGTCTCTTACATAGTGCCGAGGAGCGGATGCCCAGAAGACAGCAGCGGTCGGACACGGAGCAGGGCTTGGTAAGTATGGTGTGTTGTGTTTGTTTGTTTTTTATTTGTGTAGCGGCGCATCTACTTGGGGCAAACTACTGGGGGGGCATTACTACTGAGGGGAAAACTACTAGGGGGCATTACTACTGAGGGGCATCTACTGGGGGGCAACTACTGGGAGGCATTACTACTGGGGGGCATCTGCTGTGGGCAAACTACTGGGGGGCATTATTACTGGGGGCAAGCTACTGGGGGCCAACTACACGGCGGGCAACTACAGGAGGGCATTACTACTGGGGGCATAACTATAGGGGCATTACTACTGGGGGCGTAACTATAGGGGCATTACTACTTGGGGGCTAAACTACTTGGGGGCTAAACTACTTGGGGGCTAAACTACTTGGGGGCTAAACTACTTGGGGGCTAAACTACAGGGGCTAAATGACTGGGGGCATTACTACAGGCAACATTACTGGGGGCAATATTAAACAGGGGCATTACCATTAAGGGCATTACTAATGAGGGCATTGTAAAGAGGGCCCTTCATAAAGGGCATCACTCCTGGGGACATAAGGGGCACTACTATTGCAGGCATTGCATAAGGGGCACCACTACTATGGGCTCTATATAAGGGGGACTACCACTACAGTGGACATTGCATAAGGAGCACTACTACTGTGGGCATTGTATGTATTATGGGGTGCTACTACTGTGGGCATTATTACTATTGTGTAACATGCCCCTTTCTTTTTGAGACCACTCCCCTTTTTTGCGGCAATACCTTTGTTACAGTGGCGCCATGGGGAGGGGAGGGGAGTGAGTTCCACCACCTCTCTAGGACCACTTTAAGCACTGGACGTATATAAGGTAAAGTGGTACTACTGTGTGATGTAACGTGAATAAGGGACACTATCGCATGATAAAATGTAAATAAAGTTGCACTTCTGTGTAGCATAATTTGAATTGGGGGTACTATTGTGTGGCCATGCCCCTTCCCAGCAAGACCATGTCCCTTTTTGGACTGTGCGCCGAATGTGCACACTGTTCCTATTTAAAATATAGGGGGTAGAAGCATCAAAATGAGGACTGCTATGGGTGAGAGGTGATGGTGCTGGGAAAGGGGTGCAGGGTCAAAGGCGAAACTAGTGGCGTTGCTAGGGGGCATTACCCAAAATCTTGCCTAGGGCATCATATTGGTTAGGGCCGCCTCTGCAAGTCAGTTACATGATCAGTCTGGTTACATTTCAACCGACATCACACAACTGAATATAAGAATTCATGTGCTTCGTTAAGATGAGGTATACACTGATACGCGTTGGGCTGACATATTGGAACCTGGGTACACATTGAGCGATGTTAATTAAAGACGGAACGATCACTGTTCCGTTCTTCATTAGCATACATGGTGCCGCCAGCGATATTGTCAGGTTTGATGTGACCCACATATAGGGCATACACACTGCCTGATATGCGCTGAATTGAGTGGTCGGTCAGATCCGCCGGATAAGAGGACATATTGCTCCGTATGTACCCAGCTTTACAGTAAAACAATGACTGCTCCATACACTCACACCTAGGTCAACTTTCCATTGGGCTGAATTATCAAGCAGTGAAAAGAGTGGAGAAGTTGCCAATGGCAGCCAATCAGCAACACAGTAACATTTATTAAGTAGATTCTATAAAATGATAGGTAGAAGCTAATGTTTGTTATGGCCAATCTCTCCACTCTTCTCACTGCTCCAAAAATCAACCCCTTGGTCTTTTAGGAGTAGGTCAAACATTTGTGGCTATACATACTGTATATTAAGACAAATTATTACTTTAGTAACAAAATTAAAAGTACTTCTAAAAGCTTTAAAAAGTCACAATTTGACTTCAATATTTATCAAATATTATTATTATTTATTAGCAAGCGGAATAATCGGTTTCTACATAACTACATATGCCCGCCATGCTCTTCAAAGACTCCTGTAGTGCCATGTAAGGAGGAAAGAGCTTCTAGAACGAAACAAATAAATGGCGACTAACAGCTAGGAAGATTCGCTTTACAGAAATGCAGAGTAGTTCCTTACTGGAAAGTGTAAGTGATGCTGTAGCAACTCAGCTTTCTCATTGCTATCAGAACATATCACTACAGATGGGTCCACATACATCTAGCCTCAACCTGCACCAAATAGCCCCCTGTAGCACACCATGGACTTTGCTACTTAGCCGTGCCAAAAAAAACCTAATCCTACTGTAGTACACTATGGGCCTGATTGCGTTGTGGTTGGAGTTGCTATGGCTGCTGCTCACATGGAAGCAGCAGTAATTGCACTGATCTGTTAATGCAGCAGGAGGCGTCCTAGGACACAGCATCAGATCACCTGCCACACCATAAGGGCGTGCATGCCGGCCAGCACATCCACCACAAAAAGAGGCCAGGAAACATCAGTCTAATTAAAATCCAAATGTATTCGAAAAAAGCTTTAAAACGTTCTGGTGCTCTTACATGCTCATCCCCATCACCGGTATGCTTACAGGATGATGGCAACATAACCAGGTTGCAGTAAACATTACATGAGCACCAAAGTAATATAAACCTAATATTGGCTCACACAATATATAGTCAATTTTATTAGACTCCTAACAACGAACCTACTATTCAAAATTGCTTAGTCATTAAGTTGGTGCATTTTAATTAGAGGGGGAGAAAGACGATTCCTCTCATGAAAAGAGATTTAGGATTTACAATCTTAATATATTGGTGCCTCTTGGATTTAAGGTCATGATGGTATCGCTTTTCCTGAATGATTGGTATCTTATATAGCTATAGGTTTAAACATTTTAATTTGATCATTATTATGTTAATGAAATGAACTATTTTATCCTAGCTGTACTCACATTGTTTTTACTTGTAAAACTGGAGCTGTGTAAAGGGAATGAAATCAAAACTATAAACCAAAAGGATGACTTGTCCTCTGAGATCTGTCTCTTGAGGTGATGAGCAGCTTTAACTAAAGTTCTGCATAATGCAGTATATTTGTTATTTGTGTTTTTAATAGAGCCACCTGATCTAGTGAGAGTGAGGAGAGACAATAATCCAAATGAAACGGCAAAAATAATATTTTACTCACCGGTAAATCTGTTTCTCGTAGTCCGTAGTGGATGCTGGGACTCCGTAAGGACCATGGGGGAATAGCGGCTCCGCAGGAGACTGGGCACAACTAAAGAAAGCTTTAGGACTACCTGGTGTGCACTGGCTCCTCCCTCTATGACCCTCCTCCAGACCTCAGTTAGGATACTGTGCCCGGAAGAGCTGACACAATAAGGAAGGATTTTGAATCCCGGGTAAGACTCATACCAGCCACACCAATCACACCGTATAACTCGTGATACTATACCCAGTTAACAGTATGAAATATAACTGAGCCTCTCAACGGATGGCTCAACAATAACCCTTTAGTTAACAATAACTATATACAAGTATTGCAGACAATCCGCACTTGGGATGGGCGCCCAGCATCCACTACGGACTACGAGAAATAGATTTACCGGTGAGTAAAATCTTATTTTCTCTGACGTCCTAAGTGGATGCTGGGACTCCGTAAGGACCATGGGGATTATACCAAAGCTCCCAAACGGGCGGGAGAGTGCGGATGACTCTGCAGCACCGAATGGGCAAACTCTAGGTCCTCCTCAGCCAGGGTGTCAAACTTGTAGAATTTAGCAAATATGTTTGACCCCCCGACCAAGTAGCTGCTCGGCAAAGTTGTAAAGCCGAGACCCCTCGGGCAGCCGCCCAAGAAGAGCCCACCTTCCTCGTGGAATGGGCTTTCACTGATTTAGGATGCGGCAGTCCAGCCGCAGAATATGCAAGCTGAATCGTACTACAGATCCAGCGAGCAATAGTCTGCTTTGAAGCAGGTGCACCCAACTTGTTGGGCGCATACAGGATAAATAGCGAGTCAGTCTTTCTGACTCCAGCTGTCCTGGAAACATAGATTTTCAGGGCCCTGACTACGTCCAACAACTTGGAAGCCTCCAAGTCATTTGTAGCCGCAGGCACCACGATAGGTTGGTTCAGATGAAAAGCGGATACCACTTTAGGAAGAAACTGGGGACGAGTCCTCAATTCTACCCTATCCATATGGAAAATCAGATAAGGGCTTTTACATGACAAAGCCGCCAATTCTGATACACGCTTGGCCGAAGCCAAGGCCCACAACATGACCACTTTCCACGTGAGATATTTCAATTCCACAGTTTTAAGTGGCTCAAACCAATGTGACTTTAGGAAATCCAACACCACGTTGAGATCCCAAGGTGCCACTGGAGGCACAAAAGGGGGCTGAATATGCAGCACTCCCTTAACAAAAGTCTGAACTTCAGGTAGTGAAGCCAGTTCTCTGGAAGAAAATCGATAGAGCCGAAATCTGGACCTTAATGGAACCCAATTTTAGGCCCATAGTCACCCCTGACTGTAGGAAGTGCAGAAAACGGCCCAGCTGAAATTCCTCCGTTGGGGCCTTCCTGGCCTCACACCACGCAACATATTTTCGCCATATGCGGTGATAATGGTTTGCGGTTACTTCTTTCCTAGCTTTAATCAGCGTAGGAATGACTTCCTCCGGAATGCCCTTTTCCTTCAGGATCCGGTGTTCAACCGCCATGCCGTCAAACGCAGCCGCGGTAAGTCTTGGAACAGACAGGGCCCCTGCTGCAGCAGGTCCTGTCTGAGCGGCAGAGACCATGGGTCCTCTGACATCATTTCTTGAAGTTCCGGGTACCAAGCTCTTCTTGGCCAATCCGGAACAATGAGTATAGTTCTTACTCCTCTTCTCCTTATTATCCTCAGTACCTTTGGTATGAGAGGAAGAGGAGGGAACACATAAACCGACCGGTACACCCACGGTGTCACTAGAGCATCCACAGCTATCGCCTGCGGGTCTCTTGACCTGGCGCAATATCTTTCTAGCTTTTTGTTTAGGCGGGACGCCATCATGTCCACCTGTGGCCTTTCCCAATGGTTTACAATCAGTTGGAAGACTTCTGGATGAAGTCCCCACTCTCCCGGGTGGAGGTCGTGCCTGCTGAGGAAGTCTGCTTCCCAGTTGTCCACTCCCGGAATGAACACTGCTGACAGTGCTAACACGTGATTTTCCGCCCATCGGAGAATCCTTGTGGCTTCTGCCATCGCCGTCCTGCTTCTCGTGCCGCCCTGTCGGTTTACATGGGCGACCGCCGTGATGTTGTCTGACTGGATCAGTACCGGCTGGTTTTGAAGCAGGGGTTTTGCCTGACTTAGGGCATTGTAAATGGCCCTCAGCTCCAGAATATTTATGTGCAGGGAAGTCTCCTGACTTGACCATAGTCCTTGGAAGTTTCTTCCCTGTGTGACTGCCCCCCAGCCTCGAAGGCTGGCATCCGTGGTCACCAGGACCCAGTCCTGTATGCCGAATCTGCGGCCCTCTTGAAGATGAGCACTCTGCAGCCACCACAGCAGAGACACCCTGGTCCTTGGAGACAGGGTTATCAGCCGATGCATCTGAAGATGCGATCCGGACTACTTGTCCAACAGGTCCCACTGAAAGGTTCTTGCATGGAACCTGCCGAATGGAATTGCTTCGTAGGAAGCTACCATCTTTCCCAGGATCCGCGTGCAGTGATGCACCGACACCTGTTTTGGTTTTAGGAGGCCTCTGACTAGAGATGACAGCTCCTTGGCCTTCTCCTCCGGGAGAAACACTTTTTTCTGTTCTGTGTCCAGAACCATCCCCAGGAACAGTAGACGTGTCGTAGGGACCAGCTGTGACTTTGGAATATTTAGAATCCAGCCGTGCTGTTGTAGCACCTCCCGAGATAGTGCTACCCCGACCAACAACTACTCCCTGGACCTCGCCTTTATCAGGAGATCGTCCAATTACGGGATAATTAAAACTCCCTTCTTTCGAAGGAGTATCACCATTTCGGCCATTACCTTGGTAAAGACCCTCAGAGCCGTGGATAGACCGAACGGCAACGTCTGGAATTGGTAATGACAATCCTGTACCACAAATCTGAGGTACTCCTGGTGAGGATGGTAAATGGGGACATGCAGGTAAGCATCCTTGATGTCCAGTGATACCATGTAATCCCCCTCGTCCAGGCTTGCAATAACCGCCCTGAGCGATTCCATCTTGAACTTGAATTTTTTTATATACGTGTTCAAGGATTTCAAATTTAAAATGGGTCTCACCGAACCGTCCGGTTTCGGTACCACAAACATTGTGGAATAGTAACCCCGTCCTTGTTGAAGTAGGGGCACCTTTACTATCACCTGCTGGGAATACAGCTTGTGAATTGCCTCTAACACTGCCTCCCTGCCTGAGGGAGTTGTTGGCAAGGCAAATTTGAGGAGCTTGTACCCCTGAGATACTACTTGAAAGATCCAGGGATCCACCCGTGAGCGAGCCCACTGATCGCTGAAATTATTGAGACGGGCCCCCACCGTACCTGGCTCCGCCTGTGGAGCCCCAGCGTCATGCTGTGGACTTAGAGGAAGCGGGGGAGGACTTTTGCTCCTGGGAACTGGCTGTATGCTGCAGCTTTTTCTCTCTACCTCTGCCTCTGGGCAGAAAGGACGCGCCTTTAACACGCTTGCCCTTATTGGGCCGAAAGGACTGTACCTGATAATATGGTGCTTTCTTTGGCTGTGAAGGAACATGGGGTAAAAATGTAGACTTCCCAGCTGTTGCTGTGGAAACGAGGTCCGAGAGACCATCCCCGCACAACTCCTCACCCTTATAAGGCAAAACTTCCATGTGCCTTTTAGAATCTGCATCTTCTGTCCACTGCCGAGTCCATAACCCTCTCCTGGCAGAAATGGACATTGCACTTATTTTAGATGCCAGCCGGCAAATATCCCTCTGTGCATCCCTCATGTATAAGAGTGCGTTTTTAATATGCTTTACGGTTAGCAATATAGTGTCCCTGTCTAGGGTATCAATATTTTCCGACAGGGAATCTGACCACGCAGCTGCAGCACTGCACATCCATGCTGAAGCAATAGCTGGTCAGTATAACACCTGTGTGTGTATATATAGACTTCAGGATAGCCTCCTGCTTTCTATCAGCAGATTCCTTCAGGGCGGCCGTATCCGGAGACGGTAGTGCCACCTTCTTTGACAAGCGTGTGAGCGCTTTATCTACCCTAGGGGATGTTTCCCAACGTGACCTATCCTCTGGCGGGAAAGGGTACGCCATTAGTAACCTCTTAGAAATTACCAGTTTCTTATCAGGGGAAGCCCACGCTTCTTCACACACTTCATTTAATTCCTCAGATGGAGGAAAAACAACTGGTAGTTTTTTCTCTCCAAACATAATACCCTTTTTTGTGGTACCCGGGGTAACATCAGAAATATGCAACACATTTTTCATTGCCTCAATCATATAACGTGTGGCCCTATTGGAAGATACATTAGTCTCATCGTCGTCGACACTGGATTCAGTATCCGTGTCGACATCTGTGTCTGCCATCTGAGGTAGCGGGCGTTTTAGAGCCCCTGATGGCTTTTGAGACGCCTGGGCAGGCACAGGCTGAGAAGCCGGCTGTCCCATATTTGGTATGTCGTCAAACCTTTTATGCAAGGATTCGACGCTGTCGCGTAATTCCTTCCACAGAACCATCCACTCAGGTGTCGACCCCGCAGGGGGTGACATCACATTTAACGGCATCTGCTCCGCCTCCACATAAGCCTCCTCATCAAACATGTCGACACAGCCGTACAGACACACCGCATACACACAGGGAATGCTCTGACAGAGGACAGGACCCCACAAAGCCCTTTGGGGAGACAAAGAGAGAGTATGCCAGCACACACCAGAGCGCTATATAACACAGGGATCCCACTATAAATGAGTGTTTTTTCCCTTATAGCTGCTTATATATATATATATATATATATATATATATATATATACACTGCGCCTAAATTTAGTGCCCCCCCTCTCTTTTTTACCCTTATGTAGCTTGACACTGCAGGGGAGAGCCAGGGAGCGTCCTTCCAGCGGAGCTGTGAGGGAAAAATGGCGCCAGTGTGCTGAGGGAGATGGCCCCGCCCCTTTTCCGGCGGACTTCTCCCGCTTTTTCTGGAATTCTGGCAGGGGTATTTTTACACCTATATAGCCTTCCTGACTATATATGGTGTAGATTTGAAAGCCAAGGTGTATTATATTGCCCTCAGGGCGCCCCCCCCCCCCCAGCGCCCTGCACCCATCAGTGACCGGAGTGTGAGGTGTGCATGAGCAGCAATGGCGCACAGCTGCAGTGCTGTGCGCTACCTTGTTGAAGACAGAAGTCTTCTGCCGCCGATTTTCCGGAACACTTCTTGCTTCTGGCTCTGTAAGGGGGCCGGCGGCGCGGCTCCGGGACCGAACGATCGAGGTCGGGTCCTGTGTTCGATCCCTCTGGAGCTAATGGTGTCCAGTAGCCTAAGAAGCCCAAGCTACCACCAGTTAGGTAGGTTCGCTTCTTCTCCCCCTAGTCCCTCGCTGCAGTGAGTCTGTTGCCAGCAGATCTCACTGTAAAATAAAAAACCTAAAATATACTTTCTTTCTAGCAGCTCAGGAGAGCCCCTAGTGTGCATCCAGCTCAGCCGGGCACAAGATTCTAACTGGGGTCTGGAGGAGGGTCATAGAGGGAGGAGCCAGTGCACACCAGGTAGTCCTAAAGCTTTCTTTAGTTGTGCCCAGTCTCCTGCGGAGCCGCTATTCCCCCATGGTCCTTACGGAGTCCCAGCATCCACTTAGGACATCAGAGAAATAACTAATACACAGTAAGATAACATTTTGGTATAGCCATAACAGATCCCAAACTCATACTGAAAATATTTAAGGAGTTCTCAGACATACAGTACATGCAAGGAGACCCAAGATTATTTCTTAGCTATTCTTCAAGAAAGAGTGAAGAAAAAAAAAATGTCCTTAACCACTTTCCGGGCATTGTGGCATCAGATGCCACCATAACAGGCTGTGCCTTCCCTGACATGGTCGCATCTGATGTGACCTGTCAGAAGCTCACTGTGTGGCAGCAGGAAGATAAGATCCCTACAGTTGCTGCTTTCTGGTCCCGCCCACCCCTGCCCCCATCCGTGCCTGCCAATCACTGCTGATCATTCGGCCGACAGCACTCCCCACCCAACGGCTGCAGACATTAGCAGCTAATGTGGAAATTTTAAAAAAAAACAGCCCTCGCCTTCCCTTAGGAGCCCCTGGAGGTTGCAGAGAGGGTCACGTACAAGTAAACTGAAGTTGCGATGTTCCGCTAATATATTTCATATATATTTTATTTATATATATATATATATATTTATTTTCTATTATTATTATTCATTTATTTTTATAAAATTGTATTGAATATACTTTAAATAAAATGTTCTTAGTCTAATTCAATCATAAAAAATTCCACCAATTTCTGAGCAGTTTTTGGAAAAAATAAGAATTTACTTACCGATAATTCTATTTCTCGTAGTCCGTAGTGGATGCTGGGAACTCCGTAAGGACCATGGGGAATAGCGGCTCCGCAGGAGTCTGGGCACATCTAAAGAAAGCTTTAGGATCACCTGGTGTGCACTGGCTCCTCCCCCTATGACCCTCCTCCAAGCCTCAGTTAGGATACTGTGCCCGGACGAGCGTACACAATAAGGAAGGATTTTGAATCCCGGGTAAGACTCATACCAGCCACACCAATCACACTGTACAACTTGTGATCTGAACCCAGTTAACAGCATGATAATAGAGGAGCCTCTAGAAAAGATGGCTCACTACAGCAATAACCCGAATTTTTTGGTAACAATAATTATGTACCAGTATTGCAGACAATCCGCACTTGGGATGGGCGCCCAGCATCCACTACGGACTACGAGAAATAGAATTATCGGTAAGTAAATTCTTATTTTCTCTGACGTCCTAGTGGATGCTGGGAACTCCGTAAGGACCATGGGGATTATACCAAAGCTCCCAAACGGGCGGGAGAGTGCGGATGACTCTGCAGCACCCAATGAGAGAACTCCCAGTCCTCCTCAGCCAGGGTATCAAATTTGTAGAATTTTACAAACGTATTTGCTCCTGACCAAGTAACTGCTCGGCAAAGTTGTAAAGCCGAGACCCCTCGGGCAGCCGCCCAAGATGAGCCCACCTTCCTTGTAGAATGGGCATTTACAGATTTTGGCTGTGGCAGGCCTGCCACAGAATGTGCAAGCTGAATTGTACTACAAATCCAACGAGCAATAGTCTGCTTCGAAGCAGGAGCACCCAGCTTGTTGGGTGCATACAAGATAAACAGCGAGTCAGATTTTCTGACTCCAGCCGTCCTGGAAACATATATTTTCAGGGCCCTGACAACGTCTAGCAACTTGGAGTCCTCCAAGTCCCTAGTAGCCGCAGGCACCACAATAGGTTGGTTCAGGTGAAACGCTGACACCACCTTAGGGAGAAACTGAGGACGAGTCCTCAATTCCGCCCTGTCCGAATGGAAAATCAGATAGGGGCTTTTGCAGGATAAAGCCGCCAATTCTGACACTCGCCTGGCCGAAGCCAGGGCCAACAGCATGGCCACTTTCCATGTGAGATATTTTAAATCCACAGATTTAAGTGGTTCAAACCAATGTGATTTGAGGAACCCCAAAACTACATTGAGATCCCAAGGTGCCACTGGAGGCACAAAAGGAGGCTGTATATGCAGCACCCCCTTGACAAACGTCTGAACTTCAGGAACTGAAGCCAGTTCTTTCTGGAAGAAAATCGACAGGGCCGAAATCTGAACCTTAATGGATCCCAATTTGAGGCCCATAGACACTCCTGTTTGCAGGAAATGCAGGAATCGACCCAGTTGAAATTCCTCCGTTGGGGCCTTCCTGGCCTCGCACCACGCAACATATTTTCGCCAAATGCGGTGATAATGGTTTGCGGTTACATCCTTCCTGGCTTTGATCAGGGTAGGGATGACTTCCTCCGGAATGCCTTTTTCCTTCAGGATCCGGCGTTCAACCGCCATGCCGTCAAACGCAGCCGCGGTAAGTCTTGGAACAGACAGGGTCCTTGCTGGAGCAGGTCCCTTCTTAGAGGCAGAGGCCACGGGTCCTCTGTGAGCATCTCTTGAAGTTCCGGGTACCAAGTCCTTCTTGGCCAATCCGGAGCCACGAGTATAGTTCTTACTCCTCTCCGTCTTATAATTCTCAGAACCTTGGGTATGAGAGGCAGAGGAGGGAACACATACACTGACTGGTACACCCACGGTGTTACCAGAGCGTCCACAGCTATTGCCTGAGGGTCCCTTGACCTGGCGCAATACCTGTCCAGTTTTTTGTTGAGGCGGGACGCCATCATGTCCACCTTTGGTTTTCCCCAACGGTTTACAATCATGTGGAAGACTTCTGGATGAAGTCCCCACTCTCCCGGGTGGAGGTCGTGCCTGCTGAGGAAGTCTGCTTCCCAGTTGTCCACTCCCGGAATGAACACTGCTGACAGTGCTATCACATGATTTTCCGCCCAGCGAAGAATCCTTGCAGCTTCTGCCATTGCCCTCCTGCTTCTTGTGCCGCCCTGTCTGTTTACGTGGGCGACTGCCGTGATGTTGTCCGACTGGATCAACACCGGCTGACCTTGAAGCAGAGGTCTTGCTAGGCTTAGAGCATTGTAAATGGCCCTTAGCTCCAGGATATTTATGTGAAGTGATGTCTCCAGGCTTGACCACAAGCCCTGGAAATTCCTTCCCTGTGTGACTGCTCCCCAGCCTCGCAGGCTGGCATCCGTGGTCACCAGGACCCAGTCCTGAATGCCGAATCTGCGGCCCTCTAGAAGATGAGCACTCTGCAACCACCACAGGAGAGACACCCTTGTCTTTGGTGACAAGGTTATCCGCTGATGCATCTGAAGATGCGACCCGGACCATTTGTCTAGCAGATCCCACTGGAAAGTTCTTGCGTGGAATCTGCCGAATGGGATTGCTTCGTAGGAAGCCACCATTTTTCCCAGGACCTTTGTGCATTGATGCACTGACACTTGGCCTGGTTTTAGGAGGTTTCTGACTAGTTCGGGTAACTCCCTGGCTTTCTCCTCCAGGAGAAACACCTTTTTCTGGACTGTGTCCAGGATCATCCCTAGGAATAGAAGACGTGTCGTCGGGATCAGCTGCGATTTTGGAATATTGAGAATCCAACCGTGCTGCCGCAACACTACCTGAGATAGTGCTACCCCGACTTCCAACTGTTCCCTGGATCTTGCCCTTATCAGGAGATCGTCCAAGTAAGGGATAACTAAAACTCCCTTCCTTCGAAGGAGTATCATCATTTCGGCCATTACCTTGGTAAAGACCCGGGGTGCCGTGGACAATCCAAACGGCAGCGTCTGAAACTGATAGTGACAGTTCTGTACCACAAACCTGAGGTACCCTTGGTGAGAAGGGTAAATTGGGACATGGAGGTAAGCATCCTTGATGTCCAGAGACACCATATAATCCCCTTCTTCCAGGTTCGCAATCACTGCTCTGAGTGACTCCATCTTGAATTTGAACCTCTGTATGTAAGTGTTCAAGGATTTTAGATTTAAAATCGGTCTCACCGAGCCGTCCGGCTTCGGTACCACAAACAGCGTGGAATAATACCCCTTTCCCTGTTGCAGGAGGGGTACCTTGATTATCACCTGCTGGGAATACAGCTTGTGAATGGCTTCCAATACCGCCTCCCTGTCGGAGGGAGACATCGGTAAAGCAGACTTTAGGAAACGGCGAGGGGGAGACGTCTCGAATTCCAATTTGTACCCCTGAGATACCACCTGAAGGATCCAGGGGTCCACTTGCGAGTGAGCCCACTGCGCGCTGAAATTCTTGAGACGGGCCCCCACCGTGCCTGAGTCCGCTTGTAAAGCCCCAGCGTCATGCTGAGGACTTGGCAGAGGCGGGAGAGGGCTTCTGTTCCTGGGAACTGGCTGTTTGCTGCAGCCTTTTCCCTCTCCCTCTGCCACGGGGCAGAAAAGAGGAACCTTTTGCCCGCTTGCCCTTATGGGGCCGAAAGGACTGCGCCTGATAATACGGCGTCTTCTTATGTTGAGAGGCTACCTAGGGTAAAAATGTGGATTTCCCAGCAGTTGCCGTGGCTACCAGGTCTGATAGACCTACCCCAAATAACTCCTCCCCTTTATAAGGCAATACTTCCATATGCCTTTTGGAATCCGCATCCCCTGACCACTGTCGTGTCCATAACCCTCTTCTGGCAGAAATGGACAGCGCACTTACTCTTGATGCCAGTCGGCAGATATCCCTCTGTGCATCACGCATATATAGAAATGCATCTTTTAAATGCTCTATAGTCAGTAATATACTGTCCCTGTCTAGGGTATCAATATTGTCCGTCAGGGAATCCGACCAAGCCACCCCAGCACTGCACATACAGGCTGAGGCGATTGCTGGTCGCAGTATAACTCCCGTGTGAGTGTATATACATTTTAGTATATTTTCCTGCTTTCTGTCAGCAGGTTCCTTAAGGGCGGCCGTCTCAGGAGAGGGTAGTGCCACCTGTTTAGACAAGCGTGTGAGCGCTTTATCCACCCTAGGGGGTGTTTCCCAACGTGCCCTATCCTCTGGCGGGAAAGGGTATGATGCCAATAACCTTTTAGGAATTATCAGTTTTTTATCGGGGGAAACCCACGCTTCATCACACACTTCATTTAATTCCTCCGATGCAGGAAAAACTACAGGCAGTTTTTTCTCACCAAACATAATACCCTTTTTAGTGGTACTTGTATTATCAGAAATATGTAAAACATTTTTCATTGCCTCAATCATGTAACGTGTGGCACTACTGGAAGTCACATTCGTCTCTTCATCGTCGACACTGGAGTCAGTATCCGTGTCGGCGTCTGTGTCTGCCATCTGAGGTAACGGGCGTTTTAGAGCCCCTGATGGCCTTTGAGATGCCTGGACAGGCACAAGCTGAGTAGCCGGCTGTCTCATGTCGTCAACTGTCTTTTGTAAAGAGCTGACACTGTCACGTAATTCCTTCAATAAGCCCATCCACTCAGGTGTCGACTCCCTAGGGGGTGACATCTCTATTACAGGCAATTGCTCCGCCTCCACATCATTTTCCTCCTCAAACATGTCGACACAATCGTACCGACACACCGCACACACACAGGGAATGCTCTGATAGAGGACAGGACCCCACTAGCCCTTTGGGGAGACAGAGGGAGAGTATGCCAGCACACACCAGAGCGCTATATATACACAGGGATACCACTATATAATGTGTTTTTCCCTTTATAGCTGCTGATATTATCAAACTGCGCCAAATTAGTGCCCCCCCTCTCTTTTTTACCCTTTTCTGTAGTGCAGGACTGCAGGGGAGAGTCAGGGAGACGTCCTTCCAGCGGAGCTGTGATGGAAAATGGCGCCAGTGTGCTGAGGAGATAGGCTCCGCCCCCTTCTCGGCGGACTTTTCTCCCGCTTTTTGCTGAATTCTGGCAGGGGTTAAAATACATCCATATAGCCCTGGGGGTTATATGTGGTGTATTTTCGCCAGCCAAGGTGTTTATATTGCTGCTCAGGGCGCCCCCCCCTAGCGCCCTGCACCCTCAGTGACCGGAGTGTGAAGTGTGCCTGAGGAGCAATGGCGCACAGCTGCAGTGCTGTGCGCTACCTTGTTGAAGACTGATGTCTTCTGCCGCCGATTTTCCGGACCTCTTCTTGCTTCTGGCTCTGTAAGGGGGCCGGCGGCGCGGCTCTGGGACCGGACGCCGAGGCTGGGCCTGTGTTCGGTCCCTCTGGAGCTAATGGTGTCCAGTAGCCAAGAAGCCCATGCTGGCTGCAAGCAGGCAGGTTCGCTTCTTCTCCCCTTAGTCCCTCGATGCAGTGAGCCTGTTGCCAGCAGGTCTCACTAAAAATAAGAAACCTAAAACTAACTTTTTCTAAGAAGCTCAGGAGAGCCCCCTAGATTGCACCCTGCTCGGTCGGGCACAAAAATCTAACTGAGGCTTGGAGGAGGGTCATAGGGGGAGGAGCCAGTGCACACCAGGTAGTCCTAAAGCTTTACTTTTGTGCCCAGTCTCCTGCGGAGCCGCTATTCCCCATGGTCCTTACGGAGTTCCCAGCATCCACTAGGACGTCAGAGAAAATAAGAATTTACTCACCGGTAATTCTATTTCTCGTAGTCCGTAGTGGATGCTGGGAACTCCGTAAGGACCATGGGGAATAGCGGGCTCCGAAGGAGGCTGGGCACTCTAGAAAGATCTTAGACTACCTGGTGTGCACTGGCTCCTCCCACTATGACCCTCCTCCAAGCCTCAGTTAGGTACTGTGCCCGGACGAGCGTACACAATAAGGAATGATTTTGAATCCCGGGTAAGACTCATACCAGCCACACCAATCACACCGTACAACTCGTGATATGAAACACAGTTAACAGCATGAAATAATAGAGCCTCTCAACAGATGGCTCAACAATAACCCGATTTAGTTAACAATAACTATGTACAAGTATTGCAGATAAACCGCACTTGGGATGGGCGCCCAGCATCCACTACGGACTACGAGAAATAGAATTACCGGTAAGTAAATTCTTATTTTCTCTGACGTCCTAGTGGATGCTGGGAACTCCGTAAGGACCATGGGGATTATACCAAAGCTCCCAAACGGGCGGGAGAGTGCGGATGACTCTGCAGCACCGAATGAGAGAACTCCAGGTCCTCCTCAGCCAGGGTATCAAATTTATAGAATTTTGCAAACGTGTTTGCCCCTGACCAAGTAGCAGCTCGGCAAAGTTGTAAAGCCGAGACCCCTCGGGCAGCCGCCCAAGATGAGCCCACCTTCCTTGTGGAATGGGTATTGACAGATTTTGGCTGTGGCAGGCCTGCCACAGTATGTGCAAGCTGAATTGTACTACAAATCCAACGAGCAATAGTCTGCTTAGAAGCCGGAGCACCCAGCTTGTTGGGTGCATACAGGATAAACAGCAAGTCAGATTTTCTGACTCCAGCCGTTCTGGAAACATATTTTCAGTGCCCTGACAACGTCTAGCAACTTGGAGTCCTCCAAGTCCCTAGTAGCCGCAGGCACCACAATAGGCTGGTTCAGGTGAAACGCTGACACCACCTTTGGGAGAAACTGGGGACGAGTCCTCAATTCTGCCCTATCCATATGGAAAATCAAATAAGGGCTTTTACAAGACAAAGCCGCCAATTCTGATACTCGCCTGGCAGAAGCCAAGGCCAATAACATAACCACCTTCCACGTGAGATATTTCAGATCCACGGTTTTTAGTGGTTTAAACCAATGTGATTTTAAGAAACTCAACACCACGTTGAGATCCCAAGGTGCCACGGGGGGCACAAACGGGGGCTGAATATGCAGCACTCCTTTAACAAATGTCTGAACTTCAGGTACTGAAGCTAGTTCTTTTTGAAAGAAAATTGACAGAGCCGAGATCTGTACCTTAATGGAGCCCAGTTTTAGGCCCATATTCACTCCTGCTTGCAGGAAATGCAGAAATCGACCTAGTTGAAATTCCTCCGTTGGGGCCTTTTCGGCCTCACACCATGCAACATACCTCCGCCATATGCGGTGATAATGAGTTGCTGTGACCTCTTTCCTGGCTTTAATAAGCGTAGGAATGACTTCCTCCGGAATGCCCTTTTCCTTCAGGATCCGGCGTTCAACCGCCATGCCGTCAAACGCAGCCGCGGTAAGTCTTGTAACAGACAGGGGCCCTGCTGCAGCAGGTCTTGTCTGAGCGGCAGAGACCACGGGTCCTCTGAGATCATCTCTTGAAGTTCCGGGTACCACGCTCTTCTCGGCCAATCCGGAACGACGAGAATTGTGTTTACTCCTCGCTTTCTTATTATTCTCAATACCTTTGGTATGAGAGGTAGAGGAGGGAACACAAACTGACCGGTACACCCACGGTGTCACTAGAGCGTCCACAGCTATCGCCTGAGGGTCTCTTGACCTGGCGCAATACTTCTCTAGTTTTTTGTTTAGGCGGGACGCCATCATGTCCACCTGTGGACGACCCCATTGATTTACAATCATTTGGAAGACTTCTGGATGAAGTCCCCACTCTCCCGGGTGGAGGTCGTGCCTGCTGAGAAAGTCTGCTTCCCAGTTGTCCACTCCCGGGATGAACACTGCTGACAGTGCTAGTACATGATTCTCCGCCCATCTGAGAATTTTTGTGGCTTCTGCCATCACCGTCCTGCTTCTTGTGCCGCCCTGTCGATTCACATGGGCGACTGCCGTGATGTTGTCTGACTGGATCAGCACCGGCTGGTGTAGGAGCAGGGATTTTGCTTGACTTAGGGCATTGTAAATGGCCCTTAGTTCCAGAATATTTATGTGAAGGGCAGTCTCCTGACTTGACCATAGTCCTTAGAAATTTCTTCCCTTTGTGACTGCCCCCCAGCCTCGTAGGCTGGCATCCGTGGTCACCAGGACCCAGTCCTGTATGCCGAATCTGCGGCCCTCCAGAAGATGAGCACTGTGCAGCCACCACAGAAGAGACACCCTGGTTCGTGGAGACAGGGTTATTAAACGATGCATCTGAAGATGCGATCCGGACCACTTGTCCAACAGGTCCCACTGAAAAATTCTGGCATGGAACCTGCCGAATGGAATTGCTTCGTAAGAAGCTACCATCTTTCCCAGGACCCGCGTGCAGTGATGCACCGATACCTGTTTTGGTTTTAGGAGGTCTCTGACTAGAGAAGACAACTCACTGGCTTTCTCCTCCGGGAGAAACACTTTTTTCTGTGCAGTGTCCAGAATCATTCCCAGGAACATTAGATGTGTCGTGGGGACCAGCTGTGACTTTGGGATATGCAGAATCCAGCCGTGCTGGCTCAGCACTTCCTGAGATAGTGCTACTCCCACCAACAACTGTTCCTTGGATCGTGCCTTTATAAGGAGATCGTCCAAGTATGGGATAATTAAAACTCCCTTTTTTCGAAGGAGTATCATCATTTCCGCCATAACCTTGGTAAATACCCTCGGTGCCGTGGAGAGTCCAAACGGCAGCGTCTGGAATTGGTAATGGCAATCCTGTACCACAAATCTGAGGTACTCCTGGTGAGAATTGTAAATGGGGACATGCAGGTAAGCATCCTTGATGTCCAAGGATACCATGTAATCCCCCTCGTCCAGGCTTGCAATAACCGCCCTGAGCGATTCCATCTTGAACTTGAATTTTTTTATGTATGTGTTCAAGGATTTCAAATTTAAAATGGGTCTCACCGAACCGTCCGGTTTCGGCACCACAAATAGTGTGGAATAGTAACCCCGGCCTTGTTGAAGTAGGGGTACCTTGATTATCACCTGCTGGGAATACAGCTTGTGAATCGCTGCTAGCACCGCCTCCCTGTCTGAGGGAGCAACCGGCAAGGTGGATTTTAGGAAACGGCGGGGTGGAGTCGCCTCGAATTCCAGCCTGTATCCCTGAGATACTATTTGAAGGATCCAGGGATCCACCTGTGAGCGAGCCCACTGATCGCTGAAATTCCTGAGGCGGGCCCCCACCGTACCTGGCTCCGCCTGTGGAGCCCCACCGTCATGCGGCGGACTTGGAAGAGGAAGCGGGGGAGGACTTTTGTTCCTGGGAACCTGCTGTTTGCTGCAGCCTTTTTCCCCTGCCTCTGCCTCTGGACAGAAAAGACCCTCCTTTTCCCCGCTTGTTTTTCTGGGAGCGAAAGGACTGAACCTGATAAAATGGCGCCTTCTTAGGCTGTGAGGGGACATGGGGTAAAAATGCTGACTTCCCAGACGTTGCTGTGGAAACTAGGTCGGAGAGACCATCCCCAAATAATGCCTCCCCCTTATAAGGCAAAACTTCCATGTGCCTTTTGGAATCTGCATCTCCAGTCCACTGGCGAGTCCATAAGCATCTCCTAGCAGAGATGGATAATGCACTTACTTTAGATGCCAGCCGGCAGATTTCCCTCTGTGCATCTCTCATGTATAAGACTGAGTCTTTGATATGGTCAATTGTTAGCAGGATCGTGTCTCTGTCTAACGTGTCAATATTTTCTGACAGTTTATGTGACCACGCACCGGCAGCACTGCACATCCATGCTGACGCAATAGCTGGTCTGAGTATAATGCCTGAGTGTGTATATACAGACTTCAGGATCGCCTCCTGCTTTCTATCAGCAGGTTCCTTAAGGGCGGCCGTATCCTGGGACGGTAGTGCCACCTTTTTAGACAAACGTGTGAGCGCTTTATCCACCCTCGGGGGTGTTTCCCAACGTAACCTATCCTCTGGCGGGAAAGGGAACGCCATTAGTAGCTTCTTAGGAATTACCAATTTCTTATCAGGGGAAGCCCACGCTTCTTCACACACTTCATTTAATTCATCTGACGGGGGAAAAACTACAGGTAGTTTTTTCTCCCCAAACATAATACCCTTTTTTGTGGTACCTGGATGTAAATCAGAAATATTTAACACCTCTTTCATTGCCTCAATCATGCAGTGAATGGCCTTAACGGGCATTAAATTTGACTCATCGTCGTCGACACTGGTGTCAGTATCCGTGTCGACATCTACTTGTGCCACCTGAGATAGCGGGCGTTTCAGAGCCCCTGATGACTTTTGAGACACCTGGACAGGCACGAGCTGAAGACTCGGCTGTCCCACAGTCGGCATGTCGTCAAATTTTTTATGTAAGGAGTCTATACGTGCACTCATTTCCTGCCATAATACCATCCACTCAGGTGTCTGACCCCCAGGGGGTGACATCCCTGCTAAAGGCATCTGCTCCCCCTCCACATCATTATCCTCCTCAAACATGTCGACACAGCCGTACCGACACACTCCACACACACAGGGAATGCTCAAACAGAGGACAGGACCCACAAAAGCCCTTTGGGGGGACAGAGTAAGAGTATGCCAGCACACACCAAAGCGCTATATATATACAGGGACTAACTGAGTTATGTCCCTAATAGCTGCTTTTCAAATATAATATACTGTATACAGTGCCAATTTTAATGCCCCCCCTCTCTTTTCCCTCTTACTGTACTGTAGAATTGCAGGGAAGAGCCAGGGAGCTTCCTTCCAGCGGAGCTGTGAGGGAAAAATGGCGCCAGTGTGCTGAGGAGATAGGCTCCGCCCCTTTTTCGCAGCGTATTCTCCCGCTTTTTATGGGATTCTGGCAGGGGTATTTACCTCATATATAGCCCCAGGGGTTATATATTGAGGTATTTTAGCCAGCCAAGGTGTTTTTATTGCTGCCTCAGGGCGCCCCCCCCCCAGCGCCCTGCACCCTCAGTGACCGGAGTGTGAAGTGTGTATGAGGAGCAATGGCGCACAGCTGCAGTGCTGTGCGCTACCTTGGTGAAGACAGGATGTCTTCATGCCGCCGATTTTCCGGACCATCTTCTTGCTTCTGGCTCTGTAAGGGGGACGGCGGCGCGGCTCCGGGACCGAACATCAAGGCTGGGCCTGCGGTCGATCCCTCTGGAGCTAATGGTGTCCAGTAGCCTAAGAAGCCCAATCCGGCTGCAAGCAGGCGAGTTCGCTTCTTCTCCCCTTAGTCCCTCGCTGCAGTAAGCCTGTTGCCAGCAGGTCTCACTGAAAATAACAAATTCTAAGACTATAACTTTCTAAGAGCTCAGGAGAGCCCCTAGTGTGCATCCAACCTCGGCCGGGCACGAAATCTAACTGAGGCTTGGAGGAGGGTCATAGTGGGAGGAGCCAGTACACACCAGGTAGTCTAAGATCTTTCTAGAGTGCCCAGCCTCCTTCGGAGCCCGCTATTCCCCATGGTCCTTACGGAGTTCCCAGCATCCACTAGGACGTCAGAGAAATATTAATTGATCAGTGTTAAGTGGTTTAGAACTGCTATTATTTTTTGCATAAAGATACTAAACTAGTGGGTTGTTGAACAGGTCATGATGCACATTAAGAAACTAAGGACCTAATTCAGAGATGTACATAAATCCAATGTTTACATACATTTCCAATGTTTTGGGATCTGAGTATATGACAATCCGGATGATTTTGTTGGAAATGCCCGAAGCGCTGTATCATGAATGATACGCTGCTTACGTTATGAGCGGTGACAAGCAGTGTTGTAGAAAATGGAAATCCTTGGACGCATCTTCACTGACTTCAGCAGAGTGAATTTCTTGGTCATCCTGAATAACTTGAGGTTTACGCAAATGATCAATGTTCACACAGACGATCCATTGCTGCGTCTTCAGATGCAGTAGCGGATCACAATAGCCGACCGGAGGAGTCCATTTACACAGGACACCTCCTTCGTCATTAGCAATTTATCACGCAGTGGCTGTGTGATACAGATGTGTCCTCATACATCTTGCCTCAATACGCCACGCAGCAGGAGATTCTTTTTGCCAAAAATACATCTTATTTGCATCGCTAGGAAAACACTGTAGCATAACATTTTTTTATGCAGATATTGGTGCGGTCGCTCACAGAACATAGGTATGCCACATATTTTAATCAGCATAAGCTGCTTGTTCGTCCTATATGCATAATTTTGCGAATAAGACACATTTTAATTGAAAAAGTCACACTAAAAGACTCCCGCGCTACCAAGTCACGCAACGGCATGGCGTGACTAGGACTGTTTAATGTGCAGGGAGGCTAGATGTTAATGGACATATCTATATGTGTCCATCTATGAATCTCAAATATGCTCACATCCATGCTGACCCCCAGTATTTCACCCAGATCTTTGATTATCTTACAGCGGAGGGTGGACAAGATGGCATAAAATCAGCTAATGATGATGATGTCTTATGCTGACTCCGCTATCGGCTCCAGGCTGTGCCCCATACACAACCGGAGTTTGACTGGGGTGCTACACCTGTCAAACCATAACGCAGGTGTCTTAAGGTGAGCTCAGGGAGGACAGAAACCTCCAATGGAGCACAAGGGCAAAAGCTCGCTTTCAGTATAAATACAGACTGTGAAAGCGGGGCCTCACAATCCTTCTGACTTTTTGGGTTTTAAACAGGAGGTGTCAGAAGAGTAATCCAGGCTGTGCACTACACACAGCGCGAAAAATGTATACAGCTAATTGATACCCCGCAATTTATCAAATTAACCCTGTAAATTTGCTGTTGTCAGGGATTTTTTCACCTATTATCAAACTTCATGAGAAGGAGCTTGAACATCAAGCCACCTAACTTCAACTACTCTAATACAGAAGCCAGAGATAGGGTCAATCCGTTCTTTGCATTTACAATTAAAAAATAATGTATTTTCTATAAAATTGGTTGGTGTATTGTTTTGCTTAACAGGTCTCCTACATGGATAGGGTACAACTATGCAATGTTCTGTCATTTTCTCACTGCAGCAATGCTCTGCAGAGGTCTGAAGGAAAAGCGCAATTAGCACTTAGAGGCCTGGTAGGATATAAAGGAAGATACGGTCTCAGATCCAATTTGATCCTGCCTTGATAATCCCCTTTGTCCTTTTCTTCTTAATGCAAATACTTTAAATATTATTAACGTTCATCTGTCCGGTCCCGTACTCTAATTTGGGAGATGAACGAACATGTAACTACAAAAGCTCCTTTTTCTTTTTAAAACAGAATCATCAAGGAAAAATGTTTATTAAGCAGAAAAAAAAAACAACACAGAAAGGCAGAGCTGTAGACTGACTCATGTATAAAAATTTATGTTTTTGTGTTATAACAGTACAATGTAATAATATAATAAACATAACAATAGAAAATAGCCAACTGGTAAAATAAACACACTATTGCACTCTACCATATACAATTGATAATCAAAAACATTCTTGTAATAATTAGCTTTTTATCAAGATCACAGTAGTGTGATATTTAACCATGAGGGGGGGGGCAAGTTGCCCTTGCACAGGTGTAGAGACAGTGCCATTAGCACTTCAATTCGTCCCCTACCTGGCCCAATCTCACCTCAGTATGGTAGATGCTACATGAACCGAAGAGGACCTCATCTAAGGATTTACTTTGGTGTTGGCAAGGGAAAGGGGGAGCATGATAGAAACTTTCAAATATATCAAGGCTTTTAACGGGTGTGGTATGGAAGCTAGATAGTAACTAGGTCAACAGAGTCGAGGTCGACAGTAACTAGGTCGACAGGGTCTTTAGGACGACGTGGTCTAGGTAGACATGAGTTTTTAATGTTTTTTTGGTGTTGTTTTCTTCGTAGAGTGACCGGGAACCCCAATTAGTTCACAGTGTCCCCTCGCATGGCTCGCGGCTCCGTGCAAGGTGCTTCGCTTGGCACAGATTACCGTTCCAATCGTAGTCCACGTGGATCGTTAAGTATGAAAAGATTCAGAAAAAGAAAAAGATTCAGAAAGAAAAAAATTGTGAAAAATTCATGTCGACCTTTTGACCTGTCGACCTAGAACATGTCGACCTAGAGACCCTGTCAACCTAGAAACCCTGTCAACCTAGAAACCCTGTCAACCTAGAAACCCTGTCAACCTAGTTACTGTCTACCAAAAGTGGTCGACCTAGATAGTGTCAACCTAGAGACCGGATCCCCTTTTAACAAGGTACAAGAGATAGACAGTCTTCAAAGAAAAAGTAGCAGTAGAACATGAGGACATGCACTGAAACTGAATAGAGGTAGGTTGAAAGGAAATCTGGGTAAAAATTACTTTATAAAAAAGGGTAGTGGACAAGTGGAATAGCCTCCTATCAGAGGTGGTAGATAGTAGAGCAATTTAAAGATGCTTGAGACAGACATAAATATGTACTTACAAAGAACTAAGGAGATCAAATTCTACATTTCTGTGTTTAAACTAGCCACTGGAATTATAGAAGCAATAGGTTTTTAGGCACAAATTCTGCCTTAAAACTAATTGCCACTTTAAATCTAACGGCTATCTGGACAAAATTGTGAGTGTGGGCTAGGTTCAAGTTTGTAAGTAAAGCAATAAAGCAAGCAACTGGGCAGAACCATGTTGCACTGTAGGTGGTACAGATGTAATATGTGCAGAGAGATTTAGATTTGGGTGGTGTGTGTTCAAACTGAAATCTAAATTGCAGTGCAAAAATAACGCTGTCCAACATTTGTGGGCTACATGCAAAAATCAACCAGTATTTACCCTTCACAGAAGAAATAATAAGAATTTACTTACCGATAATTCTATTTCTCGGAGTCCGTAGTGGATGCTGGGGTTCCTGAAAGGACCATGGGGGGAATAGCGGCTCCGCAGGAGACAGGGCACAAAAGTAAAGCTTTTACAGGTCAGGTGGTGTGTACTGGCTCCTCCCCCTATGACCCTCCTCCAGACTCCAGTTAGGTACTGTGCCCGGACGAGCGTACACAATAAGGGAGGATTTTGAATCCCGGGTAAGACTCATACCAGCCACACCAATCACACCGTACAACTTGTGATCTAAACCCAGTTAACAGTATGATAACAGAGGAGCCTCTGAAAGATGGCTTCCTAAACAATAACCCGAATTAGTTAACAATAACTATGTACAAGTATTGCAGATAATCCGCACTTGGGATGGGCGCCCAGCATCCACTACGGACTCCGAGAAATAGAATTATCGGTAAGTAAATTCTTATTTTCTCTATCGTCCTAAGTGGATGCTGGGGTTCCTGAAAGGACCATGGGGATTATACCAAAGCTCCCAAACGGGCGGGAGAGTGCGGATGACTCTGCAGCACCGAATGAGAGAACTCCAGGTCCTCCTTTGCCAGGGTATCAAATTTGTAAAAATTTACAAACGTGTTCTCCCCTGACCACGTAGCTGCTCGGCAGAGTAGTAATGCCGAGACCCCTCGGGCAGCCGCCCAAGATGAGCCCACCTTCCTTGCGGAATGGGCCTTAACAGATTTAGGCTGTGGCAGGCCTGCCACAGAATGTACAAGTTGAATTTTGTTACAAATCCAACGAGCAATCGACTGCTTAGAAGCAGGTGCACCCAACTTGTTGGGTGCATACAGTATAAACAGCGAGTCAGATTTTCTGACTCCAGCCGTCCTTTAAATGTATATTTTTAAGGCTCTGACAACGTCCAACAACTTGGAGTCCTTCAAGTCGTCTGTAGCCGCAGGCACTACAATAGGCTGGTTCAGGTGAAACGCTGATACCACCTTAGGGAGAAAATGCGGACGCGTCCGCAGCTTTGCCCTATGTCGAATGGAAAATTAAATAAGGGCTTTTATAAAACAAAGCCGCCAGTTCAGATACTCTCCCGGCCGAAGCCAGGGCCAGTAACATAGTCACTTTCCATGTGAGATATTTCAAATCCACCTTCTTTAGTGGTTCAAACCAATTTGATTTGAGGAAATCTAAAACTACATTTAGATCCCACGGTGCCACCTTAGGCACCACAGGAGGCTGTATATGCAGTACTCCTTTGATAAAAATCTGGACCTCAGGGACTGAGGCCAATTCTTTTTGGAAGAATATTGATAGGGCCGAAATTTGAACCTTAATAGATCCCAATTTGAGACCCATAGACAATCCTGATTGCAGGAAATGTAGGAAAACGACCCAGTTGAAATTCCTCCATCGGAGCACTCCGCTGCTCGCACCACGCAACATATTTTCGCCAAATACGGCGATAATGCTTCGCGGTGACTTCCTTCCTTGCCTTTATCAAGGTAGGAATGACTTCTTCTGGAATGCCTTTTCCTTTTAGGATCTGGCATTCAAACGCCATGCCGTCAAACGCAGCCGCGGTAAGTCTTGAAAAAGACAAGTACCCTGCTGAAGCAGGTCCCTTCTCAGAAGTAGAGGCCACGGATCGTCCGTGACCATCTCTTGAAGTTCCGGGTACCAAGTCCTTCTTGGCCAATCCGGAGCCACTAGTCTTACTCCACTTTGCCGTATAATCCTCAATACCTTTGGTATGAGAGGCAGAGGAGGAAACACATATACCGACTGGTACACCCAAGGTGTTACCAGCGCGTCCACAGCTATTGCCTGCGGATCTCTTGACCTGGCGCAATACCTGTCCAGTGTTTTGTTGAGGCGAGACGCCATCATGTCCACCATTGGTTTTACCCAACGGTTTAATAGCATGTGGAAAACTTCTGGATGAAGTCTCCACTCTCCCGGGTGAAGGTCGTGTCTGCTGAGGAAGTCTGCTTCCCAGTTGTCCACGCCCGGGATGAATACTGCTGACAGTGCTATCACGTGATTCTCCGCCCAGCGAAGGATCCTGGCAGCTTCTGCCATTGCCCTCCTGCTTCTTGTGCCGCCCTGTCTGTTTACATGGGCGACTGCCGTGATGTTGTCCGACTGGATCAACACCGGTCTTCCTTGAAGCAGAGGTTCCGCCTGGCTTAGAGCATTGTAGATTGCTCTTAGTTCCAGAATGCTTATGTGAAGAGACTTTTTCAGGCTCGACCACACTCCCTGGAAATTTCTTCCCTGTGTGACTGCTCCCCAGCCTCTCTGGCTGGCACCCGTGGTCACCAGGATCCAATCCTGCATGCCGAATCTGCGGCCCTCCAATAGATGAGCCTCCTGCAACCACCACAGAAGGGATACCCTTGTCCTCGGCGACAGGGTTATCCGCAGGTGCATCTGAAGATGCGACCCTGACCATTTGTCCAACAGATCCCTTTGCATGGAATCTGCCGAAAGGGATTGCTTCGTAAGAAGCTACCATTTTTTCCCAGGACTCTTGTGCATTGATGTACAGACACCTTTCCTGGTTTTAGGAGGTTCCTGACCAGGTCAGATAACTCCTTGGCTTTTTCTTCGGGAAGAAAAACCTTTTCTGAACTGTGTCCAGAATCATCCCCAGGAACAGCAGACGAGTTGTCGGCATTAATTGGGATTTTGGAATATTCAGAATCCATCCGTGCTGCTTTAGCACCTCTTGAGATAGTGCTAAACCCATCTCTAGCTGTTCTCTGGACCTTGCCCTTATTAGGAGATCGTCCAAGTATGGGATAATTAATACGCCTTTTCTTCGAAGAAGAAATATTATCTCGGCCATTACCTTTGTAAAGACCCGAGGTGCCGTGGACAAACCAAACGGCAGCGTCTGAAACTGATAGTGACAGTTTTGTACAACGAACCTGAGGTACCCCTGGTGTGAGGGGTAATTGGAACGTGGAGATACGCATCCTTGATGTCCAAGGATACCATAAAGTCCCCTTCTTCCAGGTTCGCTATCACTGCTCTGAGTGACTCCATCTTGAACTTGAACTTCTTTATGTACAGGTTCAAGGACTTCAGATTTAGAATAGGCCTTACCGAGCCATCCGGCTTCGGTACCACAAAAAGAGTGGAATAATACCCCTTCCCTTGTTGTAGAAGAGGTACCTTGACTATCACCTGCTGAGAAAACAGCTTGTGAATGGCTTCCAAAACCGTCTCCCTTTCTGAGGGGGACGTTGGTAAAGCAGACTTCAGGAAACGGCGAGGTGGCTCTGTCTCTAATTTCAACCTGTACCCCTGAGATATTATCTGCAGGATCCAGGGATTTACCTGCGAGTGAGCCCACTGCGCGCTGTAATTCTTGAGACGACCGCCTACCGCCCCCGAGTCCGCTTGCGAAGCCCCAGCGTCATGCTGAGGCTTTTGTAGAAGCCGGGGAGGGCTTCTGTTCCTGGGAAGGAGCTGCCTGTTGCTGTCTCTTCCCTCGTCCTCTGCCTCGTGGCAGATATGAATAGCCCTTTGCTCTCTTATTTTTAAAGGAACGAAAAGGCTGCGGTTGAAAGGTCGGTGCCTTTTTCTGTTGGGGAGTGACTTGAGGTAGAAAGGTGGATTTCCCGGCCGTAGCCGTGGCCACCAAATCCGATAGACCGACCCCAAATAACTCCTCTACGCATCGCCTGTCCACTGTCGTGTCCATAAAGCTCTTCTGGCCGAAATGGACATAGCACTTACCCGTGATGCCAGTGTGCAGATATCTCTCTGTGCATCACGCATATAAAGAAATGCATCCTTTATTTGTTCTAACGACAGTAAAATATTGTCCCTGTCCAGGGTATCAATATTTTCGATCAGGGACTCTGACCAAACTACCCCAGCACTGCACATCCAGGCAGTCGCAATAGCTGGTCGTAGTATAACACCTGCATGTGTGTATATACCTTTTTGGATATTTTCCATCCTCCTATCTGATGGATCTTTAAGTGCGGCCGTCTCAGGAGAGGGTAACGCCACTTGTTTTGATAAGCGTGTTAGCGCTTTGTCCACCCTAGGAGGTGTTTCCCAGCGCTCCCTAACCTCTGGCGGGAAAGGGTATAAAGCCAATAACTTCTTTGAAATTAGCAGTTTTTTATCGGGGCACCCCACGCTTCATCACACAAGTCATTTAATTCTTCTGATTCGGTAAAAACTACTGGTAGTTTTTTCACACCCCACATAATACCCTGTTTAGTGGTACCTGTAGTATCAGCTAAATGTAACATCTCCTTTATTGCCAAAATCATATAACGTGTGGCCCTTTTGGAAAATACGGTTGATTCGTCACCTTCACTACCGGAATCAGTGCCTGTGTCTGGGTCTGTGTCGACCGACTGAGGCAAGGGGCGTTTTACAGCCCCTGACGGTGTTTGAGGCGCCTGGACAGGCACTAAGTGAATGTCCGGCCGCCTCATGTCGGCAAACGACTGCTTAAGCGAGTTGACGCTATCCCGTAATTCCACAAATAAAGGCATCCATTCTGGTGTCGACCCCCTAGAAGGTGACATCCTCATATTTGGCAATTGCTCCGCCTCCACACCAATAACGTCCTCATACATGTCGACACACACGTACCGACACACAGCAGACACACAGGGAATGCTCTATACGAAGACAGGACCCACTAGCCCTTTGGGGAGACAGAGGGAGAGTCTGCCAGCACACACCAAAAAGCGCTATATATGACAGGGATAGCCTTATGATTAAGTGCTCCCTTATAGCTGCTTTTATATTAATATATTGCCATTTATTTTGCCCCCCCTCTCTGTTATACCCTGTTTCTGTAGTGCAGTGCAGGGGAGAGACCTGGGAGCCTTCCTGACCAGCGGAGCTGTGACAGAAAATGGCGCCGTGTGCTGAGGAGATAGGCCCCGCCCCTTTTCCGGCGGGCTCGTCTCCCGCTATTTAGTACATTTAGGCAGGGGTAAATATCTCCATATAGCCTCTGGGGCTATATGTGAGGTATTTTTAGCCTTTTTAAAGGTTTACATTTGCCTCCCAGGGCGCCCCCCCCCAGCGCCCTGCACCCTCAGTGACTGCCGTGTGAAGTGTGCTGAGAGGAAAATGGCGCACAGCTGCAGTGCTGTGCGCTACCTTAAGAAGACTGCAGGAGTCTTCAGCCGCCGATTCTGGACCTCTTCTTGCTTCAGCATCTGTGAGGGGGCCGGCGGCGTGGCTCCGGTGACCATCCAGGCTGTACCTGTGATCGTCCCTCTGGAGCTTCATGTCCAGTAGCCAAGAAGCCAATCCATCCTGCACGCAGGTGAGTTCACTTCTTCTCCCCTCTGTCCCTCGTTGCAGTGATCCTGTTGCCAGCAGGAATCACTGTAAAATAAAAAACCTAAGCTAAACTCTCTAAGCAGCTCTTTATGAGAGCCACCTAGAATTGCACCCTCCTCGGCCGGGCACAAAAATCTAACTGGAGTCTGGAGGAGGGTCATAGGGGGAGGAGCCAGTACACACCACCTGACCTGTAAAAGCTTTACTTTTGTGCCCTGTCTCCTGCGGAGCCGCTATTCCCCATGGTCCTTTCAGGAACCCCAGCATCCACTTAGGACGATAGAGAAATAAATATATTTGCATTGCACTATGGTTTGTTCCAGACACAGTTACTTGTGTCTACAAATCGCAGGCTATTACATTTAGGTGTTAGAATGATTTCAATAGAAGGTTTACATACAATTCAACCAAATGGCAAACCAGACTAGGAAGGCCTAATTCTATCACACTGTAGGAGTAGGTCCTGGGCTACGCACAGACTGAAAAAAAAACATTAGATTGTGAGTGAGTTGCGAACGGATTTGCAGCTGTCCGTCGATCGCTGAGATTTTTGCAAGCCGTACGCAAACTTGCATGGGGCAGGTTTTAACTCTGTCTGGGTGGCAGCTACCTGATTGCAGACCTCTGCAAATTCGCAGAGGTGCAATCAGGTCTGAATAACGCACATGAATTAACCAAGGCATCTGTTGTTATTCACTTATCATGCACTAATTTCTACACTAGAAACATGCTGCCATGGCTGGCTTGCAAAAGATCTAAACACTGGTAAGCGTAGACACATTTAGCTGACAACACTACTTTCATTGTTAATGTGCATGAATGATGGTCACAAAGGATTAAATGATCATGCTCGATTAAGCTTAGGCTACAACAGAAATATAAAATTGCACAATACTTCTAACATGAAAACTGGGCAAAAACCTATATTTACACTATAACTATATATATATATATATATATATATATATATATATATATATATATATATATCTATATTTGCACCATACAGATAATAATTTTATATTTTAATTATGTGATAATATATCATCAAAATATCCTAACATGGGTAAATTTTAACATACAGTAACAAAAATCTCAATGGAATTCAATTATTTGTACATCAAAATTTTGGTAAAATACACTGCAGACTTTGTTTTTAAGTTTGTGTACAAACTTAAAATAATTCTATTTAAGTTATTTTCAGCTACATACACGACAGTGCATGTTTTTTTTCCCCAAACATAAGTGTAAATTTTTTATTTGAAGTTGATTTTACCAGGAGATTCACTTATGAGACTCCATGTTCCCTTTGCATACACATATTCAGGAGCTGTATAAGACTGTGACTGCAAAAAGGGTCTCTCTGCTACTCTTTAATTACTTCTTTGTTACTAACACAGCACAACTTGATCTCTGCCTGAGCCAGTCAGACTCCAAGCTGCTCAGTGGCCACATGATGCAGGCGAGGGATTTATGCTCCAGTATGTATGCACCAAAGTCTCTCCACTCACTACAAAAAGGTGATAATCAAGCTATAGCTGCAATTATGTATGTCTGTGGAGCCAGATTAAGTGGATGAGGTATATGTACATTTATCAGCCAATCAAAAGCATTAGTAATGTAGTACAAGTGTAAAATGAAACAGATTATTACCTATATTCTCTTTCTTGAAGTATTTCAACAGGATCTAAGCCCTGTGGTTTCTGAATTGGGCTGATGCGATTCTGTTTCTGCTGAAGCTGAACAATCGGAGTAGGTGTCGGCTGCGGAACAGATGGACCTGGCAGAGCGACTGATGGAGGAGCTGTGGGTGGTGCAGGGGACGGCCTTCCACTTGAGGGTGGTACAGCAAGTTTCTGAGGAGTACTTGGTACATTAAGATCTGAGCTTTGCCCTGATAAGAACATTGAACAACAAAAAGAAATGATGGCATGCCCAAATCAACTAGAACAGAAGAATATAATGACAGGAAATTTGTGAATAAATACAGTGGATTTTTATTGTTAAAATGGCAGAAGATAATTTTGAAGCAAAACTCAAGGATGCGAAAGTAATGGGGCCCATACTTCTGAGATGGATTCCCCCAATTCCCTGTACTGCTGACGCCGGTGTCAAAACATGATCAGGATCAGCGAATCAGGGATTTTTTTAACATGCAGAATTTCTCCGATTCCCAGATGGATCACCGCCCGTCGCTGACCACAGATCGGTGAAACAGATCGTGGAATTGCGGTGCTGATCTATGGCCCGCATAAAGTAAAGCACTTTAGGATGGAAGCGGAGACAAGTATACTTAAAAAATAAATAAATAAATAAATCAGTCAGGGCATGGCTCAGGGTACATATATACTTGTATATTATGTTGTTGCCATTTGCTGAAGGTGCACTACTGGAACTTATTATTTATCCGGTTTAATATGCAAGAAAATAAAATTTAAATTTCATGCAAAAATAAATCTTTAAATTAAATAGGTGATTATGTATGACCATCTCATAATATTTTTTCTATTAATTCAATATGTACTCTATGTGGATGAGCAAATCCATATCTATGCTTAGAAAAACAAGTAAAATATCAGGAAAACCGGTATATAACTGACGTAACGGTGAAAGGAAGAAGGTATAAATAACCTTGTAAATATGAAGCCACTTGAAATACACGGATTCATAGATTTCAGATATTAGTAAAGAGATTTCTGCTGTTGGTGAACATAGATCCCTAAGCGCCACTAAATCTGCCTTCTACTGTCTATCTACGATAGGTCAATTTTGGACCTACCTTCTGCCCAGGGCTTTAGAGCCATGCTGGCAGCATGTCCAGCCATTCCAGGGGCTGGTCCTGCCCCAGCAGGAGGAACAGCCATTGGGTGCATTCCCATACCTTTAAACAAGAAACATGAATAAATACCAAACTGCAGAATGTTTAACGCATTACCAACCTAACCACACTATTATAAACAAAAAAATACTGATTCTCTTTATAGAACAGGAAATAAAGAAAAGTTATTGACAATTCTAAATTAAAGGAGTCTTTCAGAATAAATAATATTTACTTTAGCCTGTTATCAGCAAGCCAAAGACCTTTACTTACTTGGTGGTCTGCTGTAATTAGAAGGGGGCTGTTGTGGTGGTGGCTGTTGTGCTTGTGGTGGTGGCTGCTGCGGTTGTTGCTGTTGAGGAATTGCAGGCAGTGTCCTCTTTCCTTGGACGGCGAGTTGCAGATTTTCAGACAATGGCTGTCCTCTCGCCAGCATCTTGTAGGCCAATATTTGAGCCCGGAGTTGATGAAGCTGGACCTGGCTAAAGGCGGAGGGACCACGGCTGGGCTGGCTTATAACTTGTTGGTCACCTTGCATCATGAGTCCAGGCTGAGCTGGTGGTAACTGCGGGGGTGTTGGGCCTCCACCTGACATCGGACTAGCTACAAGTTCAGGAGCCCCCAATGGTGAAGGGTGAGGAGACATATATCCTAAAGAACATAGAGGGAACGCATAACTTTATTGTCCATTAAACACATGGAAATTCTATTTTTGCTACTTACATATGGTAACAACCTACACAAAATATACTGATAGATACAATAAAATTTCCATTTTAGAATTATTTGTAAAAATATTTCTACAAAAATCATTCAAAAAGGTGACTTATTTTTGGTGTCAATCTTATTAGTTGAAGCATTTTATAAGAATTAATCTCACATTCCTTCTAAATCAAAAAGCTTATTATAAAATGTATGTAAGTAAAAATGCAATACAATCAGAAATGTTGTAACAAATTTCAAATGTATCTAATATGGAGGCAGTGCATTCATACTTATTATGTAACCACTTTTAAATGACCAAAGAAAAACACAGTCTCACCTCTGTTACAAATTAATACAAAAATAAACAAACAATAACTTTGTGGAAATGCAAATCTTTATTGGCTATTAGCAAGTACACCTAAAGTGGACGTGTCACACATACTGTACATGATGGAGCCACCTTGGTTCCAGGGTAAATGTGGATGCAAGTAACCATCATCATAGCCTGAATAATAATAAGCAGGTTCAACTTACAGTCATTAGGCACTGGTTCCCAGTGAATTAGTAGGCTGTATTCTCAAATATTAGATGAGCACACAAAAACGAGTTTTATGGTAAGAACATACCCTTGTTAAAACTCTTTCTGCGAGGTACACTGGGCTCCACAAGGATTGGACAATGAGGTGTAGAATAGGATCTTGATCCGAGGCACCAACAGGCTCAAAGCTTTGACTGTTCCCAGAATGCACAGCGCCGCCTCCTATATCACCCCATCTCCCAGCACAGGAGCTCAGTTTTAGTTAACCAGCCCAATGCAGTAGCAGGAAAATAGATGACAACAGTTAGTAGCCACATACACCACACTCTCACGACAAGAGAAGTGTCAGCGGCTAATGCCATACCAACCCAAAGAAGTTAAGTGCGTCAGGGTGGGCGCATTGTGGAGCCCAGTGTACCTCGCAGAAAGAGTTTTAACAAAGGTAAGTTCTTACCATAAAACTCGTTTTCTGCTGCGGGGTACACTGGGCTCCACAAGGATTGGACAATGGGGATGTCCTAAAGCAGTTCCTTATGGGAGGGGACGCACTGTAGCGGGCACAAGAACCCGGCGCCCAAAGGAAGCCTCCTGGGAAGCGGCAGTATCGAAGGCATAGAACCTTATGAACGTGTTCCCGGAAGACCACGTAGCCGCCTTGAACAACTGTTCAAGGGTCGCACCACGTTGGGCCGCCAAAGAAGGTCCAACAGACCGAGTAGAATGGGCCTTAATGTGAACAGGAGCAGAGAGACCAGCCTTCACATAAGCATGTGCAATCACCATTCTAATCCATCTGGCCAGGGTCTGCTTGTGAGCAGGCCAGCCACGTTTGAAATCCAAACAAAACAAAAAGAGAATCAGATTTTCGGATAGAAGCAGTTCTCTTCACATAGATACGGAGAGCCCGTACCACATCCAAAGACCGCTCTTTGGGAGACAAATCAGGAGAGACAAAGGCTGGAACCACTCTCCTGATTAAGGTGGAACAAAGACACCACCTTAGGTAAATATCCAGGACGAGTCCTAAGAACCGCCTGATCACGGTGAAAAATTAGATATGGGGTACTACAAGACAAGGCACCCAGATCCGACACTCTTCTTGCAGAGGCAATAGCCAGCAAGAACACCACCTTAAGGGAAAGCCACTTAAGATCAGCTGAACCAAGGGGTTCAAACAGAGGCTCCTGCAACGCCTCCAAAACCACCGACAAGTCCCAAGGAGCCACAGGGAGGTTGGATACGCAACACACCCTGAGTGAAAGTATGAACATCAGGCAAAGTCGCAATTTTTCTCTGAAACCACACCGACAAGGCAGAAATATGAACCTTTAAGGGAGGCCAGACGCAGGCCCAACTCTAGGCCTTGCTGCAGAAAAGCCAAAAGCTTGGCTGTACTAAACTTGGAAGCGTCATAATTGTTAGATGCGCACCAAACAAAGTAGGAATGCCAGACCCTATGGTAAATCTGAGCAGAAGCCGGTTTCCGGGCCCGCAACATAGTTTTAATGACATCTTCAGAAAAACCCTTAGCCCTCCAGACGGAAGCTTCAAGAGCCACGCCGTCAACGACAGCCGGGCTAGGTTCTGGTAGACACAGGGGCCCTGAACGAGGAGGTCTGGGCGTTGTGGAAGTAGAATTGGACACTCTGACGATAGGCCCTGCAGGTCTGAGAACAAGTGTCGTCTGGGCCACGCTGGAGCTATGAGAAGTAGAGTTGCTTTTTCTTGCTTGAACTTCCGAATTACCCTGGGCAGAAGTGACACCGGAGGGAACACATAAGGCAGCCGAAACCTCCACGGCACCGCCAGAGCATCCACGAATGCTGCTTGAGGATCCCTTGTCCTTGCTCCGAAGACCGGAACCTTGTGATTGTGTCGAGACGCCATCAGATCTACGTTTGGAAGACCCCACTTTTCCACGAGGAGTTGAAACACTTCTGGATGGAGGCCCCACTCGCCGGAATGCACGTCCTGATGACTGAGAAAGTCTGCATCCCAAATTCAGGACTCCCGGAATGAATATTGCCGATATGGCCGGTAGATGGCGTTCCGCCCAACGTAGAATCAACGTGAGACTTCCTTCATTGCCAAACGGCTTTGAGTGCCGCCTTGATGATTTATGTAAGCCACTGTGGTGGCATTGTCCGACTGTACTTGAACAGGACGGTTCTGAATTAAATGCTGGGCCAGGTTCAACGCACTGAAGACCTCCCGCAATTCCAGAATGTTGATCGAGAGGAGAGATTCCTCCTTGGTCCACCGACCCTGAAGGGAGTGTTGCTCCAGCACCGCGCCCCAACCTCTTAGACTGGCATCTGTCGTCAACAGGACCCCGTTGGATATCCAGAAGGGACGACCCCTGCACAATTGTTGGTTTCCGAGCCACCAGTGTAGCGACAGACGGACCTCCGGAGTCAAGATGATCATTTGAGACCTGATCCGGTGAGGCAGGCCGTCCCACTTGGCTAGAATCAGCCTCTGGAGGGGGCGAGAATGGAATTGAGCATACTCCACCATGGTGAATGCTGATACCATTAGGCCCAGCACCTGCATTGCCGAATGTATCGACACTTGCGGACGAGAAAGGAAGCAACGAATCCTGTCCTGAATCTTCAGGACTTTCTCCTGAGACAAGAACAACCTCTGGTTGTGAGTGTGTCCAACAACGCTCCCAGGTGCACCATGCTCTGAGCAGGGACCAGGGAGGATTTCTTCCAGTTGATGAGCCACCCGTGGGCTTGTAGAAACCGGACCGTCATATCCAGATGACGCAGGAGAAGATCTGGGGAATTTGCCAGGATTAACAAGTTGTCCAGATACGGCAGTATCCTGACCCATTGACGGCAGAATACCACCGTCATCACCGCCATAGAAGACTCGCGGAGCCGTTGTTCAACCAAAAGGTAACGCCCGAAACTGGTAATGTAGGTTGCCAATAGCGAACCTCAGGTATTGTTGATGTGACACTACTATAGGAATATGCAGGTAAGCATCCTGTATGTCCAGGGAGACCATGTAGTCCCCAAGTTCCAAGGCCAGAACTATAGAGCGAAGGGTTTCCATACGGAACTTGGATACCTTCACAAACCTGTTCAATGCCTTGAGGTTGAGAATGGGCCGGGAGGACCCATTCGGTTTCGGGACTAGAAACCGCGGAGAATAGTACCCCCGGCCCCTCTGAGCAAGAGGCACCTGTACGACGACTCCTGTATCCAGGAGTGTCTGTACCACCGAGTGTAGAGTTTTTGCCCTTGTCTGGTCCAAAGGGACGTCTGTCTGGCAAAATCGATGAGGGGGTCAGTATTTGAAGACTATGGCGTAACCTCGAGTGACGACTTCCCGTACCCAGGCATCTGAAGTGGTCTTCAACCATTCTTGGGTATACCCTAGAAGCCGGCCCCCCCCACCCTGGGATCCCCCAGGGGGAGGCCCACCCCGTCATGCGGCAGGCTTATCAGTCTTGGCAGCTGGCTGACGGGCAGCCCAGGCTCTTTTGGGCTTCGGCTTACCAGGTTTGGAAGTGCGGGCCTGCTTATGGTATGCCTGACCTTTTGCTTTACCTTAAGGACGAAAGGGGCGAAAGGACGTACCTTTAGCCTCCAACACAGAAGGAGCGGTATTAGGCAGACAGGCAGTTTTGGCAGTAGCCAAGTCAGCCACAATCTTATTTAAGTCCTCCCCAAACAGAATATCTCCCTTGAAAGGAAGTACCTCCAGGGTTTTTCTAGAGTCCAGATCCACAGACCAGGATCTCAGCCACAATATCCGGCGAGCCAGGACTGACATAGTAGAGGCCTTGGCTGCTAGGATACCGGCATCAGAAGCCGCCTCTTTAATATATCGAGAAGCTGTGACAATATATGACAAGCATTGTCTAGCATGGTCAGAAGAGATTTCAGCTTCTAACTCCAAGGCCCATGCTTCAATAGCCTCTGCAGCCCATGTAGCTGCAATAGTGGGCCTTTGTGCAGCACCCGTGAGGGTGTAAATCGCTTTCAGACAACCCTCCACACGTTTATCCGTAGGCTCTTTTAGAGACGTGACGGTAGTGACAGGTAGAGCTGAGGAAACTACCATCCTAGCCACATATGGAGGAGGCGTTTCACAATTTTTAGACAGCTCTAGCGCGAGGGGATAGCGAGCCAGCATCTTCTTTTGAGGCACAAACTTCGTACCCAGGTTTTCCCAGGGTTCCTGACGTATATCCACTAGGTGGTCAGAGTGAGGTAAAACTTGCTTAACCACCTTCTGACGCTTGAACCTATCTGGTTTCTTAGGAGGGACGGATGGCTCGGGATCATCCGTAATCTGCAGAATTAACTTAATAGCCTCCAAAAGATCAGGAACATCCACATGTGAACTACCCTCCCCATCAGCCGTATCTGAGTCAGAACCTGAGGGGTCAGTTTATGTGCCGTCTTCATCAGACGAGGTGTCAGTGACAGCAGTGGATTGTGAGGAGATAAGCGCTCGCTTAGAGGACCGCTTGGACTTAGGCGAGCGTTGGTCAGACTTTTTAGTAGTCAAGGACTGGTTCAACTTCTTTAATTGAGCAGATAAATCGTCCGCCCACGGCGGGTTAGCTGCAGGGACCACATACGGTTGTACCAGCATTAAGGGTCCCATAGGGGGAGTTAGTTTATGAACTAGCGTATGCAGAAGCGTGGAAAAAGCGGCCCACGGTGGGTCAGTATGTGCCTCAGTTGCCACAGTCCCACTGGGGGGCAAGGAGCCCCCAGAACCAGAGCCCACAGCTGCTATATTCTCCTCATATGGCCCCGTGGCGTCAGCAACACCGGCAGTGTGTTCAGCCCCAAAACCGTTACCCTCAGAAGCAGACATGATATAACTTGCAGTATGAAGTTAACACAGTACAATTATCAGCAGCACTATACCTATAAACCCAAACCCCTGCGCAGTGTAGTCAGCACTAGCAGAGATAAGGGAGAGATATGGTGACTAAATCAAAGATAAAAATACGTAATACAGTATATTTTTTTTTGAAAATCCTATATTAGATAACACCTGACACATCAAGCCCCCTCAGGTTATGGAATATAGGGATAGCAGGTTGAGTGAAAGACACGAAATGGACAACACTCCGCTATCAAATGCACACACAGAAAGTCACAGTTTGTACAATGCAGAGGTTATTACTGACAATAATACTGCACTGGACTAGCCTTCACGGCTATATAACAATAGATATAACAGTACACAGTTAGAACTGGAAGTATATCACAGGGTAATTGTACTATAAACCCTGACTAAGTGCACTCTTTCTTAACTATCACTGTCTAAAAAGGCAGGTAGAATACTTAAGTATCATGTAAAGGCACAACGCTGACAACCAGGCGGCTTTACATAGGAGGATTTGCCCAAGCAGTCCCAGGAACAGTGAGCTGAGGGATAATGGCGCCGCAGACACTGACAGGGAGTGAGGAAAGAGACAGATCTGCCGCTCAAGGGCGGGAACACTTGCTAGAAATGGCGCCCTGGGGGAGGGGCTTCAGGTCTAAGCCTTATCCCCTCTGCTGGCAAAACCACCGGGTACTGTGGGCGATATAAGAATTGAGTTAGAGAGAAAACCTGACCTGCGCCCATGCCCTGGTGATCTAGTTGGATCGCCTGTACTGCCACAGTGTCCACCGCCAGCGCGCGCGGCCCGCCTCCCACTGACCGCGCCGGATCGCGATAAAGACCGGGTCCCGCAAGCGGGACCCACTTACCACCTCCCGAAGCGCGGCCACGCGATCCTGGAGAGCCCCAGCAGTGTGTGTCTAACGTGAAGAAAATCGGAGCCTCCGCTGTAGGTACCCGGCAACCAGGGCTCGGGAGTGTACAGCGCCGCTGGGGAGAGCTGGAGCTGCAGCAGTGAATGTCACAAGACATTTACCACCGCTGCTGCCCTTGAAGTCTTCGCTTTTTATCTCATAAAAAGCTTTTCTTAGGGCTGCTGGGAGCAGCCCCTCTGTTAAGTGCCTGCTTACTGCAGCACCAATTTACAAAACTGAGCTCCTGTGCTGGGAGGCGGGGTGATATAGGAGACTGCGCTGTGCATTCTGGGAACAGTCAAAGCTTTGAGCCTGTTGGTGCCTCGGATCAAGATCCTATTCTACACCCCATTGTCCAATCCTTGTGGAGCCCAGTGTACGCCGCAGCAGAAATAGATGCCTCCACTGTAAGTAGATGACAGGACCAATTTTTTCACTATACACACCAGGACCACACCTGGATGTCCTATGCTGTGTCAACTACTAACAACAAGGTACAGGGGTATATTCAATTAGGGTCGGATCCATTCCGACATGCATTTGTCGGAATGGATCCGACAACCCCTATTCAATCCCATCTCAATTCGACTTTAAAAAAAGTCGAATTGAGATGAGACCTGTGAGCGGAGGAGGGGGGAGAAACCAGCGAGGAGAGCCGCAGGCAGACGGAGGAGAGCAGTGCTGCAGAAGGATGTCTCACAGCCACGAGACCTCACGGCAGTGTCCACCCAGCTCCAGCAAGCGTGACCTCACTTGCTGGAGCCGAGTGGACGCTGCCGTGAGCGGCGCGGCTGTGACACATCCTCCTGCAGCGCTGTGCTGTAGCGCTGCTCTCCCCTGCCCACGGCTCTCCCCCCTCTCCTCCTCTAAGGTCCCTCATCTCAGTCCGACATTTTTTTATGTCAGACTGAGACGGTCGGAAACGGGGCCAAATCCTGACGAATTTGGCCCCCTTTCCCACAAAAGTACGTGAATCGGCAGCTATACCACCGATTCACGTACTATTCGATAAGTCGAATTCCCCGACTTGTCAAATAAAAATAGCGGGGACTGAATAGGTCAAATTATGACTCGATAAACGGCAGCTTTCGACCCCAATTGAAAATACCCCGTAGTGTTTAAAGAAACTAGCCGAAGGGTTTAGGAGTATGTGCTTGGAAAATGTAGCTGGTGGAGCTCTGGTGCCGCTATGTTATCTAGCTATTCACCTAAAGCAGTAGTTCTCAAACCGTGGGGCAGATGTATTAACCTGGAGAAGGTATAAGGAAGTGATAAGCCAGTGTTATGTGCAAGGTGATAAAGGCAGCAGACAATCAGATCCTGTTAATTTACATATTGGAGCCGATTGGCTGGTGCCTTTACCACCTTGCACATATCACTGGTTTATAACTTCCTTATGTCTTCTTCAGGTTAATGCATCTGCCCCCGTGTGCTGTGTGCCTCAGGTTGGCGGTCCAGGACCAATTCAAACTATTTATTGTCAATGTAATAAGCAAAACAGGTGCAGGTGGCTACCAATCATAAAATATACGGACACACAGAAGCAAATCTTGTCCCTCACCACATAATTGAACCTAAGGATGACATATAAATACAATTTACTTAATTTAATATTTTTTTCTCTAAATTTCTCAATAAGAAACCATTGGCCTAGGGGTGCCGTGAAAAAAAAATCTGACACTCTAGGGCACCGCGATTAAAAAAAGTTTGAGAACTACTGACCTACAGTAAGTAGTTAGATCAAGCTTGGGAGTGTGTAGTATCCAGATTTCTACCTCAGAAGTTTTACCTATGCAGAGAAGTTTGTCAAATATGCTTGGGATAAATCATCCGCAAATGCCTCAGCTTCACCTGCTATCATTAATGTCAAGGAAACCTTTCTTGGCATATATGAATTGTACTGAGAAATGCATTTGCTTGTGCCTCAACAATGGGGCTGTTTGAGGTCAGCCCCCACCCCAAAAGAATTAGTTTAAGCAGCTGCATTTTCAAGTATTTCAATAAAACAGTCCAAGGTAACTTCTGGATTAAGATAAATTAAGCTATTTACGTGATCTTTTCAGTTCTTTACTAATAAGAACAAATTACTGTGAAGTAGAAGTGGACATCAAATAATGCCTTTAACTGTGTGAGCATTAAAAGGCATAGTCAAATAAATTCTCAGTATTTTCTTGAAGTCTTAAGTCAAAGTGATCTCTGTGACACAACCTGTCCTGCAGCAAAGCAGCCTGCACTAATCACATGCTGTGAATTACATTAATCCGCAGCTGCAGTTCTACAAATTTCACACATGCTACAGTGAATTCTTTTTCGCATTTTATAAACTGAATGGTATATGCAGAGTAGTCTTAATGGTAGTAATCTTTAAGGGACTACATCCAGTGTTGAATGAATTTAAATTCCTTTGCTATCCTTAAGGAAAGACTCATAGTCTGTGACATCTGCTACATGTATAAAACACTATCTCTCATGATTAGATTCTATCAGTGACCCCAAGTCTTCTGTAGCCAAATAATGGAAATGAACATTGAGAAAAAAAAAAAAAGACGAGGGGGGAAAAGGGTTTTTAGAAAATAACAGACATTTGCCCACATATACACATGTATGGGCACACATTCAGAAGCAGTGTATTTATACATATAGTTTACATATATATTTTAGCAATCATTAAAAATGCTTTCAATACACTAAAACACCCTTTCAACAATGAAGGAAAGCAGAACACTAGGCTTCCTACAAAATAGGAAGAAACAAGAGAAACCACACAGCTCCATGAACCCTAATACATCTTGGGCTTGCAGAATTAAGTTACAGCGCTACACTATAGAAATATCTACAACTGCTTATGAAGAGACCCCTTACAATCAACCATTACACCATGCATTCTAAACATTCAAGTATACAGAGGGAAAAGGTAGCAGGTGCACTATCTCATACTAGCTCAACCTGTAGTAACCAGAGGCACTTAGCATATTCCTGGCCAGGGCTATGAGCTTACCCACCGCATCAAGGTAGCCTCTCATTGGGTAAGTCCCTAACACTAACTATAGGGGTTCAGGTCCGGGGGGCAGGACACCCCAGAGCCACCCAGCCAGACAACCCCAGGGCATCACAGGAGTGATAAAATAAATCACCCCAGGGCATCGCAGTATGTATTCATACATTTTTGAAGGTAGGAGACACCTTCACCCTAATTTAGCACCCTGCCCCACCCACCCCTCTGATTTTAAATAGTCCAACACTCTAGCCTTTACATTTGGAATGAGCACACCGAGGTAAGACTCCTACATTTTGTTTAATATGGCAGTCCATAATGGGGGGGAATTCTCTGGGGTGCGGGGCTCCCTGTGCCTGCCGTAGCTGGGTGTCCCTGGGGCATCGCAATTTAATACTATTTCATCACTCCATGGCACTTATAGTTTGTTTTATATATATGTAACACCTTCACATAATTTTCTTTTACTCCTCACATTATTCACACATGCAGCAGCAGCTGCTCCTACCTCATTAACCCTATATTTTTATCACTCCTGCGATGCCCTGGGGTTATCTGGCTGGGTGGCTCTGGGGTGTCCTGCCCCCCGGACCTGAACCCCTATAGTTAGTGTTAGGGACTTACCCAATGAGAGGCTACCTTGATGCGGTGGGTAAGCTCATAGCCCTGGCCAGGAATATGCTAAGTGCCTCTGGTTACTACAGGTTGAGCTAGTGTGAGATAGTGCACCTGCTACCTTTTCCCTCTGTATATATTACTAACTCTCAAGCAGAGTAGCACCTCACTACCTAATTAAGGTGTGCAAATTAGGGCCCTTTTCCCTCTAAACATTCAGGTACCCTGTGTGACTGTATCAAATGTGGAATTAAAATTATACAAATATAGTTGAGGTAATATAGGGGAAGCTTGGAGCAGGGCTGCCAAGAGAAATCCTGGGCCCTGGTACAAAAAACGTATCTATTTCTATATATAGGGATAGATAGATTAGATAGATTAGATAGATTAGATAGATTAGATAGATTAGATAGATTAGATAGATTAGATAGATTAGATAGATTAGATAGATTAGATAGATTAGATAGATTAGATAGATTAGATAGATTAGATAGATTAGATAGATTAGATAGATTAGATAGATTAGATAGATTAGATAGATTAGATAGATTAGATAGATTAGATAGATTAGATAGATTAGATAGATTAGATAGATTAGATAGATTAGATAGATTAGATAGATTAGATAGATTAGATAGATTAGATAGATTAGATAGATTAGATAGATTAGATAGATTAGATAGATTAGATAGATTAGATAGATTAGATAGATTAGATAGATTAGATAGATTAGATAGATTAGATAGATTAGATAGATTAGATAGATTAGATAGATTAGATAGATTAGATAGATTAGATAGATTAGATAGATTAGATAGATTAGATAGATTAGATAGATTAGATAGATTAGATAGATTAGATAGATTAGATAGATTAGATAGATTAGATAGATTAGATAGATTAGATAGATTAGATAGATTAGATAGATTAGATAGATTAGATAGATTAGATAGATTAGATAGATTAGATAGATTAGATAGATTAGATAGATTAGATAGATTAGATAGATTAGATAGATTAGATAGATTAGATAGATTAGATAGATTAGATAGATTAGATAGATTAGATAGATTAGATAGATTAGATAGATTAGATAGATTAGATAGATTAGATAGATTAGATAGATTAGATAGATTAGATAGATTAGATAGATTAGATAGATTAGATAGATTAGATAGATTAGATAGATTAGATAGATTAGATAGATTAGATAGATTAGATAGATTAGATAGATTAGATAGATAGATAATAGGATTTTACTGACCGGTAAATCTATTTCTCGTAGTCCGTAGAGGATGCTGGGGACTCCGTAAGGACCATGGGGAATAGTAGGGCTCCGCAAGAGATAGGGCACTTTAAGAAAGCTTTGGATTCTGGGTGTGCACTGGCTCCTCCCTCTATGTCCCTCCTCCAGACCTCAGTTAGAGAAACTGTGCCCAGAGGATATGAACAGTACGAGGAAAGGATTTATGTAACCTGAGGGCGAGATTCATACCAGCCACACCAAGCACACCGTATAACTTGTGATAAACTACCCAGTTAACAGTATGAACAAGTAACATAGCCTCGGTTCAAGACCAACCAACTATAACGTAACCTTATGTAAGCAATAACTATATACAAGTCTTGCAGAAAAAGTCCGCACTTGGGACGGGCGCCCAGCATCCTCTACGGACTACGAGAAATAGATTTACCGGTAAGTAAAATCCTATTTTCTCTAACGTCCTAGAGGATGCTGGGGACTCCGTAAGGACCATTGGGATTATACCAAAGCTCCCAAACGGGCGGGAGAGTGCGGATGACTCTGCAGCACCGATTGAGCAAACAGGAGGTCCTCCTCAGCCAGGGTATCAAACTTATAGAACTTTGCAAAGGTGTTTGACTCCGACCAAGTAGCAGCTCGGCACAGTTGTAGTGCCGAGACCCCTCGGGCAGCCGCCCAAGAAGAGCCCACCTTCCTAGTGGAATGGGCCTTTACCGATTTAGGCAATGGCATTCCTGCCGTAGAATGCGCCTGCTGAATCGTGTTACAGATCCAGTGAGCAATAGTCTGCTTTGAAGAGCGCCAACCTTGTTGGCCGCATACAGAACAAACAGAGCTTCAGTCTTCCTGATCCTAGCTGTTCTGGTCACGTAAATCTTCAAAGCCCTGACCACATCCAGGGACTCGGAGTCCTCCAAGTCCCGTGTAGCCACAGGCACGACAATAGGTTGGTTCATATCAAAAGATGAGACCACCTTGGGCAGAAATTGAGGACGAGTCCTCAACTCTGCCCTATCCACGTGAAAAATCAGGTATGGGCTTTTATATGATAAAGCCACTAATTCCGAAACACGCCTTGCAGAAGCTAAGGCCAACAACATGACCACTTTCCAAGTGAGGTATTTCAACTTCACTGTTTTGAGTGGTTCAAACCAAGGTGACTTGAGGAAACTTAATACCACGTTAAGATCCCAAGGTGCCACCGGAGGTACAAAGGGAGGCAGCACTCCCTTCACAAAAGTCTGTAGTTCAGGAAGAGAAGCCAATTCTTTTTGAAAGAAAATGGATAAGGCCGAAATTTGGACCTTTATGGACCCTAATTTTAGGCCCAAATTCACTCCCCTTTGGAGGAAGTGAAGCAGACGGCCCAAATGGAACTCCTCCGTAGGAGCAGCTCTGGCCTCACACCAAGAAACATATTTCCGCCATATACGGTGATAATGTTTCGATGTCACATCCTGCCTAGCCTTGATCAGGGTAGGAATGACCTCCTCCGGAATCCCTTTTTCAGCTAGGATCCGGCGTTCAACCGCCATGCCGTCAAACGCAGCCGCGGTAAGTCTTGGAACAGACAGGGCCCCTGCTGCAGCAGGTCCTGCCTTAGAGGAAGAGGCCACGGATCTTCTGTGAGCAACTCTTGCAGATCCGGATACCAAGTCTTCCTTGGCCAATCTGGAACAATGAGAATTGTTCTGACCCTTCTTAGTCTTATTAATCTCAACACCTTGGGTATGAGAGGAAAAGGAGGAAACACATAAACCGATATGAACACCCATGGTGTCACCAGAGCGTCTACCGCTACCGCCTGAGGGTCTCTTGACCTGGCGCAATACCTCTTTAGCTTTTTGTTGAGACGGGACGCCATCATGTCTATTTGAGGCAGTCCCCACCGATCCACGATCTGTGTGAAGACTTCTTGATGAAGTCCCCACTCTCCTGGATGCAGGTCGTGCCTGCTGAGGAAGTCCGCCTCCCAGTTGTCCACCCCCGGGATGAACACTGCTGATAGTGCGCTTACATGGCCTTCCGCTCAGCGCAGAATCCTGGTCGCCTCTGCCATGGCCACGCTGCTCCTTGTGCCGCCTTGGCAGTTTACATGAGCCACTGACGTGATATTGTCCGACTGAATCAGAACCGGTTTGTTCTGAAGCCACTCCTCTGCCTGGCGTAGGGCGTTGTAAATGGCCCTTAACTCCAGGACATTGATGTGGAGACAAGTCTCTAGGCTTGACGAGAGACCTTGGAAATTTCTTCCCAGTGCGACAGCCCTCCAACCTCGGAGGCTCGCGTCCGTGGTCACCAGTATCTAGTCCTGAATGCCGAACCTGCGTCCCTCTAGGAGGTGAGCACTGTGCAGCCACCACAGGAGAGATACCCTGGCCCTGGGAGACAGGGTGATCCGTTTCTGCATATGTAGATGGGACCCGGACCATTTGTCCAATAGGTCCCATTGGAAAGTCCTCGCATGGAACCTGCCGAAGGGGATGGCCTCGTATGAAGCCACCATCTTCCCCAGAACCTTTGTGCAATGATGCACCGAAACCTTTTTCGGCTTTAAAAGGTTCCTGACCAGGGCTATGAGCTCCTGAGCCTTCTCCACCGGCAGAAACACTCTTTTTTGGTCTGTGTCTAGAATCAGGCCCAAAAAGGTCAGACGCGTTGCAGGTACTAGCTGGGATTTCGGTAAATTGAGAATCCAGCCGTGCATCTGCAACGTCTTCACGGACAGAGACACGCTGTCCAGCAACTTCTCCCGAGATCTCGCCTTTATAAGGAGATCGTCCAAGTATGGGATAATTGTGACTCCCTGCTTGCGCAGGAGCACCATAATTTCCGCCATTACCTTGGTGAAAATTCTCAGGGCCGTGGAAAGACCAAACGGCAACGTCTGAAATTGGTAGTGACAATCCTGTACTGCAAACCTCAGAAACGCCTGGTGAGGGGGGAAAAACGGAACATGAAGGTACGCATCCTTTATGTCCAGGGACACCATCCAATCCCCTCCCTCCAGGCTGGCGATGACCATTCTGAGCGATTCCATTTTGAACTTGAACCTCTTCAAGTACAGGTTCAGGGATTTTAGATTTAGAATGGGTCTGACCGAAACGTCCGGTTTCGGTACCACAAACAGGGATGGAGAATAACCCTCTCCTTGCTGGAGATGAGGAACCTTGATTATCACCTGTTGAATGTACAATTTGTGAATTGCCGCTAACACTAGCTCCCTCTCTGACGGGGAAGCCGGCAGAGCCGATTTGAAAAACCGGCGAGGGGGCATGTCTTCGAATTCCAGTCTGTATCCCTGAGAAACAATCTCTATTGCCCTGGGATCCACCTGTGATTGAACCCAGACGTGGCTGAAAAGACGAAGACGTGCCCCCACTTGATCTGACACCCCCTCCCCCCTCCCCCCCCCCCCCGGAAAGCCCCAGCATCATGCTGTGGATTTTGCGGAAGTAGGGGAGGACTTCTGCTCCTGGGAACTAGCTGAGTGCAGCTTTTTCCCCTTGCCTTTACCTCTGGCAGCGAAGGACGATCCTCGTACCTTCTTGTTTTTATTGGAACGAAAGGACTGCATTTGATAATGTGGTACCTTCTTAGAATGCTGCGGGGGAACATAAGGTAAAAAATTAGATTTACCGGCCGTAGCAGTAGAGACTAGGTGTGAGAGGCCTTCTCCAAACAACTCCTCCCCTTTGTAAGGCAATGACTCCATATGCCGCTTTGAGTCGGCGTCTCCCGTCCACTGTCGGGTCCACAAGAGCCGCCTAGCAGAAATAGACAGTGTTTATTCTAGAGCTTAGTAAACAAATGTCTCTCTGAGCATCTCTCATATACAAGGCAGCATCTCTGATATGCTCCATGGTCATTAGAATGGTATCCCTATCTAAGGTGTCCATCTCCGTAGATAAGGAGTCTGCCCATGCCACGACAGCACTACAAACTATAGTTCCTGAATGTGTGTAAATGTGCTTCATGGTAATTTCCTGCTTGCGATCAGCAAGATCCTTGAGGGAAGCAGTATCCGGAGAAGGCAGTGCCACCTTCTTGGATAAGCGTGTCAGCGCCTTGTCTACTTTAGGCGCAGATTCCAATCGTATCCGATCCTTCTGTGGAAAAGGATACGCCATGAGAATCCTTTTGGGAACATGGAGTCTCCTACCCGGAGATTACCAAGCCTTTTCGCATAATTCGCTTAGCTCAAATGAGGACGGAAACGTGACCTCAGGCTTTTTCCCTTTATACATGTGAACCCTCGTGTCAGGGACAGGGGGTTCCTCCGTGATATGCAAAACCTCTTTTATGGCAATAATCATGTACCTAATACCTTTTGCCACCTTCGGCAGTAATTTTGCATCCTCATAGTCGACACTAGAGTCAGTATGTGTCGGTATCTGTGTCAGGGACCTGGGATATGGGGCGCTTTTGAGACCCTGAAGGTCCTGGCACCACAGGGACAGGCACGGACTGGCTACCTGACTGATCCCTAGATTTCAGCCTTGTCTAATCTTTTATGCAGGAGATTTACATTTGCATTCAAGACATTCAGCATATCCACCCAGTCCGGTGTCGGCGTTGCCGTCGACGACCTGACATTCAAGCACTCCCCCTCCACATTAAGCGAGCCTTCCTCATCAAACATGTCGACACACACGTACCGACACACTGCACACACCCAGGGAAACTTTTTTCTAAAGACCGTATCCACTGAAAGGCCCTTTGGAGAGACAGAGAGAGAGTATGCCAGCACACACCCCAGCGCAACAACCTGGAGACCAACACAGAATGCTTTTCCCCAGCAGCGCTGTATTATACTTTATCCGCCAATTATGTGCCCCCCCCCCCCCCTCCCCTCTCTATTTAAACTCCCTTCACCATGTGTAAGCAGGGGAGAGTCCAGGGAGTTCCTCTCAGCGTTCTGTGGAGAGAGAAATGGCGCTGGTGAGTGCTGAGGGAGAAGCCCCGCCCCCTCGGCGGCGGGCTTCTGTCCCGCTCAAAATCGTGTAAAATGGCGGGGGCTCAATTATATACATGTACAGTGCCCAGCTGTACATGTATATACCTATTTGCCATCTAAGAGGTGTTATTATTGCTGCCCAGGGCGCCCCCCCCTGCGCCCTGCACCCATACAGTGACCGGAGTGTGTGAGGTGATGTGGAGCAATGACGCACAGCTGCAGTGCTGTGCGTTACCTCTGTGAAGCTGAAGGCTTCTGCCGCCTGAGACGTCTTCTTGCTTCTGTTCTTCTGGCTCTGTGAGGAGAACGGCGTCACGGCTCTGGGAGTGGACGCCCAGGACGAACCTGTGTTCACCCCCTCTGGAGCTAATGGTGTCCAGTAGCCGAGGAAGCAGATCCTATCAGTTAAGTAGGTCTGCCCCGCTCTCCTCAGTCCCTCGATGCAGGGAGCCTGTTACCAGCAGTGCTCCCTGTGAAAAAGTAAAAATCCAAACAAAAATGCTTTCTGTAGCAAAGAACTCGAGAGCTCCCTGCAGTGCGCCCTTCATCCTCTGGGTACAGGGTAAAACTGAGGTCTGGAGGAGGGACAGAGAGGGAGGAGCCAGTGCACACCCAGAATCAAAAGCTTTCTTGAAGTGCCCTATCTCCTGCGGAGCCCGTCTATTCCCCATGGTCCTTACGGAGTCCCCAGCATCCTCTAGGACGTTAAGAGAAAAATATATAGATATATATATATATATATAGATATATAGATATATAGATATAGATCCAAATATCTATATAGAAATATATATAGATCAATATATATATATATATATATATATATATATATATTACTAACACTAATGGTAATGTATGGATGCACGTATTATAGAATATTTATATAGAATTTATAAGACACAGTGCAGTGTCTGTCACTCACAGTCCTCAGCTCACAGTGTTGCAGCCTAACAGACTAGCTCCCGACGAGGTGACCAGCCCTGCTGCTGATTCTTACAACTGAGCTGAGCAGCGCCACTTCTTAAACCCACAGGCCACGTCCAGCCAGCTGCACGCCTGCCCCTCCCAGTCCCTGGCCCCCTCCCGGAGCTTGCCGATTCTGTAGAGGCCATCCAGAGCCTGCAGCAGAGATTGACTCACGAGATGATGATATCATCTTGCGAGATCCTAGCAGTGGTGTGGAAGGTGGAAGTGGCTGTGAGGGACGTCCATGACAAGGAACAAACAGCCAGGTGACACATACATACGTCCCCCCTCCCGCGGGCCAACCAGACAGAGAAAAAAAATTATCCCACCAAAAAAATGGCTACTGGTGTGCTCTACCCTGGACCCCCTGGCATGCCTGGGCCCGGGTAATCTGTACCCCCTCACTCGACACTACTGGCTTGGAGAGAGATAAAATTCTAACTAACCAGCGCCCGTCATTTTGCAAACACAGCCTATAAAATGACAGAAGCTGACTGGTTGGTACTTATCTCTCTACAAGCTATGATAAATTTCCCACATATAATCCTACTAGCCCAGAGGTTCCCAAACGTGGTCCTCAAGGCACACCAATGGTCCAGGATTTTAAGGACACCAAAGCTTGGGCACAGGTGACTTAGGAATCTATAGACTGAGGGGTGAATGTTTTATACCCACAAATATCATCCAGGTATAACGCTTCCTGCATCACCTCTTTACCGAAGCAAAGCAGAAAGCAGCAGTGCCGAGATGTATCAACATCTCGGATGTTGCTCCCCCCACCCCCTCCCCCCTATATCGCCGTTTCATGCATCTAGCAGAAAAGTGGATGGAGATAAGAGCTGGTTGGTTGGTACTTTAACAGTCATTTAGCAAACACAACTTGTAACAGTTAGCCGACTGGCTGGTACTTTATTTATCTCCAAGGCTTACTAAATAGACCCCATAATTAGTACCTCAGCACAATTTAATTTAACCATCTGTGCTCAGCCACGGATATCCTTAAAACCTGGGCCGTTCGGGTTCCTTGAGGACCACGTTTGAAAACCTCTGTAAAACTAGGCTGTGTGTCGCTGACATGCTCAGCAGTCACCTGCTCCTTCTACACACATACCAGACATAGCATTTTAAACAACCTCTTTTCTACTTATGCAGTAGACCACTTTTAAATCATGATGGCAATGCACCAATTTTCTAATTCAGCTTATATAGTGACTGAAAGTTTTATTTGCTTGAACTCTCCTTTGCCACTGTATAGATATAGAAAAGTTTTATGTAGTAAAAAACATGTACTATATTCTATAACATAATTGGAAAGAAAGGTCTGAAAAAAAGGAGATTTATGGTAGACCATGGTTAAATCTATTTCTGCGAGGTACACTGGGTTCCACAGGGAATACATCGGGGTGTAGAGTTGGATCTTGATCCAGAAGCACCAACAGGCTATAGATTTAGACTGTTCCCAGGATGCATTGCATGGTCTTCTCTATAACCCCGCCTCCGGACACTGGAGCTCAGTTTTGTTAACCAGTCCAATGCAGTAGCAGGTAAAAGAGAAGGTAGATGTTAGTCACATAGAACCACATTCTCAAGACAGGAGAAGGGACCAACGGCTAATGCCATACAAACCCAAAGAAGCTAAGTGCGTCAGGGTAGGTGCCTTGTGGAACCCAGTGTACCTCGCAGAAAGAGATTTAACGATGGTAAGTCTACCATAAATCTCCTTTTCTGCAGCGGGGTACACTGTGTTCCACAGGGAATACATCGGGGATATCCTAAAACGGGTGGTCTTCTGTATGCCGGCGGTCGGGCTCCCGGCGCTCAGTATACCGGCGCCGGGAGCCCGACAGCCGGCATACCGACACTTATTTTCCCTCGTGGGGGTCCACGACCCCCATAGAGGGAGAATAAAATAGTGTGGCGCAACCGTGCCCGTAGCGTGGCGAGCGCAGCGAGCCCGCAAGGGGCTCATTTGCGCTCGCCACGCTGGCGGTAAGCTGGCGGTCGGGCTCCCGACGCCGGGATGCTGGTCGCCGGGAGCCCGACCGCCGGCCAGCCGTAGTGAACCCCCTAAAACAGTTCCTCACGGGAGGGGAACAATTGTTCGGCGGGCGCGCCCAAGAAGGTCCAACAGACCGAGTAGAATGGGCTTTGATAGTAGCAGGAGCTGCAAGGCCAGCCTGTGCATAAGCATTGTGCAATCACCATTCTAATCCATCTGGCCAAGGTTTGCTTATTCGCAGGCCAGCCACGTTTGTGAAAACCAAAAAGTACAAAAAGAGTTTCTGACCTCCGGAGAAAGACAGTCCTCTCCACATTAATAAGGAGACCCCGTACCACATCCAAAGTCCGCTCTTTGGAGGACAAACCAGAAGACATAAAAGCCGGAACCACAATCTTTTGGTTAAGGTGAAAAGATGACACCACCTTAGGCAAATAACCAGGGCGAGTTCGGAGAACTGCTCGGTCACGGTGAGAAATCAGAAAGGGCGGACGATAGGACAAAGCTCCTAAGTTCGAACCCCTCCTAGCAGAGGCAATAGCCAGCAGAAACTTGACCTTAAGCGTAAGATATTTAAGGTCCACAGTATCAAGAGGTTCAAATGGAGACTCTTGTAGGGCATTCAAGACAAAAGACAGAACCCACAGAGCTACAGGAGGGACATAGGGAGGCTGAATCCATAAAACGCATTGAGTGAAAGTATGAATGCCAGGAATAGATGCAATTTTTCTCTGAAACCACACCAACAAGGTAGAAATATCAACCTTGAGGGAGGCCAAATGAAGGCCTAAGTCTAGGCCTTGTTGCAGAAAAGGCAAAAGTCAGTAAGTTCTGAAATTGTATGCATCATAATTCTTAGACACACAACAGGTGAAGTAAGAATTCCAGACCCTGTAAAAAAAACCTGTGCAGAAGCCGGTTTGCAAGACTTCAGCATAGTTAGGATAATCGCTTCGGAGAATCCTTTTGCCCTCAGGAGTAAAGCTTCAAGAGCCACGCCGTCAAAGCCAGTCTGGCCAGGTCCAGCTAGACACAAAGGCCCTGAACGAGGAGGTTTGGGCGTCGAGGAAGTAGAATAGGACGCTTGATCGAGAGACCCTGCAGGTCTGAGAACCAATGCCGTCTGGGCCACGCTGGATCGACTAGAAGTAGTATTCCTCCTTCTTGTTTGAACTTCCGTAGCACCCTGGCCAGGAGTGACACTGGAGGGAACACGTATGGCAGCTGAAAGTTCCATGGAATTGCCAGTGCGTCCACGAACGCCGCTGGAGTATCCTTTTGTCCTTGATCCGAAGACCGGAACCTTGTGATTGTGTCAAGACGCCATCAGGTCTACATCTGGTAGGCCCCACTTGTCCACTAGGAGTTGATAGACTTCCGGATGAAGACTCCACTTTCCAGCGTGCACGTCTTGACGACTGAGGAAATCCGCTTCCCAGTTGAGGCCTCCGGGAATGAACACTGTCGATATTGCTGGCAGATGGCGTTCCACCCAACGAAGGATTTTTGACACTTCCATCATTGCCATGCGGCTTCGAGTGCCGCTTTGATTAATTATGTATGCCACCGTGGTGGCGTTATCCGATTGTACTTGACCAGGTCTGTTCTGTACCAAAGGCAGGGAAAGATTCAAAGAATTGAACACTGCCCGCAATTCCAGAATGTTTATCGGGAGGAGAGATTCCTCCTTGGTCCACCGACCCTGGAGAGAGTGTTGCTCTAGCACCACTTCCCAACCACGCAGACTGGCGTCCGTAGTTAGAAGGACCCAGTTGGGGATCCAGAAGGGTCGGCCCCTGCACAACCGTTGGTCCTGTAGCCACCAGCTCAGTGACAGACGAACCTCCGGAATCAACGAGATCATTTGAGACCTGATCCGATGAGGCAGGCCGTCCCATTTGGAAAGGATAAACCTCTGTAGAGGACGGGAATGAAATTGAGTGTACTCTACCATGTTGAAAGCAGACAACATGGGGCCTAGTACTTGCATCGCCGAATGCATCGACACTCGTGGGCCAGAAAGGAAGTATCTGATCCTGTTCTGAAGTTTCAGGAATTTCTCCGGAGACAGAAACAGTCTTTAGATATGTGTGTCTAGCAGTGTCCCCAGGTGCACCATGCTCCGAGCAGGGACCAGCGAGGACTTTTTCCAGTTGATGAGCCACCCGTGGGCTTGTAAGAATTAGACTGTCAGTTCCAGATGACTGAGGGAACATCTTGGGAGTTCGCCAGAATCAGCAAGTCGTTCAGATACGGCAGGATCCCGATTCCCTGACAGCGGAGAAGGGCCGTCATCACGGCCATGACATTGGTGAGGATCCAAGGGGCCATGGCCAGTCCAAGTGGCAGAGCCTAGAATTTATACTGTAGGTTGCCAATAGCAAACCGCAGATATTGTTGATGCGATATGGCAATAGGTATATGCAGGTAAGTATCCTGTATGTCCAGAGATACCATATAGTCTTCAGTTTCCATGTCCAGTACAATAGAGTGCAGAGTTTCCATATAGAGTTTGGACACTCTCACAAATTTGTTCAATGATTTGAGATTGAGTATAGGCTGGAAGGACCCATTGGGATTCGGAACTAGAACAGGGTCGAATAGTATCCCCTGCGTCTCTCGGGGACAGGAGTACCGGGAGGGATCGCACACTCAAGTGCAGAGCTTGCACTTTCAACGGATCCAAAGGGATAACCGTTGAGCAGAACTGGAGAGGGGGGCGTCTCTTTAAAAGAGATTGCGTACCCGTTAGAGGCTACTTCCCGCACCCAGGCGTCCGAAGTGGTCTTTAACCAGGCCTGGGCGAACTGCAGAAGTCGGCCTCCCACCCTGAGATCCCCCAGGGGGAGGCCCGTCCCATCATGCAGCGGGCTTGTCTTGTTTGCAGGCTGACGGGCGGCCCATGATTGTTTAGGTTTGGGCTTAGTGGTTTTGGAAGTACGAGCCTGCCTCAGGTACGCCTGACTCTTGCTTTCCCTGGAAATCGAAAGGAACGAAAAGTGGTACTCTCTGCCTTCGGTGCTGAAGGATTAGTACTTGGGAGAAACGCAGTCTTAGCAGTCGCCAAGTCAGTCACAATCTTATTCATATCCTCCCCAAATAGGATGTCTCCCATATAAGGGAGCACCTCCAAGGTCTTTTTAGAGTCTAGGTCTACCTTCCAGGACCTCAACCACAGAATTCAGCGAGCCAGAATAGACGTAGTAGACACCTTGGCTGCCATTACACCAGCCTCAGAGGACGCCTCCTGAATATAGTGGGAGGCTGCGGTAATATGAGACAGATATTGTGTGGCAGTGTCAGAAATATCCTGAGGCAGCTCATCCTCTAATGCCTGAACCCATGTTTCAATTCCTTTTGCGGCCCAGAAGGCTGCTATAGTGCGTCTATGTACAGCAACTGTAAGGGAGCAAATAGACTTCAGGCATCCCTCCACACGTTTATCCACCGGTTCCTTCAGTGAGGTGACAGGCAAACTAGAGGACATCACAAGACGGGCGACCTGAGAGTCCACCGGTGGTGGAGTTTCCCACTTGTTACTCAACTCCGCAGGGATAGGATAACGAGCTAGTATCTTTTTAGACAGGGAGAATTTCTTTCCTGTAGACGACCAGGATTCCTGACGTATGTTAATTAAATGGTCAGAATGTGGTAAGACTACTTTAGTAACCTTCTGACGTTTAAACTTATCGGGTTTTTTTAGACGCAGTAGTGGGATCTACCACATCATCAATTTGTAGAATCAGCTTAATAGCCTCCACTAGGTCAAGAACACCAACCTGAGTAGTAGGTTCCTCATCAGAAGCGACTGTATCAGTGTCTGACAGATCAGTATATTCCCCATCCTCATCAGATTAATTATCTGAAATATTAGTGGATTGTGAGGAGGAAGCGTCCCATTTAGATGACCCCTTGACCCCAAAGGGGCGTGGGGTAGACTTTTGTCTAACCAAAGATTGATTTAATTGTTGATCTGGGTAGACCGAGTTTCCGCCCAGGGCGGATTAACTACAGGAACCACCACAGGGGGCGCAAGACGAGTCACAAACTTATTCCGTATACTTGAGAACGCTGCCCAAGGTGGTTCCTGATTGGCCACAGGTGCTGCGGGCTGACTGGGAGATGTATGGCACCCAGTGCCTGAACCATCAGCTAAAACTTCCCCCTCAGGTAAATCCTTGGTGCAAGCACTGAATGATGCAGAAGCGTCCGCGGATTTCCCGCCCTGTGTGGCAGACATAAGGAATGTAGCCTTAGAGCGTAACAGTACAATATAGCCAGACAAACAATATCTGCAAATAACTCTCTGACGTGACAGTAAATACAGGACACAAACAGAGAATGAAAGTGGTATGAGGTGACTGAAACACACAGTAAAAAACAGAAAACAGTATACACTGTGTAGCACTATCAGGAACCCGACCAGCAGGAGTATGTGGCGCAGCTGAGGTGGTATTGGAGCCGCAGCACAGTATGTCACTAGTATGTCATAGTATGTCACTAGGACATAAAAGTGCTGCAGCCCTTGAAGAGTCCTCTAATAAGAGCTCTTTTCAGGCTGCCTAGCGCAGCCCCCCGCCCCCGTTAAATGACCTGAGCTCCAGTGTCTGGAGGCGGGGTTATAGAGGAGGCCACGCAATGCATCCTGGGAACAGTCAAAGCTTTAGCCTGTTGGTACCTCTGGATCAAGATCCAACACTACACCCCCCGATGTATTCCCTGTGGAACACAGTGTACCCCGCTGCAGAAAGTTAGCATTTTTTGGACAAGGGTGTTTCTAATCGTTACAAAAGGAGTTATCCAATTAGCCCTGAAAGCTGGCAGTATAGGGGATTTTTTTTTTTTTACTTGCCTGGAAGCAGTCTAAAAAAAAATTCCCAATTACCGACCCATTTTTTATATTATGGCAGCGAAAATACATGGATCCAGGTTCTTTATTGTGCCAAAAATGGGGCTGCAATTGAATTGGCCAAATGACAAATGGGCAAAAATCACGGTACAAACCAAGTTTTTTTTCACACAAAAAATAAGAATTTACTCACCGGTAATTCTATTTCTCGTAGTCCGTAGTGGATGCTGGGAACTCCGTAAGGACCATGGGGAATAGCGGCTCCGCAGGAGACTGGGCACAAAAGAAAAGCTTTAGGACTACCTGGTGTGCACTGGCTCCTCCCCCTATGGCCCTCCTCCAAGCCTCAGTTAGGATACTGTGCCCGGACGAGCGTACACAATAAGGAAGGATTTTGAATCCCGGGTAAGACTCATACCAGCCACACCAATCACACCGTACAACCTGTGATATGAACCCAGTTAACAGCATGATAACAGAGGAGCCTCTGGATAGATGGCTCACAACAACAATAACCCGAATTGTTAACAATAACTATGTACAAGTATTGCAGATAATCCGCACTTGGGATGGGTGCCCAGCATCCACTACGGACTACGAGAAATAGAATTATCGGTAAGTAAATTCTTATTTTCTCTGACGTCCTAGTGGATGCTGGGAACTCCGTAAGGACCATGGGGATTATACCAAAGCTCCCAAACGGGCGGGAGAGTGCGGATGACTCTGCAGCACCGAATGAGAGAACTCAAGGTCCTCCTCAGCCAGAGTGTCAAATTTGTAAAATTTTACAAAGGTATTTGACCCTGACCAAGTAGCAGCTCGGCAAAGTTGTAACGCCGAGACCCCTCGGGCAGCCGCCCAAGATGAGCCCACCTTCCTTGTGGAGTGGGCATTTACAGATTTTGGCTGTGGCAGGCCTGCCACAGAATGCGCAAGCTGAATTGTATTACAGATCCAGCGAGCAATGGTCTGCTTAGAAGCAGGAGCACCCAGCTTGTTGGGTGCGTACAGGATAAACAGCGAGTCAGATTTTCTGACTCCAGCCGTCCTGGAAACATATATTTTCAGGGCCCTGACAACGTCTAGCAACTTGGAGTCCTCCAAGTCCCTAGTAGCCGCAGGCACCACAATAGGCTGGTTCAGGTGAAACGCTGACACCACCTTAGGGAGAAACTGAGGACGAGTCCTCAATTCCGCCCTGTCCGAATGGAAAATCAGATAAGGGCTTTTACAGGATAAAGCCGCCAATTCTGACACGCGCCTGGCCGAAGCCAGGACCAACAGCATGACCACTTTCCATGCGAGATATTTTAAATCCACAGATTTAAGCGGTTCAAACCAATGTGATTTGAGGAACCCCAAAACTACATTGAGATCCCAAGGTGCCACTGGAGGCACAAAAGGAGGCTGTATATGCAGCACCCCTTTGACAAACGTCTGAACTTCAGGAACTGAAGCCAGTTCTTTTTGGAAGAAAATCGACAGGGCCGAAATCTGAACCTTAATGGATCCCAATTTGAGGCCCATAGACACTCCTGTTTGCAGGAAATGCAGGAATCGACCCAGTTGAAATTCCTCCGTTGGGGCCTTCCTGGCCTCGCACCACGCAGCATATTTTCGCCAAATGCGGTGATAATGTTTTGCGGTTACATCCTTCCTGGCTTTGATCAGGGTAGGGATGACTTCCTCCGGAATGCCTTTTTCCTTCAGGATCCGGCGTTCAACCGCCATGCCGTCAAACGCAGCCGCGGTAAGTCTTGGAACAGACAGGGTCCTTGCTGGAGCAGGTCCCTTCTTAGAGGTAGAGGCCACGGGTCCTCTGTGAGCATCTCTTGAAGTTCCGGGTACCAAGTCCTTCTTGGCCAATCCGGAGCCACGAGTATAGTTCTTACTCCTCTCCGTCTTATAATTCTCAGTACCTTGGGTATGAGAGGCAGAGGAGGGAACACATACACTGACTGGTACACCCACGGTGTTACCAGAGCGTCCACAGCTATTGCCTGAGGGTCCCTTGACCTGGCGCAATACCTGTCCAGTTTTTTGTTGAGGTGGGACGCCATCATGTCCACCTTTGGTTTTTCCCAACGGTTTACAATCATGTGGAAGACTTCTGGGTGAAGTCCCCACTCTCCCGGGTGGAGGTCGTGCCTGCTGAGGAAGTCTGCTTCCCAGTTGTCCACTCCCGGAATGAACACTGCTGACAGTGCTATCACATGATTTTCCGGCCAGCGAAGAATCCTTGCAGCTTCTGCCATTGCCCTCCTGCTTCTTGTGCCGCCCTGTCTGTTTATGTGGGCGACTGCCGTGATGTTGTCCGACTGGATCAGCACCGGCTGACCCTGAAGCAGAGGTCTTGCTTGGCTTAGAGCATTGTAAATGGCCCTTAACTCCAGGATATTTATGTGAAGTGATGTCTCCAGGCTTGACCACAAGCCCTGGAAATTTCTTCCCTGTGTGACTGCTCCCCAGCCTCGCAGGCTGGCATCTGTGGTCACCAGGACCCAGTCCTGAATGCCGAATCTGCGGCCCTCTAGAAGATGAGCACTCTGGAATGTTCTTGCATGGAATCTGCCGAATGGGATTGCTTCGTAAGAAGCCACCATTTTTCCCAGGACCCTTGTGCATTGATGCACTGAGACTTGGCCTGGTTTTAGGAGGTTTCTGACTAGCTCGGATAACTCCCTGGCTTTCTCCTCCGGGAGAAACACCTTTTTCTGGACTGTGTCCAGGATCATCCCTAGGAATAGAAGACGTGTCGTCGGGATCAGCTGCGATTTTGGGATATTGAGAATCCAACCGTGCTGCCGCAACACTACTTGTGATAGTGCTACCCCGACTACCAACTGTTCCCTGGATCTTGCCCTTATCAGGAGATCGTCCAAGTAAGGGATAATTAAAACTCCTTTCCTTCGGAGGAGTATCATCATTTTCGGCCATTACTTTGGTAAAGACCCGGGGTGCCGTGGACAATCCAAACGGCAGCGTCTGAAACGGATAGTGGCAGTTCTGTACCACAAACCTGAGGTACCCTTGGTGAGAAGGGTAAATTGGGACATGGAGGTAAGCATCCTTGATGTCCAGAGACACCATATAATCCCCTTCTTCCAGGTTCGCAATCACCGCTCTGAGTGACTCCATCTTGAATTTGAACCTCTGTATGTAAGTGTTCAAGGATTTCAGATTTAAAATAGGTCTCACCGAGCCGTCCGGCTTCGGTACCACAAACAGCGTGGAATAATACCCCTTTCCCTGTTGCAGGAGGGGTACCTTGATTATCACCTGCTGAGAATACAGCTTGTGAATTGCTTCCAATACCGCCTCCCTGTCGGAGGGAGACGTCGGTAAAGCAGACATTAGGAAACGGCGAGGGGGAGACGTCTCGAATTCCAATTTGTACCCCTGAGATACCACCTGAAGGATCCAGGGGTCCACTTGTGAGTGAGCCCACTGCGCGCTGAAATTCTTGAGACGGGCCCCCACCGTGCCTGAGTCCGCTTGTAAAGCCCCAGCGTCATGCTGAGGACTTGGCAGAAGCGGGAGAGGGCTTCTGTTCCTGGGAACTGGCTGTTTGCTGCAGCCTTTTTCCTCTCCCTCTGCCACGGGGCAGAAATGAGGAGCCTTTTGCCCGCTTGCCCTTATGGGGCCGAAAGGACTGCGCCTGATAATATGGCGTCTTCTTATGTTGAGAGGCTACCTGGGGTAAAAATGTGGATTTCCCAGCAGTTGCCGTGGCCACTAGGTCTGATAGACCTACCCCAAATAACTCCTCCCCTTTATAAGGCAATACTTCCATATGCCTTTTGGAATCCGCACCACCTGACCACTGCCGCGTCCATAACCCTCTTCTGGCAGAGATGGACAGCGCACTTACTCTTGATGCCAGTCGGCAAATATCCCTCTGTGCATCACGCATATATAAAAATGCATCTTTTAAATGCTCTATAGTCAGTAATATACTGTCCCTATCTAGGGTATCAATATTTTCAGTCAGGGAATCCGACCAAGCCACCCCAGCACTGCACATCCAGGCTGAGGCGATTGCTGGTCGCAGTATAACACCCGTGTGAGTGTATATACATTTTAGGATCTTCTCCTGCTTTCTGTCAGCAGGTTGCTTTAGGGCGGCCGTATCAGGAGACGGTAGTGCCACCTGTTTAGACAAACGTGTGAGCGCTTTATCCACCCTAGGGGGTGTTTCCCAACGTGCCCTATCCTCTGGCGGGAAGGGGTATGATGCCAATAACCTTTTAGGAATTATCAGTTTTTTATCGGGGGAAACCCACGCTTCATCACACACTTCATTTAATTCTTCAGATGCAGGAAAAACTACAGGTAGTTTTTTCTCACCAAACATAATACCCTTTTTAGTGGTACTTGTACTATCAGAAATGTGTAAAACATTTTTCATTGCCTCAATCATGTAACGTGTGGCCCTACTGGAAGTCACATTCGTCTCTTCATCGTCGACACTGGAGTCAATATCCGTGTCGGCGTCTGTATCTGCCATCTGAGGTAACGGGCGTTTTAGAGCCCCTGATGGCCTTTGAGACGCCTGGACAGGCACAAGCTGAGTAGCCGGCTGTCTCATGTCATCAACCGTCGTTTGTAAAGAGCTGACACTGTCACGTAATTCCTTCCATAAGCCCATCCACTCAGGGGTGACATCTCTATTACAGGCAATTGCTCCGCCTCCACATAATTTTCCTCCTCATACATGTCGACACAATCGTACCGACACACAGCACACACACAGGGAATGCTCTGATAGAGGACAGGACCCCACTAGCCCTTTGGGGAGACAGAGGGAGAGTATGCCAGCACACACCAGAGCGCTATATATATACTGGGATAACACTATAAAGAGTGTTTTTCCCTTATAGCTGCTATTTATATTATTATTGCGCCAAATTAGTGCCCCCCCCCCCCTCTTGTTTTACCCTTTTCTGTAGTGCAGGACTGCAGGGGAGAGTCAGGGAGACGTCCTTCCAGCGGAGCTGTGAGGGAAAATGGCGCCAGTGTGCTGAGGAGATAGGCTCCGCCCCCTTCTCGGCGGACTTTTCTCCCGCTTTTTGCTGTATTCTGGCAGGGGTTAATATACATCCATATAGCCCTGGGGGTTATATGTGATGTATATTCGCCAGCCAAGGTGTTTTTATTGCTGCTCAGGGCGCCCCCCCCTAGCGCCCTGCACCCTCAGTGACCGGAGTGTGAAGTGTGCCTGAGGAGCAATCGCGCACAGCTGCAGTGCTATGCGCTACCTTGTTGAAGACTGATGTCTTCTGCCGCCGATTTTCCGGACCTCTTCTTGCTTCTGGCTCTGTAAGGGGGGCGGCGGCGCGGCTCTGGGACCGGACTCCGAGGCTGGGCCTGTGTTCGGTCCCTCTGGAGCTAATGGTGTCCAGTAGCCTAAGAAGCCCAAGCTGGCTGCAAGCAGGCAGGTTCGCTTCTTCTCCCCTTAGTCCCTCGATGCAGTGAGCCTGTTGCCAGCAGGTCTCACTGAAAATAAAAAACCTAAAACTATCTTTTTTCTAAAGAGCTCAGGAGAGCCCCCTAGATTGCACCCTGCTCGGTCGGGCACAAAAATCTAACTGGGGCTTGGAGGAGGGTCATAGAGGGAGGAGCCAGTGCACACCAGGTAGACCTAAAGCTTTTCTTTTGTGCCCAGTGTCCTGCGGAGCCGCTATTCCCCATGGTCCTTACGGAGTTCCCAGCATCCACTAGGACGTCAGAGAAACTTAACTGACAATTGAATTCTGCCCTTGGTTTTAAGGCTAGTAATCTTTCGCTGCATATACAAATTGGTCATATGCTAGATGCTGTAAATTACACCTCACTGTTCACCATCTCATCCATTTTCTTATAAACACACCCAGCATGATACTTCCATTCAGGTTCAAGGACTGAACAAAAGTATCAGCATCCAACATGGGTGCACCCACCGCTGGAGCTTTGGCTGTGCAGGCTTACAGTGGCTATTTTGTGACCGGTGGTCACTTAACCGCATCCCCATTGCAACACGTGTAGCAGTTTTAAAACATAGCTTCCTATTTTGATTCAGAAGGGGATAACACTAAAGTTCGCCATATATCTGTAAGAAATAGTCACACTTTCCCAAACCTCTAACGCCTGGAACAGGGAAATGGAAATATTCAACAAGTTTAAAAATCTTGATTCCCGGATCCTGACCAAAAATGGTTGTGATCGGTAAATAAGTATTCTCCCGATTCCGCAACGGATAGCCGATCAATAGCTGCCAATTGGTGTCTCCGTTCAGGGAATTGGGGAAACAGCGGCTAGATGTATGGGGGCCTTTAGGTCCTAAATCTGCACTAACTTCTGAAAATAGGAAAGAATGGAAAGTGAACTGGAAACAAAGTCATGAAGGTTAAGCCTTAAAAAAAAAAAAAGAAAGAAAGAGAGAAAAAACAAAATCTGTGTCAGATGGCCCATGTACTTGTACTTGTATGTGGGTTTACAAAAAATGTATACTACACCCTGCTATTACATGTGTTCTGCTGATTTACATGGTGGAGATGCCATGTATGTCATGTGCTGACTCTGTAAAGGTATTACATTTAACAGTGAAGCTTCTGTATCATTTGGATTAGATTTACACTTATATTATGTTATTACATGCTTTGTAGCCTAAAACATTGGCAATAGTTTTATTTATTTTGTTAAACATACAGGGAGCAAAACTGCCCATTGGATCCAAATGGCAGTACACCTTTCTATTGCACTAAAGGTCCATACACACTGGTAGATTTTCATTTCAAAAGACTTTGATAACATCTCTGAAAGATAGATCTTTCACCAAAGTAGTGCATACACACTGAGCTATTTTCCCAAAGAGCAAGAGCTTTTCAGGAGGTGAAAGACTTTGCTGAAAATCTTTCATGAGAAAATAGGATTTTAATACCTACCGGTAAATCCTTTTCTCTTTGTCCGCAGAGGATGCTGAGGACACTTCATAGACCATGGGGTATAGACGGGATCCGCAGGAGACAAGGGCACACTAAGACTTTTACTGGGTGTGAACTAGCTCCTCCCTCTATGCCCCTCCTCCAGACCTCAGTTATAGGAACTGTGCCCAGGGAGACGGACATTTCGAGGAAAAGGATTGTTAGTATTTTTAAAACTAAGGGTGAGATACACACCAGCTCACACCACAAACACGCCGTACAACATGGCATTTGTAAGTAAACCCAGTCAACAGCATGAACAAAAAAACCAGCAACAGGCTGATTATAACCAAACACAACCATTGTGTAACACAACCAAAACCTACAACCACTACTGCAGATAGAGTCCGCACAGGGACAGGGGGCCCAGCATCCTCTACGGACTAAGAGAAAAGGATTAACCGGTAGGTATTAAAATCCTATTTTCTCAATGTCCTAGAGGATGCTGGGGACACTTCATAGACCATGGGGATTATACCAAAGCTTCAGATCGGGCGGGAGAGTGCGGATGACTCTGCAGCACCGATTGACCAAACAAGAGGTCCTCATTAGCCAGGGTATCAAACTTGTAGAACTTTGCGAAAGTGTTTGAACCCGACCAAGTAGCTGCTCGACAAAGTTGTAACGCCGAGACCCCACATGCAGCCACCCAAGATGAGCCCACCTTCCTAGTAGAATGGGCCTTAACCGATTTCGGCAACGGCAATCCAGCCGTAGAATGAGCCTGTTGAATCGTGTTACAGATCCAACGCGCAATAGTCTACTTGGAAGAGGGCGTCCCAATCTTATTGGGAGCATATAGGACAAACAGAGCCTCCATTATCCTAATCTGAGCCGTTCTGGCGACATAGATTTTCAAAGCCCTGACCACATCCAGAGACTTTGAGTCCACGAGGGTGCCAGTATCCACTGGCACTACAATAGGTTGGTTCATGTGAAACGCTGAAACCACCTTTGGTCGAAACAGCTGCCGAGTCCGCAACTCCGCTCTATCTTCATTGAAAATCAAATAGGGGCTCTTGTGAGACAAGGCCGCCAACTCAGATACTCGCCTTGCGGACGCCAATGCCAACAACATGACCACTTTCCACGTGAGGAATTTCAACTCAACCTTCCGTAAAGGTTCAAACCAAGAAGATTGCAGGAACCTCAACACCACGTTGAGATCCCCCAGTGCCACCGGAGGCACAAATGGAGGCTGGATATGCAGCACACCCTTTACGAAAGTCTGAACCTCAGGGAGAGAAGCCAATTCCTTTTGAAAGAATATTGATAAAGCCGAAATTTGTACCTTAATGGAGCCCAGCTTAAGGCCCTCATCCACACCAGCTTGTAGAAAATGGAGAAACCGCCCCAGCTGAAATTCCTCCGTAGGGGCCTTTTTGGATTCACACCAAGACACATTTTCTCCAAATACGGTGGTAATGCTTCGCCGTTACTTCCTTTCTAGCCTGAAGCAGAGTGGGTATCCCCTTCCGGGCTAGAATACAGCGTTCAAACGCCATGCCGTCAAATGCAGCCGCGGTAAGTCCTGGAACACGCACGGACCTTGCTGTAACAGGTCCTCTCGTAGAGGAAGAGGCCACGGATCTCCTATGAGCAACTCCTGAAGATCCGGATACCAGGCTCTCTTCGGCCAGTCTGGGACAATGCGTATCGCCGGAACTCTTGTTCTTCTTATGATCCTTAGCACCTTCAGGATGAGTGGAAGCGGCGGGAATACGTAGACCGACGGAAACACCCACGGTATCACCAAGGCGTCCACCGCTGTTGCTTGAGGATCCCTTGACCTGGAACAATACCTCCAAAGTTTCTTGTTGAGTCGAAACGCCATCATGTCTACATGAGGACTTCCCCAGTGACTTGTCACGTCTGCGAAGACCTCTTGATGAAGACCCCACTCCCCTGGATGGAGATCGTGTCTGCTGAGGAAGTCTGCTTCCCAGCTGTCCACTCCAGGAATGAAGACTGCCGCCAGAGCGCTTACATGTCTTTCAGCCCAGCGGAGAACTTTTGTGGCCTCTGCCATTGCCGCTCTGCTCTTTGTTCTGCCCTGGCGGTTTATGTACGCCACTGCTGTTATGTTGTCCGACTGAATCAAGACGGGCAGATCTTGAAGAAGATTCTCCGCTTGTCGAAGGCCATTGTAAATGGCCCTTAATTCCAGAATGTTTATGTGCAGACAAGCCTCCTGACTTGACCATTTTCCCTGGAAATTTTCCCCCTGTGTGACTGCTCCCCATCCCCGGAGACTTGCATCTGTGGTTACCAGGACCCAATCCTGGATCCCGAACCTGCGCCCCCTCTAGAAGGTGAGGACAGTGCAGCCACCACAGGAGAGACTCTGGTCCTGGAAGATAGGACAATTTTCCGGTGCATGAGCAGGCGAGACCCACACCACTTGTCCAGCAGGTCCCACTGAAACACCCTGGCATGAAACCTGCCAAAAGGAACGGCCTCGTAGGCCGTCACCCTCTTTCCCAGCAACCGAGTGCACTGATGAATCGACACCCTCGCCGGTTTCAGAATCCCTTTTACCATGTTCTGGATTTCCAGAGTTTTCTCCACCGGCAGAAAAACTCTCTAACTCCGTGTCCAGAATCATGCCCAGGAACGACAGCCGCATTGTCGGAGCCAACTGTGATTTTGGCAAATTTAGGAGTCAACCATGTTGCTGTAGAATCTTCAGTGAGAGCGCGACGTGTTCTAGTAATTTCTCACTTGATCTCGCCTTTATCAGGAGATCGTCCAAGTACAGGATAATTGTGACTCCTTGCTTGCGCAGGAGGACCATCATTTCCGCCATCACCTTTGTGAAGATCCTTGGAGCTGTGGAAAGCCCAAACGGCAACGTCTGAAAATAAGATTTTACTCACCGGTAAATCTATTTCTCGTAGTCCGTAGTGGATGCTGGGGACTCCGTAAGGACCATGGGAATAGACGGGCTCCGCAGGAGACTGGGCACTCTAAGAAAGATTTAGTATTACTGGTGTGCACTGGCTCCTCCCTCTATGCCCCTCCTCTAGACCTCAGTTAAGGAAACTGTGTCCGGAAGAGCTGACATTATAAGGAAAGGATTTTGGAATCCAGGGTAAGACTCATACCAGCCACACCAATCACACCGTATAACTTGTGATAAACTTACCCAGTTAACAGTATGAACAACAACAGAGCATCAAACAACGGATGCCAACATAACATAACCCTTTATTAAGCAATAACTATATACACGTATTGCAGAAAGTCCGCACTTGGGACGGGCGCCCAGCATCCACTACGGACTACGAGAAATAGATTTACCGGTAAGTAAAATCTTATTTTCTCTAACGTCCTAGTGGATGCTGGGGACTCCGTAAGGACCATGGGGATTATACCAAAGCACCCAAACGGGCGGGAGAGTGCGGATGACTCTGCAGCACCGATTGAGCAAACAGGAGGTCCTCCTCAGCCAGGGTATCAAACTTATAGAACTTTGCAAAGGTGTTTGACTCCAACCAAGTAGCAGCTCGGCACAGTTGTAGTGCCGAGACCCCTCGTGCAGCCGCCCAAGAAGAGCCCACCTTCCTAGTGGAATGGGCCTTAACCGATTTGGGGCGGGAGAGTGCGGATGACTCTGCAGCCCCGAATGAGCAAACACAAGGTCCTCCTAAGCCAGGGTATCAAACTTGTAGAATCTTGCAAATGTGTTTGAACCCGACCAAGTAGCAGCACGGCAAAGCTGTAATGCCGAGACCCCTCGGGCAGCCGCCCAAGAAGAGCCCACCTTCCTTGTGGAATGGGCTTTCACTGATTTTGGATGCAGCAATCCAGCCGCAGAATGAGCCTGCTGAATCGTGTTACAGATCCAGCGAGCAATGGTTTGCTTTGAAGCAGGAGCACCCAGCTTGTTGGATGCATACAGGATAAACAGCGAGTCAGTCTTCCTGACTCCAGCCGTTCTGGAAACATAAATCTTCAAAGCCCTGACTACGTCCAGCAACTTGGAATCCTCCAAGTCACGAGTAGCCGCAGGCACCACAATAGGTTGGTTCAAATGAAAAGATGACACCACCTTTGGCAGAAATTGCGGACGAGTCCGCAATTCTGCCCTGTCCATATGGAAAACCAGATAGGGGCTTTTACATGACAAAGCCGCCAATTCTGACACACGCCTAGCCGAAGCTAAGGCCAACAGCATGACCAATTTCCATGTGAGATACTTTAGCTCCACGGTCTTAAGTGGCTCAAACCAGTGGGATTTCAGGAAACCCAACACCACGTTAAGATCCCAATGTGCCACTGGTGGCACAAAAGGGGGCTGAATATGCAGCACTCCCTTAACAAACGTCTGAACCTCAGGAAGTGAAGCCAGTTCTTTTTGAAAGAAAATGGATAGGGCCGAAATCTGGACCTTTATGGACCCTAATTTTAGGCCCATAGTCACTCCTGACTGTAGGAAGTGCAGGAATCGGCCCAGCTGGAATTCCTCTGTAGGGGCCTTCCTGGCCTCACACCAAGAAACATATTTTCGCCATATACGGTGATAATGCTTTGCTGTCACGTCCTTCCTAGCCTTTATCAGCGTAGGAATAACGTCATCCGGAATGCCTTTTTCCGCTAGGATCCGGCGTTCAACCGCCATGCCGTCAAACGCAGCCGCGGTAAGTCTTGGAACAGACAGGGCCCTTGTTGCAACAGGTCCTGTCTGAGAGGCAGAGGCCATGGGTCCTCTGTGAGCATTTCTTGCAGTTCCGGGTACCAAGTCCTTCTTGGCCAATCCGGAACAATGAGTATTGTTCTGACTCCTCTATTTCTTATGATTCTCAGCACCTTGGGTATGAGAGGAAGAGGAGGAAACACATAGACCGACTGGAACACCCACGGTGTTACTAGTGCATCCACAGCTATCACCGGAGGGTCCCTTTACCTGGCGCAATACCTTTTTAGCTTTTTGTTGAGGCGGGACACCATCATGTCCACCTGTGGCAGTTCCCACCGATTTGCAATCTGCGTGAAGACTTCCTGATGAAGTCCCCACTCTCCCGGGTGGAGGTCGTGTCTGCTGGGGAAGTCTGCTTCCCAGTTGTCCACTCCTGGAATGAACACTGCTGACAGTGCTTGCACGTGATTCTCCGCCCACCGAAGAATCCTGGTGGCTTCCGCCATTACCACCCTGGCGGTTTACATGGGCCAGTGCAGTGATGTTGTCTGACTGAATCAGCACTGGTTGGTTTCGAAGCAGAGGCTCCGCTTGACTCAGGGCGTTGTATATGGCCCTTAGTTCCAGGATATTGATGTGCAGACAAGCCTCCTGACTTGACCACAGCCCTTGGAAGTTTCTTCCCTGAGTGACTGCCCCCCATCCTCGGAGGCTTGCATCCGTGGTCACCAGGACCCAGTCCTGTATGCCGAACCTGCGGCCCTCGAGAAGGTGAGCACTCTGCAGCCCCCACAGAAGAGACACCCTGGCTCTGGGGGATAGGGTGAGCAGCCGATGCATCTGAAGATGCGATCCGGACCACTTGTCCAACAGATCCCACTGAAAGATCCTCGCATGGAACCTGCCGAAAGGAATGGCTTCGTATGACGCCACCATCTTTCCCAGGACTCGCGTGCAGTGATGCACCGACACCTGTTTTGGTTTTAAGAGGTCTCTGACCAGAGTCACGAGCTCCTGAGCCTTCTCCGCCGGGAGAAACACCCTCTTCTGGTCTGTGTCCAGAATCATGCCCAGGAAGGGCAGACGCGTCGTAGGAATCAGCTGCGACTTTGGAATATTCAGAATCCAGCCGTGCTGTTGCAACACTTCCTGAGAGTGTGCTACGCTGATCAGCAACTGCTCCCTGGACCTCGCCTTTATGAGGAGATCGTCCAAGTATGGGATAATTGTAACTCCTTGCTTTCGAAGGAGCACCATCATCTCCGCCATTACCTTGGTAAAAATTCTCGGTGCCGTGGACAGGCCAAACGGCAACGTCTGGAATTGGTAATGACAGTCCTGTACCACAAACCTGAGGTACTCCTGATGAGGTGGATAAATGGGGACATGCAAGTAAGCATCCTTGATGTCCAGAGACACCATAAAATCCCCCTCTTCCAGGCTTGCAATGACCGCTCTGAGCGATTCCATTTTGAATTTGAACTTCTTCAGATAAATGTTCAGGGATTTTAAATTCAAAATGGTTCTGACCGAACCGTCCGGTTTCGGTACCACAAACATAGTGGAATAGTAACCCCTTCCCTGTTGAAGGAGGGGAACCTTTACCACCACCTGCTGGAGATATAACTTGCGAATCGCCGCTAACATTACCTCCCTTTCCATGGGGGGAAGCTGGCAGGGCCGATTTTAGGTAACGGTGAGGTGGCGTCACTTCGAATTCCAGCTTGTATCCCTGAGACACAATTTGTATAGCCCAAGGATCCACCCCTGAGCGAACCCACTGATGGCTGAAATTTCGGAGATGCGCCCCCACCGCTCCTGGCTCCGCCTGTGGAGCCCCAGCGTCATGCGGTGGATTTAGTGTTAGCCGGGGAGGACTTTTGTTCCTGGGAACTACCTGCATGGTGCAGCTTCTTTCCTCTACCCCTGCCTATGGCAAGAAAGGATGCACCTCTGACTTTCTTGCTTTTTTGTGAACAAAAGGACTGCATTTGTAATACGGTGCTTTGTTTGGCTGTGAGGGAATATATGGTAAAAAATTTGACTTCCCAGCCGTAGCTGTGGAAACTAGGGCCCTCATTCCGAGTTGATCGGTCGCAAGGCGAATTTAGCAGAGTTACACACGCTAAGCCGCCGCCTACTGGGAGTGAATCTTAGCTTCTTAAAATTGCGACCGATGTATTCGCAATATTGCGATTACTAACTACTTAGCAGTTTCAGAGTAGCTCCAGACTTACTCTGCCTGTGCGATCAGTTCAGTGCTTGTCGTTCCTGGTTGACGTCACAAACACACCCAGCGTTCGCCCAGGCACTCCCACCGTTTCCCCGGCCACTCCTGCGTTTTTTCCGGAAACGGTAGCGTTTTCAGCCACACGCCCCTGAAACGCCGTGTTTCCGCCCAGTAACACCCATTTCCTGTCAATCACATTACGATCGCCGGAGCGAAGAAAAAGCCGTGAGTAAAATTACTTTCTTCATAGTAAAGTTACTTGGCGCAGTCGCAGTGCGAACATTGCGCATGCGTACTAAGCGGATTTTCACTGCGATGCGATGAAAAATACCGAGCGAACAACTCGGAATGAGGGCCCAGGTCCGAGAGACCGTCCCCAAACAATTCCTCACCCTTGTAAGGTAATACCTCCATGTGTTTTTTAGAGTCGGCATCACCTGTCCATTGCCGAGTCCACAGGACCCTTCTGGCAGAAATCGACATTGCGTTTATTCTAGAGCCCAGCAGGCAAATGTCCCTCTGGGCATCCCTCATATATAGGACAGCGTCTTTGATATGTCCTAGGGTCAGTAAAACAGTGTCCCTGTCCAGGGTATCTATCTCCTCAGACAGAGTATCTGTCCATGCTGCCACAGAACTACACATCCAGGCCGAAGCAATTGCTGGCCTCAGTAGAGTACCAGAATGTGTATAAACAGACTTCAGGATACCTTCCTGCTTTCTATCCGCAGGATCCTTTAGGGCGGCCGTATCCTGTGACGGCAGGGCCACCTTCTTAGATAAGCGTGTCAACGCTTTGTCTACCCTAGGGGAGGATTCCCAGCGTAACCTGTCCGATGGCGGGAAAGGATACGCCATAAGTAATCTTTTGGAAATCAGCACTTTCCTATCAGGAGAATCCCACGCTTTTTCACATAATTTGTTTAATTCATGTGAAGGGGGAAAAGTCACTTCTTGCTTTTTCTCCCCAAACATATAAACCCTCTTGTCAGGGGACAGGGTTTTCCTCCGATATGTGCAATACCTCCTTCATTGCTATAATCATGTAGCGGATAGCTTTAGTCATTTTAGGCTGCAACTTTGCATCATCGCCATCGACACTGGAGTCAGAATCCGTGTCGATATCTGTGTCAACAATCTGGGATAGTGGGCGCTTTTGAGACCCTGACGGCCTCTGAGCTGTAGGATCAGAAATGGGTTGAGACCCTGACTGTCCCAATGTGTCAGCTTTATCCAACCTTTTATGCAAGGAGTTCACGTTATCATTTAACATCTTCCACATATCCATCCAATCTGGTGTCGGCACCGTCGGCGGCGACACTACATTCATTTGCACCTGTTCTGCCTCCACGTATCCTTCCTCGTCAAACATGTCGACAAACGTACCGACACACCGCACACACACAGGGGATGCTCTAAATGAGGACAGGATCCCCACAAGGTCTTTTGGGGAGACAGAGAGAGAGTATGCCAGCACACACCCCAGCGCTATATAACCCAGGGATTACACAGTAACTTAGTGTTTACCCAGTAGCTGCTGTATAATGATAAATGCGCCTAGATTTATGTGCCCCCCCTCCCCTCTCTTTTTTACCCTTTTTCTACCTTGAGACTGCAGGGGAGAGCCTGGGGAGCTGCCTCTCAGCGGAGCTGTAGAGAGAAAATGGCGCTGGTGAGTGCTGAGGAAGAAGGCCCCGCCCCCTCAGCGGCGGGCTTCTGTCCCGCTTCTGTGTAAAAATAATGTCGGGGGCTCGTACATATATACAGTGCCCAGCTGTATATATGTGCCTTTTTGCCAAGAGGTATCATAATTGCTGCCCAGGGCGCCCCCCCCCCCCCCCCTGCGCCCTGCACCCTACAGTGACCGGAGTGTGCGGGAAGTGTGGGAGCAATGGCGCACAGCTGCAGTGCTGTGCGCTACCTCATGTGAAGACAGGAGTCTTCTGCCGCCGATTTCGATGTCTTCTTGCTTCTGCCGGCTTCTGTCTTCTGGCTCTGCGAGGGGGACGGCGGCACGGCTCCGGGAACGGACGACCAAGGTTAAGATCCTGTGTTCGAACCCTCTGGAGCTAATGGTGTCTAGTAGCCTAAGAAGCGCAACCTAGCCGCAGTTAGTAGGTTTGCTTCTCTCCCCTCAGTCCCACGTAGCAGAGAGTCTGTTGCCAGCAGAAGCTCTCTGAAAATAAAAAACCTAACTAAAATACTTTCTTATTAGCAAGCTCAGGAGAGCTCACTAAAAGCACCCAGCTCTGGCCGGGCACAGATTCTAAATGAGGTCTAGAGGAGGGGCATAGAGGGAGGAGCTAGTGCACACCAGTAGTACTAAATCTTTCTTAGAGTGCCCAGTCTCCTGCGGAGCCCGTCTATTCCCATGGTCCTTACGGAGTCCCCAGCATCCACTAGGACGTTAGAGAAATTGGTAATGACAATCCTGAACCGCAAACCTCAGGTACGCCTGATGCAGAGGGTAAATGGGGACGTGTAAGTACGCGTCCTTTAGGTGTACTGATACCATAAAGTCTCCTCCCTCCAGACTGGAGATCACTGCCCGAAGAGATTCCATTTTGAATTTGAATCTCTTCAGATAGAAATTGAGAGACTTTAAGTTCAGAATCGGTCTGACCGAGCCATCCGGCTTCGGTACCACGAACAGGCTCGAATAAAAGCCTTTTCCTTGTTGTGACGGTGGTACTGTGACAATGACCTGATGTAGGCACAGCTTTTGTATGGCCGCGCATACCACCTCCCTTTCCGGGAGAGAAGCTGGCAAGGCTGACATGAAAAAACGTTGAGGGGGCACGTCTTGAAACTCCAGCCTGTAACCTTGGGTTACAATATCTAAAACCCAAGGATCCAGGTCCGAGCGAACCCAAACCTGACTGAAGAGTTTGAGACGTGCCCCCACTGGAGCGGACTCCTGTAGAGGAGCCGCAGCGTCATGCAGAGGGTTTTGCAGCAGCCGTGGAGGGCTTCTGCTCCTGGGAACCTGCCACTGCAGGTAATCTTTTTCCCCTTCCCCTACCTCTCGTAGCAAGGAAGGAGCCCCCTCGCCCTCTTTTGTACTTATTGGGCCGAAAGGACTGCATCTGATAGGGAGGCATTTTCTTCTGCTGTGCAGGGACATAAGGTAGAAACGATGACTTACCCGCAGTAGCCGTAGATACCAGGTCCGCGAGGCCGTCACCAAACAAGACACCACCTTTATACGGCAGAGTCTCCATATTTTTCTTCTAATTAGCATCAGCATTCCACTGACGAATCCACAATGCCCTCCTAGCCGAGACTGACATTGCATTGGCCTTTGATCCCAAAATGCCAATATCCCCTGCAGCGTCCCTTATGTAACTTAAAGTTACGAAAATGCTATCCCTGTCCAGGGTATCAATTTCAGAGGATAAATTATCCGCCCATTTTTCAATAGCACTACTCACCCATGCCGACGCCACGGTAGGTCTGAGCAGTGTACCCATAGCGACATAGATCGATTTCAATGTGCTTTCCTGTCGACGATCCGCAGGATCCTTCAGGGCTGCTGTGTCCGGACTCGGAAGGGCCACCTTCTTGGACAGTCGGGATAAGGCCTTGTCCACAGAAGGGGTTGACTCCCACATTTTCCTGTCCTCTAAGGGAAATGGATATGTCAGCAGAATTCTCTTGGGAATCAAAAACTTTTTGTCAGGATTTTCCCAAGCCTTTTCAAAAAGAGCATTCAGTTCATGAGAGGGAGGGAACGTTACCTCAGGTTTCTTACCCTTATACATGCAGACCCTCGTATCAGGAACCTTAGGGTCCTCCGTGATATTTAACAAGTCCTTTATCACCACAATCATGTACTGAATATTTTTAGCCAGTTTAGGATTCAATCTGGTATCATTATAGTCGACACAGGAATCAGAATCTGTGTTGGTATCTGTGTCCACTAACTGGGCAAATTAACGTTTCTGTGACCCAGAAGGGTTTTGTGACCATGCATCTTCCATGGACCTTCTCCATGCTCGGTGCTGTGACTCAGATTTATCAAACCTCTTATTTATCAAAGCCACATTAGCATTCAAAACACTCAACATATTCACCCAATCCGGAGTCGGCGGTGCCGACGGGGTCACTCCCACAGCCTGTACTGTCTCCACACCTACTTCCTCCTGGGAAGAGCATTCAGCCTCAGACATGCCGACACACGTGCACCGACACCACCAAACACACTGGGCTATATGGAACAGACCCACACTAAGCCTGTCAGGGAGACACAAAGGGAGTTTGCCAGCTCACACCCCAGCGACTAACTTTGATCTGAAGTGTGCAGTACACAGCCCCAGAAATGTCAGCGCTTTTCTTATCTCACAATAATAAGCACCAAATAAACTGTGCCCCCCGTTTTTCCCCTGTTACTTGTTACAGTGGAGGAGGAAGGCTCAGCGTCTCTGCAGCTCTGTGGAGAGAAAATGGCGCTGGTTAGAGCTATGAGGGCTAAGCCACGCCCTCAAATGGCGCGCTTCAGTCACGCTTCTTTTTAAAAATAAGAATTTACTCACAGGTAATTCTATTTCTCGTAGTCCGTAGTGGATGCTGGGAACTCCGTAAGGACCATGGGGAATAGCGGGCTCCGAAGGAGGCTGGGCACCAGACTACCTGGTGTGCACTGGCTCCTCCCACTATGACCCTCCTCCAAGCCTCAGTTAGGACACTGTGCCCGGACGAGCTGACATAATAAGGAAGGATTTAGAATCCCGGGTAAGACTCTTACCAGCCACACCAATCACACCGTACAACTCGTGATACTATATCCAGTTTGACAGTATGAAAACAACTGAGCCTCTCAACAGATGGCTCAACAATAACCCTTTAGTTAACAATAACTATTTACAAGTATTGCAGACAATCCGCACTTGGGATGGGCGCCCAGCATCCACTACGGACTACGAGAAATAGAATTACCGGTGAGTAAATTCTTATTTTCTCTGACGTCCTAGTGGATGCTGGGAACTCCGTAAGGACCATGGGGATTATACCAAAGCTCCCAAACGGGCGGGAGAGTGCGGATGACTCTGCAGCACCGAATGAGAGAACTCCAGGTCCTCCTCAGCCAGGGTATCAAATTTGTAGAATTTTGCAAACGTGTTTGCCCCTGACCAATTAGCTGCTCGGCAAAGTTGTAAAGCCGAGACCCCTCGGGCAGCCGCCCAAGATGAGCCCACCTTCCTTGTGGAATGGGCATTTACAGATTTTGGCTGTGGCAGGCCTGCCACAGAATGTGCAAGCTGAATTGTACTACAAATCCAGCGAGCAATAGACTGCTTAGAAGCAGGAGCACCCAGCTTGTTGGGTGCATACAGGATAAACAGCGAGTCAGATTTTCTGACTCCAGCCGTCCTGGAAACATATATTTTCAGGGCCCTGACAACGTCTAGCAACTTGGAGTCCTCCAAATCCTTAGTAGCCGCAGGCACCACAATAGGCTGGTTCAGGTGAAACGCTGACACCACCTTAGGGAGAAATTGGGGACGAGTCCTCAATTCTGCCCTATCCATATGGAAAATCAGATAAGGGCTTTTACATGATAAAGCCGCCAATTCTGACACTCGCCTGGCTGAAGCCAAGGCCAATAACATGACCACTTTCCACGTGAGATATTTCAGATCCACGGTTTTTAGTGGCTCAAACCAATGTGATTTTAAGAAACTCAACACCACGTTGAGATCCCAAGGTGCCACAGGAGGCACAAACGGGGGCTGAATATGCAGCACTCCTTTCACAAATGTCTGAACTTCAGGTACTGAAGCTAGTTCTTTTTGAAAGAAAATCGACCGAGCCGAGATCTGTACTTTAATGGAGCCTAGTTTTAGGCCCATATTCACTCCTGCTTGCAGGAAATGCAGAAATCGACCTAGTTGAAATTCCTCTGTTGGGGCCTTTTTGGCCTCACACCATGCAACATATTTCCGCCATATGCGGTGATAATGCTTTGCCGTAACATCTTTCCTGGCCTTAATAAGCGTAGGACTGACTTCTTCCGGAATACCCTTTTCCTTTAGGATCCGGTGTTCAACCGCCATGCCGTCAAACGCAGCCGCGGTAAGTCTTGGAACAGACAGGGCCCCTGCTGTAGCAGGTCCTGTCTGAGCGGTAGAGGCCACGGGTCCTCTGAGAGCATCTCTTGAAGTTCCGGGTACCACGCTCGTCTTGGCCAATCCGGAACCACGAGAATTGTGTTTACTCCTCACTTTCTTATTATTCTCAATACCTTTGGTATGAGAGACAGAGGAGGGAACACATAAACCGACTGGTACACCCACGGTGTCACTAGAGCGTCCACAGCTACCGCCAGAGGGTCCCTTGACCTGGCGCAATATCTTTTTAACTTTTTGTTGAGGCGGGACGCCATCATGTCCACCTGTAGTTTTTCCCAACGGTTTACCAGCATCTGGAAGACTTCTGGATGAAGTCCCCACTCTCCCGGGTGGAGGTCGTGTCTGCTGAGGAAGTCTGCTTCCCAGTTGTCCACTCCCGGAATGAACACTGCTGACAGTGCTAGTACATGATTCTCCGCCCATCGGAGGATTCTTGTGGCTTCTGCCATCGCCATCCTGCTTCTTGTGCCGCCCTGTCGATTTACATGGGCGACTGCCGTGATGTTGTCTGACTGGATCAGCACCGGCTGGTGTAGGAGCAGGGATTTTGCTTGACTTAGGGCGTTGTAGATGGCCCTTAGTTCCAGAATATTTATGTGAAGGGAAGTCTCCTGACTCGACCATAGTCCTTGGAAGTTTCTTCCCTGTGTGACTGCCCCCCAGCCTCGAAGGCTGGCATCCGTGGTCACCAGGACCCAGTCCTGTATGCCGAACCTGCGGCCCTCTAGAAGATGGGCACTCTGCAGCCACCACAGTAGAGACACCCTGGTTCTTGGAGACAGGGTTATCAAGCGATGCATCTGAAGATGCGATCCGGACCACTGGTCCAACAGGTTCCACTGAAAGATTCTGGCATGGAACCTGCCGAAGGGAATTGCTTCGTAAGAAGCCACCATCTTTCCCAGGACCCGCGTGCAGCGATGCACTGATACCTGTTTTGGTTTCAGGAGGTCTCTGACTAGAGAGGACAACTCCCTGGCTTTCTCCTCCGGGAGAAACACTTTTTTCTGGACTGTATCCAGAATCATACCCAGGAACAGTAGCCGTGTCGTCGGAACCAGCTGTGACTTCGGGATATTCAGAATCCAGCCGTGCTGGTGCAGCACCTCCTGAGATAGTGCTACTCCCACCAACAACTGTTCCTTGGACCTCGCTTTTATTAGGAGATCGTCCAAGTACGGGATAATTAAAACTCCCTTTTTTCGAAGGAGTATCATCATTTCCGCCATCACCTTGGTAAATACCCTCGGTGCCGTGGACAGTCCAAACGGCAGCGTCTGGAATTGGTAATGGCAATCCTGTACCACAAATCTGAGGTACTCCTGGTGAGGATGGAAAATGGGGACATGCAAGTAAGCATCCTTGATGTCCAGGGATACCATGTAATCCCCCTCTTCCAGGCTCGCAATAACCGCCCTGAGCGATTCCATCTTGAACTTGAATTTTTTATGTATGTGTTCAAGGATTTCAAATTTAAAATGGGTCTCACCGAACCGTCCGGTTTCGGTACCACAAATAGTGTGGAATAGTAACCCCGGCCTTGTTGAAGTAGGGGTACCTTGATTATCGAAACAAATACAAAGTCGAGGACTGCGCTTCTTGCTTTACTTGATATAGTAAGCTGCTTATGGAGGAGTAAGAGGATTCCACGTTCCTCTCAATCTATACAAATACACAAAGCAAGGGTTACCTCCCAGCGCTAGTTCAATCAAGTATGATGTTGACTCACACCACTCAAAATTTCTTAGAGTTCTATTAGTAATAATAAAAATTACAAACAAATAAAAGTTTTTTCAATCTTTCTAATTTTATTAATTTAAGCAAAAAGAGAAATAGTGATCATCTATTCAATGAACATTTTTAAAAAATAACTAAAATATCGATAGTGATTCCTAATACCGGTATACTAAGACATGGACATAACATACATACATATAACATATATGGGCTAGTGATACGCCTATTTGCGATTTACTCACTTTCTTAGCCGTGAAATTTTTCAATCTAAATCCAATACACCTTGGATATATCACTCCAGTGTTTAGTTAAATTGCTGGAATAGCATAATTACATTCTAGAGTCTCCTTCTTGCGTTTTTTCTTCCTCTTAAATAATGCTAAAGTCAGTTTTTCAATAGGACATATCTCAAGGGGAGCAACAACATGTAAATTTCTCCTCTGTTGTTTCCCAAAGTTTTGTATCCAATCAAGACTTACTGTGTTCTCTTGTAGCAGGAAAGCATAAACAACAGGTGTCTGCCGGCAGACGTTTGCTGGTGCCTCTGTGATCTACTAGTTTCACCTGTCTAAGCAGGCTTCATCAGGATACCAGAGCACACCTCTTACCCCGTTATTTATGCTCCTCCAGTTGCCTGTAGTCATGGTAACCTTGGCATCACGTCCTCCTATTGGCGTGCCTTAATTGCCAGGGACGTGATCACATAATTTCCTCCCCTTTTAGGTTTGTCTTTCTCCGTGATGTGTTTATATGGTTGTCTTAGTAACGGCCGCGTCACTTCCGCCCTTTCTATGGGTCTTCTCTCCGTCACTTCCGCCAGTTCGTTTTTCTTCCGTCCGGGCTTCTCCTCCTCATAGTATACTACGGTTGCCTAGACTCCGGCCGCATCACTTCCGCCCTTCCTATAAAGCTTTACAGCGGTTCTCATTCATCGTTACTTCCGCCCACTTCTCGGACAAGCCGTGTAGTTTCTATATAGATGTTGATTTTCTCTCAGATTTTCTTTGTCCCCCACACGTTCTCTTAGTAGGCCACGTCCATAAAAATGATCATATACACATTTTGCCCATCATGGTGAAAAGTTCTGTTTTATATTCGCGGCTTTTTCAATGTAAATATATATTCAATGTATATATGTATATGGGTGGTCATATTCACCTATATATTACACCCATTATTGAATTTATATAGAATAACATAAAACATACATAAAACAAAGTGAATAAAATTAAACATAAAAATATATATTTAAAAACGTACTTCCTAAAACTTAGAACATATATTTAAATTTATTTTTAAAAATACTAATCTGATTCTCTATTTGTATATAGATGTTCTGTCTACTACTAAGACAGCTACAACGAAACCCACCCTGAGCTATAAATCAAACAATACAGGCAAGGAATATAAGATTAAGGATAAGATTACATGTAATTCAAAAGGAGTCATCTATTTGCTGACATGTCCCTGCGGCCTTCAGTATGTAGGCAAGACCTACCGATGTCTCCATACCAGAATTAATGAACATCTTAACAATATAAGGACAAAAAAAGAGAACCACAGCATTCCGGAACACTTCACGAAAATCCATAATAGTGATCCCACATTTCTAAATTTTATTGGGATTAAATTAATACAAAAAGCATGGAGAGGAGGAGACTGGGATACTGAAATACTGAAGGAAGAAGCACGAATGATTTTCGAACTTGGGACTCTAATACCAAAGGGTCTCAATATAGATTGGGACCTTCATCCTTTCTTAAAAGAAGGATAAACAAATAAATACGAACAATGCATTTCCCTGCAAATACCAATTATATCCATTGAAGTGGAAAATTTATAGTTCAAGAGGGGGGGGGGAAAGGAAAAAAAAAAAAAAAATGTAGTAAACAGAACATCTATATACAAATAGAGAATCAGATTAGTATTTTTAAAAATAAATTTAAATATATGTTCTAAGTTTTAGGAAGTACGTTTTTAAATATATATTTTTATGTTTAATTTTATTCACTTTGTTTTATGTATGTTTTATGTTATTCTATATAAATTCAATAATGGGTGTAATATATAGGTGAATATGACCACCCATATACATATATACATTGAATATATATTTACATTGAAAAAGCCGCGAATATAAAACAGAACTTTTCACCATGATGGGCAAAATGTGTATATGATCATTTTTATGGACGTGGCCTACTAAGAGAACGTGTGGGGGACAAAGAAAATCTGAGAGAAAATCAACATCTATATAGAAACTACACGGCTTGTCCGAGAAGTGGGCGGAAGTAACGATGAATGAGAACCGCTGTAAAGCTTTATAGGAAGGGCGGAAGTGATGCGGCCGGAGTCTAGGCAACCGTAGTATACTATGAGGAGGAGAAGCCCGGACGGAAGAAAAACGAACTGGCGGAAGTGACGGAGAGAAGACCCATAGAAAGGGCGGAAGTGACGCGGCCGTTACTAAGACAACCATATAAACACATCACGGAGAAAGACAAACCTAAAAGGGGAGGAAATTATGTGATCACGTCCCTGGCAATTAAGGCACGCCAATAGGAGGACGTGATGCCAAGGTTACCATGACTACAGGCAACTGGAGGAGCATAAATAACGGGGTAAGAGGTGTGCTCTGGTATCCTGATGAAGCCTGCTTAGACAGGTGAAACTAGTAGATCACAGAGGCACCAGCAAACGTCTGCCGGCAGACACCTGTTGTTTATGCTTTCCTGCTACAAGAGAACACAGTAAGTCTTGATTGGATACAAAACTTTGGGAAACAACAGAGGAGAAATTTACATGTTGTTGCTCCCCTTGAGATATGTCCTATTGAAAAACTGACTTTAGCATTATTTAAGAGGAAGAAAAAACGCAAGAAGGAGACTCTAGAATGTAATTATGCTATTCCAGCAATTTAACTAAACACTGGAGTGATATATCCAAGGTGTATTGGATTTAGATTGAAAAATTTCACGGCTAAGAAAGTGAGTAAATCGCAAATAGGCGTATCACTAGCCCATATATGTTATATGTATGTATGTTATGTCCATGTCTTAGTATACCGGTATTAGGAATCACTATCGATATTTTAGTTATTTTTTAAAAATGTTCATTGAATAGATGATCACTATTTCTCTTTTTGCTTAAATTAATAAAATTAGAAAGATTGAAAAAACTTTTATTTGTTTGTAATTTTTATTATTACTAATAGAACTCTAAGAAATTTTGAGTGGTGTGAGTCAACATCATACTTGATTGAACTAGCGCTGGGAGGTAACCCTTGCTTTGTGTACCTTGATTATCACCTGCTGGGAATACAGCTTGTGAATTGCCGCTAGCACCGCCTCCCTGTCTGAGGGAGCAATCGGCAAGGCAGATTTTAGGAACCGGTGGGGTGGAGACGCCTCGAATTCCAGTTTGTACTCCTGAGATACTATTTGAAGGATCCAGAGATCCACCTGTGAGCGAGCCCACTGATCGCTGAAATTCTTGAGGCGGCCCCCCACCGTACCAGGCTCCGACTGTGGAGCCCCACCGTCATGCGGCGGACTTGGCAGAAGAAGCGGGGGAGGACTTTTGCTCCTGGGAACCTGCTGTTTGTTGCAGCCTTTTTCCCCTACCTCTGCCTCTGGATAGAAAAGACCCGCCTTTTCCACGCCTGTTTTTCTGGGAGCGAAAGGACTGAACCTGATAAAACGGCGCCTTCTTAGGCTGTGAGGGGACATGGGGTAAAAATGCTGACTTCCCAGACGTTGCTGTGGAAACTAGGTCCGAGAGACCATCCCCAAATAATTCCTCACCCTTATATGGCAACACTTCCATGTGCCTTTTAGAATCTGCATCTCCTGTCCACTGGCGAGTCCATAAGCCTCTCCTAGCAGAAATGGACAATGCACTAACTTTAGATGCCAGTCGGCAGATTTCCCTCTGTGCATCTCTCATATATAAGACTGAGTCTTTTATATGGTCTATGGTTAACAGGATCGTGTCTCTGTCTAATGTGTCAATATTTTCTGACAGTTTATCTGACCACGCAGCGGCAGCACTGCACATCCAAGCTGACGCAATAGCTGGCCTAAGTATAATGCCTGAGTGTGTATATACAGACTTCAGGATCGCCTCCTGCTTTCTATCAGCAGGTTCCTTGAGGGCGGCCGTATCCGGAGACGGTAGTGCCACCTTTTTAGACAAACATGTGACCGCTTAATCCACCCTAGGAGGTGTTTCCCAACGTGACCTATCCTCTGGCGGGAAAGGGAACGCCATTAGTACCTTCTTAGGAATTACCAATTTTTTATCAGGGAAAGCCCACGCTTCTTCACACACTTCATTTAATTCATCTGATGGGGGAAAAACTACGGGTAGTTTTTTTTTTCCCCCAAACATAATACCCTTTTTAGTGGTACCTGTATTTATATCAGAAATGTGTAACACCTCTTTCATTGCCTCAATCATGCAGTGAATGGCCTTAGTGGGCATCAGATTAGACTCATCGTCGTCGACACTGGTGTCAGTATCAGTGTCGACATCTGGGTCTGCGGTCTGAGGTAGCGGGCGTTTTAGAGCCCCTGATGACCTGTGCGACGCCTGGACAGGCACGAGCTGAGAAGTCGGCTGTCCCACATTTGGCATGTCGTCAAATTTCTTATGTAAGGAGTCTATACGTGCACTCATTTCTTTCCATAAGCTCAACCACTCAGGTGTCTGCCCCGCAGGGGGTGACATCCCTTCTAAAGGCATCTGCTCCGTCTCCACATCATTATCCTCATCAAACATGTCGACACAGCCGTACCGACACACCGCACACACACAAGGAATGCTCCAACAGAGGACAGGACCCACAAAAGCCCTTTGGGGGGACAGAGTGAGAGTATGCCAGCACACACCAGAGCGCTATATAATGCAGGGACTAACTGAGTTATGTCCCCTATAGCTGCTTTTTCTATATAATTTATACAGCGCCTAAATTTAGTGCCCCCCCTCTCTTTTTTTACCCTTTTCTGTAGTGTAGACTGCAGGGGAAAGCCAGGGAGCTTCCTTCCAGCGGATCTGTGAAGGAGAAATGGCGCCAGTGTGCTGCAGGAGATAGCTCCGCCCCTTTTCCGCGGCCTATTCTCCCGCTTTTTTCTGGATTCTGGCAGGGGTATTTTCCACATATATAGCCTCTGGGGCTATATATTGTGGTATTTTTGCCAGCCAAGGTGTTATAATTGCTTCTCAGGGCGCCCCCCCCCAGCGCCCTGCACCCTCAGTGACCGGAGTGTGAAGTGTGTGTGAGGAGCAATGGCGCACAGCTGCAGTGCTGTGCGCTACCTTGGTGAAGACTGATGTCTTCTGCCGCCGATTTTCCGGACCTCTTCTTGCTTCTGGCTCTGTAAGGGGGACGGCGGCGCGGCTCCGGGACCGAACACCAAGGACTGGGCCTGCGGTCGATCCCTCTGGAGCTAATGGTGTCCAGTAGCCTAAGAAGCCCAATCCGGCTGCAAGCAGGCGAGTTCGCTTCTTCTCCCCTTAGTCCCTCGCTGCAGTGAGCCTGTTGCCAGCAGGTCTCACTGAAAATAAAAAACCTAAATCTATACTTTCTTTCTAAGGGCTCAGGAGAGCCCCTAGTGTGCATCCAACCTCGGCCGGGCACAAAATCTAACTGAGGCTTGGAGGAGGGTCATAGTGGGAGGAGCCAGTGCACACCAGGTAGTCATAAATCTTTCTAGAGTGCCCAGCCTCCTTCGGAGCCCGCTATTCCCCATGGTCCTTACGGAGTTCCCAGCATCCACTAGGACGTCAGAGAAATATATTTATACTGGCGGGGGTATAATATGTGCCCAGGCACCATCTGTCTTTGCCAGTGTCTGATCTGAAGTTTCCAGCTGCCCAGGGCGCCCCCCCCCCCCCCTGCACCCAACCGTGCCGTGTGTGTGTGTGTGTGTGTGTGTGTGTGTGTGTGTGTGTGTGTGTGTGTGTGTGTGTGTGTGTGTGTGAGTGTGAGCATGGCGCGCAGCGCACCCGCCACGCGGTACCTCAGTCAGCATCTGCCGTCTCTGAAGTCTTCTTCTCTTTTGAATACTCACCCGGCTTCTTTCTTCTGGCTCTGCAAGGGGGGTTGACGGCGCGGCTCCAGGAACAAGCATCTAGCACGGCTAGCGATCAGACCCTCTGGAGCTAATGGTGTCCAGTAGTTTAAGAAGCAGAGCCTTTAACTCATTAGAAGTAGGTCTGCTTCTCTCCCCTCAGTCCAATGAAGCAGGGAGCCTGTTGCCAGAAGTGCTCCCTGAAAATAAAAAACCTAAGTCTTTTTCAGAGAAACTCAGGAGAGCTCCCCTGTTAGTGTCCAGTCTCTCTGGGCACAGAATCGAACGGAGGTCTGGAGGAGGGGCATAGAGGGAGGAGCTAGTTCACACCCAGTAAAAGTCTTAGAGTGTGCCCATGTCTCCTGCGGATCCCGTCTATACCCCATGGTCTATGAAGTGTCCCCAGCATCCTCTCGGACGTTTGAGAAAATAAGATTTTACTTACCGATAAATCTATTTCTCGTAGTCCGTAGTGGATGCTGGGACTCCGTCAGGACCATGGGGAATAGCGGCTCCGCAGGAGACAGGGCACAAAATTTAAAAGTTTGACCACTAGGTGGTGTGTACTGGCTCCTCCCCCTATGACCCTCCTCCAAGCCTCAATTAGGATACGGTGCCCGGACGAGCGTACACAATAAGGAAGGATTTTGAATCCCGGGTAAGACTCATACCAGCCACACCAATCACACCGTACAACTTGTGATCTGAACCCAGTTAACAGTATGACAAATGTAGGAGCCTCTGAACAGACGGCTCACAACAATAACAACCCGATTTTTTTGTAACAATAACTATGTACAAGTATTGCAGACAATCCGCACTTGGGATGGGCGCCCAGCATCCACTACGGACTACGAGAAATAGATTTATCGGTAAGTAAAATCTTATTTTCTCTGATGTCCTAGTGGATGCTGGGACTCCGTCAGGACCATGGGGATTATACCAAAGCTCCCAAACGGGCGGGAGAGTGCAGACGACTCTGCAGCACCGAATGAGAGAACTCCAGGTCCTCCTTAGCCAGGGTATCAAATTTGTAGAATTTTACAAACGTGTTCTCCCCTGACCACGTAGCTGCTCGGCAGAGTTGTAATTAGAGATGAGCGGATTCGGTTTTACTCGGTTTTACTCGGTTCTCAAAACCGAATCTTATTGGCTATCCAAAACACGTGACATCCGTGAGCCAATTAGATGCCGTTTTGAGAACCGAGTAAAACCGAGTAAAACCGAACCCGCTATGCCGAGACCCCTCGGGCAGCCGCCCAAGATGAGCCCACCTTCCTTGTGGAATGGGCCTTTCCATGTAAGATATTTCAAATCCACCGATCTCAAACCAATGGGATTTGAGAAAATCCAAAACTACATTAAAGGTCCCACGGTGCCACTGGGGGCACAACCGGGGGCTGTATATGTAGTACTCCTTTTACAAAAGTCTGGACTTCAGGAACTGAAGCCAATTCTTTCTGGAAGAAAATCGACAGGGCCGAAATTTGAACCTTAATGGACCCTAATTTGAGGCCCATAGACAATCCTGTTTGCAGGAAATGTAGGAATCGACCCAGTTGAAATTCCTCCGTCGGGGCCTTCCTGGCCTCACACCACGCAACATATTTTCTCCAAATGCGGTGATAATGTTGTGCAGTCACCTCCTTCCTGGCTTTTACCAGGGTAGGGATGACCTCTTCCGGAATGCCTTTTTCCCTTAGGATTCGGCGTTCAATCGCCATGCCGTCAAACACAGCCGCGGTAAGTCTTGGAATAGACACGGTCCCTGCTGAAGCAGGTCCCGTCTTAGAGGTAGAGGCCACGGATCTTCCGTGAGCATCTCCTGAAGTTCCGGGTACCAAGTTCTTCTTGGCCAATCCGGAGCCACGAGTATCGTTCTTACTCCCCTTTGCCGTATAATTCTCAGTACTTTTGGTATGAGAGGCAGAGGAGGAAACACATACACTGACTGGTACACCCATGGTGTTACCAGAGCGTCTACAGCTATTGCCTGAGGGTCTCTTGACCTGGCGCAATACCTGTCCAGTTTTTTGTTGAGGCGGGACGCCATCATGTCCACCATTGGTCTTTCCCAATGGACCACAATCATGTGGAAGACTTCTGGATGAAGTCCCCACTCTCCCGGGTGCAGATCGTGTCTGCTGAGGAAGTCTGCTTCCCAGTTGTCCACTCCCGGGATGAACACAGCTGACAGTGCTAACACATGATTTTCTGCCCAGCGGAGAATCCTTGCAGCTTCGGCCATTGCCCTCCTGCTTCTTGTGCCGCCCTGTCTGTTTACGTGGGCGACTGCCGTGATGTTGTCCGACTGAATCAACACCGGCTGACCCTGAAGCAGAGGTTTTGCCAGGCTTAGAGCATTGTAGATTGCTCTTAGCTCCAGTATATTTATGTGAAGAGACGTCTCCAGGCTTGACCACACGCCCTGGAAGTTTCTTCCCTGTGTGACCGCTCCCCAGCCTCTCAGGCTGGCATCCGTGGTCACTAGGACCCAGTTCTGTATGCCGAATCTGCGGCCCTCTAACAGATGAGCACTCTGCAACCACCATAGCAGAGACACTCTTGTCCTTGTGGACAATTTTATCCGCTGATGCATCTGCAGATGCGATCCGGACCATTTGTCCAGCAGATCCCACTGAAAAGTTTGTGCATGGAATCTGCCGAATGGAATCGCTTCGTAAGAAGCTACCATTTTTCCCAGGACTCTTGTGCATTGATGCACAGATACTTTTCCTGGTTTTAGGAGGTTCCTGACTAGATCGGATAACTCCCTGGCTTTCTCCTCCGGAAGAAATACCTTTTTCTGAACAGTGTCCAGAATCATCCCTAGGAACAACAGACGTGTCGTCGGGATCAGTTGGGATTTTGGAAAATTCAGAATCCACCCGTGTTGTTGGAGCACTACTTGGGTTAGTGCTACTCCGACCTCCAGCTGTTCTCTGGATCTTACCCTTATCAGGAGATCGTCCAAGTAAGGGATAATTAAGACGCCTTCTCTTCGAAGAAGGATCATCATTTCGGCCATTACCTTGGTAAAGACCCGGGGTGCCGTGGACAATCCAAACGGCAGCGTCTGAAACTGATAATGACAGTTTTGGACCACGAACCTGAGGTACCCTTGGTGTGAAGGACAAATTGGAACATGAAGGTAAGCATCCTTGATGTCCAAGGACACCATAAAATCCCCTTCTTCCAGATTCGCTATCACTGCTCTGAGTGACTCCATCTTGAACTTGAATTTTTGTATGTACAGGTTCAGAGATTTTAGATTTAGAATCGGTCTTACCGAGCCGTCCGGCTTCGGTACCACAAATAGCGTGGAGTAATACCCCTGTCCCTGTTGTAGGAGGGGTACCTTGACTATCACCTGCTGAGAATACAGCTTGTGAATGGCCTCCAATACCGTTGCCCTGTCGGAGGGAGACGTTGGCAAAGCAGACTTTAGGAAACGGCGAGGAGGGGACTTCTCGAATTCCAACCTGTAACCCTGAGATACTACCTGCAGGATCCAGGGGTCCACCTGCGAGTGAGCCCACTGTGCGCTGAAATGTTTGAGGCGACCCCCCACCGCCCCTGAGTCTGCTTGTAAGGTCCCAGCGTCATGCTGACGCCTTTGTAGAAGCCGGGGAGGGCTTCTGCTCCTGGGAAGGAGCTGCTTGTTGCAGTCTCTTACCCTTTCCTTTGCCTCGGGGCAAATAGGAATGTCCTTTTGCTCGTTTGTTCTTATAGGAACGAAAGGACTGTGGCTGAAAAGCCTGCGGCTTTTTCTGCTGGGAGGTGACCTGGGGTAAAAAGGTGGATTTTCCGGCCGTTGCCGTGGCCACCAGATCCGATAGACCGACCCCAAATAATTCCTCCCCCTTATACGGCAATACTTCCATATGTCGTTTGGAATCCGCATCACCTGACCACTGGCGTGTCCATAAACTTCTTCTGGCAGATATGGACATCGCACTTACTCTTGATGCCAGAGTGCAAATATCTCTCTGTGCATCTCGCATATAAAGAAATGCATCCTTTAACTGCTCTATAGTCAGTAAAATACTGTCCCTATCCAGGGTATCAATATTTTCAGACAGTGACTCCGACCAAGCCACGCCAGCACTGCACATCCAGGCTGAGGCGATTGCTGGTCTCAGTATAACACCCGTATGTGTGTATATACTTTTTAATGTATTCTCCAGCCTCCTATCAGCTGGATCCTTGAGGGCGGCCGTATCAGGAGACGGTAACGCCACTTGCTTTGATAAGCGTGTGAGCGCCTTATCCACCCTAGGAGGTGTTTCCCAGCGCGCCCTAACCTCTGGCGGGAAAGGGTATAATGCCAATAACTTCTTTGAAATTAGCAGTTTTCTATCTGGGGTAACCCACGCTTCATCACACACTTCATTCAGTTCCTCTGATTCAGGAAAAACTATCGGTAGTTTTTTCACACCCCACATAATACCCCTTTTTGTGGTACTTGCAGTATCAGAGATATGCAAAGCCTCCTTCATTGCCGTGATCATATAACGTGTGGCCCTACTGGAAAAATAAGAATTTACTTACCGATAATTCTATTTCTCGGAGTCCGTAGTGGATGCTGGGGTTCCTGAAAGGACCATGGGGAATAGCGGCTCCGCAGGAGACAGGGCACAAAAAAGTAAAGCTTTACTAGGTCAGGTGGTGTGCACTGGCCCCTCCCCCTATGACCCTCCTCCAGACTCCAGTTAGGTACTGTGCCCGGACGAGCATACACAATAAGGGAGGCATTTTGAATCCCGGGTAAGACTCATACCAGCCACACCAATCACACCGTACAACTTGTGATCTAAACCCAGTTAACAGTATGACAACAGAAAGGGCCTCTTAAAGATGGCTCCTTAACAATAACCCGAATTAGTTAACAATAACTATGTACAAGTATTGCAGATAATCCGCACTTGGGATGGGCGCCCAGCATCCACTACGGACTCCGAGAAATAGAATTATCGGTAAGTAAATTCTTATTTTCTCTATCGTCCTAAGTGGATGCTGGGGTTCCTGAAAGGACCATGGGGATTATACCAAAGCTCCCAAACGGGCGGGAGAGTGCGGATGACTCTGCAGCACCGAATGAGAGAACTCCAGGTCCTCCTTTGCCAGGGTATCAAATTTGTAAAATTTTACAAACGTGTTCTCCCCCGACCACGTAGCTGCTCGGCAGAGTTGTAATGCCGAGACCCCTCGGGCAGCCGCCCAAGATGAGCCCACCTTCCTTGTGGAGTGGGCTTTTACAGTTTTAGGCTGTGGCAGGCCTGCCACAGAATGTGCAAGTTGAATTGTGTTACAAATCCAACGAGCAATCGACTGCTTAGAAGCAGGTGCGCCCAACTTGTTGGGTGCATACAATATAAACAGCGAGTCAGATTTTCTGACTCCAGCCGTCCTTGCAATGTATATTTTTAAGGCTCTGACAACGTCCAACAACTTGGAGTCCTCCAAGTCGCTAGTGGCCGCAGGCACCACAATAGGTTGGTTCAGATGAAATGCTGATACCACTTTAGGGAGAAAATGCGGACGAGTCCGCAGTTCTGCCCTATCCGAATGGAAGATTAGATAAGGACTTTTATAAGATAAAGCCGCCAATTCAGATACTCTCCTGGCAGAGGCCAGGGCTAGTAACATAGTCACTTTCAATGTGAGATATTTCAAATCCACCTTTTTCAATGGTTCAAACCAATGGGATTTGAGGAAATCTAAAACTACATTTAGATCCCACGGTGCCACCGGAGGCACCACAGGAGGCTGTATATGCAGTACTCCCTTGACAAAAGTCTGGACCTCAGGGACAGAGGCCAATTCTTTTTGGAAGAATATTGACAGGGCCGAAATTTGAACCTTAATGGATCCCAATTTGAGACCCATAGATAATCCTGATTGCAGGAAATGTAGGAAACGACCCAGTTGGAATTCCTCCGTCGGAACCCTCCGATCCTCGCACCACGCTACATATTTTCGCCAAATGCGGTGATAATGTTTCACGGTGACTTCCTTCCGTGCCTTAATCAAGGTAGGAATGACTTCTTCTGGAATGCCTTTCCCTTTTAGGATCTGGCGTTCAACCGCCATGCCGTCAAACGCAGCCGCGGTAAGTCTTGAAAAAGACAGGGACCCTGCTGTAGCAGGTCCCTTCTCAGAGGTAGAGGCCACGGTTCGTCCGTGAGCATCTCTTGAAGTTCCGGATACCAAGTCCTTCTCGGCCAATCCGGAACCACTAGTATTGTTCTTACTCTTCTTTGCCGTATGATCTTCAATACCTTTGGTATGAGCGGCAGAGGAGGAAACACATACACTGACTGGTACACCCAAGGAGTTACCAGTGCGTCCACAGCTATTGCCTGTGGATCTCTTGACCTGGCGCAATCTTTGTCCAGTTTCTTGTTGAGGCGAGACGCCATCATGTCTACAATTGGTCTTTCCCAACGGTCTATTAACATGTTGAAGACTTCTGGATGTAGACCCCACTCTCCCGGATGAAGATCGTGTCTGCTGAGGAAGTCTGCTTCCCAGTTGTCCACGCCCGGGATGAACACTGCTGACAGTGCTATCACGTGATTCTCCGCCCAGCGAAGAATCTTGGCAGCTTCTGCCATTGCACTCCTGCTTCTTGTGCCGCCCTGCCTGTTTACATGGGCGACCGCCGTGATGTTGTCCGACTGAATCAACACCGGCTTTCCTTGCAGGAGAAGTTCCGCCTGGCTTAGAGCATTGTAGATTGCTCTTAGTTCCAGAATGTTTATGTGAAGAGACTTTTCCAGACTCGTCCATACTCCCTGGAAGTTTCTTCCTTGTGTGACTGCTCCCCAGCCTCTCAGGCTGGCGTCCGTGGTCACCAAGATCCAATCCTGAATGCCGAATCTGCGGCCTTCTAATAGGTGAGCCTTCTGCAACCACCACAGAAGTGACACCCTTGTCTTTGGTGACAGGGTTATTCGCAGGTGCATCTGCAGATGCGACCCTGACCATTTGTCCAACAGATCCCTTTGGAATATTCTTGCATGGAATCTGCCGAATGGAATTGCTTCGTAAGAAGCCACCATTTTTCCCAGGACTCTTGTGCATTGATGTACTGACACTTTTCCTGGTTTTAGGAGGTTCCTGACCAGATCGGATAACTCCTTGGCTTTTTCCTCTGGAAGGAAAACCTTTTTCTGAACCGTGTCCAGAATCATTCCTAGGAACAGCAGACGAGTTGTCGGGATTAAATGGGATTTTGGAATATTCAGAATCCACCCGTGTTGTCTTAGCACCTCTTGAGATAGTGCTAAAGCTGTCTCCAGCTGTTCTCTGGACCTTGCCCTTATTAGGAGATCGTCCAAGTATGGGATAACTAATACGCCTTTTCTTCGAAGAAGAATCATCATCTCGGCCATTACCTTGGTAAAGACCCGAGGCGCCGTGGACAATCCGAACGGCAGCGTCTGAAACTGATAGTGACAGTTTTGAACAATGAACCTGAGGTACCCCTGGTGTGCGGGGTAAATCGGAACGTGTAGATACGCATCCTTGATGTCCAAGGATACCATAAAGTCCCCTTCTTCCAGGTTCGCTATCACTGCTCTGAGTGACTCCATCTTGAACTTGAACTTTTTTATGTAGAGGTTCAAGGACTTCAGATTTAGAATAGGCCTTACCGAGCCATCCGGCTTCGGTACCACAAATAGAGTGGAATAATACCCCTTTCCTTGTTGTAATAGGGGTACTTTGACTATCACCTGCTGAGCGTACAGCTTGTGAATGGCTTCCAACACCCTCTCCCTTTCGGAAGAGACGGTTGGTAAGGCAGACTTCAGGAAACGATGAGGAGGATCCGTCTCTAATTCCAACCTGTACCCCTGAGATATTATCTGCAGGATCCAGGGGTCTACCTGCGAGTGAGCCCACTGCGCGCTGTAATTTTTGAGACGGCCCCCCACTGTCCCCGAGTCCGCTTGAGAGGCCCCAGCGTCATGCTGAGGTTTTTGCAGGAGCCGGGGAGGGCTTCTGTTCCTGGGAAGGAGCTGCCTGTTGGTGTCTCTTCCCTCTTCCTCTGCCTCGTGGCAGGTACGACAAGCCCTTTGCTCTCTTATTTTTGTAGGAGCGAAAAGGCTGCGGTTGAAAGGTCGGTGCCTTTCTCTGTTGGGGAGTGACTTGAGGTAAAAAAGTGGATTTCCCGGCAGTAGCCGTGGCCACCAAGTCTGATAGACCAACTCCAAATAACTCCTCCCCTTTATACGGCAAAACCTCCATGTGACGTTTTGAATCCGCATCGCCTGTCCACTGTCGTGTCCATAAGGCTCTTCTGGCTGAAATGGACATAGCACTCACCCGAGATGCCAGTGTGCAAATATCCCTCTGTGCATCACGCATATAGATAAATGCATCCTTTATTTGTTCTAACGACAGTAAAACATTGTCCCTATCTAGGGTATCAATATTTTCAATCAGGGATTCTGACCAAACTACTCCAGCACTGCACATCCAGGCAGTTGCTATAGCTGGTCGTAGTATAACACCTGCATGTGTGTATATATTCTTTTGAATAACTTCCATCTTTCTATCTGATGGATCCTTAAGTGCGGCCGTCTCAGGAGAGGGTAACGCCACTTGTTTGGATAAGCGTGTGAGCGCCTTGTCCACCTTAGGGGGTGTTTCCCAGCGCGCCCTAACCTCTGGCGGGAAAGGGTATAATGCCAATAACTTTTTTGAAATTATCAACTTTTTATCAGGAGCAACCCACGCTTCATCACACACGTCATTTAATTCTTCTGATTCAGGAAAAACTGTTTGTAGTTTTTTCACACCATACATAATACCCTGTTTTACGGTATCTGTAGTATCAGCTAAATGTAACGTCTCCTTCATTGCCAAAATCATATAACGTGTGGCCCTACTGGAAAATACGTTTGAATTTCTACCGTCGTCACTGGAATCAGTGCCCGTGTCTGGGTCTGTGTCGACCGACTGAGGCAAAGGGCGTTTTACAGCCCCTGACGGTGTTTGAGGCGCCTGGACAGGCATTAATTGATTGTCCGGCCGCCTCATGTCCTCAACTGACTGTTTAAGGGAAGATAAACCATCACGTAATTCCACAAATAAAGGCATCCATTCTGGTGTCGACCCCCTGGGGGGTGACATCTGCATATTTGGCAATTGCTCCGCCTCCACACCAATATCGTCCTCATACATGTCGACACCACGTACCGACACACACCGCAAACTCACAGGGAATGCTCTAATGAAGACAGGACCCACTAGCCCTTTTGGGGAGACAGAGGGAGAGTCTGCCAGCACACACCACAAAGCGCTATATATACAAGGGATATCCTTATATTAAGTGCTCCCTTATAGCTGCTTTAATATATATATATATATAGCCATTAATGTGCCCCCCCTCTCTGTTTTACCCTGTTTCTGTAGTGCAGTGCAGGGGAGAGACCTGGGAGCCGTTCTGACCAGCGGAGCTGTGACAGAAAATGGCGCCGTGTGCTGAGGAGATAGGCCCCGCCCCTTTTTCGGCGGGTTCTTCTCCCGCTATTTTTCCAGTCAGGCAGGGGTTAAATATCTCCATATAGCCCCTATGGGCTATATGTGAGGTATTTTTAGCCTTGTATAAGGTTTATATTTGCCTCTCAGAGCGCCCCCCCCCAGCGCTCTGCACCCTCAGTGACTGCCCAGTGAAGTGTGCTGAGAGGAAAATGGCGCACAGCTGCAGTGCTGTGCGCTACCTTATGAAGACTGAGGAGTCTTCAGCCGCCGGTTTCCGGACCTCTTCACGCTTCAGCATCTGCAAGGGGGTCGGCGGCGCGGCTCCGGGACCGGACTCCACGGCTGGGCCTGTGTTCGATCCCTCTGGAGCTAATGGTGTCCAGTAGCCAAGCAGCAAATCCACTCTGCATGCAGGTGAGTTTACTACTTTCCCCCTAAGTCCCACGTTGCAGTGATCCTGTTGCCAGCAGGACTCACTGTAAAGAAAAAAAACCTAAACTAAACTTTCTCTAAGCAGCTCTTTAGGAGAGCCACCTAGATTGCACCCTTCTCGTTCGGGCACAAAATCTAACTGGAGTCTGGAGGAGGGTCATAGGGGGAGGGGCCAGTGCACACCACCTGACCTAGTAAAGCTTTACTTTTTTGTGCCCTGTCTCCTGCGGAGCCGCTATTCCCCATGGTCCTTTCAGGAACCCCAGCATCCACTTAGGACGATAGAGAAATACGTTTGTTTCTTCACCGTCGACACTGGATTCAGTGTCAGTGTCTGGGTCTGTGTCGACCGACTGAGGTAAAGGGCGTTTTACAGCCCCTGACGGTGTCTGAGACGCCTGGACAGGTACTAACTGGTTTGCCGGCTGTCTCATGTCGTCAACCGACTTTTGTAGCGTGCTGACACTATCCCGTAATTCCATAAACAAAGCCATCCATTCTGGTGTCGACTCCCTAGGGGGTGACATCACCATTACAGGCAATTGCTCCGCCTCCACGCCAACATCGTCCTCATACATGTCGACACACACGTACCGACACACAGCAGACACACAGGGAATGCTCTGATAGAAGACAGGACCCCACTAGCCCTTTGGGGAGACAGAGGGAGAGTTTGCCAGCACACACCCAAGCGCTATAAATATATATAGGGACAACCTTAATAAGTGTGTTCCCTTTATAGCAGCTCAAATATTATAAATATCGCCAATAAGTGCCCCCCCTCTCTGTTTTTACCCTGTTTCTGTAGTGCAGTGCAGGGGAGAGTCCTGGGAGCCTTCCTCGCAGCGGAGCTGGGCAGGAAAATGGCGCTGTGTGCTGAGGAGAATAGGCCCCGCCCCCTTTTCGGCGGGCTTCTTCTCCCGGTTTTTTTGGAACCTGGCAGGGGTTAAATACATCCATATAGCCCCAGGGGCTATATGTGATATATTTTAGCCAGAATAGGTATATTACATTGCTGCCCAGGGCGCCCCCCCCAGCGCCCTGCACCCTCAGTGACCGCTGGTGTGAAGTGTGCGGAGAGCAATGGCGCACAGCTGTAGTGCTGTGCGCTACCTCATGAAGACTGAGACGTCTTCTGCCGCCGGTTTCTGGACCTCTTCTCTATTCGGCATCTGCAAGGGGGTCGGCGGCGCGGCTCCGGTGACCCATCCAGGCTGTACCTGTGATCGTCCCTCTGGAGCTAGTGTCCAGTAGCCTAAGAAGCAAATCCATCTTGCACGCAGGTGAGTTCACTTCTTCTCCCCTAAGTCCCTCGTTGCAGTGAGCCTGTTGCCAGCAGGACTCACTGAAAATAAAAAACCTAACAAACTTTTTCTAAGCAGCTCTTTAGGAGAGCCACCTAGATTGCACCCTGCTCGGACGGGCACAAAAACCTAACTGAGGCTTGGAGGAGGGTCATAGGGGGAGGAGCCAGTACACACCACCTAGTGGTCAAACTTTTAAATTTTGTGCCCTGTCTCCTGCGGAGCCGCTATTCCCCATGGTCCTGACGGAGTCCCAGCATCCACTAGGACGTCAGAGAAAAGCTATTTACATAACGGCCTGGGATTGAATTCAAAGGATGGGAGCATGGGCCATTGTAAAAAGGGGGACTACTGGCATAATGTGTAAAAAGGAGACTGCTGCCATAATGTGTGTAAATAGGGGGCTGCTGCCATAATGTGTGTAAAAAGGGAGACTGCTGCCACAGTGTGTGTAAAAAGGGGGACTGCTGCCACAGTGTGTGTAAAAAGGGGGACTGCTGCCACAATGTGTGTAAAAAGGGGGACTGCTGCCACAATATGTGTAAAAAGGGGGACTGCTGCCACAATATGTGTAAAAAGGGGGACTGCTGCCACAATATGTGTAAAAGGGGGACTGCTGCCATAATGTGTGTAAAAAGGGGGTCTGCTGCCATAATGTGTGTAAAAAGGGGGTCTGCTGCCACAATGTGCGTAAAAAGGGGGACTGCTGCCATAATGTGCGTAAAAAGGGGGACTGCTGTCGTAATGTGTGTAAAAAGGGGGACTGCTGCCATAATGTGCGTAAAAAGGGGGACTGCTGCCATAATGTGCGTAAAAAGGGGGACTGCTGCCATAATGTGTGTAAAAAGGGGGACTGCTGTCGTAATGTGTGTAAAAAGGGGGACTGCTGTCGTAATGTGTGTAAAAAGGGGGACTGCTGCCTTAATGTGTAAAAAGGGATGTTGTCTGTCGTAATGTGTGTAAAAAGGGGGACTGCTGTTGTAATGTGTGTAAAAAGGGGGACTGCTGTCGTAATGTGTGTAAAAAGGGGGACTGCTGCCGTAATGTGTGTAAAAAGGGGGACTGCTGCCGTAATGGGGTCGATTCAATTCGGCAACTTATGAATAGCGCCGGGAATTAGTTCCCGACGCTATTCAATTCAGCTGCTAGTTACCCGCAATTGTCGGGAATTCTTCTCTCATCCCCGGGGGATGAGAGAAGAAACCCGACAAAAGTGCTGCCTCGCGGCCGGCGCGAGGTTGATTCTGTCGGGAATCAGCCTCGCGTCGGGGAGTTAAGTCGGAGAATGCCCGTTCTCCCGACAATTCAACCTGTTTAGTCAGCGAGAACGGGCCATCGCCGACTTAACAGCAGCTGAATTGAATAGCGTCGAGAGCTAATTCCCGGCGCTATTCATAAGTTGCCGAATTAAATCGACCCCAATGTGTGTAAAAATAAGATTTTACTTACCGATAAATCTATTTCTCATAGTCCGTAGTGGATGCTGGGGACTCCGTCAGGACCATGGGGAATAGCGGCTCCGCAGGAGACAGGGCACAAAAGCAAGCTTTTAGGATCACATGGTGTGTACTGGCTCCTCCCCCTATGACCCTCCTCCAAGCCTCAGTTAGGTACTGTGCCCGGACGAGCGTACACAATAAGGAAGGATCTTGAATCCCGGGTAAGACTCATACCAGCCACACCAATCACACCGTACAACTTGTGATTTGAACCCAGTTAACAGTATGATAACAATGAAGTAGCCTCTAAAAAAGATGGCTCACAACAATAATAACCCGATTTTTTTGTAACAATAACTATGTACAAGTAATGCAGACAATCCGCACTTGGGATGGGCGCCCAGCATCCACTACGGACTATGAGAAATAGATTTATCGGTAAGTAAAATCTTATTTTCTCTAACGTCCTAGTGGATGCTGGGGACTCCGTCAGGACCATGGGGATTATACCAAAGCTCCCAAACGGGCGGGAGAGTGCGGATGACTCTGCAGCACCGAATGAGAGAACTCCAGGTCCTCCTCAGCCAGGGTATCAAATTTGTAGAATTTAGCAAACGTGTTTGCCCCTGACCAAGTTGCAGCTCGGCAAAGTTTTAAAGCCGAGACCCCTCGGGCAGCCGCCCAAGATGAGCCCACCTTCCTTGTGGAATGGGCATTTACAGATTTTGGCTGTGGCAGGCCTGCCACAGAATGTGCAAGCTGAATTGTACTACAAATCCAACGAGCAATAGTCTGCTTAGAAGCAGGAGCACCCAGCTTTTTGGGTGCCTACAATATAAACAGCAAGTCAGACTTTCTGACTCCAGCCGTCCTGGAATTATATATATATATATATATATATTTTCAGGGCCCTGACAACGTCTAGCAACTTGGAGTCCTCCAAGTCCCTAGTAGCCGCAGGCACCACAATAGGTTGTTTCAGGTGAAACGCTGACACCACCTTAGGAAGAAACTGGGGACGAGTCCGCAGTTCTGCCCTGTCCCGAATGGAAAATCAAATATGGGCTTTTGTAAGACAAAGCCGCCAATTTTGACAATCGCCTGGCCGAGGCCAGGGCCAACAGCATGGTCACTTTCCATGTGAGATATTTCAAATCCACAGATTTGAGTGGTTCAAACCAATATGATTTGAGGAATCCCAACACTACGTTGAGATCCCACGGTGCCACTGGAGGCACACAAGGGCTGTATATGCAATACTCCCTTGACAAACGTCTGGACTTCAGGAACTGAAGCCAATTCTTTCTGGAAGAAAATCTATAGGGCCGAAACTTGAACCTTAATGGACCCCAATTTGAGGCTCATAGACACTCCTGTTTGCAGGAAGTGCAGAAATCGACCTAGTTGAAATTTTTTTTCGTGGGGCCTTCCTGGCCTCACCCACGCAACATATTTTTACCACATGTGGTGATAACGTTGTGCGGTCACCTCCTTCCTGGCTTTGACCAGGGTAGGTATGACCTCTTCCGGAATGCCTTTTCCCTTAGGATCCGGCGTTCAAACCGCCATGCCGTCAAACGCAGTCGCGGTAAGTCTTGGAACAGACAAGGTCCCTGCTGGAGCAGGTCCTTTCTTAAAGGCCGATACCACGGTTCCTCTTGGAACAGACATGGTACTTGCTGAAAGCAAATCCCTTCTTAGCTCCCGAGGCCATTAGTCCTCTGTGAGCATCTCTTGAAGTTCCGGTTACCAAGTCCCTCTTGGCCAATCCGGAGCCACGAGTATAGTTCTTACTCCTCTATGTCTTATAATTCTCAATACCTTGGTTATGAGAAGCAGAGGAGGGAACACATACACCGACTGTTACACCCACGGTGTTACCAGGACGTCCACAGCTATCGCCTGAAGGTCTCGTGACCTGGCGCAATACCTGTCCCATTTTTTGTTCGGGCGGGACGCCATCATGTCCACCTTTGGTCTTTCCCAACGGTTCACAATCATGCGGAAAACTTCCCGATGAAGTTCCCACTCTCCCGGGTGGAGGTCGTGCCTGCTGAGGAAGTCTGCTTCCCAGTCGTCCACTCCCGGAATGAACACTGCTGACAGTGCTATCACATGATTTTCCGCCTAGCGAAAAATCCTTGCAGTTTTGCCACTGCCCTCCTGCTTCTTGTGCCGCCCTTTCTGTTTACGTGGGCGACTGCCGTGATGTTATCCCACTGGATCAATACCGGCTGACCTTGAAGCAGAGGTCTTGCTAAGCTTAGAGCATTATAAATTTGCTCTTAGCTCCAGTATATTTATGTGGAGAGAATTCTCCAGACTTGATCACACTCCTTGTGTGACTGCTCCCCAGCCTCTCAGGCTGGCCTCCGTGGTCACGAGCATCCAATCCTGAATGCCGAATCTGCGGCCCTCTAGAAGATGAGCACTCTGTAATCACCACAGGAGAGACACCCTTGTCCTTGGATATAGGGTTATCCGCTGATGCATCTGAAGATGCGATCCGGACCATTTGTCCAGCAGATCCCACTGAAGAGTTCTTGCGTGAAATCTGCCGAATGGAAGCGCTTCGTAATAAGCCACCATTTTTACCAGGACTCTTGTGCAATGATGCACTGACACTTTTCCTGGTTTTAGGAGGATCCCGATTAGCTCGGATAACTCCCTGGCTTTCTCCTCTGGGAGAAACACCTTTTCCTGGACTGTGTCCAGAATCATCCCTAGGACCAGCAGACGTGTCGTCGGAACAACTGCGGTTTTGGAATATTTAGAATCCACCCGTGCTGTCGTAGAACTACTTGAGATAGTGCTACTCCGACCTCCAACTGTTCTCTGGACCTTGTTCTTATCAGGAGGTCGTCCATTTTCTTCGAAGACGAATCCTCCTTTCGGTCATTACCTTGGTAAGGACCCGGGGTGCCTTGGACAATCCAACGGCATCGTCTTGAAACTGATAGTGACAGTTCTGTACCACGAACCTGAGGTACCCTTGGTGAGAAAAGGCAAATTTTGGGACATGGAGGTAAGCATCCCTGATGTCCCGGGACACCATATAGTCCCCTTGTTCTTTGCTATCACTGCTCTGAGTGACTCCATCTGGATTTGAACCCTTGTAAGTGTTCAAATTTTTCAGATTTAGAATAGGTCTCACCTAGCCTTCAGTACCACCATATAGTGTGGAGTAATACCCCTTTCCTTGTTGTCGGAGGGGTAATTTTATTATCACCTGCTGGGAATACAGCTTGTGAATTGTTTTCAATACTGCCTCCCTGTCGGAGGGAGACATTGGTACAGCAGACTACAGGAACCTGCGAGGGGGGAAACCTCTCGACATTCCAATCTGTACCCCTTGGATACTACTTGTAGGATCCAGGGGTCCTGTACGGTCCCAGCGTCATGCTGAGAACTTGGTAGAAGCGGTGGAGGGCTTCTGTTCCTGGGAATGGGCTGCCTGCTGCAGTCTTCTTCCCTTTCCTCTATCCCTGGGCAGATATGACTCTTATAGGGACGAAAGAACTGAGGCTGAAAAGACGGTGTCTTTTTCTGCAGAGATGTGACTTAGGGTAAAAAACGGTGGATTTTCCAGCAGTTGCCCTGGCCACCAGGTCCCATGGACCGACCCCAAATAACTCCTCCCCTTTATACGGCAATACATCTTTGTGCCGTTTGGAATCTGCATCACCTGACCACTGTCGTGTCCATAAACATCTTCTTGCAGATATGGACATCGCATTTACTCTTGATGCCAGAGTGCAAATATCCCTCTGCGCATCTCGCATATATAGAAATGCATCCTTTAAATGCTCTATAGTCAATAAAATACTGTCCCTGTCAAAGGTATCAAAATTTTTAGTCAGGGAATCCGACCAAGCCACCTCAGCTCTGCACATCCAGGCTGAGGCGATCGCTGGTCGCAGTATAACACCAGCATGTGTGTGTATACTTTTTAGGATATTTTTCAGCCTCCTATCAGCTGGCTCCTTAAGTACGGCCCTATCGGTAGATGGTACCGCCACTTGTTCTGATAAGCGTGTGAGCGCCTTATCCACCCTGAGGGGTGTTTCCCACCGCGCCTTAACTTCTGGCGGGAAAAGGTATACCGCCAATAATTTTCTATCGAGGGAAACCCACGCATCATCACACACTTCATTTAATTTATCTGATTTAGGAAAAACTACAGGTAGTTTTTTCACCTCACATATAATACCCTTTTTTGTGGTACTTGGAGTATCAGAAATATGTAACACCTCCTTCATTGCCCTTAACGTGTGGCCCTAAAAGAAAATACGTTTGTTTCTTCACCGTCGACACTGAAATCAGTGTCCGTGTCTGGGTCTGTGTCGACCGACTGAGGTAAATGGGCATTTTACAGCCCCTGACGGTGTTTGAGACGCCTGGACAGATACTAATTTGTTCGCCGGCCCTCTCATGTCGTCAACCGGCTTGCAGCGTGTTGACATTGTCACGTAATTTCCATAAATAAGCCATCCATTCCGGTGTCGACTCCCTAGAGAGTGACATCACCATTACAGGCAATTTGCTCCGCCTCCTCACCAATATTTTCCTCATACATGTCGACACACACGTACCGACATACAGCACACACATAGGGAATGCTCTGATAGAGGACAGGACCCACTAGCCCTTTGGGGAGACAGAGGGAGAGTTTGCCAGCACACACCAAAACGCTATAATTATCCAGGGACAACCTTTATATAAGTGTTCCTCCCTTATAGCATTTTAATATATATACATATCGCCAAATCAGTGCCCCCCCTCTCTGTTTTAACCCTGTTTCTGTAGTGCAGTGCAGGGGAGAGCATGGGAGCCTTCCCACCAGCCTTTCTGCGAGGGAAAATGGCGCTGTGTGCTGAGGAGAATAGGCCCCGCCCCCTTTTCGGCGGGCTTCTTCTCCGGAGTTTTAGATATCTGGCAGGGGTTAAATACATCCATATAGCCTCAAGGGCTATATGTGATGTATTTTTCGCCATACAGGTATTATACATTGCTGCCCAGGGCGCCCCCCCCAGCGCCCTGCACCCTCCGTGACCGCTGTGTGAAGTGTGCTGACAACAATGGCGCACAGCTGCAGTGCTGTGCGCTACCTGATGAAGACTGAGAGTCTTCTGCCGCCTGGTTCCAGACCTCTTCATCTTCAGCGTCTGCAAGGGGGGTCGGCGGCGCGGCTCCGGGACGAACCCCAGGGCGAGCCCTGTGTTCCGACTCCCTCTGGAGCTATGTCCAGTAGCCTAAGAATCCAATCCATCCTGCACGCAGGTGAGTTGAAAATCTCTCCCCTAAGTCCCTCGATGCAGTGAGCCTGTTGCCAGCAGGACTCACTGAAAATAAAGAACCTAAAAACTTTTTCTAAGTAACTCTTTAAGAGAGCCACCTAGATTGCACCCTTCTCGGCCGGGCACAAAAACCTAACTGAGGCTTGGAGGAGGGTCATAGGGGGAGGAGCCAGTACACACCATGTGATCCTAAAAGCTTGCTTTTGTGCCCTGTCTCCTGCGGAGCCGCTATTCCCCATGGTCCTGACGGAGTCCCCAGCATCCACTAGGACGTTAGAGAAAAGGGGGACTGCTGCCATAATGTGTGTAAAAAGGGGGACTGCTGCAATGTGTATAAATGGGGACTCTGCTTGCAATTTATATATCATTTATATGTTGTACTTAAACATTGGTGTATATATTACTGGCTAAAATAAAAAAAGAATCACATCAACATTGGTGGCCAGTGGTATATACAATGCTGGCCTATGCCAGCAATGTATATAACCGAGGTGAAGAGGTATATGCAGCGATTCACTGATTGAGGGAGCTGCGTTTGGAATGAGCCGGGACACGGAGCACAGTGAGCACGAGCTGAGGGAGCAGGCGGACCACAGCGGCTAGCAGGTGGGGCTTCCAGAGAGTGCAGGGCGGGTCCGCCGGGAAGAGGAGAGTTCAGCTCCCAGCCATCATCGCTCGCGGCCATACACACTGAGCGATGATGGCTGGAAACTGAATTATCATCTTCAAGCATGCTGGTTTTACCAGCCGACGGACCCCCTTGCAGGCGATGATGTGGGAGCGCGCATCATTGCCACTCTTCAGTCGCTGGGCCATACACACTGGGCGGTTTTGAACTGAAATCAGAGGTTTTGGCCCCATTTCTGACAATCTCAATCAGACTTTAAAAAAAGTCTGTTTGAGGTGAGGAGATGGGGGAGCAGTGCAGCGGGCTATGGGGAGCGGGGCATGCAGGTACCTGCCGGGCATCCCCCCTGCAGCACTCCCCGGCTGGCAATGGGATACACAGCTGAGTGCCGTGATGTGCGGCTCCCTCCAGCAGTTCCCTGTGATCTCACACACATGGAGCTGCTGAAAGCAGCTGCACAGACGCCGGCCAAATACGACAGTCGGGTAAGGCTCAAATCCGATAGTCTGATTTAGCCACTCTACTGAATAGGGCTTGTCGGATCCATTCCGACAAATGCATGTCGGAATGGATCTGACTCTTACTGAATATACCCCAAAAGGTGGAAAAAGGTAGTCTGTCACACTGGGAAGAAAGGTCCTTTGTCATAAGTGTGTGGCAATGGGCCATTATTGCTGGGCATCTATATATATCTATATATCAATATCTATGCATCCCAGTATTGTAACAATGACCTACAATCTACTGCTGAGCCACTTGCAAACAGTGGTAAGTGTGCTGTTGTGTGCTGTGTAAGCCAAGTGGCATGCATTGTTTCTCATAAACACTACTATACAGAGGTAATGTGATGTAGACATATGTAAAACACTGGTGAAGGGTTACAGTCTTCTCACTGTGTTGGTAATGCTGTTCAAAGAGATGACGCACAATATTGACATAGGTGCACATGATGCATATTGTGACAATGCATTGCTTCAACTGATTCCAATAAAAGAACATTAATCTATTCATTACAAGCAAACTTAAATATTTATATTTTGAAGGGGCAAAAAAAGTTTAATGGGAAACACAAATATAAGTGTATCTACCAGAACTTGCAGGTCAGTAAAAACAAAAGCTATTTCATGTCATGTATAATACACACACATAAACAAACATAAGCATTTGCACAGAGCAACTATTTTTCTAATAAGAAACACTGTTGTATGCTACATGTGATACAAATACCAAGAACAATGCATCTCCGTTAGACTCAGCAACTCTACACCACATAAAGCATCTTCCATCACTACACTACATACTTCCACATAAAGCAGGATTATATACAGGACATGAAACTAGTAGCCAGTAACTCATGACAACACAAAGGAAACAAAAATACCTAACATTCTATGGCCAGCTCCTTAATAAAGAAAAAAAGAAAATATTACTTTAAAAAGGTTCACAGTGTTAGGGGTGGCACCACATGCAGTACAACAGTAGTACATGGTTCATATCTTCATACGGGATTAACAGAATCACTTTAGGAATCAGGATTTCCAAAGACAAAAAAATCACAGCTGTCCTGGGAACAGTAGAATAAACAGTTTTGTCCTGCACAGATTTAACGGAGGGTCCATTAAAACTGGTGCATATTAAAAAGTTTCATCATGCACAGCAATGAGCCATTTGTTTTCATTGTGAAAACTACAGTAGAATAATATGCAAACGACTCAATCAGATTCTATCAGTTACAGCAGAGTGCACAAATGAGCCTATATATATATATATATATATATATATATATATATATATATATATATATATATATATATATATATATATATATATTAGTCTTTCGGCAGCACTCCCAATCTCCGCAAATAACTGTCCGGTGCCCTGTGCCCTCCTACACCCGTATGTCAACGGGTCATCAATAGCATGCAGTCGGCGGCACTCCGGTAATACAGAGGTAGTACTTCTGTATTACCGGAGTGCCGCCGACTGCATGATATATATATATATATATATATATATATATATATATATATATATATATATATATATATATATATATATCTCGTGGAATGGACCGGCACTCTCCTGACTAACTTTCTTACCCCGGTGCCTTCTGGGATAAAATTGTAGATTCCAAAAGAAGACAGCGGCTATCTGTAAACTTTGAATACACTTTTTTTATATTGACTAAATCCTCAAGTGCCGCTGTCTTCTTTTGGAATTATATATATATATATATATATATATATATATATATATATATATATATCCAATAGTAAAGAAGGCACTCACCAGACTAATATTGAAATGCAAAAGACGTTTATCAAATTTCACATCAGCAACTTATTCATGGTTGGTCGACGTTTCGGTCCCAGCCGGACCTTTTTCCAGACCAGTATGTGCAACCGTCACAATCACATACCTAATGACCATCAGTGTGGAACTACAAATACCCAACCAAAACCCGCCCATCTGTCTGTTAACCAATTACGGTCATTCAAATATAATTAAATGTAATACTAACTGAACCCACATAGATCAAATCACTGCACATATTAGTGCATAATTAATAACAATAGTACCACATATATCAAATGCAAATACATGAATACAAAGCGCTCACCCTCTCCCTGCAGATGTCAGTACCGCCGGTGGAACGCACGCCATCAGTGACCCGCATAGTGCTTACGCCTCAATTAGATAACCAGCTGCTTCCGGACTCGCAATCTCACACTGAAAGTTCAGTGGAACGCATAGCGCAGCTGGCACGCAAGGCGCTTCCGCCTTCAAGCGTGAAATAATGATAGAAAGGGAATAAGATAACGGAGCGCAACATCAATGTGCTGATATAGAAACTTTAGCATCGTTAATTTCTAAAATGAAATAAAGTGACCGAACATGTGTGTGGTTATATAGTGACAAGAACACTAATGATTTAAAGTAGGTACAGCTTGGGTAGGTATCAGGAGCTCCACACCGAAAAAATGCAGCATAATAAAAACTGATGAAAATAATGAGAATATATCAACATATATACTAACTAAACTAATAGCACCTAACTACGACTAACATAGCAAACAACACATTTAAAAACATATATTTACTTAATAGGACTGAAAAGCTGGGTCGCCATGGTGGACACCCATGAACACAAACAATGTAAATTATTCTCACAATGAACTATATTCACATTAACTCATGTTCAGAGGAAAACACTAAGATGGTTCTGTTCGTTCAGCCCCCTTGGAGATACAGTGCCCAGGTAGTGTATCCAATACGCCTCTCTTTTTAATAATAATGCGCCTCTGTCACCTCCCCGTGGTGGTGGTGGAATCCAATCGATAATCATATGCCGCAATGTGGCTACTTGATGTTTAAACTGCATGAAATGAAGTGCCACAGGTTTGTCCGTCTTACCGCTGGTGAGTGCCAACTGTATTGAGGATCTATGTTGGTTGATCCGTTCACGGTATGTCCTGATGGTTTTCCCCACGTACATTTTCCCACAAGGGCATGTGAGATAATAGACCACATGATCCATCAAACATGTTAGATGGTATCGTAGCTCAATCTTGGTACCATGCAGTGGGTGATTGAAGAAGCGTCCAGTTATCATGGCTCTGCAGGTCATGCATTTCAGGCACTTAAAGCAACCTGGATTCACATTTAACCAGGTAGTGCCAGAAGTCATCGTCGGTCGCATAGTTGGTCTCATCAGCATGTCCTTCAAATTGGCACCCCTTTGCACACTCAAAAGAGGTGGTCGACTGCCGACCTTTTTGAATTTCGGGTCAGTGCTGATCATGGACCAATTTTTCTTTATTGTTCTTTCCACATTATGTAAGCCAGTATTGCAGCTGGTCTTGAATATGATGCGATCCCGATTTTTATTTCTATTACTGGTCTTGTTCTTATGTAAATTGCGTGCTTTAATCAGACATCTGTCGACCACTGCGGCTGTGTAACCGCGTTCAATAAATCGCTGTCTGCACTCGAGCAGTTGTACATCGGCATTGATATCATTGGAATTGTTTCTCAGTACCCTAAGAAATTGAGAAACGGGTAGGTTTGATTTTAACCTGTCCGGATGATGGCTAGACGCCCATAATAGAGTGTTCCGGTCCGTGGGCTTGCGGTATAGGGTATATTCGAGTACTGATGGAAAATCCGGGTTTTTGTATATTGTAATGTCCAAAAAATTAATATTAGACTCACTCACTGTGGCAGTTAATTTAATTGGACTGGTGAGGGCATTCAGGGTATCCACCATGGCAAAAAACAGTTCAGCGGAGCCCCGCCAAACAATAAAGAGATCATCAATGTATCTCTTGTAACATACAATGTGCTCAGCATAGTTACACAAGATATTCTCATGTTCATACTTTGCCATGTACAAATTGGCGAACCCCGGGGCCAAATTAGAGCCCATAGCGGTGCCCGCCAATTGTACATAGTACTCATCCTGGTATTGAAAATAGTTGTATTTAAGTACCAATCTAATCAAACTCAAAATAAATTCAATAGGCGGACCCTCATAAGGTCCTTTAACCAACGCCTCCCTTACAGCAGCAATCCCCTCCTCATGAGGGATAACCGTATACAAAGATGTTACATCTAGGGTAGCTAGTACACAGGTCGATACATCATCAGTAATAAGGGCCAATATACCCAAGAGGTCACTAGTGTCACGAATGTAACTGTCCATCGCCCTCACACAGGGTTGGAGGAAGTGGTCAACAAACCTGGCCAACGGTTGTAGCAGGGATCCTTGTGCCGATATTATCGGCCTCCCTGGAGGTGTAATTAGGGATTTATGTACCTTGGGCAAGGTGTAGATAATGGGACAGATGGGATAGGCCACAGATAGATACTCATAGACCTCATCATTGATCCATGCACATTGTAGTGCCTGAGTCAACAAGTCATCAACCTCTTTTTTTAATCTAGGGGTCGGATTATAAGGAATCTTAAAGTAGGTGTTATTATCAGATAATTGTTTTCTGATTTCAAAATCATAATCTACAAAATCCTGGAGAACTACTGCTCCCCCCTTGTCCGCATTCCTAATTACCAGATTGGTGTTGCGTTTAAGATCTCTCAGCGCTTGCCACTCACTCTTGGATAGATTAGAGTATCCTTTGTTGTCATTATTATTTTGTAACACCTCGCTATCAATAACCTGTAAAAAGGTTTTTAAGCTGGCATTATTAGAAATAGGATCAAATTTACTGGTGTTTTTAAACATTCCAAGTGATCGTATTTCAGGCTGCGATTGATTATTGATAAATTTATTATCGAAAAATTCCCTAAGACGTAATTGGCGTCCCATTTTATATCTTTGGATAGACCAATTGAAGGACTTAAAGTGACACGTGGGGACAAAAGACAGACCCTTACTTAACAGGGAAGTTTCAGCCTCTGACAACACATGGGTAGATAAATTAAATATTAAGTTCGGGAACCTCTCCCTCCTCGTCCCCGTGGTTTTGCACCTCCCCCTCCGCGGGTGGGATCGCCTGTGGCGACTTTGGCTCTCCGAGCTCTGGTGCCTGGTCCTAAAAAAGAGGATGAGGCCCCCGACCCGGATGGCGGTACGCTATCTGTGAATTCAGAGTCAGAGGAGGAATATCCCTGTGGGTAATTGAATCTCTGTTGCCTGTGGTTATATCTGTTCTGCCGGTTACGTCGCCATCTGGTGGATTGATCATCCCCAGATAACCACTTGTATACCGAATGCTGCTGGTAGTCAGTTTCCACAGTTTCCCATTTTTTTCTCTTGAATGCTAACAGTTCAGATCGGTACTTGTCAACTTGTGATTTAATTTTGTCTAACCAATTCTCTGACTTGTCAGCCTTCAAGCTGGAGGTATGTTCACGTTCAAACACTTCAATGTCACTTTTTACTTTTTTAAGTTCTATCCCCACTTCCTCTACAACAAGTATAAGTAGATCAGATGAACATTTGTTCAATATTTCACACCATTTTACACAGAAGGATGGATTTTTTCTACCAATAGTGGGAGTATTGGCAATTCTAAATCCCCTGGGGATTCTCTTCTTCCGATAGTATTCGGACAGAAACTGTCCGTGCAGAGTTAAATCTATTTCCCTCTTCTTTAGTTTGTTAAGCTTATGGAAAAGATCTAGAGGTGTTCGAGCTGGTAATTGATCAAAATCTGTCTGATTAAACAGGACTCTCTCAATATCATCATCAGTATAGCTAACAAAAGCATTTTCTGCCTCACTTAAAGAATTTTCATCTAGTATGCCTCCACTCAGAGACATTCTATACCAGGAGAGAGTATGAACAATAATGCACCCAGCGATTCAGTCCACATATAAATAAAGCAATTAAAATAACCAAATTTGGTCAGATAGATAGAAATTTGTGACAGATTGAATCAAAGTAACAACAAGAAAAACCTGCTACAGAGTCGTCACAGAAGAAACATGAACAATAATTGTCCAAATAATCATGGAGGGTGCTCACTTAGAAGTATACCATAATGGTATCGTCCAATATTCCAAAGTAAGTGAGTGCCACTTCACTTACTTTGGTATATATATATATATATATATATATATATATATATATATATATATATATATATATATATATATATATATATATATATATATATATATATATATATAAATATATATATATATATATATATATATATAAAAAGTTCTGATCCGCGCACACTGTGTTTTGTCCAGAGTTTGTTTGATTGACACATGCAGTGCCTGCTCATCCACTCCTGCCAGGAGCCACGGGTTTCTAGGTAATATTAAAAATAAGGAGAGCGCACCAGTGAATAATAGTAAAAAGTAACAATTTACTCATGTAAATATCCACGTACATCAAGGTTAAAATTCATGCACTTAGCCACTTTCTCCGATAACCGCCGCCACAGTACAGTCCTTCAGTCAGCGGGGTATTCTTCCCGGAGATGCAGTCTGCTCTGTATCAGGCGGAAGACAGGATTCGTCTTGCACATGTAAGCCACGCCCAACGCGTTTCGTCACTTGGGGACTCCTGACGAAGTCCCCAAGTGACGAAACGCGTTGGGAGTGGCTTACAAGTGCAAGACGAATCCTGTCTTCCGCCTGATACAGAGCAGACGGCATCTCCGGGAAGAATACCCCGCTGACTGAAGGACTGTACTGTGGCGGCGGTTATCGGAGAAAGTGGCTAAGTGCATGAATTTTAACCTTGATGTACGTGGATATTTACATGAGTAAATTGTTACTTTTTACTATTATTCACTGGTGCGCTCTCCTTATTTTTAATATATATATATATATATATATATATATATATTTATTTTTTTACTCCAAACAACATATAACAGGGAAGCAGGGTCGGGCATAGTATTGCTTTTCTGATGTTATGGGATATCCATACAGGATGTATAACCGAGCTTTTGTATCATTATTATTAGTTGTGTCTTGTTTTTTAAATGGCATTCTTTGCTGAGTAATAGTGACAATAATTACATTACCTGTAGGTATTCTCCAAATAATGTTACATTATGATGCCACTGGCCACTACAGTGCACGCTTTAGTAAGATACCATAAATATCCTTTTTGAGATTCTGCCAAAGCAGTCATGATTTACAATGCACTCTTTACTTTGTGATCTTATTAAGGAATCTGTTTAAGCTACAAGAAAAGCACTTTAGTTCTTTAGCTATCCTAAACACTGTAATCAGACCAAACTGGAGTATATGTATTTGAATGTCATGTAATTAAAACCAAATGTATTACATCCAGAGAGGAAAGTAACAGTAGCAAATACCTTGGCTATGCTGATCCATGGGGCTCTGAGGAGGGCCCATACCAGCATGTGGTGGTCTCATGGTTGAAGTCTTCATAGTAGCACAGTGCATCTCATCGGACATCCCTTTGTCATGCATGCTCTCCATGGGCTGCTGAAACACATTGGGCTCAAGAATTATTTTTGTAAATTGTTTCACTTTACAATATATTATACTTGTATTTAGTCAAATACACAATAACCTGTTTACTAAATCTAATTATTTACTAATGTAAAAAGACATGCTTCAATTAATACTGTTAGCACATACAGTATGCCTAATACAATGGTACCAGCATGCAGCAGTTTTGGTGCATGGTACATTTTCACACAAGCCTGCATAGGTCACATAAGGATCAGTGGGGCAAATGTATTAATCTGGAGAAGGCATAAGGAAGTGTTAAACAAGTGATAAATGCAAGGTGATACACGCACCAGCCAATCAGCTCCTAACTATTAATTTACATATTGGCTGGTGTGTTTATCACCTTGCATTTATCACTGGTTTATCACTTCCTTATGCCTTATCCAGGTTAATACATCTGCCCCAGTGAGCCCTATGCTGTTGTTTCAGTTGTACAGTATGTGCCATGCTGGACTAGGTTTACACACAAAAACCCTCAGTCTATCCATACCTCCTTACAGGGTCTCACAACATTTTAAATATAGAGCAGCTTTAAACTGGCAATTATAATAACTGCACAAAATTATTCCAGCGGCATGTAATGTATTAATGTTAAAGGTTTCAATTCAGAGTTGCATAAGAGTCAGTTTACAGACTAATCATGCCATATTTTCATGCTCTTTAACCGAGCATACACATCTATGGGCGATTGTAGGTTAAAACGAGCGCTAAATTATGCGTGTAGAAAGTGAGTGTGGCACCTGTAAAAAAGAATAATGATTAATACTTAAAAACTTCTGTTTACAGCTCTTTTGAGATATGGTTAGGTTGGTGGTATCCAGATATAGATGTAAAAGTCCGGAATCTAACTGTCCCTAACTTACCCACGGGGATTCCTCAGCCGTTGGTATCGCTGTGAGGGCTGTCCGTGGCCGGCTTTGTGAGTCGCAGATCTCACCGCTGCGTCCAGCGGCAGAAGGATGTTGTAAAAAAGCCGGAAATATCGACGTCAGTTCGGGTCCGCAAAGCGGCGTAGATGTTCTTGTCTGTGATACCACTTGTCCACCAACGCGTTTCGTGCTTTATAACTTCTACATCACCATGTGCAAACACAATCCCTGAGAGCCCGGCCTGTCAGATTTCCACTCGGTAAGTTAGGGACAGTTAGATTCCGGACTTTTACATCTATATCTGGATACCACCAACCTAACCATTTCTCAAAAGAGCTGTAAATAGAAGTTTTTAAGTATTAATCATTATTCTTTTTTACAGGTGCCAAACTCACTTTCTACACGCATAATTTAGCGCTCGTTTTAACCTACAATTATCTTTTTTATCTGAGCTGCTTTTACATAAGCGCAGACCACATTTTTTTGATTTTATCCATGGGCGATACGCCAATTTATCAGTAAATAGAGTTGACACTGAAAAGCGTAAGTGGATAACGGATGTGAATGGGCAAATAATATCTGTAAAGCGCTACGGAATATGTTTACGCCATTTAAATAACTGATAATAATAATGATAACGAGTCATTCACATATTGGCTAAGTTGAGTGCAGTAATGTCATGGGCATGTAAACAGAATTACAGGCTAAGGAGATTTGAGCCTATGCATGGATCAGTCTTACATCAGGGTAATCTATTACATAAGGTAAAGAGCTGGTGCAAGAGCACATATAATAACAACAACAGCTATTTGAACATGTGGACTTGTAGAAGCAGCGCAGTCACACAGAAGTGTACACGTCTGCATACAATATTTCTCTAACGTCCTAGAGGATGCTGGGGACTCCGTAAGGACCATGGGGATAGACGGGCTCCGCAGGAGACATGGGCACTTTAAGAAAGACTTTAGGTCTGGGTGTGCACTGGCTCCTCCCTCTATGCCCCTCCTCTAGACCTCAGTTTGATACTGTGCCCAGAGGAGATGGGTGCACTTCAGGGAGCTCTCCTGAGCTTCCTGACAGAAAGTATATTTGTTAGGTTTTTTATTTTCAGGGAGCCTGCTGGCAACAGACTCCCTGCATCGAGGGACTGAGGGGAGAGAAGCAGACGTACTTCTGTGAGTTTCAAGGCTCTGCTTCTTAGGCTACTGGACACTATTAGCTCCAGAGGGATTGGTACGCAGGTCTCACCCTCGCCGTCCGTCCCAGAGCCGCTCCGCCGTCCCCCTCGCAGAGCCGGAAGATAGAAGCCGAGTGAGTATGAGAAGAAAAGAAGACTTCAGGAGGCGGCAGAAGACTTCATGATCTTCACTGAGGTAACGCACAGCACTGCAGCTGTGCGCCATTGCTCCCATACACCTCACACACGGCAGTCACTGTAAGGGTGCAGGGCGCAGGGGGGGCGCCCTGGGCAGCATGTAGAACTCTTTTGGCAAAAATAAGTATATGTACAGCTGGGCACTGTACATATATAAGAGCCCCCGCCAAATTTTGAGATTTTCAGCGGGACAGAAGCCCGCCGCCGAGGGGGCGGGGCTTCTCCCTCAGCACTCACAGCGCCATTTTTTCTCCACAGCACCGCTGAGAGGAAGCTCCCCGGACTCTCCCCTGCTTATACCACGGTAGACAGAGGGTTTTAAAGAAGGGGGGGGCACAAAATTGGCGCATATTGTATATGTAAACAGCGCTATCTGGGTAAACATAATATTATTGTGTTTTTGTCCTGGTCATACAGCGCTGGGGTGTGTGCTGGCATACTCTCTCTCTGTCTCTCCAAAGGGCCTGGTGGGGAAACTGTCTTCAGATAAGAGGTTCCCTGTGTGTGTGGTGTGTCGGTACGCGTGTGTCGACATGCCTGAGGTAGAAGGCTCACCTAGAGAGGAGGGGGGAGCGTATGAATGTGAGGTCTCCGTCGGCGGTGCAGACACCTGACTGGGTGGATATGTGGAATGTTTTAAGTGCTAGTGTGAACTTAATGCACAAGAGATTAGACAAAGTTGAGGCTAAGGAACAGTCAGGGATGAACCCGTGTCTGTCCCTATGTCGCCGGGACCTTCAGGGTCTCAGAAGCGCCCACTATCCCAAATAGCAGACACTGATATCGACACGGATTCAGACTCCAGTGTCGACAACGATGATGTAAAGTTACAGCCGAAAGTGGCAAAATGTATTCGATATATGATTATTGCAATAAAAGAAGTGTTGCATATCACAGAGGAACCCCCTGTCCCTGACACGAGGGTACACATGTATAAAGGGAAAAAAGCCTGAGGTAACTTTTCCCTCCTCACATGAGTTGCACGAATTATGTGAAAAAGCTTGGGAATCTCCAGACAAAAAACTGCAGATTCCAAAAAGGATTCTTATGGCGTATCCTTTCCCAACGGACAGGGTACGGTGGGAATCATCCCCAAGGTGGACAAAGCGTTGACACGCTTGTCAAAAAAGATAGCGCTGCCATCACAAGATACGGCTACCCTCAAGGATCCTGCAGACCGCAAGCAGGAGATTACCTTGAAATCCATTTACACACATTCTGGTACTTTACTCAGACCGGCAATTGCGTCGGCCTGGGTTTGTAGCGCGGTTGCAGCATGGACAGAATCCTTATCGGCGGAGATTGAAACCCTAGATAAGGATACCATTTTATTGACCCTAAGCCATATAAAGGATGCTGTCTTATATATGAGGGATGCTCAAAGAGACAGTTTACTGGGTTCCAGAATAAACACTATGTCAATCTCTGCTAGACAAGTCCTCTGGACCCGGCAGTGGACAGGTGATGCGGACTCAAAAAGACATATGGAGGCTTTACCTTACAAGGGGGAGGAATTGTTTGGGGAAGGTCTCTCGGACTTGGTCTCCACAACTACGGCAGGTAAATCGAATTTTTTGCCTTATGTTCCCTCACGACCTAAGAAAGCGCCACATTATGAAATGCAGTCCTTTCGTTCAAATAAAAGCAAAAGAGTGCGTGGATCCTCCTTTCTTGCCAGAGGTAAGGACAGAGGTAAAAAGCTGCACAGCACAGCTAGTTCCCAGGAACAGAAATCCTCCCCGGCCTCTAGAAAATCCACCGCATGATGCTGGGGGAGTCCGCCCCAGTGGGGGCACGTCTTCGACTTTTCAGCCACATCTGGGTTCGCTCACAGGTGGATACCTGGGCAATAGAAATTGTTTCTCAGGGATACAAGCTGGAATTCGAAGAGGTGCCTCCTCGCCGATTTTTCAAATCGGCTCTACCGACTTCTCCACTGGAAAGGGAGATAGTGTTAAATGCTATTCACAAATTGTTTCTTCAACAAGTGGTGGTCGAAGTTCCCCTACTTCAGAGAGGGAAGGGATACTACTCAACCCTGTTTGTAGTTCCGAAACCGGACGGTTCGGTCAGACCCATATTGAATTTAAAATCCCTGAACCTATACTTAAAACGGTTCAAGTTCAAAATGGAATCACTCAGAGCGGTCATCCCCAGCCTGGAAGGGGGGGGATTTTATGGTATCCCTGGACATAAAGGATGCATACCTTCATGTTCCCATATATCCACCTCATCAGGCGTACCGGAGATTTGCGGTACAGGATTGTCATTACCAATTTCAGACATTGCCGTTTGGGCTTTCCACGGCCCCGAGGATTTTCACAAAGGTAATGGCGGAAATGATGGTGCTCCTGCGCAAGCAGGGTGTCACAATTATCCCGTACTTGGACGATCTCCTCATAAAAGCGAGATCACGAGAGAAGTTACTGAACAGTGTGTCACTTTCAGTGAAGGTGTTACAGCAACACGGCTGGATTCTCAATATCCCGAAGTCGCAGCTGGTGCCTACGACTCGTCTGAGCTTCTAGGGCATGGTTCTGGACACAGACCAGAAAAAGGTTTTTCTCCCGATAGAAAAGGCTTAGGAACTCATGATTCTAGTCAAGAACCTACTGAAGCCAAAACAAGTGTCTGTGCATCATTGCACTCAAGTCCTGGGGAAAATGGTGGCAACATACCAGGCCATTCCCTTCGGCAGGTTCCATGCAAGGACCTTCCAATGGGACCTATTGGACAAGTGGTCCGGATCACATCTACAAATTCATCAGCGGATCACCCTGTCCCCCAGGGCCAGGGTATCTCTCCTGTGGTGGCTGCAGAGTGCTCACCTCTTGGAAGGACGCAGGTTCGGCATTCAGTATTGGATCCTGGTGACCCCGGACGCGAGCCTCAGAGGGTGGGGAGCAGTCACAAGGGGAAGAAACTTCCAAGGACTCTGGACAAGTCCAGAGACTTGTCTTCACATCAACATCCTGGAACTGAGGGCCATATACAACGCCCTATGGCAGGCGGAGAATTTACTTCGCGACCACCCAGTTCTGATCCATTCAAACATCACCGCAGTAGCTCATGTAAACCGCCAAGGCGGCACAAGGAGCAGGGTGGCAATGGCGGAAGCCACCAAGATTCTTCGCTGGGCGGAAAATCATGTAAGCGCGCTGTCAGCTGTGTTCATTCCGGGAGTGGACAACTGGGTAGCAGACTTCCTCAGCAGGCACGACCTGCATCCAGGGGAGTGGGGACTTCATCGGGCAGTCTTCGCACAGATTGCAAGTCAGTGGGGACTGCCCCAGATAGACATGATGGCATCCCGTCTCAACAAAAAGCTACAGAGGTATTGCGCCAGATCAAAAGATCCTCAGGCGGTAGCAGTAGACGCCCTGGTGACACCGTGGGTGTTCCAGTCGGTTTATGTGTTTCCTCCTCTTCCTCTCATACCCAAGGTATTGAGAATAATAAGAAAAAGAGGAGTGAGAACAATTCTCATTGTTCCAGATTGGCCAAGAAGGACCTGGTATCCGGATCTGCTGGAAATGCTCACAGAAGATCCGTGGCCTCTTCCTCTAAGACCGGTCCTTTTACAACAGGGGCCATGTCTGTTCCAAGACTTACCGCGGCTGCGTTTGACGGCATGGCGGTTGAACGCCGGATCCTAGCGGAAAAGGAATTCCGGATGAGGTCATTCCTACGCTGATAAAGGCTAGGAAGGACGTGACATCTAAACATTATCACCAAATATGGCGTAAATATGTTTCTTGGTGTGAGGCCAGGAATGCTCCTACGGAAGAATTCCATCTAGGCAGTTTTCTTCACTTCCTACAATCTGGAGTGAATTTGGGCATAAAATTAGGCTCCATTAAAGTTCAGATTTCGGCCTTATCCATTTTCTTTCAAAAGGAATTGGCCTCTTTACCTGAAGTACAGACTTTTGTGAAGGGAGTAATGCGTATTCAGCCTCCTTTTGTACCTCCGGTGGCGCCTTGGGACCTTAACGTGGTGTTAAGTTTCCTTAAGTCACATTGGTTTGAACCACTTAAATCAGTGGAGTTGAAATATCTCACTTGGAAGGTGGTCATGTTTTTAGCCTTGGCTTCGGCTAGGCAAGTTTCGGAATTCGCGGCTTTATCACATAAAAGCCCCTATCTGGTTTTCCATATGGATAGAGCGGAATTGCGGACCCGTCCTCAAGGTGGTCTCATCCTTTCATATGAACCAACCTATTGTCGTGCCTGTGGCTACACGTGACTTGGAGGATTCCGAGTCCCTGGATGTGGTCAGGGCTTTGAAAATTTATGTGGCCAGAACGGCTAGGATCAGAAAAACAGAAGCACTGTTTGTCCTGTATGCAGCCAACAAGGTTGGCGGCCCTGCTTCAAAGCAGATTATTGCTCGCTGGATCTGTAACACGATTCAGCAGGCGCATTCTACGGCAGGTTTGCCGTTACAGAAATCGGTTACGGCCCATTTCACTAGGAAGGTGGGCTCGTCTTGGGCGGCTGCCCGAGGGGTCTAGGCACTACAGCTGTGCCGAGCTGCTACTTGATCGGGGTCAAACACCTTTGCAAAGTTCTATAAGTTTGATACCCTGGCTGAGGAGGACCTCCTGTTTGCTCAATCGGTGCTGCAGAGTCATCCGCACTCTCCCGCCCGTTTGGGAGCTTTGGTATAATCCCCATGGTCCTTACGGAGTCCCCAGCATCCTCTAGGACGTTCGAGAAAATAAGATTTTAAACCTACCGGTAAATCTTTCTCGTAGTCTGTAGAGGATGCTGGGCGCCCATCCCAATTGCGGACTACTTCTTCCAGACTTGTATATAGTTTTGCTTACATAAGGGTTATGTTATAGTTCCATCAGGTTGGACTGATGCTACGTTATTTTTTCATACTGTTAACTGTTTACTTGATACACACGTTATACGGTGTGATTGGTGTGGCTGGTATGAATCTTGCCCTTGGATTAACAAAAATCCTTTCCTCGTACTGTCCATCTCCTCTGGGCACAGTTTCTCTAACTGAGGTCTAGAGGAGGGGCATAGAGGGAGGAGCCAGTGCACACCCAGACCTAAAGTCTTTCTTAAAGTGCCCATGTCTCCTGCGGAGCCCGTCTATCCCCATGGTCCTTACGGAGTCCCCAGCATCCTCTACGGACTACGAGAAAAAGATTTACCGGTAGGTTTAAAATCTTATTATTACATGCATTTATGGCACACTACTTGTCAAAATATAAGTGCAGAACGTAAGTCTAACATTAAAATGTGCAACCTTGACTTACAAACTATTTAGGCGTACATGCTGAAAACATGCTTGATAAAGTACAATTCCATATGCACAGTTGTATGAAGGTTAACACACAATGGGGCAGATGTATTAACCTGGAGAAGGCATAAGGAAGTGATAAACCAGTGATAAGTGCAAGGGGAGAACACATCAGCCAATCCGCTCCAATATGTAATTTAACAGGTGCTGATTGGCTGGTGCGTTTATCACCTTGCACTTATCGCTGGTTTACAACTTCCTTATGCCTTCTCCAGGTTAATACATCTGCCCCAATGTTACCATCTATTGGTTAAAAAGAATCTTTGAAAATGGTGATTTAAGAACAAAAACAAAACTTTGGTTACTGACCTCACCTGTACGTACTGAATAATAAAGCATGGTAAATACTACAGGACTACAAATATCTCCCAATTGTGGCTAAATTACATTTTAATATTGGATCATTTCTGTATGTATTAATCACTCTTACCTTATGCATCTGATGCATATTGTCTGGTGCGTAATCTGATGGACCCATGCTAGACAGTTGGTGAGAGACACTAGGTGGACCAGGGCTTGGACCCATCATACTGTGTACTGACCCCGGTGAAGGCCCAGGTCCAGGGCTCGGTCCTAAAATAGGCCCTGGGGAAGGTCCAGGACCTGGGGAAGGCCCCGGGTGAGGCATTGCACCCGGATCCGTTGGCGTAGACATCAAATGCTCCGTGTCTGGGAAATAACAATAACACAAAATTTACTATAAGCATTACTATCATCAAAAAATCACAACTATATTGCCTTCAAACTAACAATCAGTTGAGGAGAATATTTCCACACTTCTGTGTAGTGATAAGTAATTTATAGTGTTTATTCTCCCATAGGAAGAAATGGCTTAACACACATGAGATCACTAAGTGCTGAGGAAATTTCTGTCACATAGAAAATATATGAAACTTAAGTCGGGTACACACTGGACGATGAATGTACCCGTCGACCTCATTAGCGAAGGGACCCAGTGAAAGGGCAGGCATCCGCAAATGCATACACACTAGCTGATGCCACGAGCGACAGTGGGGGAGAGCAGGTACAATGCTTCATTCAGCAGCATGGCCCTCACTGCTGATATTGCCCGTCAGGCACCATGCACGGCCAATGTCGCTGACGATGCGAGGGAGTGCGCATAATCAGCGTCATAGTGCATACTCAACAGACGAGTCAGGCACATCATCCACTATATCATCTAGTGTGTGCCCAGCAATAGAATATGATGGCAGATAAGAACCACTTGGCCCATCTAGTCTGCCCATGTACATACACACACTTATACCCCTTATATACTAGGATTACTGGGGGGGGGGGGGGTTGTTGAGAAACAATTAACCTACCAGTATGGTTTTGGATTAACAAAGGAAAAAGGAGTACATGGAGGAAACCCACGCAAGCACATGGAGAATATGCTAACCATTACACCATCCAAACTGCCCTAAACTGTTTCCTAATTCATAGCAACCATGTATTCAACACTAACAAATATTACCATAAAATAAGCAATTACAGGTTGAGTATCCCTACTCCAAAATGCTCGGGACCAGAAGTATTTTGGATATTGGATTATTCCGTATTTTGGAATAATTGCATACCATAATGAGATATCATGGCGATGGGACCTAAATCTAAGCACAGAATGCATTTATGTTACATATACACCTTATACACACAGCCTGAAGGTCATTTTAGCCAATATTTTTAATAACTTTCTGCATTAAACAAAGTGGTGTGTACATTCACACAATTCATTTATGTTTCATATACACCTTATACACAGCCTGAAGGTCATGTAATACAATATTTGTAATAACTGTGTATTAAACAAAGATTGTGTACATTGGCCATCAGAATATAAAGGTTTCACTATATCACTCAATATTTGGATATGGGATACTCAACCTGTAAATAAATGAAAAACAAAACCAGAGCAGGCTAAATAAGGGATATGTCTAAATGAAATAGAAATGCATTCCTTGTTTTAAAAAGCATAATATCTGAAGTACTACAATAATGTAATATTTATAAATAAATATAAATATATATAATATATCACACACACGCGCATCATCAACTAGCCATACCATTAAAACCACCTTTCTAATATTGTGTAGGCCTCCCTCATGCCACCAAAAACAGCTCTGATCTGTTGAGGCATGTACTCCATAAGACCTCTGAAGGTGTCCTGTAGTATCTAGTACCAATACATTATCAGTAGATTCTTTAGGTCCTGTAAACTGCGAGGTGCGGCCTCCATGGCTTGGACTTGTTTTCCAGCACACCCCACAGATACTTGATCAGATTGAGATCTGGAGAATTTGGAAGCCAAGTCAACATCTTGAACTCTTTGCTATGTTCCGCAGACTATTCCTTAATTATTTTTGCAGTGTGGCAGGGCGCATTATGCTGCTGAAAAGAGGCCACTGCCATCAGGGAATACCGTTGCAATGAAAGGGAGTAATTGGTCTGCAACAATATTTAGGTAGGTGGTACATGTCAAAATAACATCCACATGAACGCCAGGACTTAAGGTATCCCAGCAGAACATTGCCCATAGTATCACACTACATCTGCTGCAACCTGGTGCCATCTGATTCATCAGACATTGAGCACCCATGACCCTGTTGCCAGTTCACTGGATGTCCTTCCTTGGACCACTTTTAGTAGGTACTAACCACTGCATACTGGGAACACCTCACAAGTCCTGCTATTTTGGGGATGCTCTGCCCCAGTCAGCTGGCCATCACAATTTGTCCCTTGGTAAAGTCGCTGAGATCCTTATACTTGCCCATTTTTCCTGCTTTCAACACAATGAAGGGAAGAAGGGGGGGGGGGGGGGGGTTCAATTATCCGCGGTAGTTTACCACGGGCTAATGTATCCCCCTGGGCAATTCAATTGGCCCTAAAGGCAGCCTGCACAATGCATGTGACTTGAGATATTTTTTTGAGCCTGAGCGATAACTAGTGTGTTAACCAATGCCACAACCGGTTAGGTTCATGGACTTATCACTGATTCTGCGTGTTAACGCCCGTTAACACATTAATTTAATGGTGTTAAAAAGGGCCTCGGGTAAAAATTTAAAAAAAAAGGACTGAAAATGAATAGCCCCAGGTGTTAAAACCTAAGGCTACCGCCCTATTCCACCCCCATTAAATTAACAGGCTATTGAAGTCGGACCGGAGTGTTCATTGCTGTCTAAAACAGACCAAACCCCATCAAGATAATCAATGTTATTCACTTCACTGGTTAGCGGTTTAATGTTATGGCTGATCAGCAGATACACATGGGGGGAAATTCAAATGTTTGAAAAGTCAGTTGAGAGTCTGTTTTTTCCGGTCTATTAGATAGGAAAAAACTGACTCCCAACCGACTTTTCAAACATTTGAATCTCCCCCATGGAATGCTGCTGTAATAGTGAATGCTCAATCTCTAAAGCAACTCGCTTATAACTTCCACACCTTATGAGAACTTATCTGGTTCCTTCACTCAACAATTTTTTCCAAAAATTATTTGCACTTTAAAAAATAAATAAATACATGATGCTGCAGATTTTAATAAGTTGGCAGCAAAATAAAAAAATAAGAAAAAAAAAAAATCTTTCTCCAGTAAACATCTGGTTTCTGCTTGTTCCAAAAAGAAGGGGAACCTGAACTCAGAGTCAGCAATGAAGCTCATAATTGATCTCATGACACTTTGCAAACTGTAAATCATTTAAAGCAGCTTGAATCAAATAGCTCAAATTAACAACTTTATATGTCTTCTTATATCCCTTTCACATTGCACAAATAACCCGGTATTGACCCGCTATATTGCCGGGTCGACACGGGTCACTGTGCGATGTAAAAGGGGCCATGAAGAATTCCCGGGTCACCTAACCCGGGTTCTAAGAAGGGTAATTCCTAGGTTGAATACCGGGTACAGTGGCAGTGTAAACGGGTTCCCGGGACCCATTCACTACATAGAGAGAGGCGGTGCGGAGTTGAGCTCACCTCCCAGCGCTGCCTCCGCCTCTATGGCAACCGACCCGTGAAGCCTGCTATTAGGGTCCAATGCTGGATCCCACCTGGGAAGAACCCGTTTCCAATTCCCGGGTGGGATATGGCATTGGAGATGTGAAAGGGGTATTATAGGTAATTATAGTTAGAGAAACATACCCATTCTGAGAAGGGATTGCACCTTTAACACATTCTGATTTATACTTAAGTATGCGGAGGCATTTCCAAAAGAACTAGAAATTACAAACTAGGGCAGAATCCATACAGTTTCCTTGTATAGACATTAACAATTAATATCAATCATTTTTTTCTTTTTCATGTCAACTCAGATGCATGGTTAAAAAAAAAACCAAAACAATGGAAATCTCTCCCCAGTGTGTACCCAGCCTTATGGGCCCTATACACAGCGCGATGTGCTGCCGTGGTGCCCGACGTACGACCCAGCGGCAGGGTGGGGGGTGACGGGGAAGGGGGGGTTTTCAGTGAAGTTTCTTCACCCCCCCCATTACCCGACCCCATAGCCCTGCATGCTAATATGGACGAGATTGTCCATATTGGCTTGCAAGCATAAATGAGCCGACACCAACGATGAACGACTGCGGGCCGCGCATCCTTCATCGATGGTGCCTACACACTGAAAGATATGAACTATATCTCGTTCATTAATGAACAAGATCGTTTATATCTTTCAGTATTATCGCTTAGTGAGTAGGGCCCATTAGTCATCAAGTTGTGACCAGGTCACAGTGAGCGTGTCATCGTATCTTGGCCGGTGCAAGAAAAAGGAGATTTATGGTAGACTTATCATAGTTAAATCTCTTTCTGCGCGGTACACTGGGTTCCACAAGGAATACATCGGGGGTGTAGAGTTGGATCTTGATCCAGAGGCACCAACAGGCTAAAGCTTTAGACTGTCCCAGGATGCATTGCGGGGACTCCTCTATATAACCCCGCCTCCAGGCACTGTGAGCTCAGTTTTAGTTAACCAGTCCAATGCAGAAGCAGGTAAAAGAGAAGGTATATGTTAGTCACATAGAACCACGTTCTCACGATAGGAGAAGGGACCAGCGGCTAATGCCATACAAACCCAAAGAAGTTAAGTGCGTCTGGATGGGCGCCCTGTAGAAACCAGTGTATCTCGCAGAAAGAGATTTAACCATGGTAAGTCTACCATAAATCTCATTTTCTGAAGCGGCGTACACGGTGTTCCACAGGGAATACATCGGGGGATGTCCTAAAGCAGTTCCTCAAGGGAGGGGACGCACCTAAGTGGGTATGAGAACCCGGCGTCCAAAGGAAGCATCCTGGGAGGCGGAAGTATCAAAAGCATAGAACCTAATGAACATGTTCACTGAGGACTATGTAGCCGCCTTGCACAATTGTTCACCGGACGCGCCACAGCGGGCTGCCCAAGAAGGTCCAACAGACCGAGTAGAATGGGCCTTAATAGGAGCAGGAGCCGGAAGCCCAGCTGCGCATAAGCTTGTGCAATCACCATTCTAATCCATCTGGCCAGGGTTTGCTTATTCGCAGGTCAGCCACGTTTGTGGAAACCAAAAAGTACAAAAAGGGTATCTGACCTCCTGATAGAGGCAGTCTTCTCCACATAAACATGGAGAGCACTTACCACATCCAAAGACCGCTTTTTGGAAGACAAATCAGAAGAGATAAAGGCCGGAACCACAATCTCTTGGTTAAGGTGAAAAGATGACACCCCTTTAGGCAAGTAATCTGGGCGAGATCTCAGAACTGCCCGGTCACGATGGAATATCAGAAAGGGTGGACAACAGGACAAAGCGCCTAAGTCCGACACCTTTCTAGCTGAGGCAATAGCCAGCAGAAACAGGACTTCGGCTGTGAGCTATTTAAGGTCCACTGACTCAAGAGGTTCAAATGAAGACTCTTGTAGGGCCATTCAGGACAACAGACAGATCCCATGGAGCCACAGAAGGGACATAGGGAGGTTGAATCCGCAGTACGCCCTGAGTGAATGTATGAACATCAGGAATAGACGCAATTTTCCTCTGAAACCACACCGACAAGGCAGATACTGTATGTGAACCTTGAGGGAGGCCAGACGAACTCCTAAATCCAGGCCTGGTTGCAAAAAAGCCAGAAGTCTGGAAGTACTAAACTTGTAAGTATAGTAATTCTTAGTAGCACGCCAGGTGAAGTAAGAATTCCAGACCCTATAATAAATCCGTACAGAAGCCGGTTTGCGGGCCTTTAGAATACTTTGAATAACCGCCTCGGAGAATACTTTGGTCCTCAGGAGTGAAGCATCAAGAGCCACGACGTCAAAGCCAGCCTGGCCAGGTCCAGATAGACACAAGGGCCCTGAACGAGGAGGTCTGGGCGTTGAGGAAGATGAAGAGGATGCTCGATCGGTAGACCCTACAGGTCTGAGAACCAATGCTGTCTGGGCCACACTGGAGAGACTAGAAGTAGTATTCCTCCTTCTTGTTTGAACTTCTGTAGTACCATGGGCAGGAGTGACACTGGAGGGAACACGTAGGGCAGCTGAAAGTTCCATGGAATTGCCAGTGCGTCCACGAACGCTGCTTGAGGATCCTTTGTTCTTGATCCGAAGACCGGAACTTTGTGATTGTGTCGAGACACCATCAGGTCTACATCTGGTAGGCCCCACTTGTCCACTAGGAGTTGAAAGACTTCCGGATGAAGACTCCACTCTCCGGCGTGCATGTCCTGACGACTGAGGAAGTCCGCTTCCCAGTTGAGGATTCCCCGGAATGAACACTGCCTATATTGCTGGCAGATGGAGTTTCGCCCAACAAAGGATTTTTGATACTTCCATCATTGCCATGCGGCTTCGCTTGCCGCCTTGATGATTTATGTAAGCCACCGTGGTGGCGTTGTCTGATTGTACTTGAACAGGCCTGTTCTGTATCAGAGGCAGGGCAAGAGTCAAAGCATTGAACGCTGCCCGCAATTCCAGAAAGTTTATCGGGAGGAGAGATTCCTCCCTGGTCCACCGACGCCGGAGAGAGTGTTGCTCCAGCACCGCGCCCCAACCACTCAGACTGGCGTCCATAGTCAGGAGGACCCAGTTGGGAATCCAGAAAGGATGGCCCCCTGCTCAACTGCTGGTCCTGTAGCCACCAGCTCAGTGACAGGCGAACCTCCGGAGTCAAGGAGATCATTTGAGACCTGATCCGATGAGGCAGGCCATCCCACTTCGAAAGGATTAACCTCTGCAGAGGGTGGGAATTAAATTGAGCATACTCTATCATGTCGAACGCCGACACCATGAGGCCTAGTACTTGCATCGCCGAGTGTATCGACAATCTTGGGCGAGAGAGGAAGCATCTTATCCTGTCCTGAAGTTCCAGGACTTTCTCAGGAAACAGAAACAGTCTTTCGCTGTGTGTGTCCAGCAGTGCCCCCAGGTGCACCATGCTCCGAGCAGGGACCAGTGAGGACTTCTTCTAGTTGACGAGCCACCCGTGAGCTTGAAGGAAGTTTACCGTCAGTTGTATATGACGGAGGAGAAAATCTTGGGAGTTCACCAGGATCAGCAAGTCATCCAGATACGGCAGGATCCTGATGCCCTGAACGACGCAGATGCGCCGTCATCACGGCCATAACCCTGGTGAAGATCCGAGGGGCCGTGGCCAGTCCAGACGGCAGAGCCTGGAACGGATAATAAAGATTGCAGAAACCGCAGATATTGCTGATGCGATATGGCAATAGGTATATGCATATAGGCATCTTGTATATCCAGGTATACCATATAATCTCCAGGTTCCATGGCCAGTACAATCGAGCGCAGCATTTCCACACGGTACCCGTGAGAGACGACTTCTCACACCCATGCATCTGAAGTGAATTGCAGAAGTCGGACTCCCACCCTGGGATCCCCCAGGGGGAGGCCCGCCCATCATGCAGCAAGCTTGTCTTGTTTGGAAGCGGGTTGACAGGCAGCCCAGGATTGTTTTGCTTTGGGCTTAGTAGTTTTGGGAGCATGAGCTTGTCTCAGGTAAGTCTGACCTTTTGCTTTCCCTTGAGGTCGACAGGAACGAAAAGTGGTACTCTTTGCCTTCTGTGTAGAAGGATTAGTATTTGAGAGAAATGCAGTCTTGGCAGCCACTAAGTCAGTCACAATCTTATTCAGATCTTCCACAAACAGGATGTCTCTCTTAATAGGGAGTGCCTCCAAAGTCTTTTTGGAGTCCAGATCCACCTTCCATGACTTCAACCACAGAATTCGGAGAGCCAGCATGGACGTAGTCGACGCCTTGGCCGCCATTACACCTGCCTCAGAGGACGCCTCCTGAATGTAGTGGGAGGCGGTGGCAATATGAGACAGATATTGTCTGGCAGTGTCAAGTATATATTGAGGCAGCTCTTCCTCTATTGCCTGAACCCATGCTTCAATTCCTTTTGCGGCCCAGGAGGCTGCTATAGTGGGTCTATTTACAGCACCTGTAACGGAGTAAATAGATTTCAGGCATCCTTCTACACGCTTATCTGTCGGTTCCTCCAGTGAGGTGACAGTGGTGACAGGCAGAGTAGATGGCACCACAAGACGGGTGACATGGGAATCCACGGCAGTAGCTTTTCCCACTTGTTACACAACTCAGCGAATAGAGGATAACGAACTAGCATCTTTTTAGACAGGGAGAATTTCTTTCTTGGAGAAGACCAGGATTCCTGACGTATGTCTACCAAATGGTCAGAATGTGGTAAGATTACTTTAGTTACCTTCTGACGTTTCAATTTATCAGGTTTCTTAGACGCAGTAGTGAGATCTACATCATCATCATCGATTTGTATAATCAGCTTAATAGCCTCCACTAGGCCAGGGACATCAACTTGCGTTTTAGCTTCCTCGTCAGAAGCAACTGTATCAGTGTCTGGTGGATCAGTATACTCCCCATCCTCATCAGAAGTATCATCTGAGATATTAGTGGATTGTGAGGAGGAAGCGGCCCGCTTAGATGACCCCTTGACCGCAGAGGGACGTGGGGTAGGTTTTTGTCTAACCAAAGATTGATTCAATTGTTGTATCTGGGTAGACAAAGTATCCGCCCAGGGCGGATTAACTACAGGGACAATATGTGGCTGCAATGGCACAGGAGGTCCCATAGGGGACGTAAGGCGTGTCACAAGCGTATTAAGCATGTTGGAGAATGTCGCCCAAGGTGGCTCCTGATTGGCTACAGGAGCAAGGGCTGACTGGGAGATATACGGCACATATTACACAGACCATCCTTCAAAACTTCCCCCTCAAGCAAATCCTTGGTGCATGCACTGCAGGATGCACGAGCGTCCACGGATTTTCCGCCCTTTGTTGTAGACATTATAGTGAATGTAACCTTAGAGCGTGACAATACGATATAGCCAAATATAATACCTGCAAAAAAATCCCCTATTTACAGTTGCAAGAAAAAGTATGTTAACCCTTTGGAATTTCCTAGATTTGATCATAAATTGGTCATAAAATGTGCTCTGATCTTCATCTAAGTCACAACAATAGACAAACAGAGTCTGCTGAAACTAATACCACACAAACAATTATATGTTCTCATGTTTTTATTGAACACACCACGTAAACATTCACAGTGCAGGGTCGACAAAGTATGTGAACCCCTAGGCTAATGACTTCTCCAAGAGCTCAGGAGTCAGCCAACCTGAAGTCCAATCAATGAGACGAGATTGGAGGTTTTGGTTAAAGCTGCCCTGCCCTATAAAAAACACAGACCAGTTTTGAGTTTGTAATTCTCAAGAACCATTGCCTGATGTGAACCATGCCTCGCAGAAAAGAGCTCACAGAAGACCTACGATTAAGAATTTTTGACTTGCAATAAAGCTGGAAAGGGTTACAAAAGTATCTCTAAAAGCCTTGATGTTCATCAGTCCACGGTAAGACAAAGTTCAGCACTGTTGCTACTCTCCCTAGGAGTGGGCATCCTGTAAAGATGACTGCAAGAGCACAGCGCAGAATGCTCAGTGAGGTGAAGAAGAATCCTAGTGTCAGCTAAAGACTTACAGAAATCATTGGCACATGCTAACATCTCTGTTGACGAATCTACCATACGTAAAACACTGAACAAGAATGGATACCACGGAGGAAGCCACTGCTGCCCAAAAAAACATTGCTGCACGGTTGAAGTTTATAAAAGAGCACCTGAATGTTCCACAGCACTACTGGCAAAATATTCTGTGGACAGATGAAACCAAAGTGGAGTTGTTTGGAAGGAACACACAACACTATGTGTGGAGAAAAAAAAGGCACAGTACACCAACATCAAAACCTCATCCCAACTGTTAAGTATGGTGGAGGAGGCATCATGGCTTGGGGCTGCTTTGCTGCCTCAGGGCATAGACATATTGCTATCATCGACGTAAAAATAAGATTTTACTTACCGGTAAATCTATTTCTCGTAGTCCGCAGTGGATGCTGGGCGCCCGTCCCAAGTGCGGACTTCTTCTGCAATACTTTTATATAGTTATTGCTGCAATAAGGGCTATGTTATTATTGCATCAGGGTTGAACGGATACTCTGTTGTTGTTCATACTGTTGACTGGGTAAGTTTATCACAAGTTATACGGTGTGATTGGTGTGGCTGGTATGAGTCTTGCCCTGGATTTCCAAAATCCTTTCCTTGTACTGTCAGCTCTTCCGGGCACAGTTTCTCTAACTGAGGTCTGAAGGAGGGACATAGAGGGAGGAGCCAGAGCACACTAGAATCTTTCTTAAAGTGCCCATGGTGGTCATTCCGAGTTGTTCGCTCGCAAGCTGCTTTTAGCAGCTTTGCACACGCTAAGCCGCCGCCTACTGGGAGTGAATCTTAGCATAGTAGATTTGCGAACGAAAGATTAGCAGATTTACGAATAGACCGTTCTTAGCAGTTTCTGAGTAGCTCGAGACTTACTCTGCCACTGCGATCAGTTCAGTGCTTTTCGTTCCTGGTTTGAAGTCACAAACACACCCAGGGTTCGCCCAGACACTCCCGCGTTTTTCCCAGAAACGGCAGCGTTTTTTCACACACTCCCATAAAACGTCCAGTTTCCGCCCAGAAACACCCACTTCCTGTCAATCACACTGCGATCACCAGAACGAAGAAAAAACCTCGTAATGCCGCGAGTAAAATACCAAACTTCTTAGCAAATTTACTTATCGCAGTCGCAGTGCGAACATTTAGCGGAAAATCGTTGCGATGCGAAGAAAATTACCAAGCGAACAACTCGGAATGAGGGCCCATGTCTCCTTACTTACCGGTAAGTAAAATCTTATTTTCTCTAACGTCCTAGTGGATGCTGGGGACTCCGTAAGGACCATGGGGATTATACCAAAGCTCCCAAACAGGCGGGAGAGTGCGGATGACTCTGCAGCACCGAATGAGCAAACACAAGGTCCTCCTCAGGCAGGGTATCAAACTTGTAGAACTTTGCAAAAGTGTTTGAACCTGACCAAGTAGCCGCTCGGCACAGCTGTAATGCCGAGACCCCTCGGGCAGCCGCCCAAGAAGAGCCCACCTTACTAGTGGAATGGGCCTTAACTGATTTTGGCAGCGGCAATCCAGCCGCAGAATGAGCCTGCTGAATCGTATTACAGATCCAGCGAGCAATAGTTTGCTTTGAAGCAGGAGCACCAAGCTTGTTGGAAGCATACAGGATAAACAAAGATTCTGTTTCCTTACCCTAGCCGTTCTGGCTACATAAACCTTCAAAGCCCTGACCACATCAAGTAACTCTGAATCCTCCAAGTCAGTAGTAGCCACAGGCACCACAATAGGTTGGTTTATATGAAAGGATGAAACCACTTTTGGCAGAAATTGTGGACGGGTCCGCAATTCTGCTCTATCCGCATGAAAAACCAGATAGGGGCTTTTATGTGACAAAGCCACTAATTCTGACACACGCCTAGCCAAAGCCAATGGTAGTAGCATGACCACCTTCCACGTGAGATATTTCAATTCCACCGTTTTGAGTGGTTCAAACCAGTGGGATTTCAGGAAACTCAACACCACGTTAATATCCCAAGGTGCCACCGGGGGCACAAAAGGAGGCTGAATACGCAGCACTCCCTTCACAAACGTCTGAACTTCAGGTAGAGAAGCTCTTTTTGAAAGAAAATGGATAGGGCCGAAATCTGGACCTTAATGGAACCCAATTTTAGGCCCAAAGTCACTCTTGACTGTAGGAAGTGAAGGAAACGGCCCAGCTGGAATTCCTCCGTAGGGGCATTCCTGGCCTCACACCAAGCAACATATTTTCGCCATATACGGTGATAATGTTTTGCTGTCACGTCCTTCCTAGCTTTGATCAGCGTAGGAATGACCTCATCTGGAATGCCTTTTTCCGCTAGGATCCGGCGTTCAACCGCCATGCCGTCAAACGCAGCCGCGGTAAGTCTTGGAACAGACAGGGCCCTTGTTGCAACAAGTCCTGTCTTAGAGGAAGAGTCCTTCTTGGCCAATCCGGAACAATGAGTATTGTTCTCGCTCCTCTTTTTCTTATGATTCTCAACACCTTGGGTATGAGAGCAAGAGGAGGAAATACATAGACCGATTGGAACACCCACGGTGTTACCAGGGCGTCTACAGCTATCGCCTGAGGGTCTCTTGACCTGGCGCAATACCTCTGTAGTTTCTTGTTGAGGCGGGATGCCATCATGTCCACCTGTGGCAGTTCCCACCGACTTGCAAGCTGTGCGAAGACTTCTTGATGAAGTCCCCACTCCCCCGGGTGGAAGTCGTGCCTGCTGAGGAAGTCTGCTTCCCAGTTGTCTACCCCTGGGATGAACACTGCCGACAGTGTGCTTACATGATTCTCCGCCCAGCGAAGAATTCTGGTGGCTTCCGCAATCGCCACCCTGCTCCTTGCCGCCCTGTCGGTTTACATGAGCCACAGCGGTGATGTTGTCTGACAATCAGAACTGGTTGACCGCGAAGCAGGGCCTCTGCTTGACGTAGGGCGTTGTAAATGGCCCTTAGTTCCAGGATGTTGATGTGAAGGCAAGTCTCCTGACTTGACCACAGACCTTGGAAATTTCTTCCCTGTGTGACTGCTCCCCACCCTCGGAGGCTTGCATCCGTGGTCACCAGGACCCAGTCCTGAATGCCGAATCTGCGGCCCTCGAGAAGGTGAGCACTCAGCAGCCACCACAGGAGAGACACCCTGGCCCTGGGGGATAGGGTGATTAACCGATGCATCTGAAGATGTGATCCGGACCATTTGTCCAGTAAGTCCCATTGAAAGGTCCTCGCATGGAACCTGCCGAAGGGAATGGCCTCGTACGATGCCACCATCTTTCCCAGGACTCGAGTGCAGTGATGCACTGACACCTGTTTTGGTTTTAATAGGTCCCTGACCAGTGTCATGAGTTCCTGTACCTTCTCTATCGGGAGATAAACCCTTTTCTGGCCTGTGTCCAGAATCATGCCCAGGAACCAACTGTGACTTTGGAATATTCAGAATCCAGCCGTGTTGCCGTAACACTTCTAGAGAACGTGCTACGCTGATCAGCAACTGCTCTCTTGACCTCGCTTTTATGAGATCATCCAAGTATGGGATAATTGCGACCCCTTGCTTCCGCAGGAGTACCATCATTTCCGCCATTACCTTGGTAAATATTCTCGGAGCCGTGGAGAGACTAAACGGCAACGTCTGAAATTGGTAATGACAATCCTGTACCACAAATCTGAGGTACGCCTGATGAGGTGGATAAATGGGGACATGAAGGTATGCATCCTTTATGTCCAGAGACACCATAAAATCCCCCCCTTCCAGGCTTGCAATTACCGCTCTCAGCAATTCCATCTTGAACCGGAACCTTTTTAGGTACACGTTCAGGGATTTTAAATTCAATATGGGTCTGACCGAACCGTCCGGTTTCGGTACCACAAACATGGTCGAATAATAACCCTTTCCTTGTTGAAGGAGGGGAACCTTGACCACCACCTGTTGAAGATACAATTTGCGAATTGCAGTTAACACTATTTCCCTCTCTAAGGGGGAAGCTGGCAGGGCCGACTTGAGGTATCGGTGAGGGGGCATCTCTTCGAATTCCAGCTTGTATCCCTGAGACACAACATCTATTGCCCAGGGATCCACCTGGGAGTGAACCCACTTGTGGCTGAAATTTCGGAGACGCGCCCCCACCGGGCCTAGCTCCGCCTGTGGAGCCCCAGCGTCATGCGGTGGATTTAGTGGAAGCCGGGGAGGACTTCTGTTCCTGGGAACTAGCTGTGTTGTGCAGCTTCTTTCCTCTGCCCCTGCCAAGAAAGGACGCACCTCGGACTTTCTTGTTTTTCTGTGATCGAAAGTACTGCATTTGGTAATACGGTGCTTTCTTAGGTTGTGAGGAAACATATGGCAAAAAATTTGACTTCCCAGCCGTAGCTGTGGAGACCAGGTCCGAGAGACCCTCCCCAAACAATTCCTCACCCTTGTAAGGTAAAACCTCCATGTGCCTTTTTGAGTCGGCATCACCTGTCCATTGCCGAGTCCACAGGACCCTTCTGGCAGAAATCGACATAGCATTTATTCTAGAACCTAGTAGGCTAATGTCTTTCTGAGCATCTCTCATATACAGGACAGCGTCTTTAATATGCCCCAGGGTCATTAATATAGTATCCTTGTCTAAGGTATCAAGTTCCTCAGATAAGGTATCCGTCCAAGCTGCTACAGCACTACACACCCAAGCCGACGCGATTGCCGGCCTCAGTAAGGTACCCGAATGTGTATAAATGGACTTCAGGGTAACCTCCTGTTTGCGACCCGCAGCATCTTTGGGGGTAGCCGTATCCTGTGACGGCAGGGCTACCTTCTTGGATAAGCGTGTCAAAGCTTTGTCCACCCTAGGGGAGGATTCCCAGCGTAACCTGTCTGTTGGCGGGAAAGGATACGCCATAAGAATCTTTTTGGAAATCTGCAGTTTTTTATCTGGAGATTCCCAAGCCTTTTCACATAACTCATTGAGCTCGTGTGAGGGGGAAAAGTTACCTGCGGCTTCTTTTCCCCATACATATGAACCCTCCTGTCAGGGACTGGGGTTTCCTCTGTGATGTGCAACACATCCTTAATAGCTGTAATCATATAACGGATGGATTTAGCCAATTTTGTCTGTAAACTTTGCATCATCGTAATCGACACTGGAGTCAGAATCCATGTCGGTATCCGTGTCAATAATTTGGGATAGTGGGCGCTTCCGAGACCCTGTCGGCCTCTGCGACATAGGATCAGGCATGGGTTGGGACCCTGACTGTCCTGAGGTTTCAGCTTTGTCTAACCTTTTATGCAAGGAATTAACATTATCATTTAAAATCTTCCACATATCCATCCAATCAGGTGTCGGCGCCGTCGGCGGAGACACCACATTCATTTGCTCTCGCTCTGCTTCCACATAGCCTTCCTCATCAGACATGTCGACACAAGCGTACCGACACACCACACACACAGGGAATACCCTTTTTGAAGACAGTTCCCCCACAAGGCCCTTTGGTGAGACAGAGAGAGTATGCCAGCACACACCCCAGCGCTATATAACCCAGGAATAACACAGTAACTTAATGTTAACCCAGTAGCTGCTGTATTTGTGTTTTTAGCGCCTAATTATGTGCCCCCCCCTCTCTTTTTACCCTTTTTCTACCGTGATCTGCAGGGGAGAGTCTGGTGAGCTTCTTCTCAGCGGAGCTGTGGAGAAAAAATGGCGCTGGTGAGTGCTGAGGGAGAAGCCCCGCCCCCTCGACGGCGGGCTTCTGTCCCGCTAAAATACATATCTTTTTTGGCGGGGGCTCATACATATATACAGTGCCCAACTGTATATACGTTTACTTTTGCCAACAGAGGTCCATATGCTGCCCAGGGCGCCCCCCCCTGCGCCCTGCACCCTTACAGTGACCGGAGTATGTGAGGTGTGTATGGAGCAATGGCGCACAGCTGCAGTGCTGTGCGTTACCTCATGTGAAGAACGGAGTCTTCTGCCGCCGATTTCGAAGTCTTCTTTGCTTCTCATACTCACCCGGCTTCTGTCTTCTGGCTCTGCGAGGGGGACGGCGGCGCGGCTCTGGGATCGGACGACGAGGGTGAGATCCTGTGTACGATCCCTCTGGAGCTAATGGTGTCCAGTAGCCTAAGAAGCAGGACCTATCTTCAGAGAGTAGGGCTGCTTCTCTCCCCTCTGTCCCACGATGCAGGGAGTCTGTTGCCAGCAGAGCTCCCTGAAAATAAAAAACCTTACAAAATACTTTCTAACAGCAAGCTCAGGAGAGCTCACTGAACAGCACCCAGCTCGTCCGGGCACAGATTCAAAACTGGAGGTCTGGAGGAGGGACATAGAGGGAGGAGCCAGAGCACACCAGAATCTAAATTCTTTCTTAAAGTGCCCATGTCTCATGCGGAGCCCGTCTATTCCCCATGGTCCTTACGGAGTCCCCAGCATCCACTAGGACGTTAGAGAAAATTAATTCCCAAGTTTATCAAGACATTTTGCAGGAGAACTTAAGGCCATCTGTCCACCAATTGAAGCTCAACATAAGATGGGTGATGCAACAGGACAATGACCCAAAGCACAGAAGTAGATCAACAACAGAATGGCTTCAACAGAAGAAAATACACACCTTCTGGAGTGGCCCAGTCCTGACCTCAACCCGATTGAGATGCTGACCTCAAGAGAGCAATTCACACCAGACAACCCAAGAATATTGCTGAACTGAAAAAGTTTTGTAAAGAAGATGAATGGTCCAAAATTCCCCCTGACCGTTGTGTAGGTCTGATATGCAACTATAGGAAATGTTTGGTTGCGGTTATTGCTGCCAAATGAGGGTCAACCAGCTATTAAATCCAAGGTTTCACATACTTTGACCACCCTGCACTGTGAATGTTTACATGGTGTGTTCAATAAAAACATGAGAACATATAATTGTTCGTGTGGTATTAGTTTCAGCAGACTGTGTTTGTCTGTTGTTGTGACTTTTCTTCATTTCAAATCCATTGTGGTGGTGCATAGAGCCCAAAATATGAGAATTGTGTCGATGTCCCAATATTTATGGACCCGACTGTGTGTGTATATGTGTATGTGTGTGTGTGTGTGTGTATGATATATATATATATATATATATATATATATATATATATATATATATATATATATATATATAGATATATATATATATATATATATATATATATATATATAGATATTACACACACACACACACACACACACACACACAATGCTGTCTTAGACCGGATGTATATATCAGAATACTCGTGCAATATATTCTGGTAGAGGTATACTTGTTCTTAACTAACGCTCTCTTCAAATTACATGTAGAATACTTAAGTGTCTGTATAATCACAGCGCTGATAAATCAGGCGGATTTACAGAGGAGACCTTGCCCTGCAACCCCAGAGACCAGTCGCAGCTACTGTGAGAAGATGGTACCCAAAGTCTCAGTCAGGGAGTGAGGGAGAGTGTGAGGCAGCTCCAGGGCGGGAACAACAGCAGTAGATGGAGCCCAGAGCTGGGAGTGGGGCTACAGGTAAAGCGCCTTATCCCCTATGCTGGTCCTCACCACCGGGAACTATTAAACATGGACAATGTATTATCCTACCTGTGCTCCCCTGCCCAGGTGGATATAGTGGGGTCCCTGTACAGCTAGTGTCCACGCCAGCGTCGCGGTCCGTCTCCTGAGAATGTGTCTGGAACGTAATTTAATGGTGGATCCTGCCTGGGGGACCCTTTTACCTCCTCCCTGAGAAGCAGCCACGTGATCCAGGAGAGCGTCTGCGGTGGTGTGCTTAGGAACCAGAGTGCCTCCGCCGCAAGCACCCGGGACCAGAGCCAGCGGGAGTATGCAACGCCACTGTGAGGAGATAGAGCCGCAGCACAGTTTGTCACACTGACATATGAAGTGCTGCAGCCCTTGAAGTCTTCTAAATAGCTTTTTCAGGGCTGCCTGCGCTTATGCAGGCACCAACTCTAAAACTGAGCTCACAGTGCCTGGAGGCGGGGTTATATAGAGGAGGCCCCGCAATGCATCCTGGGACAGTCATAGGGGTATATGCAATTCCGGGCGAATTGCGGCACTTTTTCGCCCGTTTTTAAATTAGAAACAATTCGACCGTCGAATTCTGGCAGGTGGGTGCCGGAATTCGACATATTCAATAAAAAACGAATTCGACAGTCCCGCTGTCGAAAAACGGCCGATTTGACGGATTTTGATTTGATTTTTAAAAATGTTTAAAAAACCCGAAAAAAATTTGCATGGGGTCCCCCCTCCTAAGCATAACCAGCCTCGGGCTCTTTGAGCCGGTCCTGGTTGCCAAAATACGTGGGGAAAAATTACAGGGGATCCCCCGTATTGTTAACAACCAGCACCGGGCTCTGCGCCTGGTCCTGGTGCAAAAAATACGGGGGGCAAAAAGAGTAGGGGTCCCCCGTATTTTTTGTACCAGCACCGGGCTCCACTAGCTGGACAGATAATGCCACAGCCGGGGGACACTTTTATACCGCTCCCTGCGGCCGTGGCATTAAATACCCAACTAGTCACTAGTACTCTGGAGGAGTGGGGACCCCTTCAATCAAGGGGTCCCCCCCCCCCCAGCCACCCAAGGGCCAGGGGTGAAGCCCGAGGCTGTACCCCCCCATCCATGGGCTGCGGATGGGGGGCTGATAGCCTTGTTGAAAATGTAAGAATATTGTTTTTTGCAGAAGAACTACAAGTCCCAGCATGCGGGGGGGAAACGGGCCCGCTGGTACCTGTAGTTCTACTGCAAAAAAAATACCCAAATAAAAACAGGACACAGACACCGTGAAAGTATAACTTTATTACATACATGCCGACACACATACTTACCTATGTTGACACGCCGACTCTGGCCACGTCTCCAATGTATCCGTCTTCCTGATTGGCTGAAGGGACCCTCTGTGACAGTACTCACAGGGGGTCTCTGCATTCGGGGAAAGGGGTCCCATGTGTAAACATGGGACCCCTTTCAGTCCGTCTGGTTCGGGTATGCGTTTTTTTGTTTTGCCAAGTACGTGGATTACAACCTATCAGCTAGCTGGTTAAACAAGCAAAGATAGGCTCACAGTTAGTATGCTGTTCAGTGTTGCTATGGGACCTGTTTTTTTCAATGAAGCATGGACGAGTTTTCATTAAAAAGTTAGTACTTACTCATTTTAAGATCTATACAAACCACAGGTGATTTCAATATTCAGATGGACTATATTTATCGCACAATAAACCATACAGAAACGTAAGATAACAAATTGTAGCTGATAACATGAAAGTGCATACCAAAAAAATCTTCCATAAGTTGACCATACAAACGGAGATACTGTCTGCCAATATAGATCAATGTGCCCAATGGTAACGGCGTTCATGGGGCTCAGACAACCCTATCCGAACAGATTCAGCCTGTTGGCCTTTCCTTCGTACCATTGGGAAAATTAATAAAACGTAGTAAGTGCCTCACTTGGAGATCTTTCCGTAACACCTCTGAAATAGCAGTGGATGGCATAGGTCAATTGTTAAATGTTTTGGGAGTTATTACATTACAAAAATAAGGGGTCTATTCATGAAGCAGTGAAAAGTGTGGAGAAGTGAGCCAGTGGAGAAGTTGCCCATGGCACCAATCAGCTTTGAAGTAACATTTATGAAGTGCATTCTATAAAATTATACGTAGCTGATTGGCTGCCATGGGCAACTTCTCCACTCTTTTCAGTGCTTCATGAATAGACCTGTAAATCTAGAAATACCAACACCCAAATCCCTATTGCTCTAGTGAATTGTGGCCCTCATTCAGCTTCAGTTGCAGTTTTGCTATTTTAGCAAAACTGCAACTGGCTACGATCGCATGCTGGGGGCCGCCCAGTATGCAATTCCATGCAGCGATGTGATCACAATGCAATTGCGATTGCATCGTTGATTTGTGGATGCCCCCCTGATTCCACAGCAATCACGCAGAGGCATTCGTATAACTGATATGCGATCACATGTCCCCGGCAATGCAAGCACAGTGGGGGTCCCAGCGCATGCGCACTGCAGGGGCAGACTGGGAGATTTGATCACATCTCAATTCCGTCTGATGCTGAATACCCCCCTATGCTCTAAACATGCATAACTTATGGAGTTTAGATGATGATGATTGCATTGACAATAGTACAGCAAAAATGTGGACATCTGTAAATGAGACAATAATGCTAATCAGACATAGTTGAATCTGGCAATCACTGATCAGTGAGAGACTGGCCACACATACATGTGTGAGCAAACTGCACGGATAAGGCTGCACTTTGAATACCATGTCATGTCCCCACTTGTATTTTCCTCTAAAGTGATGATTACCTTCTATAAAACAGATTATCCACCATACATGGTGAAATACAATCCAAACCAAAATAAGATTTTACTTACCGATAAATCTATTTCTCGTAGTCCGTAGTGGATGCTGGGGACTCCGTCAGGACCATGGGGATTAGCGGCTCCGCAGGAGACAGGGCACAAAACTAAAGCTTTAGGATCAGGTGGTGTGTACTGGCTCCTCCCCCTATGACCCTCCTCCAAGCCTCAGTTAGGATACTGTGCCCGGACGAGCGTACACAATAAGGAAGGATATTGAATCCCGGGTAAGACTCATACCAGCCACACCAATCACACCGTATAACTTGTGATCTAAACCCAGTTAACAGTATGACAAACGTAGGAGCCTCTGAACAGACGGCTCACAACAATAACAACCCGATTTTTTTGTAACAATAACTATGTACAAGTATTGCAGACAATCCGCACTTGGGATGGGCGCCCAGCATCCACTACGGACTACGAGAAATAGATTTATCGGTAAGTAAAATCTTATTTTCTCTGACGTCCTAAGTGGATGCTGGGGACTCCGTCAGGACCATGGGGATTATACCAAAGCTCCCAAACGGGCGGGAGAGTGCGGATGACTCTGCAGCACCGAGTGAGAGAACTCCAGGTCCTCCTCAGCCAGGGTGTGCCCCTGACCAAGTAGCAGCTCGGCAAAGTTGTAAAGCCGAGACCCCTCGGGCAGTCGCCCAAGATGAGCCCACCTTCCTTGTGGAATGGGCATTTATATATTTTGGCTGTGGCAGTCCTGCCACAGAATGTGCAAGTTGAATTGTACTACACATTCAACTAGCAATCGTCTGCTTAGAAGCAAGAGCACCCAGTTTTTTGGGTGCATACAGGATAACAGCAAGTCAGTTTTCCTGACTCCAGCCGTCCTGGAAATCTATATTTTCAGGGCCCTGACAACATCTAGCAACTTGGAGTCCTCCAAGTCTCTAGTAGCCGCAGGTACCACAATAAGCTGGTTCAGATGAAACGCTGACACCACCTTAGGGAGAAACTGGGGACGAGTCCGCAGCTCTGCCCTGTCCGAATGGACAATCAGATATGGGCTTTTGTGAGACAAAGCCGCCAATTCTGACACTCGCCTGGCCGAGGCCAGGGCCAACATCATGGTCACTTTCCATGTGAGATATTTCAAATCCACAGATTTGAGCGGTTTAAACCAACGTGATTTGAGGAATCCCAGGACTACGTTGAGATCCCACAGTGTCACTGGAGGCACAAAAGGGGGTTGTATATGCAGTACTCCCTTGTCAAATTTCTGGACTTCAGGAACTGAAGCCAATTCTTTCTGGAAGAAAATCGACAGGGCCGAAATTTGAACCTTAATGGACCCCAATTTGAGGCCCATAGACACTCCTGTTTGCAGGAAATGCAGGAATCGACCGAGTTGAAATTTCTTCGTGGGGCCTTCCTGGCCTCACACCACGCAACATATTTTCGCCACATGTGGTGATAATGTTGTGCGGTCACCTCCTTCCTGGCTTTGACCAGGGTAGGAATGACCTCTTCCGGAATGCCTTTTTCCCTTAGGATCCGGCGTTCAACCGCCATGCCGTCAAACGCAGCCGCGGTAAGTCTTGGAACAGACATGGTACTTGCTGAAGCAAGTCCCTTCTTATCGGCAGAGGCCCTGAGTCCTCTGTGAGCATCTCTTGAAGTTCCGGGTACCAAGTCCTTCTTGGCCCATCCGGAGCCACGAGTATAGTTCTTACTCCTCTACGTCTTATAATTCTCAGTACCTTTGGTATGAGAAGCAGAGGAGGGAACACATACACCGACTGGTACACCCATGGTGTTACCGGAACGTCCACAGCTATTGCCTGAGGGTCTCTTGACCTGGCGCAATACCTGTCCAGTTTTTTGTTCAGGCGGGACGCCATCATGTCCACCTTTGGTCTTTCCCAACGGTTCACAATCATGTGGAAGACTTCCCGATGAAGTCCCCACTCTCCCGGGTGGAGGTCGTGCTGAGGAAGTCTGCTTCCCAGTTGTCCACTCCCGGAATGAAAACTGCTGACAGTGCTATCACATGATTTTCCGCCCAGCGAAGAATCCTTGCAGTTTCTGCCATTGTCCTCCTGCTTCTTGTGCCGCCCTGTCTGTTTACGTGGGCGACTGCCGTGATGTTGTCCCACTGGATCAATACCGGCTGACCTTGAAGCAGAGGTCTTGCTAAGCTTAGAGCATTGTAAATTGCTCTTAGCTCCAGTATATTTATGCGGAGAGAAGTCCCCAGACTTGATCACACTCCCTGGAAATTTTTTCCCTGTGTGACAGCTCCCCAGCCTTTCAAGCTGGAATCCGTGGTCACCAGGACCCAGTCCTGAATGCATAACTGTGGCCCTTTAGTAGATGAGCATTCTGCAGCCACCACAGAAGAGACACCCTTGTCCTTGGAGACAGGGTTATCCGCTGATGCATCTGAAGATGCGATCCGGACCATTTGTCCAGCAGATCCCACTGAAAAGTTCTTGCGTGAAATCTGCCGAATGGAATCGCTTCGTAAGAAGCCACCATTTTTCCCAGGACCCTTGTGCAATGATGCACTGACACTTTTCCTGGTTTTTGGAGGTTCCTGACTAGCTCGGATAACTCCCTGGCTTTCTCCTCCGGGAGAAACACCTTTTTCTGGACTGTGTCCAGAATCATCCATAGGGACAGCAGACGTGTCGTCGGAGACAGCTGCGATTTTGGAATATTTAGAATCCACCCGTGCTGTCGTAGAACTACTTGAGATAGTGCTACTCAGACCTCCAACTGTTCTCTGGACCTTGCCCTTATCAGGAGATCGTCCAAGTAAGGGATAATTAAGACGCCTTTTCTTTGAAGAAGAATCATCATTTCGGCCATTACCTTGGTAAAGACCCGGGGTGCCGTGGACAATCCAAACGGCAGCGTCTGAAACTGATAGTGACAGTTTTGTACCACGAACCTGAGGTACCCTTTGTGAGAAGGGCAAATTTGGACATGGAGGTAAGCATCCTTGATGTCCAGGGACACCATATAGTCCCCTTCTTCCTGGTTCGCTATCACTGCTCTGAGTGACTCCATTTAGAATAGGTCTCACCTAGCCGTCTGGCTTCAGTACCACAATATAGTGTGGAATAATACCCCTTTACTTGTTGTAGGAGGGGTACTTTGATTATCACCTGCTGGGAATACAGCTTGTGAATTGTTACCAATACTGCCTCCCTGTCGGAGGTAGACGTTGGTAAAGCAAACTTCAGGAACCTGCGAGGGGGAGACGTCTCGAATTTCCAATCTGTACCCCTGGGATACTACTTGTAGGATCCAGGGGTCCACTTGCGAGTGAGCCCACTGCGTGCTGAAACTCTTGAGACGACCCCCCACCGCACCTGTTTGTACGGCCCCAGCGTCATGCTGAGGACTTGGCAGAAGCGGTGGAAGGCTTCTGTTCCTGGGAATGGGCTGCCTGCTGCAGTCTTCTTCCCTTACCTCTATCCCTGGGCAGATATTATGGGGACGAAAGGACTGAGGCTGAAAAGACTGTCTTTTTCTGCTGAGATGTGACTTGGGGTAAAAAAGGTGGATTTTCTAGCTGTTGCCTTGGCCACCAGGTCCGATGGACCGACCCCAAATAACTCCTCCCCTTTATACGGCAATACTTCCATGTGCCGTTTGGAATCTGCATCACCTGACCACTGTCGTGTCCATAAACATCGTCTGGCAGATATGGACATCGCACTTACTCTTGATGCCAGAGTTTCGCATATATAGAAATGCATCTTTTAAATGCTCTATAGTCAATAAAATACTGTCCCTGTCAAGGGTATCAATATTTCCAGTCAGGGAATCCGACCAAGCCACCCCAGCGCTGCCCATCCAGGCTGAGGCGATCGCTGGTCGCAGTATAACACCAGTATGTGTGTATATACTTTTTAGGATATTTTCCAACCTCCTATCAGTTGGCTCCTTGAGGGCGTCCGTATCTGGAGACGGTAACGCCACTTGTTTTTATAAGCGTGTGAGCGCCTTATCCACCCTAAGGTGTGTTTCCCAACGCGCCATAACTTCTGGCGGGAAAGGGTATACCGCCCATAATTTTCTATCGGGGGAAACCCACGCATCATCACACACTTCATTTAATTTATCTGATTCAGGAAAAACCACATGTAGTTTTTTCACACTCCACATAATACCCTTTTTTGTGGTACTTGTAGTATCAGAAATATGTAACATCTCCTTCATTGCCCTTAACAAGTAACGTGTGGCCCTAAAGGAAAATACGTTTGTTTCTTCACCGTCGACACTGGAGTCAGTGTCCGTGTCTGTGTCGACCGACTGAGGTAAAAGGATGTTTTAACGCCCCTGACGGTGTTTTAGACGCCTGGACAGGTACTAATTGGTTTGCCGGCCGTCTCATATCGTCAACCGACCTTGCAGCGTGTTGACATTATCACGTAATTCCTTAAATAAGCCATCCATTCCGGTGTCGACTCCCTAAAGAGTGACATCACCATTACCGGCAATTGCTCCGCCTCCTCACCAACATCGTCCTCATACATGTCGACACACAAGTACCGACACACAGCACACACACAGGGAATGCTCTGATAGAGGACAGGACCCCACTCGCCCTTTGGGGAGACAGAGGGAGAGTTTGCCAGCACACACCAAAAACGCTATATTATACAGGGACAACCTTTATATAAGTGTTTTTCCCTTATAGCATTTTAATATATATATACATATCGCCAAATAAGTGCCCCCCCCTCTCTGTTTTAACCCTGTTTCTGTAGTGCAGTGCAGGGGAGAGCCTGGGAGCCTTCCCACCAGCATTTCTGTGAGGGAAAATGGCGCTGTGTGCTGAGGAGAATAGGCCCCGCCCCCTTTTCGGCGGGCTTCTTCTCCCGTTTTTCTGAGACCTGGCAGGGGTTAAATACATCCATATAGCCTCCAGGGGCTATATGTGATGTATTTTTAGCCAGAATAAGGTATTATACATTGCTGCCCAGGGCGCCCCCAGCAACGCCCTGCACCCTCCGTGACCGTTGGTGTGAAGTGTGTGACAACAATGGCGCACAGCTGCAGTGCTGTGCGCTACCTTCATGAAGACTGAAAAGCCTTCTGCCGCCGGTTTCTGGACCTTCAATCTTCAGCATCTGCAAGGGGGGTCGGCGGCGCGGCTCCGGGACGAACCCCAGGGTGAGACCTGTGTTCCGACTCCCTCTGGAGCTAATGGTGTCCAGTAGCCTAAGAAGCCAATCCATCCTGCACGCAGGTGAGTTGAACTTCTCTCCCCTAAGTCCCTCGATGCAGTGAGCCTGTTGCCAGCAGGACTCACTGAAAATAAGAAACCTAAAAACTTTTTCTAAGCAGCTCCTTAAGAGAGCCACCTAGATTGCACCCTGCTCGGACGGGCACAAAAACCTAACTGAGGCTTGGAGGAGGGTCATAGGGGGAGGAGCCAGTACACACCACCTGATCCTAAAGCTTTAGTTTTGTGCCCTGTCTCCTGCGGAGCCGCTAATCCCCATGGTCCTGACGGAGTCCCCAGCATCCACTTAGGACGTCAGAGAAAATGCATTAGTAATTACAGGAAATTGCAGAATACATATTTAGGGGTTGGGTATGTGTGACCGGCGGTCTCACAATACAGACAGCGGGTTCCCGGCATTGAGGTGGCCGGTGGGGGAGTAAGCGCAACAAAGCACCTTGCGGGCTTGCTCTGCTTGCCACGCTGCGGGCACGGTGGCGAGCCGCGCTCACCACGGGTTCTATTCCAACTCTATGGGTGTCGTGGACACCCACGAGTATGAATAGTTGCTGTTGGTCGGCATGCCGACAGTCGCGATAGTAAGGGGGCGGGATGTAGGTGCCGCCATTGTGACCGGCGGTTCATAACTACATCCCCATATTTAGGTTCCTCTATACTGTGATATGTAGCCACCCACACAGGCATTTTATTGCGGTCAGTTTTGCTGCACGAGTAGACATTACATAGGTAACAACAACGGATTCCTCACCCAGGTGGCACTCAGTTTGCCGGCTGTTGGGATCCCGACGCACACAGTGTACCGGTGCCGGAATCCCGACAACTTTTCTCCCTCTTGGGGGCCCACGTCCCCCCTGGAGGGAGAATAAATAGCGTGCACCGTGCCCGCAGCGTGGCGAGCCCGCAAGGGGCTCATTTGCGCTCGTCCAGCTTTCGGTATGCCGGCGGTCGGGATGCTGGCCGCCGGGAGCCCGGCTGCTGGCATACCATACTACACCCCCTCCAATCTACATTAGAAATACATCAAAATATATCAGTGTCTTTCAAACTATTGAAAGACACTGTGGGGGCCTTTCAAAGACGCTACCCCTTTTACACTCGCAGAAAAATACCAGGATATTGCATGTGAGCGCGCATCATCCCGGGATTTATCTCATTGTGAATGGGTACAGGGACAATTTCCCGGGATTTCATCCCAGGTCTCGACCAGGGTTGAACCCGGGACCGTCCCGGGAAGCTGGCAGTGTAAACGGGTATACCGGGTCAAGGCGACCCGGCACCCGTTCTCTTCATAGGAGGAGGCGGTGCGCACCGCCTCTGGGAGACTCAGCGGTGACGTCACTGACCCGGCAATATGCCTGGTCAGCCCGCTAATGTGAAAGGGTCATTCCCAGGAATGTGTCCTGGCAAATATACCGGGAATGAACTTTCCTGCGAGTGTAAAAGGGGTATAATACGAGGTAATGTAAGATAATAGCTGTCCATGAGATAGAAATAAGGTTGCGTACAAATGAAAAACAGTTTCATTATATGGGAACTATTGATTATACATTTGTTAGAAGAGGCCTTTCATATTGCATCAACATGTATTCTAGATTTAATTGCCCCCTGATCAGCCTTAATAGTACACAGAAATAGCAAACTTGTCTAATTATAACCTGATTTCTGTGTATAGAACAAAATTTACAGCATGGTGCAAAACAAAAGCTTCACAGGAATAGTACTGAATATCTGCTACAAATATTTTAAATGGGAGAGAACTTTCGACTACATGTATTTGAAGTAATATTTTAACAGTGATAGAAACCCACAAATGAAGGCAGTTAACAGATTGCATGTACTTAAAGATGGCATCTGAAACCAGTGAAAACACCAAAAACAGGCTGAGAAGAGAACTCTTGGAATGAATCCTAATGTAAACACAGAGGCCCTTCTCTCTTATGTCAACCTGCTAATGTGAGCTGTACAATGAAATACAGCAGCCCCTCCTGTAAGTCTGCTGGTGAAAAATCCCTCCTTCCAAAACAAAAGTTGTCGAAATTGTAGAGATTTGTTTTTCAGCTACAGTACACATGAGAAATCAACAGCCATTATTTTTAAGATTCAGCCCACCATGAACAATCATAAATGTTATGATCACTCAATATCAAAAAAGGGAGAGTGACACATCTGTTGGGTGCTTTGAATAGCTTCATTGACACTTCAAACATAAGGAATCTGTCAGTGCTGTGCAATGAGTGTTACAAGATGTAGTTAGAAGCATGCCTTCAAGCAACACTGAAACTTGATCTCACCTCTTGCAGAAGATAAAAAACATAGAATGCAATATGAAAACAGTTATAAAATAAGAATTTACTTACCGATAATTCTATTTCTCGGAGTCCGTAGTGGATGCTGGGGTTCCTGAAAGGACCATGGGGAATAGCGGCTCCGCAGGAGACAGGGCACAAAAGTAAAGCTTTCCGATCAGGTGGTGTGCACTGGCTCCTCCCCCTATGACCCTCCTCCAAGCCAGTTAGGTACTGTGCCCGGACGAGCGTACACAATAAGGGAGGAATTTTGAATCCCGGGTAAGACTCATACCAGCCACACCAATCACACCGTACAACTTGTGATCTAAACCCAGTTAACAGTATGATAACAGCGGAGCCTCTGAAAAGATGGCTCACAACAATAATAACCCGATTTTTGTAACTATGTACAAGTATTGCAGATAATCCGCACTTGGGATGGGCGCCCAGCATCCACTACGGACTCCGAGAAATAGAATTATCGGTAAGTATATTCTTATTTTCTCTATCGTCCTAGTGGATGCTGGGGTTCCTGAAAGGACCATGGGGATTATACCAAAGCTCCCAAACGGGCGGGAGAGTGCGGATGACTCTGCAGCACCGAATGAGAGAACTCCAGGTCCTCCTTAGCCAGGGTATCAAATTTGTAGGATTTTACAAACGTGTTTGCCCCTGACTAAATAACCGCTCGGCAAAGTTGTAAAGCCGAGACCCCTCGGGCAGCCGCCCAAGATGAGCCCACCTTCCTTGTGGAATGGGCATTTACATATTTTGGCTGTGGCAGGCCTGCCACAGAATGTGCAAGCTGAATTGTATTACACATCCAACTAGCAATAGTCTGCTTAAAAGCAAGAGCACCCAGTTTGTTGGGTGCATACAGGATAACAGCAAGTCAGTTTTCCTGTCTCCAGCCGTCCTGGAACCTATATTTTCAGGGCCCTGACAACATCTAGCAACTTGGAGTCCTCCAAGTCCCTAGTAGGTGCAAGGCACCACAATAAGCTGGTTCAGGTGAAACACTGACACCACCTTAGGGAGAGAACTGGGGACGAGTCCGCAGCTCTGCCCTGTCCGAATGGACAAACAAATATGGGCTTTTTTGAGAAAAAAAAAAACCACCAATTTGACACTCGCCTGGTCCAGGCCAGGGCCAAGAACATGGTCACTTTTCATGTGAGATGCTTCAAATCCACAGATTTGACTGGTTTTAAACCAATGTGATTTGAAGAATCCCAGAACTACGTTGAGATCCCACAGTGCCACTGGAGGCACAAAAGAGGGTTGTATATGCAATACTCCCTTGACAAAGTTCTGGACTTCAGGAACTGAAGCCAATTCTTTCTGGAAGAAAATTGACAGGGCCGAAATTTGAACCTTAATGGACCCCAATTTGAGGCCCATAGACACTCCTGTTTGCAGGAAATGCAGGAATCGACCGAGTTGAAATTTCTTTGTGGGGCCTTCCTGGCCTCACACCACGCAACATATTTTCGCCACATGTGGTGATAATGTTGTGCGGTCACCTCCTTTCTGGCTTTGACCAGGGTAGGAATGACCTCTTCCGGAATGCCTTTTTCCCTTAGGATCCGGCGTTCCACCGCCATGCCAACAAACGCAGCTGCGGTAAGTCTTGGAACAGACATGGTACTTGCTGAAGCAAGTCCCTTCTTAGCGGCAGAGGCCATAAGACCTCTGTAAACATCTCTTGAAGTTCCGGGTACCAAGTCCTTCTTGGCCAATCCGGAGCCATGAGTATAGTTCTTACTCCTCTACGTCTTATAATTCTCAGCACCTTAGGTATGAGAAGCAGAGGAGGGAACACATACACCGACTGGTACACCCACGGTGTTACCAGAACGTCCACAGCTATTGCCTGAGGGTCTCTTGACCTGGCGCAATACCTGTCCCGTTTTTTGTTCAGACGGGACGCCATCATGTCCACCTTTGGTATTTCCCAACGGTTTACAATCATGTGGAAAAAACTTCCCGATGAAGTTTCCACTCTCCCGGGTGGAGGTCGTGTCCATTCCCGGGATGAAACACTGCTGACAGTGCTATCACATGATTTTCCGCCCAGCGAAAAGTCCTTGCAGTTTTTGCCATTGCCCTCCTGCTTCTTGTGTCGCCCTGTCTGTTTACGTGGGCGACTGCCGTGATGTTTTTCCCACTGGATCAATACCGGCTGACCTTGAAGCAGAGGTCTTGCTAAGCTTAGAGCATTATAAATTTACCCTTAGCTCCAGTATATTTATGTGGAGAAAAGTCTCCAGACTTGATCACACTCCCTGGAAATTTTTTCCTTGTGTGACTGCTCCCCAGCCTCTCGGGCTGGGCTCCGTGGTCACCAGCATCCAATCCTGAATGCCGAATCTGCGGCCCTCTAGAAGATGAGCACTCTATAACCACCACAGGAGAGACACCCTTGTCCTTGGATATAGGGTTATCCACTGATGCATCTGAAGATGCGATCCGGACCATTTGTCCAGCAGATCCCACTGAAAAGTTCTTGCGTGAAATCTGCCGAATGGAATTGCTTCGTAGGAAGCCACCATTTTCTACCAGGACCCTTGTGCAATGATGCACTGTTTTTAGGAGGTTCCTGACTAGCTCGGATAACTCCCTGGCTTTCTCTTTCGGGAGAAACACCTTTTTCTGGACTGTGTCCAGAATCATCCCTAGGCACAGCAGACGTGTCGTCGGGATCAGCTGCGATTTTGGAATATTTAGAATCCACCCGTGCTGTTGTAGCAGTATCCGAGATAGTGCTACTCCTACCTCCAACTGTTCCCTGGACTATGCCCTTATCAGGAGATCGTCCAAGTAAGGGATAATTAAGACGCCTTTTCTTCGAAGAAGAATCATCATTTCGGCCATTACCTTAGTAAAGACCCGGGGTGCCGTGGACAATCCAAACGGCAGCGTCTGAAACTGATAGTGACAGTTCTGCACCACGAACCTGAGGTACCCTTAGTGAGAAGGGCAAATTTGGGACATAGAGGTAAGCATCCCTGATGTCCCGGGACACTATATAGTCCCCTTCTTCCTGTTCGTTATCACTGCTCTGAGTGACTCCATCTTGATTTGAACCTTTGTAAGTGTTCAAAAAATTTTTAGATTTAGAATAAGTCTCACCTAGCCTTCTGGCTTCAGTACCACAATATAGTGTGGAATAATACCCCTTTTCTTGTAGTAGGAGGGGTAATTTAATTATCACCTGCTGGGAATACAGCTTGTGAATTTTTTCCCATACTGCCTCCTTGTCGGAGGGAGACCTTGGTAAAGCAGACTTCAGGAGCCTGCGAAGGGGAAACGTCTCGACATTCCAATCTGTACCCCTGGGATACTACTTGTAGGATCCAGGGGTCCTGTACGGTCTCAGCGCCATGCTGAGAACTTGTCAGAAGCGGTGGAACGCTTCTGTTCCTGGGAATGGGCTGCCTGCTGCAGTCTTCTTCCCTTTCCTCTATCCCTGGGCAGATATGATCTTATAGGGACGAAAGGACTGAGGCTGAAAAGACGGTGTCTTTTTCTGCAGAGATGTGACTTAGGGTAAAAACTGTGGATTTTCCAGCAGTTGCCGTGGCCACCAGGTCCGATGGACCGACCCCAAATAACTCCTCTTCCTTTATACGGCAATACACCTTTGTGCCGTTTGGAATCTGCATCACCTGACCACTGTCGTGTCCATAACATCTTCTGGCAGTTATGGACATCGCATTTACTCTTGATGCCAGAGTGCAAATATCCCTCTGTGCATCTCGCATATATAGAAATGCATCCTTTAAATGCTCTATAGTCAATAAAATACTGTCCCTGTCAAGGGTATCAATATTTTTAGTCAGGGAATCCGACCAAGCCACCCCAGCTCTGCACATCCAGGCTGAGGCGATCGCTGGTCGCAGTATAACACCAGTATGTGTGTATATACTTTTTATGATATTTTCCAGCCTCCTGTCAGCTGGTCCTTGAGGACGGCCCTATCTATAGACGGTACCGCCACTTGTTTTGATAAGCGTGTGAGCGCCTTATCCACCCTAAGGGGTGTTTCCCAACGCGCCCTAACTTTTGGCGGGAAAGGGTATACCGCCCATAATTTTCTATCGGGGGGAACCCACGCATCATCACACACTTTATTTAATTTATCTGATTCAGGAAAAACTATGGTAGTTTTTTCACATCCCACATAATACCCTCTTTTGTGGTACTTGTAGTATCAGAAATATGTAACACCTCCTTCATTGCCTTTAACGTGTAGCCCTAATAAGGAATACGTTTGTTTATTCACCGTCGACACTGGATTCAGTGTCCCTGTCTGTGTCTGTGTCGACCGACTAAAGTAAACGGGCGTTTTAAAACCCCCGACGGTGTTTTTGAGACGTCTGGACCGGTACTAATTGTTTGTCGGCCGTCTCATGTCGTCAACCGACCTTGCAGCGTGTTGACATTATCACGTAATTCCCTAAATAAGCCATCCATTCCGGTGTCGACTCCCTAGAGAGTGACATCACCATTACAGGCAATTGCTCCGCCTCCTCACCAACATCGTCCTCCTACATGTCGACACACACGTACCGACACACAGCACACACACAGGGAATGCTCTGATAGAGGACAGGACCCACTAGCCCTTTGGAGAGACAGAGGGAGAGTTTGCCAGCACACACCAAAAACGCTATAATTATATAGGGACAACCTTATATAAGTGTTTTCCCTTATAGCATCTTTTTTATATATTTCTAACGCCAAATTAGTGCCCCCCCTCTCTGTTTTAACCCTGTTTCTGTAGTGCAGTGCAGGGGAGAGCCTGGGAGCCTTCCCTCCAGCCTTTCTGTGAGGGAAAATGGCGCTGTGTGCTGAGGAGATAGGCCCCGCCCCTTTTTCGGCGGCCTCGTCTCCCGCTCTTAACGGATTCTGGCAGGGGTTAAATATCTCCATATAGCCTCCGGAGGCTATATGTGAGGTATTTTTAGCCAAAATAGGTTTTCATTTGCCTCCCAGGGCGCCCCCCTCCCAGCGCCCTGCACCCTCAGTGACTGCCGTGTGAAGTGTGCTGAGAGGAAAATGGCGCACAGCTGCAGTGCTGTGCGCTACCTTTAGAAGACTGAGGAGTCTTCTGCCGCCGATTCTGGACCTCTTCTTATTTCAGCATCTGCAAGGGGGCCGGCGGCAAGGCTCCGGTGACCATCCAGGCTGTACCTGTGATCGTCCCTCTGGAGCTGATGTCCAGTAGCCAAGAAGCCAATCCATCCTGCACGCAGGTGAGTTCACTTCTTCTCCCCTAAGTCCCTCGTTGCAGTGATCCTGTTGCCAGCAGGACTCACTGTAAAATAAAAAACCTAAGCTAAACTTTTCTAAGCAGCTCTTTAGGAGAGCCACCTAGATTGCACCCTTCTCGGCCGGGCACAAAAATCTAACTGGCTTGGAGGAGGGTCATAGGGGGAGGAGCCAGTGCACACCACCTGATCGGAAAGCTTTACTTTTGTGCCCTGTCTCCTGCGGAGCCGCTATTCCCCATGGTCCTTTCAGGAACCCCAGCATCCACTAGGACGATAGAGAAATTAACTTTACAATATTGTTTAAAAATGATCATGATTAAAAGTTTACCTCAGAACCACATTCACAATCTAGCCTGCATACAAATCCTGAAGCATTTTACATTTTTAGCATACTTAGGGCCTAATTCAGACCTGATCGCTCGCAAGCAGTTTTTTGCAGCGCTGCGATCAGATAGTCGCCGCCTACAGGGGGTGTGCAAGTGTGCGAACGCATGTGCAGCTAAGCGGTACAAAAAGATCTTTTGCAGTTTCTGAGTAGCCCAGGACTTACTCAGCCGCTGCGATCACTTCAGCCTGTCCGGTCCCAGAATTGACGTCAGACACCCGCCCTGCAAACGCCTGGACACGCCTGCATTTTCCCTACTACTCCCAGAAAACGGTCAGTTGCCACCCACAAACGCCCTCTTCCTGTCAATCTCCTTGCGATCGGCTGTGCAAATGGATTCTTCATAAAACCCATCGCACAGCAACGATCCTCTTTGTACCCAAGCGACACGCATGCGCAGTTCTGACCTGTTCGTAGCGAAAAAAGCTAGTGTGCAATCAGGTCTGAATCACCCCCTAAGTAAAGAAATGTTATGTGCACAGCACAAATAACGTATTGGGGACTCTTATATAAAGTTATGGCTCCCTGTGTTGTCTCTATCATCCAAGTATATTCGCAGATACATTCCACACGCTATACATAAAACAAATGTAGAGGCTGCGCTATTCCAAAGATGTGCCAACAATAATATAAATGTATCAATAATACTTTTTAATATTAAAACATCTAAAATAGCATGGTGAATACACCATGGACATGCAACATGAAATGCAATGAAAAATTAAAAAAACATGCAATTTTAAACTGTATGTATTGGTTAGGTTACCCAAGTGGACAAGAATTGTAAATAATTAAAGAGTGGAAAGTCCGTTCCTATATGGTCCCCCAAAAGGAGTCTAGTGTCCAGTTCAAGCAGTTTAGGAGATAAGCAATGTCCGATTTAGTAGTAAGTTACCGCTAGAGGTTATGATGCTCCAAGGTTATAGATGATGAGCTCCTCATGCGATGCGGTGTACCGACACCAGGACCCAAGCTTGGATATTGTTGGAAGACCGAACCACCCCCATCTCAATCCAGATTACCATCTGTTTATGGAGGATTCTAATAGCAAGTTGAACCGACGATTTCCTTTCCACCGCATCGCATGAGGAGCTCATCATCTATAACCTTGGAGCATCATAACCTCTAGCGGTAACTTACTACTAAATCGGACATTGCTTATCTCCTAAACTGCTTGAACTGGACACTAGACTCCTTTTGGGGGACCATATAGGAACGGACTTTCCACTCTTTAATTATTTACAATTCTTGTCCACTTGGGTAACCTAACCAATACATACAGTTTAAAATTGCATGTTTTTTGAATTTTTCATTGCATTTCATGTTGCATGTCCATGGTGTATTCACCATGCTATTTTAGATGTTTTAATATTAAAAAGTATTATTGATACATTTATATTATTGTTGGCACATCTTTGGAATAGCGCAGCCTCTACATTTGTTTTTTGTTTACCTCTGTGGGGGTGACTTTCCCGTTTTTGAGGCCGCTGCTTGTTGGAGCATCCCATACTTAAGGCGCCTGAGTATCCTGGGTAACCGAACTTTACATACACACGCTATACATACCTTTTACAAGCAGCCAGGGTCCCGGCCATCATGATCCTGACAGTGGGATCGCAGCCACCAATATTCCGGCAGTGGGACAAGTGCTTTAAAGACTCTGTCTGAGCTCACCACAGGTTACATTTTCCCTCTATGGGTGTCGTGGACACCCACAGAAGGAGAAAAGCCTGTGGTCCGGTATTCTGGCAGCGGGATTTCACTGCCTGTCAGGATTCCGGCATCGGCATTGTGACTGGCGGGATCCTGACAGGCAGTCTCGTGATCGCCTCCCTTCTACACTGCTTGTTACTCAAACATCCTTTGACACATTATCATATTTCAGACATTCTAAATTGGCGGATACTGGCATTAGCACAAGGTTGTAAGCAGGCTGCCATAGCTAAACATAAAAGAAGCCGCAGATGCATCTCACTCATAATCAGGTCCAACTAGGTGGAGAACCCCATCAAGTCCCCTGCCTACAGTAGTTGTGGTACAAGTCAGTAATACTTATGGTGTGTACACACGGTGAGATATTTTCTTACGATTTTGACTATATAGTCAAAATTGTAAGAAAAGTTAGTGCAGATCGCAAGGTGAAGGTCGGCATCGCAAGAATAGATAGTCTGTGCAGGCAAGTCAATTTTGACTCTCTCTGTAGAAGAGATAGTCAAAATTGACACTTAGCCAAAATCGCACAGTCAGTATCGCAAGCACATACTGAGTGTGCCTGCGATACTGATTATGTCCTGATCTAGCCCCTGTAGCATAGTGAGAATCAGGCATAGCCCGATCTCACCGTGTGTATGGGCTTTTAGATATGCCTTTCAGCACTGAGTGAACATAGTTGGCCCTGGATATGCAAAGTGGTGTGGCTCAGGATTTTGTGGATGGTTGGATAAATACAGGTGCATAATAAGAGTAAAACATTAACAGATGATTAAAAAAATAAAACTTTTTTTTTTTAAAAGCGCTTTTCTACTTGAACAAAGCATGTTACAATGCAGGGGGTGGTGGTACAAATGTATTATTTTTTGTTGCATTCAAGGAAAATACAGACTGCGCTGCATTGTTTTGAGACGCTGAAATATCGATTTGTCCTAGGACATGCCCCTTCCCAAGTCTTAAGCTGGGTACACACTGAGCGATGTATCAGCCGTTCAATCAAACGGCCGATATATATCACAAGCCCGTTGTCACGTGTGTGCCACGGATATATCTGTAAACAATTTTAATTCACAAACACATCATGTCGGCCCTGCAGCACAGACGTCGGCCGATATATCTATGCATACAGCTGTGTGTACGGCCGCTCTACCAACCACCCATAGACTTGCTGCAGGGATCGCCAGTGACTGACATCTCAACTGGGCGGGCACATTTAAGTGTGTATGCATTACTAAACGTCAGATAGGTTGGCAGATCAGCTGATCCGCCAACCAGGTGTGTACCCAGCTTTAAGCTCTGTACATTTTAAATCTGTCCCAGCAGCAGTGCAACATGTTTAATCAAGGTGCAAATTGCTGCTGTTTGGAGTTTCACCTAAATCAGAATCAGTCCCTATATTACTAATACAGGTTGAGTATCCCATATCCAAAATGCTTGGGACCAGAGGTATTTTGGATATGGGATTTTTCCGTATTTTGGAATAATTGCATACCATCATGAGAGATCATGGTGATAGGACCTAAATCTAAGCACAGAATGCATTTATGTTACATATACACCTTATACACACAGCCTGAAGGTAATTGTAGCCAATATTTTTTATAACATTGTGCATAAAACAAAGTGTGTGTACATTCACACAATTCATTTATGTTTCATATACACCTTATACACACAGCCTGAAGGTCACTTAATACAATATTTTTAATAACTTTGTGTATTAAACAAAGTTTGTGTACATTGAGCCATCAAAAAACAAAGGTTTCACTATCTCGCTCTCACACAAAAAAGTCCGTATTTCGGAATATTCCGTATTTCGGAATATTTGGATATGGGATACTCAACCTGTATATCAGAAAATAACTGAAAATAAAGTGAAATACAATCGATTGATTTAGTCAGTCAAGATAGTTAAAGAAAAGGTAACAGATAAATATAGTAAGCGAAAAAATAACTAAAATGCCAAAAGTTTATTTAGAAATGAGAAATAAATATTAAATTAAGTAAATTGTGTTTATTGTCATCCTTATGGTGTGTACAGTGTACACACAATGAGATCCTTGCTATGCCCGATTTTCACTTGCGATTTCCCCTGAACTCCCCAGAGCCCAGCACCACCGATTTTGACTAACTTTTCTTGAGATATGGACTATGTGTGCTTACGATTTTGGCTTATGTGAGATTTTGGCTTATGTGAGATGTCATTGACATGTGAGATGAACTAGATAGTACACCGATCTAGCAAGGATTGACTTGCCTGCACAGTCTATCTTTTCTTGCGGGACCGTGCATCGGGATCAGAAGTGGCATAACACCTTGCGATTTGCACTAACCTTTCTTGCGATTTTGACTGTATAGCCAAAATCGAAAGAAAAAATCTCACTGTGTGTACACACCATTAGGTTCAATTGTGCAGTGAGGGATCATATTTGCTTCATATTTTATAACTGGCAGCTACCAGCACTGGTTTTGCCTGTTACATTGACCATAAATAATTTGAATTGCTCCTGGACCACCAATCCAAGGCACCCCTGCAAGTGTCCCAAGGCACCCCAGGGTGCCACAGCAGTTTGGGAAACACTGTATTAGAAGATGAAGTGATAGAAAATGTGGCTGTAAATTTAATCTAGTAATGCTCAATGTAGTAACCCACACTTAAAAGTTGAATGAGGAATTATGTGAGCGGGAAAAAAAAAAAAAAAAAGAATATGTTTTGCATGGGGGGGGGGGTATAAAATATTTAGAGATGATTTACAAAATTGGTGAACAAAAAGGCTATGGAATGGCAAAACTATACAGATAATAAATTAGGTATGGTGAAGGGTTCTGCAGTATATAATGTTAAAGTTCTGGCAATAGCCAATATGAACACTAGAACAACGAGGTTAGAGAAAAAAATGAATGGGTGAAAAAAAGGTCTATAGATGGACGTTTTTAGTCAGGTAAGATAGAATATAATAATAGTAAACAACTGATAATTTTATTTTTGTTATTTCCCACTGTATTAGAAATACATATTGTACCAATACCAGGGTGCCTTACATTAACCCACCGCTTCCCAAAGTCCAGTGAAACACCAATCTGCGCATACCTATCTAGGGGCCATCCAGAGCCAAATGAGCCCATTCTGTGCTCCATGGCAATGGAGAGCTATACACGCAGGAATACTTACAATAACAAGCAGACTGGCATTTGTATTAACATTGCTATTTTCTTCCTTCATCTCCCACCAGCTCTCAATGGGAGCGTCCACGGGGAGAGCTCTCTTCTTCCCTGCAATGTCTAGACATCAGAGCTACTCAAACACTTACAGTATTTATAGAAATCCCAATGTGATTATCATTTTGTCTGACCTGTTATGCAAAGGGCGCCCTGATGTGTTATTAGGGGGGAAAAAACAAAGATATTTAGCTTAAAAACAGTACCACATAAGTTAATAACCAAAAGGAAAAAAAAAAGAAGAAAGAGTTGGTACATAATTAGAAACACAAGTTCTTCTTTACGGTTAAAAATAAATCCAGTTAGAATGTGCGATTTTTCACCTTAGCTTAATGCTGTAGAGGGGCAGAAGGGAAATATGACAACAGATTTACAGATCAACTGTAAAGTGTAATGTGCAATATATAGCCATCGCCCCATCTACATGTCATACCTGCCATTTGTTATAGACGTCCTGTTACAGTTCACAGAATAAAAATGACAATGAAAGTCACAGCTAAGAGGCAGATTCAGCTGTTATAGGAAGATATTAAACGCCAATGCGTATTTCAAAAATACAATCAACCTTACTGAGTGTTTAAATGGCAGGAATACATGTTTATTTAGGTTCTTCAGATTTATTTTAATCCTTATTGGAAAGCACCCAGCAGACAGTTTATTAAATGTAACTGTTTCACCAATGTATTTGACCTTTCCGTGAATGCAATCATAGAAATAAAGAATGCTGTTGAAAGCAGTTAGATGGGTACTAATGATCATGTACTGTATGTGTGATTCAGAGAATGCATTAGCATTAAATACAGCATGGCGGTGTGCTTAGAGTGTAACAGAGCTATTGCTGATACAGTCAACCATAAAATTGTCATGGTTCTATCAAACTCACCCCCAATCAAGACAAACTGTTGTAACAAATAAGCTACTGCTGAAAAAGGCAGACAGAAGCTGACAACTTGTGCAGACTATGGCCGAGTACAGACTTGACAATACACAGAAGATGCGACATCGTCGAGGCAAACAATATTGGGCATACACTGAACGATATTGTTACCGATATCATCAGTGACGGCAGGTACCCACATCCAAGTGCATGCAGTCTTGTCCAATAACTTTAGATTTCAAGACTTGAACTAAAGATATTGGACATCATTAACGATATTGTGCATAGACACTGGATGATGTGAATGATACATCGTCCAATCCGCCCGTTCGAACGATGTATCGGCTGCATATCGTCACGTTTGTACCCAGCCTAACACATATTTGGGGGTGTGATGACTAACTGTAGAAACATAGAATCTGACAGCAGATAAGAACCATTTGACCTATCTAGTCTACCCTTTTAGGATATGATTATTAGGGTTAAGGGTCAGAGTTGGATTAGGGGTTTGGTTAAGATATTAGTGTTAAGAGTATTAGGGTCAGGGTTTACCCCAGATAATCAGTGTTCTACTGTACAATGAAGTTCATCCTGTACAATGTATTCCTAAAGACTCCTTTATAGAAATTCCTATTTCATATGAATATTTACAAAAATAATTCATGGTTTATTAAATTAACATATTTGTCTCATCTTACTGATATATTCTTTTAGGTGGTAATTTGTCTCATTAAGTCCGTTACAGAAGTTTGGTATTAAATCCTTAAATCAAATGGAGTTTTTACGTTTCTTTTTTGCTACAGACTAAAATTACAGCAGAAATACAGTGGATATAGATATATATCAATTGAGTTGAATTGGACTGACTACAACAACTTTATTGTTAGGATAACACATAGTATGCAGATGTTTCTGTAGCCGGTACTTCCAGTCATGATGGATGAGTCACTTGCAGGCTATGGGGAGCGAAGGCTTTTTTGGTCTATATGCTGGATAACCATCTACAGCGATATAATGGGTCAACTCAGGAGGTCTTCAATTCCCATAATATATTAGGTGTGTATGCCCATGGGCATCTATATGTCGCCTCCAGTGAAAATCCAGATGCTGGATCCAATATACAAAGTTTTAAAGAATTATTGTGATGAAGTTTATGATCAATATGTGCGGTATTTTTCTCGTGCTTTTTCTAAACTATTTGGTTATGTTGTAGGGAGTCACATTAGCTAGTAGTGGCTAGTAGCCAGTGGAACCGCTGTGTACAGCACGGACAGCAGCTCGATGGGCTGGGAATGACTCAATAAAGGTGCTGCAAGGTTGGCACAAGTACATTTTGATGATGAGCTGCTCCACTGTAGTGAGTCGGTCGGTTCTCACGCACCTTTGTAGCCAACATTCATCTCTCACATCAGTGGTACATGGTACTCCGCAGTTTCCCCATCTGTTATTCGCAATGGTCCCATTTGTCCAGTCACGATACACCTTCACCACAGCTGCACGCGAACAGTTCACAAACTGCGATATGTCAGAAATAATGCCACCCTTGGCCTGAAAGCTGATACTCATCCCTTTTTGCAACTTGGATAAATTGCCCCTTTTACCCATGACAGCAACGAGTGATAGATGTGCAGACAGCCTACTGCACACCTTATATACCCACCAAGCCAGTGCACGAAACGTGACTTAGTTCATGGGCTCCGCGCTACTGGCGTCAAATGTAGGAGGTGGTGACATAATGTGACTTGACCATGTATGTTTGTAATTAACTTACATAATTACCTTTAAGAAATTTGATTGCCCATTTGACCTATAAATACTCTCACACATCCTGAGTCTCCCACACATGCTGTATGTCTTGACACAGGTCTCCATTGACCGAAACGGGTTCACAAAAGAAGTCTGAATGGCTTTCTACATTTTTATCTTTTGGAGGTACAGTACACTTTTGTTACCTGGATTTGTCACCTGAGTCAGCGTCTATACATTTTCCATTTTAGCTCCTGGAAGTTTTCCTTGGGTTAATTCCCTTTTTTATTGATCATGTATTTGTCAGAGTGTTGTTATACGGTTCATTATTCCATGAGTATATTTTATTTAAAAAAAAAATGTTTTAACCTCCTACCATCTTTTTTTATTATTATATTATTTTTTTATGTTACCCCACAACCTCCTATATTATACTCATAGGGTAAAATTCACTTATAAAGTGATTAACGCACTACACATTGCATTTTTTTGTTTTACACTCTTCACATATCCATGAGAAAAAGAAGAAAGTGAAAACTCCAAAGACAAAAAAGAAGGCTGCTTTTTGGACTTTAATGAGGAACATATTTTATAAAATCTTGTTGTTTTTTGTGATCCATGTGAATTGATTTCCCACGCGTTAACATTTTACACATAATTAGTAGCACCTTCTACTGAGTCACTCTCCCTTTTCTTATATTTAATATTTCTTCTGGAACAATAACTCAAGAAGTACAAAAACAGTAATGAATTTACTTGAAACTATCTTGTCTACATTCACAGTGGGAGGAAAATATATCCAAGGGTCACTGATGGTGAGCTGCTTGATCTGTTTGCAACTTGGAGGGCCACAAGTTTTCAAATCAGCCATTAGAATAGCCAGTAGATGGTATCACAGTCACAAAGTGAAAGGGTTGCCAGAAAAAAAATCTCTTACTGACAACCATAAACCAACTGACTTTATTGGAATAAGGCATTATGGTCATATGAGAAAGAACACATCATCAGCGTATTTGGGGCAAAAAAAAAAAAAAAATTATATATTATATATATCACACCCCCATGGAAATATGACAGCGGAACATTGATAGGGTTCAGTATGATTTCCAGATAGACGGTCAGAATACTGACAGCGGCATCCCGAGCATTAGCATTCCGACAGCCCCCTGTAACGTACCCTAACCCTCCCCTGCCCCCTACCCTAACACTCCCTTGTGGGTGCATAAACCTAACCCTCTCTTCTCTGCTGCCTAAACTTAATACTAACCTCCCCATCTAAATGTCTAAACCTAACCCTCCCTCCCCAGTACCTAACCCTAACATTCCCGTCCATGCACCCTGACCTCCCTTCTCATGCCTAAACCTAAACTCCCCCCACCGCTCAGCAGGACGCCATGGCGTCCCCCTGGAAGGACGTTCGGGATTCCGGCTGTCGGTAATTTGACACCTGCATCCCAAGCAGCATCGGTATCTAGACGCCAGGCTTGTGGTGTCCTTCGGGAACTTAACTGCACCCCCACTGATATTGTGGATCAATTAGCTACTGTTCCAGTGGCCCTTGTTAAAATCTATGGCATCATGAACTTTAAAGAGTACCAAAATTTACCAGAATACCTGTTGCCTGGTGTAGAAAGATGTAACTTGGGAAACTGTGTCTATGTCCTACAGTAAAAATATTTGTCCTAAATGAATTTCCTTAAAATAAAAGCCAGTGTTCTGGCAATGGTGATATGTAGTTTATGTTACACTATAATACTTGACTAAAATGTACATAGGGTACGTGAATGGTGAGCAATGAGGCAATTCTGCTGGGCAAACAATGGATAGACAACTATGAGTAATACCATACAACTTTGAAAAGATATACACCAGCTCAATATTAAAAAAAAAAAAGCAGTCCAGGTGCCTTTTTGTTGAAAAACTTTAAATCTATCTTCTTGGTTTAATTAACTTTTTATTGCCTTCGATATGTTTCAAGGTCAACACCGTCCCATGTGCAACAGTCATCCGTTATCCAATACTTACCTCATGCCCAACATATGTAGCCTGTGCCCAGAATAATCAGTGTCCACACATCATAACGTGGCATAGACCTATGAGGGCACAGCATGTGCCCAGCATTACAGTCTGACGCCCATAGTCCACTGAAGTCCCATATCTCTTTATATTCTACTTTCCTGCATTCAAAGCACCAATGTTCCTATCTTTCTCTCTCTGTGGTGGTTAGTGTCCTGATTTTGTGGCATGGTAAAGCAAAGAAGCTGATTTTCACCACCAGGAGAGATGGTGAAGCGGAAGATGCCTAGTAGGATTAATCTGCTCTACATTAAGGGGGACATTTACTAAGCAGTGATAAGAGCGGAGAAGTGAGCCAGTGGAGAAGTGCCCATGGCAACCAATCAGCACTGAAGTAACATCTATAATTTGCATACAATAAAATGATACAGAGCTGCTGATTGGTTGATGGGGAAATTTCTCCACTGGCTCACTTCTCCGCTCTTATCACTGCTTAGTAAATGTACCCCTAAAATCTGCTGTTCAATAGGCCGAGGCCACCTAAAAAATGGTGTAGCAGGCCACCACACCAGTTCAGCAGTGCTGAAGAACAACATTTGGCAATGTAGATTATGAATAACATTTAAAATGCTTTTGCTGATGTTACCAGATTGTTATACAAAGTTATTACGTTTTCATATCTAAAATTTGTTCTTAACCTGAACCGCCATCCTACTAAAAAAATAAATGGTCTCCACATTTGCATATTTTTTTCACAAATCTACATTGCTCTACTGACAAATAGACCATTCGTTCAGCAATCTGTAATGTGGACTCTATTTTACAATTGCCAGTTATTTGGTATATAATAATAAGAATTTACTTACCGATAATTCTATTTCTCGTAGTCCGTAGTGGATGCTGGGGACTCCGTCAGGACCATGGGGGTTTAGCGGCTCCGCAGGAGACAGGGCACAATAATAAAAGCTTTAGGATCAGGTGGTGTGCACTGGCTCCTCCCCCTATGACCCTCCTCCAAGCCTCAGTTAGGATACTGTGCCCGGACGAGCGTGCATAATAAGGAAGGATATTGAATCCCGGGTAAGACTCATACCAGCCACACCAATCACACCGTACAACCTGTGATCTGAACCCAGTTAACAGTATGATAACAACGAAGGAGCCTCTGAAAAGATGGCTCACAACAAGAATAACCCGATTTTTGTAACAATAACTATGTACAAGTATTGCAGACAATCCGCACTTGGGATGGGCGCCCAGCATCCACTACGGACTACGAGAAATAGAATTATCGGTAAGTAAATTCTTATTTTCTCTAACGTCCTAAGTGGATGCTGGGGACTCCGTCAGGACCATGGGGATTATACCAAAGCTCCCAAACGGGCGGGAGAGTGCGGATGACTCTGCAGCACCGAATGAGAGAACTCCAGGTCCTCCTCAGTCAGGGTGTGCCCCTGACCAAGTAGCATCTCGGCAGAGTTGTAAAGCCGAGACCAAGCGAACAACTCGGAATGAGGGCCCATGTCTCCTTACTTACCGGTAAGTAAAATCTTATTTTCTCTAACGTCCTAGTGGATGCTGGGGACTCCGTAAGGACCATGGGGATTATACCAAAGCTCCCAAACAGGCGGGAGAGTGCGGATGACTCTGCAGCACCGAATGAGCAAACACAAGGTCCTCCTCAGGCAGGGTATCAAACTTGTAGAACTTTGCAAAAGTGTTTGAACCTGACCAAGTAGCCGCTCGGCACAGCTGTAATGCCGAGACCCCTCGGGCAGCCGCCCAAGATGAGCCCACTTCCTTGTGGAATGGGCTTTTACTGATTTTGGCTGTGGCAAGCCTGCCACAGAATGTGCAAGCTGAATTGTACTACAAATCCAGCGAGCAATCGTCTGCTTAGAAGCAGGAACACCCATCTTGTTGGGTGCATACAGGCTAAACAGCGAGTCAGATTTTCTGACTCCAGTCGTCCTGGAAACATATATTTTCAGGGCCCTGACAACGTCAAGTAACTTGGAGTCCTCCAAGTCCCTAGTAGCCGCAGGTACCACAATAGGTTGGTTCATGTGAAAAACAGAAAACACCTTAAGGAGAAATTGAGGACGAGTCCTCAATTCTGCCCTGTCAGAATGAAAAATTAAGTAAGGGCTTTTATATGATAAAGCCGCCCATTCTGACACACGCCTGGCTGAAGCCAGGGCTAATAGAATCTTCACCTTCCATGTGAAATATTTTAATTCCACAGTGGTGAGTGGATCAAACCAATGTGACTTTAGGAAACTCAAAACAACATTGAGATCCCAAGGTGCCACTGGGGGCACCAAAGGAGGCTGTATATGCAGTACCCCTTTTACAAACGTCTGAACTTCAGGCACTGAAGCCAGTTCTTTCTGGAAGAAATTCGACAGGGTCGAAATTTGAACCTTAATGGACCCTAATTTTAGGCCCATAAACAGTCCTGTTTTCAGGAAATGTAGGAAACGACCCAGTTGGAATTCCTCTGTAGGGACCTTCTTGGCCTCACACCACGCAACATATTTTCGCCAAATGCGGTGAAAATGTTTTGCGGTTACATCCTTCCTGGCTTCGACCAGGGTAGGGATGACTTCATCTGGAATGCCCTTTCAGGATCCGGCGTTCAACTGCCATGCCGTCAAACGCAGCCGCGGTAAGTCTTGGAACAGACAAGGCCCCTGCTGGAGCAGGTCCTCTCTTAAAGGTAGAGGCCACGGTTCTTCCGTGAGCATCTCTTGAAGTTCCGGGTACCAAGTCCTTCTTGACCCATCCGGAACCACGAGTATCGTTCTTACTCATCTCCTTCTTATGATTCTCAGTACTTTTGGTATGAGATGCATAGGAGGGAACACATACCCTGACTGGTACACCCACAGTGTTACCAGAGCGTCCACCGCTATTGCCTGAGGGTCCCTTGACCTGGCGCAATATCTGTCTAGTTTTTTGTTCAGGCGGGACGCCATCATGTTCACCTTTGGTTTTTCCCAACGGTTTACAATCATGTGGAAGACTTCCCGCTGAAGTCCCCACTCTCCCGGGTGGAGGTTATGCCTGCTGAGGAAGTCTGCTTCCCAGTTTTCCACTCCCGGAATTAACACTGATGAGAGTGTTATCACATGATTTTTCGCCCAGCGAAGAATCCTTGCAGTTTCTGCCATTTCCCTCCTGCTTCATGTGCCGCCCTGTCTGTTTACGTGGGCGACTGCCGTGATGTTGTCCCACTGGATCAATACCGGCTGACCTTGAAGCAGAGGTCTTGCTAAGCTTAGAGCCTTGTAAATTGCCCTTAGCTCCAGTATATTTATGTGGAGAGAAGTCTCCAGACTTGATCACACTCCCTGGAAATTTTTTCCTTGTGTGACTGCTCCCCAGCCACTCAGGCTGGCATCCGTGGTCACCAGGACCCAGTCCTGAATGTCGAATCTGCGGCCCTTTCATAGATGAGCACTCTGCAGCCACCGCAGAAGAAAACACCCTTGTCCTTGGAGACAGGGTTATCCGCTGATGCATCTGAAGATGCGATCCGGACCATTTTCCCAGCAGATTCCACTGAAAGGTTCTTGCGTGAAATCTACCGAATGGGATCGCTTTGTAAGAAACCACCATTTTTCACAGGACCCTTGTGCAATGATGCACTGATACCTTTCCTGGTTTTAGGAGGTTCCTGACTAGCTCGGATAACTCCCTGGCCTTCTTCTCCGGGAGAAAACATCCTTTTCTGGACTGTGTCCAGAATCATTCCTAGGAACATTAGACGTGTCTTCGGAAAAGCTGCGATTTTGGAATATTTAGAATCCACTCGTGCTGTCGTAGAACTACTTGAGATAGTGCTACTCCGACCGCCAACTGTTCTCTGGACCTTGCCCTTATCAGGAAAGCGTCCATATTTCTTTTAGGAAGAATCATCATTTCGGCCATTACCATGGTAAAGACCCGGGGTGCCGTGGACAATCCAAACGGCAGCGTCTGAACTGATAGTGACAGTTCTGTACCACGAACCTGAGATACCCTTGGTGAGAAGGACAAATTTTGGACATGTAGGTAAGCGTCCCTGATATCCAGTGACACCATATCGTCCTGGTTCGCTATCACTGCTCTGAGTGACTCCATCTTGATTTGAACCCTTGTATGTAATTGTTCAAATCTTTTAGATCTCACCGAGCCGTTTGGCTTCAGTACCACAATATAGTGTGGAATAATACCCCTTCCCTTGTTGTAGGAGGGGTACTTTGATTATCACCTGCTGGGAATACAGCCTGTGAATTTTTTTCCAATACTGCCTCCCTGTCGGAGGGAGACGTTGGTAAAGCAGACTTCAGGAACTTGTGAGGGGAAGACGTCTCGAATTTCCAATGTACACCTGGGATACTACGTGTAGGATCCAGGAGTCCACTTGCGAGTGAGCCCACTGCGTGCTGAAACTCTTGAGATGACCCCCCACCGCACCTGAGTCCGCTTGTATGGCCCCAGCGTCATGCTGCGGACTTGGCAGAAGCTGTGGAGGACTTCTGTTCCTGGGAATGGGCTGCCTGCTGCAGTCTTCTTCCCTTTCCTCTAACCCTGGGCAGATATGACTGGCCTTTTGCCCGCCTGCCTTTATGGGTACGAAAGGACTGAGACTGAAAAGACTGTGTCCTTTTCTGCTGAGATGTGACTTGGGGTAACAAAAGTGGATTTTCCAGCTGTTGCCATGGCCACCAGGTCCGATGGACCGCCCCTTTATACGGCAATACTTCCATGTGCCGTCTGGAATCTGCATCACCTGACCACTGTCGCGTCTATAAACATCGTCTGGCAGATATGGACATCACATCTACTCTTGATGCCAGAATGCAAATATCCCTCTGCGCATCTCGCATATATAGAAATGCATCCTTAAAATGCTCTATAGTCAATAAAATATTGTTCCTGTCAAGGGTATCAATATTTTCAGTCAGGAAATCCGACCAAGCCCCCCCAGCGCTGCACATCCAGGCTGAGGCGATTGCTGGTCGTAGTATAACACCAGTATGTGTGTATATACTTTTTAGGATATTTTTCAGCTTCCTATCAGCTGGCTCTTTGAGGGCGGCCGTATCTGGAGACGGTAACGCCACTTGTTTTTATAAGCGTGTGAGCGCCTTATCCACCCTAAGGTGTGTTTCCCAACTCGCCCTCACTTCTGGCGGGAAAGGGTATACCTCCAATAATTTTCTATCGGAGGAAACCCACGTATCATCACACACTTTAATTTATCTGATTCAGGAAAAACTACAAGTAGATTATTCCCACCCTACATAATACCCTTATTTGTGGTACTTGTAGTATCAGAAATATGTAACACCTCCTTCATTGCCCTTAACATGTAACGTGTGGCCCTAAAGGAAAATACGTTTGTTTCTTCACCGTCGACACTGAAGTCAGTGTCTGTGTCTGTGTCGACCAACTGAGGTAAATGGGCGTTTTTACAAGCCCCTGACGGTGTCTGAGACGCCTGGACAGGTACTAATTTGTTTGCCGGCCGTCTCATGTCGTCAACCGACCTTGCATCGTGTTGACATTATCACGTAATTCCTAAATAAGCCATCCATTCCGGTGTCGACTCCCTAGAGAGTGACATCACCAATACAGGCAATTTGCTCCGCCTCCTCACCAACATCGTCCTCCTACATGTCGACACACACGTACCGACACAGCACACACACAGGGAATGCTCTGATAGAGGACAGGACCCCACTAGCCCTTTGGGGAGACAGAGGGAGAGTTTGCCAGCACACACCAAAAACGCTATAATTATACAGGGACAACCCCTTATACAAGTGTTTTCCCTTATAGCATTTTCACATATGTAATCATATCGCCAAATAAGTGCCCCCCCTCTCTGTTTTAACCCTGTTTCTGTAGTGCAGTGTAGGGGAGAGCCTGGGAGCCTTCCTCACAGCAGAGCTGAGCAGGAAAATGGCGCCGTGTGCTGAGGAGAATAGGCCCCGCCCCCTAAAACGGCGGGCTCTTCTCCCGGAGTTTGTGAGATCTGGCAGGGGTTAAATACATCCATATAGCCTCAAGGGCTATATGTGATGTATTTTAGCCATAAAAAAGGTATAATACATTGCTGCCCAGGGCGCCCCCCCCAGCGCCCTGCACCCTCAGTGACCGCTGGTATGAAGTGTGCTGACAACAATGGCGGACAGCTGCAGTGCTGTGCGCTACCTTATGAAGACTGAAAGTCTTCTGCCGCCTGTTTCTGGACCTCTGGACCTCTTCAACTTCGGCATCTGCAAGGGGGGTCGGCGGCACGGCTCCGGGACGAACCCCAGGGTGAGACCTGTGTTCCGACTCCCTCTGGAGCCAATGGTGTCCAGTAGCCTAAGAAGCAAATCCATCCTGCACGCAGGTGAGTTTACTTCTCTCCCCTAAGTCCCTCGTAGCAGTGAGCCTGTTGCCAGCAGGACTCACTGAAAATAAAAAACCTAACTTAAACTTTTATTCTAAGCAGCTCAGGAGAGCCACCTAGATTGCACCCTTCTCGGCCGGGCACAAAGATCTAACTGAGGCTTGGAGGAGGGTCATAGGGGGAGGAGCCAGTGCACACCACCTGATCCTAAAGCTTTTATTATTGTGCCCTGTCTCCTGCGGAGCCGCTAAACCCCCATGGTCCTGACGGAGTCCCCAGCATCCACTTAGGACGTTAGAGAAAAGATTTTAAACCTACCGGTAAATCTATTTCTCCTAGTCCGTAGAGGATGCTGGGGACTCCGTAAGGACAATGGGGTATAGACAGGCTCCGCAGGAGATAGGGCACCTAAAAAGAACTTTGACTATGGGTGTGCACTGGCTCCTCCCTCTATGCCCCTCCTCCAGACCTCAGTTAGAGAACTGTGCCCAGAGGAGATGGACAATACAAGGCAGGATTTAGCAATCCAAGGGCAAGATTCATACCAGCCCACACCAATCATACCATGTAACCTGGAACATACATAACCAGTTAACAGTATGAACAAATACAACAGTAACTGTCCAAGACCGATGTCAACTGTAACATAACCCTTATGTAAGCAACAACTATATACAAGTCTTGCAGAGTTTCCGCACTGGGACGGGCGCCCAGCATCCTCTACGGACTAGGAGAAATAGATTAACCGGTAGGTTTAAAATCTTATTTTCTCTTACGTCCTAGAGGATGCTGGGGACTCCGTAAGGACCATGGGGTTTATACCAAAGCATCCAATCGGGCGGGAGAGTGCGTATGACTCTGCAGCACCGACTGAGCAAACGCTAGGTCCTCATCAGCCAGGGTATCAAACTTGTAGAATTTAACAAAAGTGTTTGACCCCGACCAAGTCGCCGCTCGGCAAAGTTGTAAAGCCGAGACGCCTCGGGCAGCCGCCCAAGAAGAGCCCACCTTCCTAGTGGAATGGGCCTTAACCGAATTTGGTACCGGCAATCCAGCCGTAGAGTGAGCCTGCTGAATCGTATTACAGATCCAGCGAGCAATAGTCTGCTTTGAAGCAGGAGCGCCAATCTTATTGGCCGCATACAGGACAAACAGAGCCTCTGTTTTCCTAATTCTAGCCGTCCTGGCTACATAAATCTTTAAGGCCCTGGACTACATCCAGGGATCTGGAATCCTCCAGGTCACCGGTAGCCACAGGCACCACAATAGGTTGATTCATATGGAACGACAAAACCACTTTAGGCAAAAATTGCGGACGTGTCCTCAATTCAGCTCAATCCACATGAAAAATCAAGTAGGGGCTCTTGTGTGAGAGCCCCGCCAATTCTGACACTCGCCTTGCTGATGCTAAGGCCAACAACATGACCACCTTCCAGGTAAGAAATTTCAACTCAACCTTGTTAAGCGGTTCAAACCAGTGTGATTTTAGGAACTGCAACACCACGTTCAGGTCCCATGGTGCCACTGGAGGCACAAAAGGGGGCTGGATGTGCAGCACTCCCTTTACAAACGTCTGGACTTCTGGAAGAGAAGCCAATTCCTTCTGAAAGAAAATCGAGAGGGTCGAAATCTGTACCTTAACCGAGCCTAATTTCAGGCCCATATCCACTCCTGTCTGTAGGAAGTGGAGAAAACGACCCAGATGAAAATCTTCCGTAGGTGCATTCTTGGTCTCACACCAAGACACATACTTTCGCCAGATACGGTAATAATGTTTTATCGTCACCTCCTTCCTAGCCTTTATTAAAGTAGGGATGACCTCTTCCGGAATCCCCTTTTTTGCTAGAATTCGGCGTTCAACCGCCATGCCGTCAAACGTAACCGCGGTAAGTCTTGAAATACACAGGGCCCCTGCTGCAACAGGTCTTCCCTCAGAGGAAGAGGCCAGGGGTCTCCTGTGAGCATCTCTTGTAGATCCGAGTACCAGGCCCTTCGAGGCCAGTCTGGGACAACGAGTATCGTCTGTACTATTCTTCGTGTTATGATCCTCAACACTTTCGTGATGAGAGGAAGAGGAGGAAACATGTAGACCGATTCGAACACCCACGGTGTTACCAGTGCGTCTACTGCTACTGCCTGAGGGTCCCGAGACCTGGCGCAATACCTCCGAAGTTTTTTGTTGAGGCGTGACGCCATCATGTCTATTTGAGGAGTTCCCCAAAGATGTGTTACGTCTGCAAAGACTTCTTGATGAAGTCCCCACTCTCCTGGATGGAGATCGTGTCTGCTGAGGAAGTCTGCTTCCCAGTTGTCCACTCCCGGAATGAAGACAGCCGACAGAGCGCTTACATGATTTTCCGCCCAGCGAAGGATCCTTGTGGCTTCCGCCATCGCGACTCTGCTTCTTGTCCCACCTTGGCGGTTCACATGAGCCACTGCTGTGACATTGTCTGATTGAATCAGAACCGGTATGTTTCGAAGAAAACTCTCCGCTTGTTGAAGGCCGTTGTAAATGGCCCCGAGTTCCAACACATTGATGTGTAGACAGGACTCCTGGTCTGACCAAAGACCCTGAAAAGTCTTTCCCTGTGTGACCGCTCCCCATCCTCGGAGGCTCGCGTCCGTGGTAACCAGGATCCAGTCCTGAATCCCGAACCGGCGACCCTCCAGCAGGTGAGCACTTTGCAACCACCACAGGAGGGACACTCTGGTTCCTGGGGACAGTTATTTTCCGATGTAAGTGCAGATGGGACCCGGACCACTTGTCCAGAAGGCCCCATTGAAAAGTCCTTGCATGGAACCTTCCGAAGGGAATGGCCTCGTAGGCCGCCACCATTTTCCCCAGAACTCGAGTGCATTGGCGACACCCTTTTCGGTTTTAGCAGGTCTCTGACCATGTTCTGGATGTCTTGGGCTTTCTCTATTGGGAGAAAGACCTTTATTTGTTCCGTATCCAGTATCATACCTAGGAACGGTAGTCGAGTTTTCGGAATCAACTGTGACTTCGGTAGATTTAGAATCCAACCGTGTTGCTGGAGCACACTCAGAGAGAGCGCCACACTGCTCAGCAATTTCTCCCTTGATCTCGCTTTTATCAGGAGATCGTCCAAGTATGGGATAATTGTGACTCCATGCTTGCGCAGGACCACCATCATTTCCGCCATTATCTTGGTGAAAATCCTCGTGGCCGTGGAAAGTCCAAACGGCAACGTCTGAAATTGGTAATGACAATCCTGTACAGCGAATCTCAGGTATTCCTGATGGGAGGCATATATGGGGACATGAAGCTACGCATCCTTTATGTCCAGAGACACCATAAACTCCCCCTCCTCCATGTTGGCTATTATTGCTCTGAGAGATTCCATTTTGAATTTGAATCTTTTTATGTACAGGTTTAGGGATTTCAAATTCAAAATCGGTCTGACCGTACCGTCCGGTTTCGGGACCACAAATAGGGTTGAATAGTAACCTCTTCCCTGCTGGTGCAGGGGAACCTTGATTATCACTTGCTGTATACACAGCGTTTGAATTGCAGCTAACACTACATCCCTTTCCGATGTGGAAGCTGGTAGGGCCGATTTGAAAAATCGGCTCGGGGGCACATCCTCGAATTCCAATTTGTAACCCTGGGAAACTATTTCCAACACCCAGGGATTCAGGTCCGAACTGACCCAGGCCTGACTGAAAAGTCGAAGACGTGCCCCCACCGGTGCGGACTCCCTCAGGGGAGTCCCAGCGTCATGCTGTGGTTTTTGGAGCAGCCGGGGAGGACTTTTGTTCCTGGGCACCTGCCAAAGCAGGTGCTCTCTTGCCTCTGCCCTTACCTCTGGCGAGGAAAGAGGATCCCCGACCTCTTTTGGACTTGTGCGACCGAAAGGACTGCATCTGATAGGGTGTTGCTTTCTTTTGCTGTTGGGGAATATATGGTAAAAAAAATTGATTTACCTGCTGTAGCTGTGGAAACCAGGTCCGTCAGCCCATCCCCAAACAATACATCACCCTTATAGGGTAGTACTTCCATATGTTTTTTGGAATCCGCATCACCCGTCCATTGGCGAGTTCATAAGGATCTTCTCGCCGAGATAGACATGGCATTGGCCCTAGATGCTAGCAATCCAATGTCCCTTTGAGCATCCCTCATAAATAAGACTGCGTCTTTTATATGGGCTAGAGTTAGGAATATAGTATCCTTATCCATAGTATCAAATTGATCTGTCAGCTCATCTGTCCAAGCTGCAATTGCGCTACATACCCATGCCGACGCAATCGTCGGTCTTAACACAGCACCCGTATGAGAATAAATACCCTTTGAGGTAGTTTCTTGCCTGCGATCTGCAGGGTCCTTAAGGGCCGCTGTGTCAGGAGACGGTAGCGCCACTTTCTTGGACAAGCGCGTCAGGGCCTTGTCCACAGTGGGGGGTGATTCCCAAATCTCCCTGTCCTGCTTAGGGAAGGGGTATGCCATAAAAATTATTTTGGGTATCTGCGGTCTCTTATCCGGAGTCTCCCAAGCTTTTCCAAAGAACTCATTTAATTCATGAGATGTGGGAAAATTAATCATCTGTTTCTTTTCCTTAAACATGTGTACCCTTGTGTCGGGGACCGAGGGTTCATCCACAATATGCAACACATCCCTTATTGCCACAATCATACACTGAATGGTTTTAGTCACCCTACGGTGCAATTTTACTTCGTCATAGTCGACACTGGAATCAGAATCCGTGTCGGTAGTAGTGTCGTGTTAAGGGACGCTTTTGAGACCCCGACGGGCCCTGTGAGTCGGTCCACTCTGAGGATTGACCGCCTGATGTCCCCCCTAAACCAGCCTTATCAAGCCTTTTATGTAAAGATGCCACACTTGCATGCAACGTATGCCACATGTCCATCCAATCTGGAGTCGGCACAACCGACGGGGACACACCACTCATTTGCTCCACCTCCTCCTTGGAGAAGCCTTCCGCCTCAGACATGTCGACACACACGTACCGACACCCCACACACACAGGGATTAACCTATAAGGGGACAAAACCCCAACCAGGTCCTAAGGAGAGACAGAGAAAGAGTATGCCAGCACACACCAGCGCTTAACAACACTGGAAGAAAATATATATATTATCTCAATTCCCACTCACTGCGTCGCCAAAGTGCCCCCCTCCTCTTTAGTCCAGCCTGTGTTCAGCAGGGGAGAGACCAGGGAGCCAGCGTTTTCTTTTTCATGCAGCTTCTGTGGAGTAAATGGCGCTGGTTAGTGCTGAGGATCAAGCCCCGCCCACCCGACGGCGGGCTTCGGTCCCAGTGATTTTTCAATAAAATGGCGGGGGATCAGCGATTTACTGCCTCCGCAGTCTAATGCCACTGTTTTGTGCCAAAATGTGAGGTTTAATGCTGCCCAGGGCGCCCCCCCCCTGCGCCCTGCACCCTTCAGTGCTGCTCTGTGTGTGTGAGACTCATGAAGATCTGATGTCTTCTGCCGCCTAAGATGTCTTCTGTCTTCTCTATCCGCTTCTACCTTCGGCATCTGTGAGGAGGACGGCGGCGCGGCTTCGGGACGAACCCCAGGTGAGACCTGTGTTCCGACTCCCTCTGGAGCTAATGGTGTCCAGTAGCCTTAGAAGTAGTGCCCAACTTGACAAGCCAGCTCTGCTTCTCTCTCCTCAGTCCCACGATGCAGGGATCCTGTTGCCAACAGGACTCCCTGAAAATAAAAAACCTAACAAAATTCTTTTTCCACAGAAAACTCTGGAGAGCTCTCTGCAGTGCACCCATTCTCCTCTGGGCACAAGATCTAACTGAGGTCTGGAGGAGGGGCATAGAGGGAGGAGCCAGTGCACACCCATAGTCAAAGTTCTTTTTAGGTGCCCTATCTCCTGCGGAGCCCGTCTATACCCCATGGTCCTTACGGAGTCCCCAGCATCCTCTAGGACGTAAGAGAAAAAATACTTTACTTCACAGACTTAAATAAAAGAACATCAATAAGTATAAATTCAAACTTAAGTATGTGTAACAGAGCTAGTTCAGAGATATCTGGGTCCTGATGAAAACCATTCAGGGTACCTGCTTTATAGCAACACCATTGCATTTACATTTTGAGCACGTCAATTTCAAAAACTAATTTTACTGCTTACCTGGCCTAGTTGTAAACGGAGGGTGATAGAGTCTGCACAGGATCTCTCAATCTGTAAGCTTGCTGATTTAATTAATATAGGATAAACCTATAGCTATAACGTTAACCAACATCTGGCCATGAGTAATTGAATAATTAGTATCTGGCACTAGGTTGGCGGTGCTCCCAGAGGTAGTTCAGTAAACTAGTATAAGGAAAATGTATGGTTCCTGTATAGTACAGGAGCCAAAGAGAAAAAGAAGAAAGACTACAAGTCTCTTCTGGGGCACACTTTTGTTGTGAATTATGTAATATTGTAATATTTAAAATATAACTTTTATTAGTATTCCTCAAAAATTAGGGGCTATAAGGCAAAAAGGAACTGAAAAATGATAAAGATATTTTCAATTTATCGAAAGGTTAATCTATCTGATTTGAGCATAGTTGATTGTATAAGGTGATACAAATCAAACTGACTGGCTCCGTTTGGCAAAAATATATATATCTCTCTAATGTTAGAAAAACTACAATTAAAGTATGAACACTGTATTAGTTATCTTCTTCCGAAAAAATGAAGTGTACTTATAATAAAGATAACGATGACAATATACCGGAAGAGAGGGGTATTTCTCTATCTAACAAGCCGGGCTCAACCCTGATAATTGATGAGAGTCTGCTTCCACAATCTGAGGTGGATATAGTGAATAATAACAATACTTTGGCTCCGGGTCTTATGTTCTGAGTTAGGATATAAATACCTGCAGTACCAAGTATTCTCTGGTGGTCTCCCAACCAGGTACTGACCTGGCCCACAGTGCTTGGCTTCCAAGATCAGACGAGGTTGGGCATACTTAGTGTGGTTTAATCGCAGGTGGATATATCCTGCTTTATGATGCCCGGAACCAAGTATTAGGTACTGAGAGATCCCAAATTTTAGGTGAAATACCTGGGAGCTCTTTAAGTCCAGACAATAGTAGCATCAAAATAATGATGAAGGTAATAAATTGAGGATGAGTCCTGGACCAGAGTGCGGCTTACTAACAAGCCTGATGCTGTCCCATTGTTGCCATGTTTCACATGTATTTTAGGTCAATATAATGTACATAGGTGAAAAAGTCACATCAGTATCAGAGAAACTTATTGCAACAAAAATATGCAGTTTTTGCGGAAGTATTAAATCCGATGGTGCATCAAACAGAAAGATTTATCCTACTGTTAGGTGGAGGGGTGAAATACCCCCCTTGGTCATTGGAGACCAATGACCAAGGGGGGTATTTCACCCCTCCACCTAACAGTAGGATAAATCTTTCTGTTTGATGCTCCATCGGATTTAATACTTCCGCAAAAACTGCATATTTTTGTTGCAATAAGTTTCTCTGATACTGATGTGACTTTTTCACCTATGTACATTATATTGACCTAAAATACATGTGAAACATGGCAACAATGGGACAGCATCAGGCTTGTTAGTAAGCCGCACTCTGGTCCAGGACTCATCCTCAATTTATTACCTTCATCATTATTTTGATGCTACTATTGTCTGGACTTAAAGAGCTCCCAGGTATTTCACCTAAAATTTGGGATCTCTCAGTACCTAATACTTGGTTCCGGGCATCATAAAGCAGGATATATCCACCTGCGATCAAACCACACTAAGTATGCCCAACCTCGTCTGATCTTGGAAGCCAAGCACTGTGGGCCAGGTCAGTACCTGGTTGGGAGACCACCAGAGAATACTTGGTACTGCAGGTATTTATATCCTAACTCAGAACATAAGACCCGGAGCCAAAGTATTGTTATTATTCACTATATCCACCTCAGATTGTGGAAGCAGACTCTCATCAATTATCAGGGTTGAGCCCGGCTTGTTAGATAGAGAAATACCCCTCTCTTCCGGTATATTGTCATCGTTATCTTTATTATAAATACACTTCATTTTTTCGGAAGAAGATAACTAATACAGTGTTCATACTTTAATTGTAGTTTTTCTAACATTAGAGAGATATATATTTCTCTGACGTCCTAGTGGATGCTGGGAACTCCGTAAGGACCATGGGGAATAGACAGGCTCCGCAGGAGACTGGGCACTCTATAAGAAAGATTTGGTACTATCTGGTGTGCACTGGCTCCTCCCTCTATGCCCCTCCTCCAGACCTTAGTTAGATTTCTGTGCCCGGCTGAGCTGGATGCACACTAGGGGCTCTCCTGAGCTCCTAGAAAGAAAGTTTAATTTAGGTTTTTTATTTTACAGTGAGACCTGCAGGCAACAGGCTCACTGCAACGAGGGACTAAGGGGAGAAGAAGCGAACCTACCTGCTTGCAGCTAGCTTGGGCTTCTTAGGCTACTGGACACCATTAGCTCCAGAGGGATCGACCGCAGGACCCGTCCTTGGTGTTCGTTCCCGGAGCCGCGCCGCCGTCCCCCTTACAGAGCCAGAAGCATGAAGATGGTCCGGCAAATCGGCGGCAGAAGACTTCAGTCTTCACCAAGGTAGCGCACAGCACTGCAGCTGTGCGCCATTGCTCCTCATTACACACTTCACACTCCGGTCACTGAGGGTGCAGGGCGCTGGGGGGGGGCGCCCTGAGCAGCAATAAAAACACCTTGGCTGGCAAAATAACCACAATATATAGCCCCAGAGGCTATATATGTGGTAATTACCCCTGCCAGAATACAAAAAATAGCGGGAGAAAAGTCCGCCGAAAAAGGGGCGGAGCCATCTCCCTCAGCACACTGGCGACATTTTTCCCTCACAGTTCCGCTGGAAGGAAGCTCACTGACTCTCCCCTGCAGTCTACACTACAGAAAGGGTAAAAAAAGAGGGGGGGGCACTAAATTTAGGCGCAGTTTAATACTATAAGCAGCTATAAAGGGTCATAATTCAGTTAGTCCCTGCATTATTATAGCGCTCTGGTGTGTGCTGGCATACTCTCTCTCTGTCTCCCCAAAGGGCTTTTGTGGGGTCCTGTCTCCTTTAAGAGCATCCCCTGTGTGTGTGCGGTGTGTCGGTACGGCTGTGTCGACATGTTTGATGAGGAGACTTATGTGGAGGCGGAGCAGATGCCTGTAAATGTGATGTCACCCCCTGCGGTGCAGACACCTGAGTGGATGGATTTATGGAAGGAATTACGTGCAAGTGTCGACTCCTTACATAAAAAATTTGACGACATGACAAATGCGGGACAGCCGGCTTCTCAGCTCGTGCCTGCCCAGACGACTCAAAGGCCATCAGGGGCTCTAAAGCGCCGTCTACCTCAGATGGCAGACACAGATGTCGACACGGATACTGATACCAGTGTCGACGACGATGAGTCAAATTTAATGTCCACTAGGGCCATTCGTTGCATGATTGAGGCAATGAAAGAGGTATTACACCTTTCTGATATAAACCCAGGTACCTCAAAAAAGGGTATTATGTTTGGGGAGAAAAAACTACCTATAGCTTTTCCCCCATCTGAAGAATTAAATGAAGTGTGTGAAGAAGCGTGGGCTTTCCCCGATAAAAAATTGGTGATTTCAAAAAAATTACTAATGGCGTTCCCTTTCTCGCCAGAGGATAGGTCACGTTGGGAAACTCCCCCTAGGGTGGATAAAGCGCTCACACGTTTGTCTAAAAAGGTGGCACTACCGTCTCCGGATACGGCCGCCCTAAAGGAACCTGCTGATAGAAAGCAGGAGACTATCCTAAAGTCTATATATACACACACTGGTGTTATACTGAGACCAGCTATTGCTTCAGCGTGGATGTGCAGTGCTGCTGCTGCTTGGTCAGATTCCCTGTCGGAAAATATTGACACCCTAGACAGGGACACTATATTGCTAACCGTAGAGCATATAAAAGACTCAGTCTTGTACATGAGAGATGCACAGAGGGAGATCTGCCGGCTGGCATCTAGAATAAGTGCATTGTCCATTTCTGCTAGGAGAGGCTTATGGACTCGGCAGTGGACAGGAGATGCAGATTCTAAAAGGCACCTGGAAGTTTTGCCTTATAAGGGTGAGGAGTTATTCGGGGATGGTCTTTCAGACCTTGTTTCCACAGCTACAGCTGGGAAGTCAGCATTTTTGCCCCATGTCCCCTCACAGCCTAAGAAAGCGCCGTATTACCAGGTACAGTCCTTTCGACCCCAGAAAAACAGGCGGGTCCTTTCTGTCTAGAGGCAGAGGAAGGGGGAAAAAGCTGCAACGCACAGCAGGTTCCCAGGACCAAAAATCCTCCCCCGCTTCTTCCAAATCCGACGCATGACGGTGGGGCTCCACAGGCGGAGCCAGGTACAGTGGGGGGCCGCCTCAAAAATTTCAGCGATCAGTGGGTTCGCTCACGAGTGGATCCCTGTATCCTTCAAATAGTATCTCAGGGGTACAAGCTGGAATTTGAGGCGCTTCCCCCCCGCCGTTTCCTCAAATCGGCCTTAACGACAACTCCCTCGGGCAGGGAGGCTGTGCTAGAGGCCATTCACAAGCTGTATTCCCAGCAGGTGATAGTCAAGGTACCCCTACTTCAACTAGGACGGGGTTACTATTCCACACTGTTTGTGGTACCGAAACCGGACGGTTCGGTGAGACCCATTTTAAATTTGAAATCCTTGAACACATACATAAAAAAATTCAAGTTCAAGATGGAATCGCTCAGGGCGGTTATAGCAAGCCTGGACGAGGGGGATTACATGGTATCCCTGGACATCAAGGATGCTTACCTGCATGTCCCCATTTACCTTCCTCACCAGGAGTACCTAAGATTTGTGGTACAGGATTGCCATTACCAATTCCAGACACTACCGTTTGGACTGTCCACGGCACCGAGGATGTTTACCAAGGTAATGGCAGAAATGATGATACTCCTTCGAAAAAAGGGAGTTTTAATTATCCCGTACTTGGACGATCTCCTTATAAAGGCGAGGTCCAGGGAGCAGTTACTGGTCGGAGTAGCACTATCTCGGGATGTGCTACAACAGCATGGCTGGATTCTAAACATTCCGAAGTCACAACTGGTTCCTTCCACTCGCTTACTGTTCCTGGGGATGATTTTGGACACAGAACAGAAAAAAGTGTTTCTCCCGCAGGAGAAAGCCTAGGAGCTGTCATCTCTAGTCAGAGACCTCCTGAAACCAAAACGGGTATCGGTGCATCACTGCACACGAGTCCTGGGAAAAATGGTGGCTTCATACGAAGCAATTCCATTTGGCAGGTTCCATGCAAGGACCTTCCAGTGGGACCTCTTGGACAAGTGGTCGGGATCGCATCTTCAGATGCATCAACTGATAACCCTGTCTCCAAGGACCAGGGTGTCTCTACTGTGGTGGCTGCAGAGTGCTCATCTTCTAGAGGGCCGCAGATTCGGCATACAGGACTGGGTCCTGGTGACCACGGATGCCAGTTTTCGAGGCTGGGGAGCAGTCACACAGGGAAGAAACTTCCAAGGACTATGGTCAAGTCAGGAGACTTCCCTGCACATAAATATTCTGGAACTAAGGGCCATTTACAATGCCCTAAGTCAGGCAAAACCCCTGCTTCAAAACCAGCCGGTACTGATTCAGTCAGACAACATCACGGCAGTCGCCCATGTAAACCGACAGGGCGGCACAAGAAGCAGGATGGCGATGGCAGAAGCCACAAGGATTCTCCGATGGGCGGAAAATCACATAATAGCACTGTCGGCAGTGTTCATTCCGGGAGTGGACAACTGGGAAGCAGACTTCCTCAGCAGACATGACCTACACCCGGGAGAGTGGGGACTTCATCCAGAAGTCTTCCTACTGTTGGTAAACCGTTTGGAAAGGCCACAGGTGGACATGATGGCGTCCCGCCTCAACAAAAAGCTAAAGAGATATTGCGCCAGGTCAAGGGACCCTCAGGCGATAGCGGTGGACGCGCTAGTGACACCGTGGGTGTACCAGTCGGTTTATGTGTTCCCTCCTCTGCCTCTCATACCAAAGGTATTGAGAATAATAAGAAGGCGGGGAGTAAGAACGATACTCGTGGTTCCGGATTGGCCAAGAAGAGCTTGGTACCCAGAACTTCAAGAAATGATATCAGAGGACCCATGGCCTCTACCGCTCAGACAGGATCTGCTACAGCAGGGGCCCTGTCTGTTCCAAGACTTACCGCGGCTGCGTTTGACGGCATGGCGGTTGAATTCCGGATCCTAAAGGAAAAGGGCATTCCGGAGGAAGTCATTCCTACGCTCATAAAAGCCAGGAAAGAAGTAACCGCAAACCATTATCACCGTATTTGGCGGCAATATGTTGCGTGGTGTGAGGCCAGGAAGGCCCCAACAGAGGAATTTCAGCTGGGTCGTTTTCTGCACTTCCTACAGTCAGGAGTGACTATGGGCCTAAAATTGGGTTCCATTAAGGTCCAGATTTCGGCTCTGTCGATTTTCTTCCAGAAAGAACTGGCTTCTCTGCCTGAAGTTCAGACTTTTGTAAAGGGAGTGCTTCATATTCAGCCCCCTTTCGTGCCTCCTGTGGCACCTTAGGATCTCAATGTGGTGTTGAGTTTCCTAAAATCACATTGGTTTGAACCACTTAAAACTGTGGATCTGAAATATCTCGCGTGGAAAGTGGTCATGTTATTGGCCTTGGCTTCGGCCAGGCGTGTGTCAGAATTGGCGGCTTTGTCATGTAAAAGCCCTTATCTGATTTTCCATATGGATAGGGCAGAATTGAGGACTTGTCCCCAGTTTCTCCCTAAGGTGGTATCAGCTTTTCACTTGAACCAACCTATCGTTGTGCCTGCGGCTACTAGGGACTTGGAGGATTCCAAGTTACTGGACGTAGTCAGGGCCTTGAAAATTTATGTTTCCAGGACGGCTGGAGTCAGGAAGACTGACTCGCTATTTATCCTGTATGCACCCAACAAAATAGGTGCTCCTGCTTCTAAGCAGACTATTGCTCGCTGGATTTGTAGCACAATTCAGCTGGCGCATTCTGCGGCTGGATTACCGCATCCAAAATCAGTAAAAGCCCATTCCACGAGGAAGGTGGGCTCATCTTGGGCGGCTGCCCGAGGGGTCTCGGCTTTACAACTTTGCCGAGCTGCAACTTGGTCAGGGGCAAACACGTTTGCTAAATTCTACAAATTTGATACCCTGGCTGAGGAGGACCTTGAGTTCTCTCATTCGGTGCTGCAGAGTCATCCGCACTCTCCCGCCCGTTTGGGAGCTTTGGTATAATCCCCATGGTCCTTACGGAGTTCCCAGCATCCACTAGGACGTCAGAGAAAATAAGAATTTACTCACCGGTAATTCTATTTCTCATAGTCCGTAGTGGATGCTGGGGACTCCGTAAGGACCATGGGGAATAGCGGCTCCGCAGGAGACTGGGCACGTCTAAAGAAAGCTTTAGGACTAACTGGTGTGCACTGGCTCCTCCCCCTATGACCCTCCTCCAAGCCTCAGTTAGGATACTGTGCCCGGACGAGCGTACACAATAAGGAAGGATTTTGAATCCCGGGTAAGACTCATACCAGCCACACCAATCACACCGTATAACTTGTGATCTGAACCCAGTTAACAGTATGATAACAGAGGAGCCTCTGAAAAGATGGCTCCCAACAATAATAACCCGATTTTTGTAACAATAACTATGTACAAGTATTGCAGACAATCCGCACTTGGGATGGGCGCCCAGCATCCACTACGGACTATGAGAAATAGAATCATCGGTAAGTAAATTCTTAATTTCTCTAACGTCCTAAGTGGATGCTGGGGACTCCGTAAGGACCATGGGGATTATACCAAAGCTCCCAAACGGGCGGGAGAGTGCGGATGACTCTGCAGCACCGAATGAGAGAACTCCAGGTCCTCCTCAGCCAGGGTATCAAATTTGTAGAATTTAGCAAACGTGTTTGCCCCTGACCAAGTAGCTGCTCGGCAAAGTTGTAAAGCCGAGACCCCTCGGGCAGCCGCCCAAGATGAGCCCACTTTCCTTGTGGAACGGGCTTTTACAGATTTTAGCTGTGGCAGGCCTGCCACAGAATGTGCAAGCTGAATTGTACTACAAATCCAACGAGCAATAGTCTGCTTAGAAGCAGGAGCACCCAGCTTGTTGGGTGCATACAGGATAAACAGCGAGTCAGATTTCCTGACTCCAGCCGTCCTGGAAATATTTTCAGGGCCCTGACAACATCCAGCAACTTGGATTCCTCCAAGTCCCTAGTAGCCGCAGGCACCACAATAGGTTGGTTCAGGTGAAAACGCTGGAACCACCTTAGGGAGAAACTGAGGACAAGTCCTCAATTCCGCCCTGTCCGAATGGAAAATCAGATAAGGGCTTTTACAGGATAAAGCCGCCAATTCTGACACGCGCCTGGCCCAGGCCAGGGCCAACAGCATGACCACTTTCCATGTGAGATATTTTAACTCCACAGATTTAAGTGGTTCAAACCAATGTGACTTTTGGAACCCAAACTACATTGAGATCCCAAATTGCCACTGGAGGCACAAAAGGAGGCTGTATATGCAGTACCCCTTTTACAAACGTCTAAACTTCAGGGACTGAAGCTAGTTCTTTTTTGGAAGAAAATTGACAGGGCCGAAATCTGAACCTTAATGGACCCCAATTTCAGGCCCATAGACACTCCTGTTTGCAGGAAATGTAGGAATCGACCCAGTTGAATTTCCTCCGTCGGGCCTTACTGGCCTCGCACTATGCAACATATTTTCGCCAATTGCGGTGATAATGTTTTTGCGGTTACATCCTTCCTGGCTTTAGATCAGGATATGGATGACTTCATCCGGAATGCCTTTTTTCCTTCAGGATCCGGTGTTCAACCGGCATGCCGTCAAACGCAGCCGCGGTAAGTCTTGGAACAGACAGGGTCCTTGCTGGAGCAGGTCCCTTCTTAGAGGTAGAGGCCACGGATCCTCCGTGAGCATCTCTTGAAGTTCCGGTTACCAAGTCCTTCTTGGCCAATCCGGAGCCACGAATATAGTGCTTTCTCCTCTCCATCTTATCAATCTCAGTACCTTGGGTATGAGAGGCAGAGGAGGGAACACATACACTGACTGGTACACCCACGGTGTTACCAGAGCGTCTACAACTATTGCCTGAGGGTCTCTTGACCTGGCGCAATACCTGTCGAGTTTTTTTAATCATGTGGACGACTTCTGGGTGAAGTCCCCACTCTCCCGGGTGGAGGTCGTGCTGAGGAAGTCTGCTTCCCAGTTGTCCACTCCCGGAATGAATACTGTTGACAGTGCTATCACATGATTTTCCGCCCAGCGAAGAATCCCTGCAGCTTCTGCCATTGCCCTCCTGCTTCTTGTGCCACCTTGTCTGTTTACGTGGGTGACTGCCATGATGTTGTCCGACTGGATCAACACCGGCTGACCTTGAAGCAGAGGTCTTGCTAAGCTTAGAGCATTGTAAATGGCCCTTAGCTTCAGGATATTTATGTGAAGTGATGTATCCAGGCTTGACCCTAAGCCCTGGATATTCCTTCCCTGTGTGACTGCTCCCCAGCCTCGCAGGCTGGCATCCGTGGTCACCAGGACCCAGTCCTGAATGCCGAATCTGCGGCCCTCTAGAAGATGAGCACTCTGCAACCACCACAGGATGGATACCCTTGTCCTTGGTGACAGGGTTATCCGCTGATGCATCTGAAAATGCGACCCGGACCATTTGTCCAGTAGGTTCCACTGGAAAGTTCTTGCGTGGAATCTAACGAATGGGATTGCGTCGTAGGAAGCCACCATTTTTACCCAGAACCCTTGTGCATTGCACTGAGACTTGGTTCGGTTTTAGGAGGTCCCTGACTAGCTCGGATAACTCCCTGGCTTTCTCTTCCGGGAGAAACACCTTTTTTCTGGACTGTGTCCAGGAACATCCCTAGGAAACAGAAGACAAGTCGTCGGAACCAGCTGCGATTTTGGAATATTGAGAATCCAATCGTGCTGCCGCAACACTACCTGAGATAGTGCTACACCGACTTCCAACTGTTCCCTGGATCTTACCCTTATCAGGGAATCGTCCAAGTAAGGGATAACTAAAATTCCCTTCCTTCGAAGGGATATCATTTCGGCCATTACCTTGGTAAAGACCCGGGGTGCCGTGGACCATCCCTACGGCAGCGTCTGAAGTGATAGTGACAGTTCTGTACCATAACCTGAGGTACCCTTGGTGAGAAGGGTAAATTTTGACATGAAGGTAAGCATCCTTGATGTCCCGAGACATCATGTAGTCCCCTTCTTCCAGGTTCGCAATCACTGCACTGAGTGACTCAATCTTGAATTTGAACCTCTGTATGTAAGTGTTCAAAGATTTTAGATTTTAGATTTAGAATCGGTCTCACCGAGCCGTCTGGCTTCGGTACCACAATAGTGTGGAATAATACCCCGTTCCCTGTTGCAGGAGGGGTACCTTGATTATCACCTGCTGGGAATACAGCTTGTGAATGGCTTCCAAAACTGCCTCCCTGTCAGAGGGAGACGTCGGTAAAGCAGACTTTTGGAAACGGCGAGGGGGAGACGTCTCGAATTCCAATATGTACCCTTGAGATATTACCTGAAGGATCCAGGGGTCTACTTGCGAGTGAGCCCACTGCGCACTGAAATTCATTGAGAACGGGCCCCCACCGTGCCTGAGCTTGTAAGGCCCTAGCGTCATACTGAGGGCTTGGCAGAGGCGGGAAAGGGTTTCTGTTCCTGGGAACTGGCTAATCTCTTCAGCCTTTTTCCTCTCCCTCTGTCACGAGCAGAAAAGAGGAACCTTTTGTCCGCTTGCCAACAAAGGACTGCGCCTGATAATACGGCGTCTTATTTTGAGAGGCGACCTGGGGTACAAACGTGGATTTCCCAGTTGTTGCCGTGGCCACCAGGTCTAAAAGACCGACCCCAAATGTCCCTTTTCAAAGGCAATACTTCCAAATGCCGTTTGGAATCCGCATCACCTGACCATTTTACTGGTAGAATTGGACAACGCACTTATACTTGATGCCAGTCGGCAAATATTCCGCTGTGCATCATGCATATATAGAAATGCATCTTTTAAATGCTCTATAGGCAATAATATACTATCCTTATCTAGGATATCAATATTTCCAGTCAGGGAATCCGACCATGCCAACCCAGCACTGCACCTCCAGGCTGAGGCGATTGCTGGTCGCAGTATAACACCAGTATGTGTGTGAATACATTTTTGGATACCCTCCTGCTTTCTATCAGCAGGATCCTTAAGGGCGGCCATCTCATGAGAGGGTAGAGCCCTTGTTCTTACAAGCGTGTGAGCGCCTTATCCCCCCTAGGGGGTGTTTCCCAACGCACCCTAACCTCTGGCGGGAAAGGGTATACACCAATACTTTTTAAGAAATTATCAATTGTTATCGGGGGGAAACCCACGCATCATCACACACCTCATTTTATTTCTCAGATTCAGGAAAACTACAGGTAGTTTTTCCCTCACCGAACATAATACCCCTTTTTGGTGGTACTCGTATTATCAGAAATGTATAAAACATTTTCCATTGTCTCAATCATGTAACGTGTGGCCCTACTGGAAATCACGGTTGTCTCTTCACCGTCGACACAGGAGTCAGTATCCGTGTCGGCGTCTGTATCTGCCATCTGAGGTAACGGGCGCTTTAGAGCCCCTGACGGCCTATGAGACGTCTGGACAGGCACAAGCTGAGTAGCCGGCTGTCTCATGTCAACCACTGTTTTTTTATACAGAGCTGACACTGTCACGTAATTTTCAACAGTACATCCACTCAGGTGTCGACCCCCTAGGTGGTGACATCACTGTTACAGACACTCTGCTCCATCTCCACATCATTTTTCTCCTCATACATGTCGACACAAACGTACCGACACACAGCACACACACAGGGAATGCTCTGATAGAGGACAGGACCCCACTAGCCCTTTGGGGAGACAGAGGGAGAGTATGCCAGCACACACCAGAGCGCTATATATATATATACAGGGATAACCTTATATAAGTGTTTTTCCCCTTATAGCTGCTGTATGTTTTAATACTGCGCCTAATTAGTGCCCCCCTCTCTTTTTTTAACCCTTTCTGTAGTGTAGTGACTGCAGGGAAGAGCCAGGGAGCTTCCCTCCAACTGAGCTGTGAGGGAAAATGGCGCCAGTGTGCTGAGGAGATAGGCTCCGCCCCCTTTTCGGCGGCCTTATCTCCCGTTTTTCTGTATATTCTGGCAGGGGTTAAATGCATCCATATAGCCCAGGAGCTATATGTGATGTATTTTTTGCCATGTAAGGTATTTTTATCATGTTTTATTGCGTCTCAGGGCGCCCCCCCCCCCAGCGCCCAGCACCCTCAGTGACCGGAGTATGAAGTGTGCTGAGAGCAATGGCGCACAGCTGCAGTGCTGTGCGCTACCTTATTGAAGACAGGAACGTCTTCTGCCGCCGATTTTTCCGGACCTCTTCGCTCTTCTGGCTCTGTAAGGGGGCCGGCGGCGCGGCTCCGGGACCCATCCAGGCTGGGCCTGTGATCGTCCCTCTGGAGCTAATGTCCAGTAGCCAAGAAGCCCAATCCACTCTGCACGCAGGTGAGTTCGCTTCTTCTCCCCTTAGTCCCTCGATGCAGTGAGCCTGTTGCCAGCAGGTCTCACTGAAAATAACAAACCTAAACTAAAACTTTCACTAAGAAGCTCAGGAGAGCCCCTAGTGTGCACCCTTCTCGTCGGGCACAGAAATCTAACTGAGGCTTGGAGGAGGGTCATAGGGGGAGGAGCCAGTGCACACCAGTTAGTCCTAAAGCTTTCTTTAGATGTGCCCAGTCTCCTGCGGAGCCGCTATTCCCCATGGTCCTTACGGAGTCCCCAGCATCCACTTAGGACGTTAGAGAAAAGATTTTACTCACCGGTAAATCTATTTCTCGTAGTCCGTAGTGGATGCTGGGCGCCCATCCCAAGTGCGGATTGTCTGCAATACTTGTATATAGTTATTGACTAACTAAAGGGTTATTGTCGAGCCATCTGTTGAGAGGCTCAGTTGTATTTCATACTGTTAACTGGGTATAGTATCACGAGTTATACGGTGTGATTGGTGTGGCTGGTATGAGTCTTACCCGGGATTCAACATCCTTCCTTATTGTGTCAGCTCTTCCGGGCACAGTATCCTAACTGAGGTCTGGAGGAGGGGCATAGAGGGAGGAGCCAGTGCACACCAGATAGTACCAAATCTTTCTTATAGAGTGCCCAGTCTCCTGCGGAGCCCGTCTATTCCCCATGGTCCTTACGGAGTTCCCAGCATCCACTACGGACTACGAGAAATAGATTTACCGGTGAGTAAAATCTTATTATTTTTGCCAAACGGAGCCAGTCAGTTTGATTTGTATCACCTTATACAATCAACTATGCTCAAATCAGATAGATTAACCTTTCGATAAATTGAAAATATCTTTATCATTTTTCAGTTCCTTTTTGCCTTATAGCCCCTTATTTTTGAGGAATACTAATAAATGTTATATTTTAAATATTACATAATTCACAACAAAAGTGTGCCCCAGAAGAGACTTGTAGTCTTTCTTCTTTTTCTCTTTGGCTCCTGTACTATACAGGAACCATACATTTTCCTTATACTAGTTGTAAACAGTTCAGGAAGCTGCATGAATGGTACGAACAGGAAAATATTTATACTGTACGCTGACTTTTGATCCACAAACTAGTGATACTGTGCCTCTGTTAAGCTTAATATTCTACATACTGCAAATGTGTTTATTTCTTATCCTCTGCCCTACAACAGATATAATAATGGAGACTTCTAGTCTGTGGTTAGCACAGTAGGATACCAAACTTTGAAAGCCAGAGGTATAACAAAACAAAACAATCCATCATCAGCCTGGATATAAGAAAATACATTGGTTGTTAGTACAATTAACACTTCTTTACTCTTTTGCACCAGAGGAGACCCCTATCGCTTTTAAATTATTTATATAGATACTTTTAATTTTTTATTTGATTTTCCAGGATAGATGGGGCCTTGTGCACTCGGGGTAGGTGTTATATGGATGGCCTCTTAAGTGTGGGTCAAACCTTAGCGTAAATATTTTGGGGGGAAAAAACTACTCCTGCCTCGCCTCTTATCACTGCGAAGCAGGAGGTGGCTAACGCGCTGTGTACTGCAGAGGAGAGTGAGCGTTAAGTCCTCCCCGCGACGAAGACATCAGAGACTGTGGACTCACCCTCTCCACTGTGCAGCTGCAGCAAGGACTGCCAATTAGTTTTTTTTTCTTTCAAAACTTTATTGACACCCAGCCAGTGACAGAGAGCTCACTTCCTGCTACATCACTGAGAGGCAGACATCGGCTACTACAGGTGAGAAAGACGGCAGTGAGGAAGACATCTGATGGTTAATGACCTATCTCCTTAGTAATAGCTGGGTCACTTAGCCCACCTTTTAGGGCTACCATAGATGCCTATGGCAGCACAATAATCTAGCCTACTCCTAGTGCCAGCAGGCAGAGGAAACTCTTCAGTTTAGTACATATCGAGAAGCGGTATGTACAGGGATTTCCTCTGTCTTTTTCATTAGGCCCCCTTATCTTCCCTTAGTACATGGGGCGCAAAGTACCAACCAATAAACTCCCATCAGTTTACTGGCTGTGGGGAAGATTTAACAACAAGTGAAATTCTTGTTATTACTCATTACAAATGATAAATGGTGCTCCAATCAATCAGCTCATAACTGTCATGTGTTTGAAAAATGATAGTTGGGAGCTGATTGGCTTAAATATTCCTGGTGTATACGGCCAATAGGGCATGGCCCAGACCGAAGGGAATTCGGCCCATCAGGATAATTGGCCGTCCCTCAGATATGTAGCCGCCCTTAGGAGCCGAGTGGTTGGTGAATTATATTTCTCCAAGCTTTGAGAAATATCCCCCCTAAATGGCTAAAATATAAGTTATCACCCACCTGTATGTAATTATTGTAACTTGTATGACCTTGTTATTATTGCACAGATATGGTAATATTGATAATAAGTTAATGGTGACTCTAGTTTGCCACACATCCCACAGGTTTAACCCTCAGTCAGGCGCAGCTGGCCTGACAGGCGCCGCAAAGCTGTTCTCGCTCCCCTCTCCGCCCCAAGGGGGCTCAGGGGCCTGCCCCTCCTAGTACCTTATCTCTTGGTGATGTTCGAAATCCCCCTAGTCAGTTTTCACACCGCCTGCGCGGAGTGCAGTAGTGACCCTCTTGGCCTCTCAGGCACACTGCGCCCAAACTCCTCCAACTTTTGAAGGTTCGTTTTTCCTTTTATTTTCATCTATTAATTGTTTATTTTGCTCATGTTATGAATGAAAATGACAAAGGTTGTGGATATTTTGCGGCAATATGTAGGTTTGTCCAGGGTGGCCTCTCAGGCACACTGCGCCGAAACATACTTATGTTCGTGTTTTCTCTTTTTTGCTTCAGATTTTCTTCTGAAATGGCCCGTAAAAACCTACGATTTCTCTCTTTGTACGTTCTAATGAAGGTCACTGATCACTTTAAGAGCGTAAGAATTGAGTTAATTAGGGTGCTAATGACGATTTTCTAACAGGCGCACTGCGCCTGAACCCGAGAGTCCCAGCCTGACGGAAGGTTAAGAATTGTGGCTTACTTGCTGGCAGCACCAATGGATAAATATAACAAAGTTCTGAAATATTACATAAGATGGTCTTACATTTTTGAAAAGCCAAAAACCGTTGTAATTCATAACTAATCAAGGGGTCTATTTACTAAGGCTGAGTACATATTAAACAATGCAGCATGCCCGACAGGACGACCCAGCAAGCAACCCACGGGAGCACGTGATTGCCGGTACACATTAGACGATGTGCCTGGCACATCGTCTAGTGTGTACCCAGCTGAAGCCCTTGAGATAAAGTACCAACCAACCAGCTCCTAACTGTTATTCTTTAAACACAGCCTGTAACATGACAGAAGCCAATGGGCTGGTACTTTTTCTCCCCCCAACGCTTAGTAAATAGACCTCTAACTTACAGACACTAACTTCCAGCTAGAATATGCAAAGTGGCATATGCCCTCAATTCAGTTGCCCATTTGGGGCTTATTAATGATCAGGCCTAAGGGGGAGATGTACTAAGCAGTGAAAACAGTGGAGAAGTTGACCATGGCAACCAATCAGCATTGACTTAACAGTTATAATTTGCATACTATAAAGGTATACAGAGCAGCCGATTGGTTGCAGTGGCCCACTTCTTCACTTTTATCACTGCTTAGTACATGTCCCCCTAAATCTGCTCTGCCTGACCTGGCACCACAGAAACAGGGCTGACCAATCAAAGTCCAGGTGTGGGTCACACGTCACAATGCCTCATGTTACATGTGCCTGTATCTACATAGCCTATTACTTCTAACAGACTGCAAGCTCCTGTGAGAGATTACCTTTATGCTAGCCTATAGCAGCAACCCCACATTTTGCTGGAATTACATTAAAAGGTCACGGTCCGATGTAAAATACCTAGCACTACAACCTATTAATAGTCCTACAATTATTTCAGTTCTCATTTAGGGGTCTATTCATGCAGCAGAGAAAAGCCCTGTTTTGCGGTAAACAGGGCTTTTCTCTGCTTACCGCAATTCACAGAGCAGGTTACCGTGGAGAAGTCCCTGACTTCCCCAGCGGCACCCCCGCTCTGTGGCTGAATCGCATCACCATACGTTTGTATGGTGACTGCAATTCATGTAGGAACGGAAAGCCCAGCTTTCCGTTACCCTTCGCAAAACCCCATCGCCATCTCAGACAGGCGATGGGGAGGCTTGTACAGGAGAAGAGCAGTGAAGACGTCCATCTCCTGCCTTCTCCCCGCCCCCTTCCGTGACAAGAGCCAATCAGAGGAGCACAGGGCATATGTATTTGCATATGCCGGGTCACCTCCTCCTTGCTGCCCTTGCCCGCCGCTGGAGGTCTCGTTTCCCCAGCGCATGCGCAGATGACACCTGGAGGCAGGGGGGGACACTGCGCATGTGCAGAAGATCCCAGCCGCGGTATGAAGAGAGAAGACTGGGGAAGCCGGGATCGCGGAACAGCCGGATACCGCATGGCATCAGGGAACTGGTAGGTATTAATGAATTGCGTTAAAAATCTGAAAAAAACCCTGAAATAAGAATGCGATGTATAGTGATAAGTTAAACATAAACATTGCATTCTTACATGAATAGACCCCTTAGAACCAAATAGGACGCCTAGGTAAGCAATTACATACAAAACAACACTCATTTAATTTGCAGCAAGCTATTAACAAAATACATGTATCTACGATTATTTCCTAAGTGCCAAGAAAGGAGTCACAAACTCAGTTTTTTGTATATACACAATGCCAACATGTTACCAGTGCAAGCTCTTGGATGTAGAGCACTCTCCACCAAAGTTATTATAGTTCTACATAATAATGCTCGTTGCATGCCTACTCTATTAGGCTTACATGCAAGGCCACAGCACCCCAGCACTGTACTTACAATGTGGCTGCTAGCCTGGGCTGCACACTGCACTCTCTGAGCTTGTGTCGAGCTGCCTGACACACACAACATATAAGCACAGCAGGCATACATGTAGCTCCCAGGAACACATGTCACAGCGGCGGTGGCCCAGCTAGCACCCCGGGCCGCACACAGCCCCGCACCCCGCTACATCAGCAGCTGCTACCAATCTCTCTAGAAAGAGCCGGGAAGTAGTGCAGGAATGCAGCGGCACAGGCAGCGGGGGGTACAGGCGGCATTCCTGTGCACAGCCCCGCTCCCCCATACCCAGAATCAATGGCCGGAGATGGAGGGGGGGCAGACCCCAGCCTCAGATACAACCGGGGAGGGGGACACTTCCTACACTCACCCGCCTGTACTGGCGTTAAGCACGGGGGGAGACACGGCTGCTCCCTCTCAGGAAAGTTTTTACACCCGATCGATGGCAGCTGTGCCCGGGACCAGATAGGGAAACTGCGCGGCTGGGCCAGGGCGACAGTGGGACGCTACCCAGGGGTGGCTGGGGGTGGAGGCGGCCACTTACCTGCTCAGCAGCCCCGGCGGCGGGTGTGTGGGGGGTATGTGCGCTCTGAGAGTGCGCTGGAGGTAACAGCTTCAGGCCCTGTTCCTGTCCCTCCTCCTCCTCCCCTCCGTCATGTCATCGTGATCCAACATGTCTGTGTGCTGCTGCTGCTGCCGCCGCCTGACTTCCTGATTCTGCTGCTGCTGCTCCGCTCAGCAAATGCATGCAGCAGGCCTACTGCCCCCCTAGTGTACAGTCACACACATACACTACTTACATACCACATACATACGGACGAGCATGCAGAGATAGATAGATAGATAGATAGACAGACAGACAGACAGACAGACAGACAGACAGACAGACAGACAGACAGACACACACACACATATATACACACACAATCAGTGCAATCAGTCTCACTACTGTACTACTCTACTACTACACCCGAATATATAATATGCCAATCACGGTTCATGTTCAGACCATGGAGCCCCCTGGGGTGAGCATAAATTATCAGAACATCTGTAAACTTGTTTTTATTAGGTAAACTGTTCCATTAGTGTTCCATTACTATACTACATATTCCAGACAAGATCACTGATGTTTTGAAGCACCTTCTGCTCACCTCAGGGGGCCCAGAACTTGCACCGACCATTACATGTACATGCACTTTTTAAAACGTGTTTACCAGTAATAGCTGCTAATGCAGTGAGGAGGGTGCAGCCATGTGCCGGCAGGATGGAGGGAGCAGCTGTATACACTAATATTATCCTACATAATTATTTTTGTTTTTTTACGTAAAACAAGGCACAGGGCAAGATCCGCACACGGAGCATGGCACAAGGTCAGGCAAGATAGGCAACCTCGTCCCAAATACCAGGCATCTCAACATCTTCTGTTACCATGGACTCCACTTACTTACATGAAACACCCAAGGTTACCTAAGGATAAAAGCTGTGACTGCCTTGCTGTACCCGATGGAAAGCTGTTCCATACGTATCTATATGGTCCGGATTTCCCCGAATCCCATATATATATTATACGCAGAAACACGCCACTCTGTTATTAGTACGGTACAGAGACGCATCACTCCCACCAGGTTGGCAGTAGCACAGAGGGTGTAGTACCATGGCACGCTGGCTGCTAATGATTCATGGGGCCCGTGCTCCCCCAGCCAATAGGAAGGCGTAGGTTGTCATGTATCCAGTAGAAACATTTTATGATATTAAATATCCACTTGCTATTGGCTGTTGCCATCCTGCTACACACAGCTCATACACAGACACCCCTCACAATGAAACTGATACTATACTCACAAGTGCAATACTAGTTACCATTTAGACATCCATAATGTTACAGCGTATTCTTATCTGATCTATCATCATTATTAATATGAAGCTGTGTCCCTCCAGGAACAGCATATGCATTATCATCACACTTAGTAGATGCAGTAAGTATATATAGGCACTACCACACATTTACATGATCCAAATGAATCCTCTTTATTAAAAATACACTAAAACACATCCCGCTAGGGGTACTGTGTGAGGTGCTACTGTACATGAATGTAGGAAGATGTCAGATCACTGTATGCACAGCCGGCTGCAGCACTAGTGTGTATAGTCTCACCCTGTGACATAACATATCCCCACACAAAGCATTCCCACATTCCAGTCCCAATTATATATCAGAACCTGTAGTAGGCAAAGGATAAGTACAACTAAACAGTAATGAAATAAGGCTGTCAAATGATTTAACATCCTTATTTCATCTTACAATGTAATTACATGTTTAACTTAAAGCTAGGTTACATATGGTCAGCAAAGTACAGCCAGATCCATGTGTGAGTGGAATCCACTCAGGAGAGAGAGGTTTATACAGTGACGTACAGAGTGTGGATGCACAGCAGCAGCAGTGACAGCAGCTGCTCCTCCATTAGTTACAGCGTGATAAATAATAGGAATCATGATTGGACGTGATCTGCCAACTTCACTCTCCCCTATGGAAACTTCATTGGCAGAATCTGCGTGTGCGATCTCCAGGTCTCTACCCCCGGGAGTGCATGTGCAATCTGCTGCTCCAGCCTGAGCCGTGTACATTGCTGAGCCCCCTCCCTCCATGCTCACACACAGGCGTAATCACAAATAATGCCAGGCACAATCTGCCATATACAGCGGCCAAAGTTGAAAGCAATGCAGCAGCATATATTACCATGGCCCCCTGCACTGCTCAAGTTAACAGAGATGCACTACAGCACCCAGCCAGCCCCAACTGACTGTGGGAGAGAGCTCAGACTGCAACAGGAATAAGAGCAGCCAGCTGAGTATATCACCACACACAGTGCCGGCTGGCTGGGTGGGAGAGTGGAAGCCTGGTAAGGCACATTACAACAAAAGGTAGCACAAGTGATGCTACCACACACACACACACACGTACACACGCACGCTCGCCTTCACCACAATGGAAGAGAAGGTGTAAATGCATGGGATTACCGCGGTCTGCAGCTGCTGCCGGTCTCTCCTGTCCTTCCAGGGAGATGTGGTATCACTGTCCTCCCTGTGTCACTAGTATGAGAGGAGGAGTGATGAAGACGATGCTAGCGCTGCTGCTGCTCTCCCTGTGACTGGCCAGTGCCACCTTTTGACCACCCCGTGCCTGCCTGTCACTGCTGCAGACGCGCCGTCACTCACAGGGGCTGCAACTCTCGTTGGCAGCCGGGCCATGAGATCATTATCCGGATCATGGCCTCTTCCCCTCCCGCTCAATCCTTCTGCCAACTCCTCCTCCCAATTCCTTCTTGGTTTTATTTTTAATCCTGCTGTCTGTAGTTTTCCTCCTCTCTGCCACTTCCCCCGTGCAGTGGGTGCCAGCAGCACCACCTCCTCCATAGTTTTAAAGGAAGCTGTAAGAAGAACAACTGCACAGATGCAAGTGATGAGAAATCCCTGTGCACTTCCTCCACTGTCAGAGCGTGTTGTTGACCCTGCAATGTTTAATGGGTCAGGGTGGCTTTGTTCTGCAAATTTGTGGCCATTTGTTTGTTGTGACCCGCTGTCACCATTATTGCCTAGTACAATACAAACGAGTGTCAACCAGTAGGTCGTCTTTGATATGAGGATCAGAATACAATTGCAGTAAAAAACGTGGATAATATACTTATGCCTGAACTTTAAAGCATGTATATTCTGAGACCCTCAGTTAAACAGATTCTCTAAGTGTGGTGGTAACAATCTAGATTGGATATAAATAAATCTATTTATAAAATCGTTAAACAAATGGCATGACTGATAGCAGTCTATAGAAAGGAGCTCATTGCTACACATACATACCTGCATAGCTCTCTGTCTTGATATATGATCATAAAAAAAAATAACCACTTATTACTTTGCCCATTATCACTCTGTTTCCTGGTTTAGGTCGGGTCTGGTATAGAAGATCTACAATGTTTAGATCAACAGTCATTAGGTCGGCCCCATATGGTTGACACATAGGTCGACACTGACAAAAGGTCAATATGGACAAAATGTCGAGCTATGACTGGTCGATACAGGAAAAGGTCAACAGGTACAAAAGGTTGACACATGAAAAGACTGTCACGGGAAATGGTTGACACAAAAAAAGGTTGACAACATTTTTTTATTGTTTTTTGTGTCATTTTCTCTATCAGAGCGCACAGAACCCCAATTAGTGTACCGGGTCCCCTTGCATGGCGAGCGAACTCTGGGCAAGACGGTTAAGTCAAATTGTCTGAGGTATTAATTATGTCACACATGCACTTACTTCACCTTTTTGTGTGTGAGTCACATTTTTGTTTCGGGGTTTAGGTGAGACCCTTATGGGCCAGCCTCTCCCCTAGTTGCCGAGGCCCTATCCTTTTGGGGAGGACTAGAAGTTGTTTCGATCCCCAGGGGGAAGCTCCGGCCATCTCTGGGGATAACCCGAGGGTCCCTCTGCGCTTCGGCAAGGAGGGACCCACAGACCCTTTTTCCCCTCAGTAGGCCTTTTGGCTCTGAGGGGTCGGGGAGTAACGGGCCCTTCTCCTTTTGGAGAGGGTCCAAAGTCCTACGCCCCCAGCACGTTTTGCACAAGACACTGGTTGATGAAGCCACGCACCTCAGGATTAAAATAATAATAATAATAATAATAATTATGTCACATGTGCTCCATCATGGATATCCTTAAAACCTGGACTTTAATAGCGGAGTATGGGAAGCTTTGCTTTAGCTAATACATCCTCCTTCTTTATTCATTCATCATTGATGATCAATTTTTATTTAATTTTTTCAAACTGATCTAGGTAAAATACTGAAATGGGGGGGAGATTTAGCACTTAACCCATGGAGACACAAATCTGTGTTTGGGAATTCTGTACCTCAACCAAAAATGATCACATGGTGCAGTGCCGTAACTAGAAATTTTAGCGCTGTGTGCAAGAAATGACACCGGCGCCCCCCACCACCACCACCACCACATTATGCAAAATAGGGGCAGTGCGCACCATAGGCGCGCGCAAAAAATATAGGGGCGTGGCTTCATAGGGAAGAGGTGTGGCCACACAATAATAACAATTCAGATTACGGTGCACAGTAGTCTCCATTATTCAAATTACGCCACACAGTAGCGCCACTACACCAGGTAAAGCCCCTTTTACACATTACGGCAGAGTCCACTTTTTACACATTACGGCAGACAGCGCCCCCTTTTTACACATTACGGCAGACAGTCCCCCTTTTTACACATTACGGCAGACAGTCCCCCTTTTTACACATTACGGCAGACAGCGTCCCCCTTGTTACACATTACGGCAGACAGCGTCCCCCTTGTTACACATTACGGCAGACAACGTCCCCCTTTTTACACATTACGGCAGACAGCGTCCACTTTTTACACATTACGGCAGACAGCATCCCCCTTTTTACACATTACGACAGACAGTGTCCACTTTTTACACATTACGGCAGACAGCGTCCACTTTTTATACATCACGGCAGACAGCGTCCACTTTTTACACATCACGGCAGACAGCGTCCCCTTTTTTAATATATATATATATATATATATATACCAGTCTTGAACGGCGGCACTCAGAACAAAAGAGACATGACACTGCAAGTTGTTGCAACAACTTGCAGTGTCATGTCTCTTTTGTTCTGAGTGCCGCCGTTCAAGACTGGCATATTTGGGGAGTTGCTATACTCTCCTAATAACGGAAGGCAACAGACGGAGTAATCCTATTATGCTGAGAGTGCCGGGCCACACGCGATATATATATATATATATATACAGCTCCCAAAGATGAACGGCACTGGAGTCAGATTTTTTGCAAAATAATTGTATTAAGTGGCAACAGCTGTTTCTGGGCAATAGCCCCTTCCTCAGGCCAAAATACAAATACACACAAACAACATAGACAGACTTACCCCTCTAAATACCCCTGGAGCGTGTCTGCTGCCGTGTCTCCTCCGCGCTGCTCCTGCTTCCGGGTCCTGAGCCGCCGCGTCACTTCCGCCTCCTACGTCACCGTTGCCATGACCACCCGGCGGACGCAAGGTAATCGTTGTCATGACCACCCCGCACACGCCAGTCAGAATGGCCCGGCCGCTGTAAAACGTGAGCTCACAGGCTACTCACCCCATCACCAGGTGCCGGGTTGACACGCATCAAGAGACCGCTCCCTACACATAAAAAATGAATGAAAAATGAAATGAACAAATAAATGAATAGTAATGATACAATACAAAAACATACAACATACAACATAAAACATATAAAAAGAGAGAGACAACAGTATCCTACATCCCATAGAGCAATATAGCATGCAACTACTCTACACAGAAACAGCGTTCTATACAGAAGAAACCTTGTTTTTAAGGGTCACTGTTTTTAAGGATATTGTTCCTAAGAAAACAGTATCCCCATGTTGGATATATTATAATTATAAGGAACTTCCGCCACAACTATGAAAGAAATTCCAGGATACATTCAAAATGCAATGACCATCTCAGATTGTTGGTGTGACACACCCACAACTCAAAAAACATTCCAGTTGACCTTTTCATTAAGGCCCCGAGGCCAGAATGTGTCCAGTCTCAAAATCCACCGAGTTTCTTTCTCCAACAAAATTTTAGCCCTGTCTCCACCCCTCAGTGTCGGCGGAACATGCTCTATCCCAAAGTATTTTAGTGAATTAATGGTGTGATTAGCAGATAGAAAATGTCGGGCCACCGGTTGATCCACCGGTTTGCCCTCCAAAATCAATTTAATAGCGGAACGGTGGGCCGCCATCCTTTCGCTGAATTTCCGTGTGGTCTGCCCAATATAGAACAGCCCACACGGACAAATTATTGCATAGACAACAAAGGAAGTGCTGCAAGTAATCACCTGTCTGATGGTATATGTCACATTACGGGTCGGATGTTTAAAATCCTTACAGGCAATCATATGTCTACACGTCGCGCATTTAGGACAACGGTAACACCCAGGAGTTTTTTTGTGGATGATGACATTATCCAGCTCCTTCATCCCTGAAATGTCAGTTTTTACAATAAGATCACGCAGGTTGGCACCTCTCCTGAAGGCTGTGACAGGACGCAACCCTCTAAAGGATGTCAAGTCTGGGTCTGATGATACTATAGGCCAAAGGGCTTGTGAAGCCCTGCGGATAATAGGGCTAGATGTGGAAAAGTCACAAGGCCATGGAAGGATGTTTATATTTTCCCTCCGAGGCGGATGTAATAATTCATCCCTAGATATTTGCAGTACTCTGTTTTTTTGTTTCTGTAATATAGACCAGTCATATCCCCTAACTAGAAATTTATGGATCATATTATCTAACAACCCAGGGACTTTGTCGCGGTCACTCGTGATGCGTGCCACCCGCATCATTTGCGACAGGGGGAGTCCCCTTTTAAGGGGTTCTGGGTGATGACTGGATGCCATTAATAATGTGTTCCGGTCCGTGGGTTTTGAGAAGACTTCCGTGGAGATCACGCCATCATGTACCATAATTTTGACATCCAAGAATGTCACTTCCCTCTCATCACACACATAGGTAAATTTGATGGGAGAAGGTAAAGCATTAATTTCTAGCATCAAATCCACGAAAGAATCCCTGCCTCCACCCCACAGCAGGAACACATCATCGATGTATCTTGTATACATTAAGATGTTATCAGCTACCCCCCGATCAAGGAAGAACATTCTATGCTCTTCTGAGAACATGAATACATTAGCGTACGAGGGTGCGACCGATGATCCCATCGCGCACCCCCGCAGCTGTAGATAGAACTCACTATCAAACAAAAAGTAATTCCTGTACAAAGTGAGTTCTAACAGGGTCAAAAACAACTCATGATTGAACGCAGTCGGAGATAAATGTTTCTCAAGGAAGTCCCGCATAGCTCTCATCCCATCCTGATGGGGGATGGATGTGTAGAGGCTGCAAACGTCAAGGCAGCACATTATGGTGCCTGGGGCCACGTTCCGTATTTCTTGCAATTTTAAAATAAAAGAACTGGTGTCCTTTAGAAAAGTGCTCTGTGCCGGCAGTAGTGGCTGAAGAATGGAATCTAGAAGTTGAGACACTGGTTGGTACAATGAATCTCTTGCCGAGATTATGGGTCTCCCCGGGGGACTGGTTTGGTCTTTGTGCAACTTAGGTATCGTATAAAGCAATGGGCTCTTAGGGTGAGTAACACATAAAGCCTTGTGCACCTTGCTGGGTAGATATCCATCATCACGAGCTTTATCCAAAATTGAAAAGAGCTCCTGCTGAAATTGACCCACAGGATTGCCCTGAAGCTTACGATACACACCTTCCTCCCCCAGTTGTGACAGAGCTTCTTGACGATAATACTCAATGTCCAAGATGACTATGGCCCCACCCTTATCGGCGGGCCGGATGACTATGTCATTATAAGATCGTAATTGAGTGAGTGCTTCTCTCTCCTCAGCCGTTAAATTCCTCTTTATTTTAGCAGGAGCTGCCACATATTTGTTAATGGACTCATCCATTAATCTGCCAAAAGTCTTAATCGACGGGTTCACTGATACTGGGTCAAAGTTGGACCTAGACTTTTTTTGCAAAAAAGGATCAAAGATGGAGACGTATTCTGAAAGAATTCTTTTAATCTGAGTTTCCTAGTGAACCTATGGAGATCCCTGGACCAGGCAAATGGATCGTGAATATTGGTGGGCACAAAACTGAGTCCTTTGCTGAGGACATCAATTTCGTGTGATGTTAATACCCTTTTGGACAAATTAAAGACTAATTGTAGGTCTTGCCTTGGGCCGCCCTTCTGACCCCTTTTGTTCTGGCCACCCCGGCGGGTGGCAGTGCATCGACTTGCGGCTGGCCATGTTGTGAGCCCCGTCCTAAAGGGGTACCTCCAGACATCTCATCTGTATCGGAGACCATAAAGTCACTGTCACTGCTTGACTTCGTACTTTTGTTGCCCTGTTTCTGCCTTTGCCACGGGCGTCGTCTCTGTTGTTGTCTGGACCTTTCCTGGGTGTCCATACCGGCCAGCCAACGATACACCTTGTTATCCTCATAGTCTTGATCAACTGTGATTTTTTTGTTTCGTTTGAATTTTAATAATTCACGACGATATTGGTCACACTGGGTTTTTAATTTGCCCATCCAATCCTGTGATTCATCCTGTTGAAGAACCTTTAAGTTGTCCTTTTCAAAGGCTGTGATCTTCTGTCTAATAACTTCCAATTCTCTGTTAGCTTCCTCAATCACTAGGATCATGAGATCAAAGGCACACCGGTTCAGTATACCTATCCACTTTCTTACAAAGTCGGGATTGTGTCGACCAATCGTGGGCACGTTACGCACGCGAAACCCACGTGGGATCTTATGTTCTTTGTAATATTCTGTCAAAGAAATTCCATGTAGTTGAAAGTCTATTTCCCGACGTTTATATTTCATTAATTGAAACAAACAATCTTCTGCTCTCATGGTGGTATCTGTGACCGGTATAACCTCTTTAGACAAAATTCTGTCAATCTGCTCCTGTGTGAAGCCAAAAGTCTCACCCGGGGTCATGGTGCTCATAATATGGCACCCTGGGATATCTGGTTGTAGAGACATAGTGCTGGCTTTGCACCTATGAAATGTTATAAGTTGTCTCCCAAATCTTGTAAGCAGAGTATTTCAAATTCTGAGGTTCAGTAAAACTGCAGCAGACGGTGCCATACAACAGGTGTTACAAGAACACTACTATATCCTTGCAGCAACAGTCGGCACTCACAAGCTCTCATCCACAGCGTTCTCCGTGCCAGTTCCAAAAGTAACATGCAGCTCCCAAAGATGAACGGCACTGGAGTCAGATTTTTTGCAAAATAATTGTATTAAGTGGCAACAGCTGTTTCTGGGCAATAGCCCCTTCCTCAGGCCAAAATACAAATACACACAAACAACATAGACAGACTTACCCCTCTAAATACCCCTGGAGCGTGTCTGCTGCCGTGTCTCCTCCGCGCTGCTCCTGCTTCCGGGTCCTGAGCCGCCGCGTCACTTCCGCCTCCTACGTCACCGTTGCCATGACCACCCGGCGGACGCAAGGTAATCGTTGTCATGACCACCCCGCACACGCCAGTCAGAATGGCCCGGCCGCTGTAAAACGTGAGCTCACAGGCTACTCACCCCATCACCAGGTGCCGGGTTGACACGCATCAAGAGACCGCTCCCTACACATAAAAAATGAATGAAAAATGAAATGAACAAATAAATGAATAGTAATGATACAATACAAAAACATACAACATACAACATAAAACATATAAAAAGAGAGAGACAACAGTATCCTACATCCCATAGAGCAATATAGCATGCAACTACTCTACACAGAAACAGCGTTCTATACAGAAGAAACCTTGTTTTTAAGGGTCACTGTTTTTAAGGATATTGTTCCTAAGAAAACAGTATCCCCATGTTGGATATATTATAATTATAAGGAACTTCCGCCACAACTATGAAAGAAATTCCAGGATACATTCAAAATGCAATGACCATCTCAGATTGTTGGTGTGACACACCCACAACTCAAAAAACATTCCAGTTGACCTTTTCATTAAGGCCCCGAGGCCAGAATGTGTCCAGTCTCAAAATCCACCGAGTTTCTTTCTCCAACAAAATTTTAGCCCTGTCTCCACCCCTCAGTGTCGGCGGAACATGCTCTATCCCAAAGTATTTTAGTGAATTAATGGTGTGATTAGCAGATAGAAAATGTCGGGCCACCGGTTGATCCACCGGTTTGCCCTCCAAAATCAATTTAATAGCGGAACGGTGGGCCGCCATCCTTTCGCTGAATTTCCGTGTGGTCTGCCCAATTAGTCTTTAATTTGTCCAAAAGGGTATTAACATCACACGAAATTGATGTCCTCAGCAAAGGACTCAGTTTTGTGCCCACCAATATTCACGATCCATTTGCCTGGTCCAGGGATCTCCATAGGTTCACTAGGAAACTCAGATTAAAAGAATTCTTTCAGAATACATCTCATGAACCTAATACTGTCTCCATCTTTGATCCTTTTTTGCAAAAAAAGTCTAGGTCCAACTTTGACCCAGTATCAGTGAACCCGTCGATTAAGACTTTTGGCAGATTAATGGATGAGTCCATTAACAAATATGTGGCAGCTCCTGCTAAAATAAAGAGGAATTTAACGGCTGAGGAGAGAGAAGCACTCACTCAATTACGATCTTATAATGACATAGTCATCCGGCCCGCCGATAAGGGTGGGGCCATAGTCATCTTGGACATTGAGTATTATCGTCAAGAAGCTCTGTCACAACTGGGGGAGGAAGGTGTGTATCGTAAGCTTCAGGGCAATCCTGTGGGTCAATTTCAGCAGGAGCTCTTTTCAATTTTGGATAAAGCTCGTGATAATGGATATCTACCCAGCAAGGTGCACAAGGCTTTATGTGTTACTCACCCTAAGAGCCCATTGCTTTATACGATACCTAAGTTGCACAAAGACCAAACCAGTCCCCCGGGGAGACCCATAATCTCGGCAAGAGATTCATTGTACCAACCAGTGTCTCAACTTCTAGATTCCATTCTTCAGCCACTACTGCCGGCACAGAGCACTTTTCTAAAGGACACCAGTTCTTTTATTTTAAAATTGCAAGAAATACGGAACGTGGCCCCAGGCACCATAATGTGCTGCCTTGACGTTTGCAGCCTCTACACATCCATCCCCCATCAGGATGGGATGAGAGCTATGCGGGACTTCCTTGAGAAACATTTATCTCCGACTGCGTTCAATCATGAGTTGTTTTTGACCCTGTTAGAACTCACTTTGTACAGGAATTACTTTTTGTTTGATAGTGAGTTCTATCTACAGCTGCGGGGGTGCGCGATGGGATCATCGGTCGCACCCTCGTACGCTAATGTATTCATGTTCTCAGAAGAGCATAGAATGTTCTTCCTTGATCGGGGGGTAGCTGATAACATCTTAATGTATACAAGATACATCGATGATGTGTTCCTGCTGTGGGGTGGAGGCAGGGATTCTTTCGTGGATTTGATGCTAGAAATTAATGCTTTACCTTCTCCCATCAAATTTACCTATGTGTGTGATGAGAGGGAAGTGACATTCTTGGATGTCAAAATTATGGTACATGATGGCGTGATCTCCACGGAAGTCTTCTCAAAACCCACGGACCGGAACACATTATTAATGGCATCCAGTCATCACCCAGAACCCCTTAAAAGGGGACTCCCCCTGTCGCAAATGATGCGGGTGGCACGCATCACGAGTGACCGCGACAAAGTCCCTGGGTTGTTAGATAATATGATCCATAAATTTCTAGTTAGGGGATATGACTGGTCTATATTACAGAAACAAAAAAACAGAGTACTGCAAATATCTAGGGATGAATTATTACATCCGCCTCGGAGGGAAAATATAAACATCCTTCCATGGCCTTGTGACTTTTCCACATCTAGCCCTATTATCCGCAGGGCTTCACAAGCCCTTTGGCCTATAGTATCATCAGACCCAGACTTGACATCCTTTAGAGGGTTGCGTCCTGTCACAGCCTTCAGGAGAGGTGCCAACCTGCGTGATCTTATTGTAAAAACTGACATTTCAGGGATGAAGGAGCTGGATAATGTCATCATCCACAAAAAAACTCCTGGGTGTTACCGTTGTCCTAAATGCGCGACGTGTAGACATATGATTGCCTGTAAGGATTTTAAACATCCGACCCGTAATGTGACATATACCATCAGACAGGTGATTACTTGCAGCACTTCCTTTGTTGTCTATGCAATAATTTGTCCGTGTGGGCTGTTCTATATTGGGCAGACCACACGGAAATTCAGCGAAAGGATGGCGGCCCACCGTTCCGCTATTAAATTGATTTTGGAGGGCAAACCGGTGGATCAACCGGTGGCCCGACATTTTCTATCTGCTAATCACACCATTAATTCACTAAAATACTTTGGGATAGAGCATGTTCCGCCGACACTGAGGGGTGGAGACAGGGCTAAAATTTTGTTGGAGAAAGAAACTCGGTGGATTTTGAGACTGGACACATTCTGGCCTCGGGGCCTTAATGAAAAGGTCAACTGGAATGTTTTTTGAGTTGTGGGTGTGTCACACCAACAATCTGAGATGGTCATTGCATTTTGAATGTATCCTGGAATTTCTTTCATAGTTGTGGCGGAAGTTCCTTATAATTATAATATATCCAACATGGGGATACTGTTTTCTTAGGAACAATATCCTTAAAAACAGTGACCCTTAAAAACAAGGTTTCTTCTGTATAGAACGCTGTTTCTGTGTAGAGTAGTTGCATGCTATATTGCTCTATGGGATGTAGGATACTGTTGTCTCTCTCTTTTTATATGTTTTATGTTGTATGTTGTATGTTTTTGTATTGTATCATTACTATTCATTTATTTGTTCATTTCATTTTTCATTCATTTTTTATGTGTAGGGAGCGGTCTCTTGATGCGTGTCAACCCGGCACCTGGTGATGGGGTGAGTAGCCTGTGAGCTCACGTTTTACAGCGGCCGGGCCATTCTGACTGGCGTGTGCGGGGTGGTCATGACAACGATTACCTTGCGTCCGCCGGGTGGTCATGGCAACGGTGACGTAGGAGGCGGAAGTGACGCGGCGGCTCAGGACCCGGAAGCAGGAGCAGCGCGGAGGAGACACGGCAGCAGACACGCTCCAGGGGTATTTAGAGGGGTAAGTCTGTCTATGTTGTTTGTGTGTATTTGTATTTTGGCCTGAGGAAGGGGCTATTGCCCAGAAACAGCTGTTGCCACTTAATACAATTATTTTGCAAAAAATCTGACTCCAGTGCCGTTCATCTTTGGGAGCTGCATGTTACTTTTGGAACTGGCACGGAGAACGCTGTGGATGAGAGCTTGTGAGTGCCGACTGTTGCTGCAAGGATATAGTAGTGTTCTTGTAACACCTGTTGTATGGCACCGTCTGCTGCAGTTTTACTGAACCTCAGAATTTGAAATACTCTGCTTACAAGATTTGGGAGACAACTTATAACATTTCATAGGTGCAAAGCCAGCACTATGTCTCTACAACCAGATATCCCAGGGTGCCATATTATGAGCACCATGACCCCGGGTGAGACTTTTGGCTTCACACAGGAGCAGATTGACAGAATTTTGTCTAAAGAGGTTATACCGGTCACAGATACCACCATGAGAGCAGAAGATTGTTTGTTTCAATTAATGAAATATAAACGTCGGGAAATAGACTTTCAACTACATGGAATTTCTTTGACAGAATATTACAAAGAACATAAGATCCCACGTGGGTTTCGCGTGCGTAACGTGCCCACGATTGGTCGACACAATCCCGACTTTGTAAGAAAGTGGATAGGTATACTGAACCGGTGTGCCTTTGATCTCATGATCCTAGTGATTGAGGAAGCTAACAGAGAATTGGAAGTTATTAGACAGAAGATCACAGCCTTTGAAAAGGACAACTTAAAGGTTCTTCAACAGGATGAATCACAGGATTGGATGGGCAAATTAAAAACCCAGTGTGACCAATATCGTCGTGAATTATTAAAATTCAAACGAAACAAAAAAATCACAGTTGATCAAGACTATGAGGATAACAAGGTGTATCGTTGGCTGGCCGGTATGGACATCCAGGAAAGGTCCAGACAACAACAGAGACGACGCCCGTGGCAAAGGCAGAAACAGGGCAACAAAAGTACGAAGTCAAGCAGTGACAGTGACTTTATGGTCTCCGATACAGATGAGATGTCTGGAGGTACCCCTTTAGGACGGGGCTCACAACATGGCCAGCCGCAAGTCGATGCACTGCCACCCGCCGGGGTGGCCAGAACAAAAGGGGTCAGAAGGGCGGCCCAAGGCAAGACCTACAATTAGTCTTTAATTTGTCCAAAAGGGTATTAACATCACACGAAATTGATGTCCTCAGCAAAGGACTCAGTTTTGTGCCCACCAATATTCACGATCCATTTGCCTGGTCCAGGGATCTCCATAGGTTCACTAGGAAACTCAGATTAAAAGAATTCTTTCAGAATACGTCTCCATCTTTGATCCTTTTTTGCAAAAAAAGTCTAGGTCCAACTTTGACCCAGTATCAGTGAACCCGTCGATTAAGACTTTTGGCAGATTAATGGATGAGTCCATTAACAAATATGTGGCAGCTCCTGCTAAAATAAAGAGGAATTTAACGGCTGAGGAGAGAGAAGCACTCACTCAATTACGATCTTATAATGACATAGTCATCCGGCCCGCCGATAAGGGTGGGGCCATAGTCATCTTGGACATTGAGTATTATCGTCAAGAAGCTCTGTCACAACTGGGGGAGGAAGGTGTGTATCGTAAGCTTCAGGGCAATCCTGTGGGTCAATTTCAGCAGGAGCTCTTTTCAATTTTGGATAAAGCTCGTGATGATGGATATCTACCCAGCAAGGTGCACAAGGCTTTATGTGTTACTCACCCTAAGAGCCCATTGCTTTATACGATACCTAAGTTGCACAAAGACCAAACCAGTCCCCCGGGGAGACCCATAATCTCGGCAAGAGATTCATTGTACCAACCAGTGTCTCAACTTCTAGATTCCATTCTTCAGCCACTACTGCCGGCACAGAGCACTTTTCTAAAGGACACCAGTTCTTTTATTTTAAAATTGCAAGAAATACGGAACGTGGCCCCAGGCACCATAATGTGCTGCCTTGACGTTTGCAGCCTCTACACATCCATCCCCCATCAGGATGGGATGAGAGCTATGCGGGACTTCCTTGAGAAACATTTATCTCCGACTGCGTTCAATCATGAGTTGTTTTTGACCCTGTTAGAACTCACTTTGTACAGGAATTACTTTTTGTTTGATAGTGAGTTCTATCTACAGCTGCGGGGGTGCGCGATGGGATCATCGGTCGCACCCTCGTACGCTAATGTATTCATGTTCTCAGAAGAGCATAGAATGTTCTTCCTTGATCGGGGGGTAGCTGATAACATCTTAATGTATACAAGATACATCGATGATGTGTTCCTGCTGTGGGGTGGAGGCAGGGATTCTTTCGTGGATTTGATGCTAGAAATTAATGCTTTACCTTCTCCCATCAAATTTACCTATGTGTGTGATGAGAGGGAAGTGACATTCTTGGATGTCAAAATTATGGTACATGATGGCGTGATCTCCACGGAAGTCTTCTCAAAACCCACGGACCGGAACACATTATTAATGGCATCCAGTCATCACCCAGAACCCCTTAAAAGGGGACTCCCCCTGTCGCAAATGATGCGGGTGGCACGCATCACGAGTGACCGCGACAAAGTCCCTGGGTTGTTAGATAATATGATCCATAAATTTCTAGTTAGGGGATATGACTGGTCTATATTACAGAAACAAAAAAACAGAGTACTGCAAATATCTAGGGATGAATTATTACATCCGCCTCGGAGGGAAAATATAAACATCCTTCCATGGCCTTGTGACTTTTCCACATCTAGCCCTATTATCCGCAGGGCTTCACAAGCCCTTTGGCCTATAGTATCATCAGACCCAGACTTGACATCCTTTAGAGGGTTGCGTCCTGTCACAGCCTTCAGGAGAGGTGCCAACCTGCGTGATCTTATTGTAAAAACTGACATTTCAGGGATGAAGGAGCTGGATAATGTCATCATCCACAAAAAAACTCCTGGGTGTTACCGTTGTCCTAAATGCGCGACGTGTAGACATATGATTGCCTGTAAGGATTTTAAACATCCGACCCGTAATGTGACATATACCATCAGACAGGTGATTACTTGCAGCACTTCCTTTGTTGTCTATGCAATAATTTGTCCGTGTGGGCTGTTCTATATTGGGCAGACCACACGGAAATTCAGCGAAAGGATGGCGGCCCACCGTTCCGCTATTAAATTGATTTTGGAGGGCAAACCGGTGGATCAACCGGTGGCCCGACATTTTCTATCTGCTAATCACACCATTAATTCACTAAAATACTTTGGGATAGAGCATGTTCCGCCGACACTGAGGGGTGGAGACAGGGCTAAAATTTTGTTGGAGAAAGAAACTCGGTGGATTTTGAGACTGGACACATTCTGGCCTCGGGGCCTTAATGAAAAGGTCAACTGGAATGTTTTTTGAGTTGTGGGTGTGTCACACCAACAATCTGAGATGGTCATTGCATTTTGAATGTATCCTGGAATTTCTTTCATAGTTGTGGCGGAAGTTCCTTATAATTATAATATATCCAACATGGGGATACTGTTTTCTTAGGAACAATATCCTTAAAAACAGTGACCCTTAAAAACAAGGTTTCTTCTGTATAGAACGCTGTTTCTGTGTAGAGTAGTTGCATGCTATATTGCTCTATGGGATGTAGGATACTGTTGTCTCTCTCTTTTTATATGTTTTATGTTGTATGTTGTATGTTTTTGTATTGTATCATTACTATTCATTTATTTGTTCATTTCATTTTTCATTCATTTTTTATGTGTAGGGAGCGGTCTCTTGATGCGTGTCAACCCGGCACCTGGTGATGGGGTGAGTAGCCTGTGAGCTCACGTTTTACAGCGGCCGGGCCATTCTGACTGGCGTGTGCGGGGTGGTCATGACAACGATTACCTTGCGTCCGCCGGGTGGTCATGGCAACGGTGACGTAGGAGGCGGAAGTGACGCGGCGGCTCAGGACCCGGAAGCAGGAGCAGCGCGGAGGAGACACGGCAGCAGACACGCTCCAGGGGTATTTAGAGGGGTAAGTCTGTCTATGTTGTTTGTGTGTATTTGTATTTTGGCCTGAGGAAGGGGCTATTGCCCAGAAACAGCTGTTGCCACTTAATACAATTATTTTGCAAAAAATCTGACTCCAGTGCCGTTCATCTTTGGGAGCTGCATGTTACTTTTGGAACTGGCACGGAGAACGCTGTGGATGAGAGCTTGTGAGTGCCGACTGTTGCTGCAAGGATATAGTAGTGTTCTTGTAACACCTGTTGTATGGCACCGTCTGCTGCAGTTTTACTGAACCTCAGAATTTGAAATACTCTGCTTACAAGATTTGGGAGACAACTTATAACATTTCATAGGTGCAAAGCCAGCACTATGTCTCTACAACCAGATATCCCAGGGTGCCATATTATGAGCACCATGACCCCGGGTGAGACTTTTGGCTTCACACAGGAGCAGATTGACAGAATTTTGTCTAAAGAGGTTATACCGGTCACAGATACCACCATGAGAGCAGAAGATTGTTTGTTTCAATTAATGAAATATAAACGTCGGGAAATAGACTTTCAACTACATGGAATTTCTTTGACAGAATATTACAAAGAACATAAGATCCCACGTGGGTTTCGCGTGCGTAACGTGCCCACGATTGGTCGACACAATCCCGACTTTGTAAGAAAGTGGATAGGTATACTGAACCGGTGTGCCTTTGATCTCATGATCCTAGTGATTGAGGAAGCTAACAGAGAATTGGAAGTTATTAGACAGAAGATCACAGCCTTTGAAAAGGACAACTTAAAGGTTCTTCAACAGGATGAATCACAGGATTGGATGGGCAAATTAAAAACCCAGTGTGACCAATATCGTCGTGAATTATTAAAATTCAAACGAAACAAAAAAATCACAGTTGATCAAGACTATGAGGATAACAAGGTGTATCGTTGGCTGGCCGGTATGGACATCCAGGAAAGGTCCAGACAACAACAGAGACGACGCCCGTGGCAAAGGCAGAAACAGGGCAACAAAAGTACGAAGTCAAGCAGTGACAGTGACTTTATGGTCTCCGATACAGATGAGATGTCTGGAGGTACCCCTTTAGGACGGGGCTCACAACATGGCCAGCCGCAAGTCGATGCACTGCCACCCGCCGGGGTGGCCAGAACAAAAGGGGTCAGAAGGGCGGCCCAAGGCAAGACCTACAATTAGTCTTTAATTTGTCCAAAAGGGTATTAACATCACACGAAATTGATGTCCTCAGCAAAGGACTCAGTTTTGTGCCCACCAATATTCACGATCCATTTGCCTGGTCCAGGGATCTCCATAGGTTCACTAGGAAACTCAGATTAAAAGAATTCTTTCAGAATACGTCTCCATCTTTGATCCTTTTTTGCAAAAAAAGTCTAGGTCCAACTTTGACCCAGTATCAGTGAACCCGTCGATTAAGACTTTTGGCAGATTAATGGATGAGTCCATTAACAAATATGTGGCAGCTCCTGCTAAAATAAAGAGGAATTTAACGGCTGAGGAGAGAGAAGCACTCACTCAATTACGATCTTATAATGACATAGTCATCCGGCCCGCCGATAAGGGTGGGGCCATAGTCATCTTGGACATTGAGTATTATCGTCAAGAAGCTCTGTCACAACTGGGGGAGGAAGGTGTGTATCGTAAGCTTCAGGGCAATCCTGTGGGTCAATTTCAGCAGGAGCTCTTTTCAATTTTGGATAAAGCTCGTGATGATGGATATCTACCCAGCAAGGTGCACAAGGCTTTATGTGTTACTCACCCTAAGAGCCCATTGCTTTATACGATACCTAAGTTGCACAAAGACCAAACCAGTCCCCCGGGGAGACCCATAATCTCGGCAAGAGATTCATTGTACCAACCAGTGTCTCAACTTCTAGATTCCATTCTTCAGCCACTACTGCCGGCACAGAGCACTTTTCTAAAGGACACCAGTTCTTTTATTTTAAAATTGCAAGAAATACGGAACGTGGCCCCAGGCACCATAATGTGCTGCCTTGACGTTTGCAGCCTCTACACATCCATCCCCCATCAGGATGGGATGAGAGCTATGCGGGACTTCCTTGAGAAACATTTATCTCCGACTGCGTTCAATCATGAGTTGTTTTTGACCCTGTTAGAACTCACTTTGTACAGGAATTACTTTTTGTTTGATAGTGAGTTCTATCTACAGCTGCGGGGGTGCGCGATGGGATCATCGGTCGCACCCTCGTACGCTAATGTATTCATGTTCTCAGAAGAGCATAGAATGTTCTTCCTTGATCGGGGGGTAGCTGATAACATCTTAATGTATACAAGATACATCGATGATGTGTTCCTGCTGTGGGGTGGAGGCAGGGATTCTTTCGTGGATTTGATGCTAGAAATTAATGCTTTACCTTCTCCCATCAAATTTACCTATGTGTGTGATGAGAGGGAAGTGACATTCTTGGATGTCAAAATTATGGTACATGATGGCGTGATCTCCACGGAAGTCTTCTCAAAACCCACGGACCGGAACACATTATTAATGGCATCCAGTCATCACCCAGAACCCCTTAAAAGGGGACTCCCCCTGTCGCAAATGATGCGGGTGGCACGCATCACGAGTGACCGCGACAAAGTCCCTGGGTTGTTAGATAATATGATCCATAAATTTCTAGTTAGGGGATATGACTGGTCTATATTACAGAAACAAAAAAACAGAGTACTGCAAATATCTAGGGATGAATTATTACATCCGCCTCGGAGGGAAAATATAAACATCCTTCCATGGCCTTGTGACTTTTCCACATCTAGCCCTATTATCCGCAGGGCTTCACAAGCCCTTTGGCCTATAGTATCATCAGACCCAGACTTGACATCCTTTAGAGGGTTGCGTCCTGTCACAGCCTTCAGGAGAGGTGCCAACCTGCGTGATCTTATTGTAAAAACTGACATTTCAGGGATGAAGGAGCTGGATAATGTCATCATCCACAAAAAAACTCCTGGGTGTTACCGTTGTCCTAAATGCGCGACGTGTAGACATATGATTGCCTGTAAGGATTTTAAACATCCGACCCGTAATGTGACATATACCATCAGACAGGTGATTACTTGCAGCACTTCCTTTGTTGTCTATGCAATAATTTGTCCGTGTGGGCTGTTCTATATTGGGCAGACCACACGGAAATTCAGCGAAAGGATGGCGGCCCACCGTTCCGCTATTAAATTGATTTTGGAGGGCAAACCGGTGGATCAACCGGTGGCCCGACATTTTCTATCTGCTAATCACACCATTAATTCACTAAAATACTTTGGGATAGAGCATGTTCCGCCGACACTGAGGGGTGGAGACAGGGCTAAAATTTTGTTGGAGAAAGAAACTCGGTGGATTTTGAGACTGGACACATTCTGGCCTCGGGGCCTTAATGAAAAGGTCAACTGGAATGTTTTTTGAGTTGTGGGTGTGTCACACCAACAATCTGAGATGGTCATTGCATTTTGAATGTATCCTGGAATTTCTTTCATAGTTGTGGCGGAAGTTCCTTATAATTATAATATATCCAACATGGGGATACTGTTTTCTTAGGAACAATATCCTTAAAAACAGTGACCCTTAAAAACAAGGTTTCTTCTGTATAGAACGCTGTTTCTGTGTAGAGTAGTTGCATGCTATATTGCTCTATGGGATGTAGGATACTGTTGTCTCTCTCTTTTTATATGTTTTATGTTGTATGTTGTATGTTTTTGTATTGTATCATTACTATTCATTTATTTGTTCATTTCATTTTTCATTCATTTTTTATGTGTAGGGAGCGGTCTCTTGATGCGTGTCAACCCGGCACCTGGTGATGGGGTGAGTAGCCTGTGAGCTCACGTTTTACAGCGGCCGGGCCATTCTGACTGGCGTGTGCGGGGTGGTCATGACAACGATTACCTTGCGTCCGCCGGGTGGTCATGGCAACGGTGACGTAGGAGGCGGAAGTGACGCGGCGGCTCAGGACCCGGAAGCAGGAGCAGCGCGGAGGAGACACGGCAGCAGACACGCTCCAGGGGTATTTAGAGGGGTAAGTCTGTCTATGTTGTTTGTGTGTATTTGTATTTTGGCCTGAGGAAGGGGCTATTGCCCAGAAACAGCTGTTGCCACTTAATACAATTATTTTGCAAAAAATCTGACTCCAGTGCCGTTCATCTTTGGGAGCTGCATGTTACTTTTGGAACTGGCACGGAGAACGCTGTGGATGAGAGCTTGTGAGTGCCGACTGTTGCTGCAAGGATATATATATATACATAAATATATACATATACATATATGTGTATATATATATATATATATATAAATAAATAAGCACAGCAGGAGAAGGGATTCATTCTCTATACAGCCCTATGCAGTGCCGCCAGCATCCACCCCGGCCTGTAAACTGTAATTCTATAGCCCTGTCTCTTTTTTTTTTACCTCCCCTCCTCCTGGCTCTTCGTCTTCTGTATAGTTTGGGCAGCTCCTGCTGCCGCTGCCTCCGTGGATCTCCTCCGCCCGGCTCCCGCACGCACAGTCCCCGTTTTGGCGCTGACGATGCTGCAGGCAGGGCTGCCATCAGAAATTGTGGGGCCCAGGACTGACAAAATAGGCAAGGCCTCCTCCCCCTCCTGGAATATGTGGAAATAGGAGAGGGTAAGGTATAGGGGCAGGCGAAAGAGAGAGAAGAGGAATAGGGGCAGACTGAATAGGGGGAGACAGGAGAGAGAAAGAAACGGACAGATGGGGAGAGAGGAGGAAAAGGAGGAGATGTGGAGAGAAAGGAGGAATAGGGGAAAACGGGAGGGAGAGAGGAGATATAGGGCAAATTGTCATTGGAGGAATAGGGCAGACGAGAGAGAGGAGGAAATGGGGGAGATTACCCCCCAGTATCACCCAAAGACCCCGAAATTATGTCCAAGTGCCCCCCATGCCACACAGGGCCCTTCATATTAATTATGACCCAGTGGCCAGTGCCCCTAGTATGTCACACAGAAGCTCCCCCCATATTCTGTCAGAGTGCACCCCATGGAGTTTCATGGAGTGCATGGAGTGAAACATGGAGTTTCCCCATATAAATATTGTCCCCATGAGCCCACCTCCCAGGAACAAATGCAGGATTTTCTGAGGAAGGTTAATTAGGCTCCTCCCACTTTTGGAAAATGCCGCAAATCGCGGGTCTATGTGAGGGGGAGGGGCCAAAAGTACGTGAGTGTGATAGAAGCATATCATATTAGCCTCTCACCCCCTCACCATAGACCTGCTACATTACGGTATTATGCACGAGGGGAGGGGCTTAGATCAAGTAGCCGCGGGAAGCTAGTTTAAAAAGCATCGACCTGTTGGGAAGGAGGGGGTGTTTCTGATTACTCAGAAACCTCCCCCTTCGTACGCTAGTGTCTTAGATTACACCGCCTGCAGGCACTGGGGGAGAGGGAGGGGGCGCACAGCCGCACAGTGGAAGGAGAGGGACGGCTCTGAGCAGCGCCACCACCAATTAGTGCGCTGCTGCGGCTCCCTCCTCCCCCTCCCTCCACGTCCTTCTCTCCTGCCTCCGGTGCTGCTGCTCCTCCTCTCTGGCGGCTTGTAATGAGTCAGTTTGACTCATTACAATGCCGCTGAGTAAATTAACGGGGATGAGGCCAGTTGCGCCCCCAGGGCGACTGCGCTGTGTGCCAGGCACACCTGGCACACACGTAGTTACGGCTCTGACTTGGTGACCCTTTCCTCAGTGGTACATCAGAAAATGTGCAAGTTCCAAATTGAATTATCTTAGAGGGCCCCTCCTCAAGTTTGTTGTACAGTATGAAGTCGAGGATGACTTTGAAGCTTGGGCCACCAGCTTTCTTACTCCAAGCGTCATTTCAATCTATAGTGCTTGCTTTTTCAGGTAATCCAGAGTTTTGCTCAGACTGGGTCACTTGTAATGTTCTAGATCATGAGCTCTGCTGTGTTGGTACTTGGGTTCTAAGTCATAGACCCACAACTATAGATGAGGCTATAAGGAGCAGATGTACTAAGCCTTAGAGAGAGATAAAGTGGGCGGAGATAAAGTCCCAGCCAGTCAGCTTCTAACTGTCTTTTCTCTGACGTCCTAGTGGATGCTGGGGACTCCGTAAGGACCATGGGGAATAGCGGCTCCGCAGGAGACTGGGCACAACTAAGAAAGATTTAGGACTACCTGGTGTGCACTGGCTCCTCCCTCTATGCCCCTCCTCCAGACCTCAGTTAGAATTTTGTGCCCGGCCGAGCTGGTTGCACACTAGGGGCTCTCCTGAGCTCTTAGAAAAGAAAGTATATTTATGTTTTTTATTTTCAGTGAGATCTGCTGGCAACAGACTCACTGCTACGAGGGACTGAGGGGAGAAGAAGCGAACCTACCTGCTTGCAGCTAGCTTGGGCTTCTTAGGCTACTGGACACCATTAGCTCCAGAGGGATCGAACACAGGCCCAGCCTCGGTCGTCCGGTCCCGGAGCCGCGCCGCCGCCCCCCTTGCAGAGCCAGAAGCAAGAAGAACGTCCAGGAAATCGGCGGCTGAAGACTCCGGTCTTCATTAAGGTAGCGCACAGCACTGCAGCTGTGCGCCATTGCTCCCCATGCACACCACACACTCCGGTCACTGATGGGTGCAGGGCTCTGGGGGGGGGGGGGCGCCCTGGGCTGCAATAAGAGTACCTTAGCTTGGCAAAAAAACACATAATATAGTCAGTAAGACTATATATGTGTAAAATCCCCTGCCAAAAATATCCTGAAAAAAGCGGGAGAAGTCCGCCGAGAAGGGGGCGGGGCTATCTCCCTCAGCACACTGGCGCCATTTCCTCTCACAGCTCCGCTGGAAGGACGCTCCCAAGGCTCTCCCCTGCAGTTTCCAGGCTCAATCGGGTAAAAAAGAGAGGTGGGGGCACTAAATTTAGGCGCAAACTGTGTATTATAGCAGCTATAGGGGAAAAATCACTGTGTGTAGTGTGTATCCCTGCATTATATAGCGCTCTGGTGTGTGCTGGCATACTCTCTCTCTGTCTCCCCAAAGGACTTTGTGGGGTCCTGTCCTCAGTCAGAGCATTCCCTGTGTGTGTGCGGTGTGTCGGTACGGCTGTGTCGACATGTTTGATGAGGAGGCTTATGTGGAGGCGGAGCAGGTGCCGATGAATGTGATGTCACCCCCTGCGGGGTCGACACCTGAATGGATGGACATGTGGAAGGAATTACGCGACAGTGTCAACTCCTTACATAAAAGGTTTGACGACATAGCAGATGTGGGACAGCCGGCTTCTCAGCCCGTGCCTGCCCAGGCGTCTCAAAAGCCATCAGGGGCTCTAAAACGCCCACTACCTCAGATGGCAGACACAGATGTCGACACGGATACTGACTCCAGTGTCGACGACGATGAGACTAGTTTACATTCCAATAGAGCTACTCGTTATATGATTACGGCAATGAAAAATGTGTTGCACATTTCTGATATTACCCCAGGTACCACAAAAAAGGGTATTATGTTTGGGGAGAAAAAGCTACCAGTGGTTTTTCCCCCATCTGATGAATTAAATGAAGTGTGTGAAGAAGCGTGGGCTTCCCCCGATAAGAAACTGGTAATTTCTAAAAAGTTACTAATGGCGTACCCTTTCCCGCCAGAGGACAGGTCACGTTGGGAGACATCCCCTAGGGTGGATAAAGCGCTCACACGTCTGTCAAAAAAGGTGGCACTACCGTCTCCGGACACGGCCGCCCTAAAGGAGCCTGCGGATAGAAAGCAGGAGGCTATCCTGAAGTCTGTATATACACACTCAGGAATTATACTGAGACCGGCTATTGCTTCAGCATGGATGTGCAGTGCTGCAGCTGCGTGGTCAGATTCCCTGTCGGAAAACATTGATACCCTAGACAGGGACACTATATTGCTAACCGTAGAGCATATTAAAGACGCTGTCTTATACATGAGAGATGCACAGAGGGATATTTGCCGGCTGGCATCTAAAATAAACGCAATGTCCATTTCTGCCAGGAGAGGATTGTGGACTCGGCAGTGGACAGGAGATACAGATTCTAAAAGGCACATGGAAGCTTTGCCTTACAAGGGTGAGGAGTAGTTTGGGGATGGTCTCTCGGACCTCGTTTCCACAGCGACAGCTGGGAAGTCAGCATTTTTACCCCATGTTCCCTCACAGCCAAAGAAAGCACCGTATTATCAGGTACAGTCCTTTCGGCCCCAGAAAGGCAAGCGGGTTAGAGGCGCGTCCTTTCTGCCCAGAGGCAGAGGTAGAGGGAAAAAGTTGCAACATACAGCCAGTTCCCAGGAACAAAAGTCCTCCCCCGCTTCCTCTAAGTCCACCGCATGACGCTGGGGCTCCACAGGCGGAGCCAGGTACGGTGGGGGCCCGTCTCAAGAACTTCAGCGACCAGTGGGCTCGCTCACGGGTGGATCCCTGGATTCTACAAGTAGTATCTCAGGGGTACAAGCTGGAATTCGAGACGTCTCCCCCTCGCCGTTTCCTCAAATCTGCCTTGCAGACAGCTCCCCCGGACAGGGAGGCAGTGCTGGAGGCGACTCACAAGCTGTATTCTCAGCAGGTGATAATCAAGGTACCCCTCCTTCAACAAGGACGGGGTTACTATTCCTCAATGTTTGTGGTACCGAAACCGGACGGTTCGGTGAGACCCATTTTAAATTTAAAATCCTTGAACACTTATATAAGAAGGTTCAAGTTCAAGATGGAATCGCTCAGGGCGGTGATTGCAAGCCTGGACGAGGGGGATTACATGGTATCACTGGACATCAAGGATGCTTACCTGCATGTCCCCATTTACCCTCCTCACCAGGAGTACCTCAGATTTGTGGTACAGGACTGTCATTACCAATTCCAGACGTTGCCGTTTGGTCTGTCCACGGCACCGAGGGTATTTACCAAGGTAATGGCCGAAATGATGATACTCCTTCGGAAAAAGGGAGTTTTAATTATCCCGTACTTGGACGATCTCCTTATAAAGGCGAGGTGCAGGGAACAGTTGTTGATCGGAGTAGCACTAGCTCGGGAAGTGCTACAACAGCACGGCTGGATCCTGAATATTCCAAAGTCGCAGCTGGTTCCTACACCGCGTCTACTGTTCCTGGGGATGGTTCTGGACACAGAACAGAAAAAAGTGTTTCTCCCGGAGGAGAAGGCCAAGGAGTTGTCATCTCTAGTCAGAGACCTCCTAAAACCAAAACAGGTGTCGGTGCACCACTGCACGCGAGTCCTGGGAAAGATGGTGGCTTCTTATGAAGCAATTCCATTCGGAAGGTTCCATGCAAGGATCTTTCAGTGGGATCTGTTGGACAAGTGGTCCGGATCGCATCTTCAGATGCATCGGCTGATAACCCTGTCTCCAAGGGCCAGGGTGTCGCTGCTGTGGTGGCTGCAGAGTGCTCATCTTCTAGAGGGCCGCAGATTCAGCGTACAGGACTGGATCCTGGTGACCACGGATGCCAGCCTTCGAGGTTGGGGGGCAGTCACACAGGGAAGAAACTTCCAGGGACAATGGTCGAGTCAGGAGACTTCCCTACACATAAATATTCTGGAACTAAGGGCCATTTACAATGCCCTAAGTCAGACAAGACCCCTGCTTCAACACCAGCCGGTGCTGATCCAGTCAGACAATATCACGGCTGTCGCCCATGTAAACCGACAGGGCGGCACAAGAAGCAGGATGGCGATGGCAGAAGCCACATGGATTCTCAGATGGGCGGAAAATCATGTGTTAGCACTGTCAGCAGTGTTCATTCCCGGAGTGGACAACTGGGAAGCAGACTTTCTCAGCAGACACGACCTCCACCCGGGAGAGTGGGGACTTCATCCAGAAGTCTTCCAAATGGTTGTACACCGGTGGGAAAGGCCACAGGTGGACATGATGGCGTCCCGCCTCAACAAGAAGCTAAAAAGATATTGCGCCAGGTCAAGGGACCCTCAGGCGATAGCTGTGGACCCTTTAGTGACACCGTGGGTGTACCAGTCGGTTTATGTGTTCCCTCCTCTTCCTCTCATACCCAAGGTACTGAGGATAATAAGAAGGAGAAGAGTAAGAAATATAATCATTGTTCCGGATTGGCCAAGAAGAGCTTGGTACCCAGAACTTCAAGAAATGATATCAGAGGAACCATGGCCTCTGCCGCTCAGACAGGACCTGCTGCAGCAGGGACCCTGTCTGTTCCAAGACTTACCGCGACTGCGTTTGACGGCATGGCGGTTGAACGCCGGATCCTGAAGGAAAAGGGCATTCCGGAGGAAGTCATCCCTACGCTGATTAAAGCTAGGAAGGAGGTGACCGCAAACCATTATCACCGCATATGGCGAAAATATGTTGCGTGGTGTGAGGCCAGAAGGGCCCCAACGGAGGAATTTCAGCTGGGTCGATTTCTGCACTTCCTACAGTCACGGGTGACTATGGGCCTCAAATTAGGTTCCATTAAGGTCCAGATTTCGGCTCTGTCGATTTTCTTCCAAAAAGAACTGGCTTCACTGCCTGAAGTTCAGACGTTTGTTAAAGGAATGCTGCATATTCAGCCCCCTTTTGTGCCTCCAGTGGCACCTTGGGATCTCAACGTGATGTTGGATTTCCTTAAGTCACATTGGTTTGAGCCACTTAAAACCGTGGAACAAAAATATCTCACGTGGAAAGTGGTCATGCTGTTGGCCTTGGCTTCCGCCAGGCGTGTGTCAGAATTGGCGGCTTTGTCATGTAAAAGCCCTTATCTGATTTTCCATATGGATAGGGCGGAATTGAGGACTCGTCCCCAATTTCTTCCTAAGGTGGTATCAGCTTTTCATTTGAACCAACCTATTGTGGTGCCTGCGGCTACTAAGGACTTGGAGGATTCCAAGTTGCTGGACGTAGTCAGGGCCCTGAAAATCTATGTTTCCAGGACGGCTGGAGTCAGGAAAACTGACTCGCTATTTATCCTGTATGCGCCCAACAAGCTGGGTGCTCCTGCTTCAAAGCAGTCTATTGCTCGCTGGATCTGTAGTACGATTCAACTTGCACATTCTGCGGCTGGACTGCCGCATCCTAAATCTGTAAAAGCCCATTCCATGAGGAAAGTGGGCTCTTCTTGGGCGGCTGCCCAAGGGGTCTCGGCTTTACAACTTTGCCGAGCTGCTACTTGGTCGGGTTCAAACACATTTGCTAAATTCTACAAGTTTGATACCCTGGCTGAGGAGGACCTTGAGTTTGCTCATTCGGTGCTGCAGAGTCATCCGCACTCTCCCGCCCGTTTGGGAGCTTTGGTATAATCCCCATGGTCCTTACGGAGTCCCCAGCATCCACTAGGACGTCAGAGAAAATAAGAATTTACTCACCGGTAATTCTATTTCTCGTAGTCCGTAGTGGATGCTGGGCGCCCATCCCAAGTGCGGATTGTCTGCAATACTTGTATATAGTTATTGCCTAACTAAAGGGTTATTGTTTGGAGCCATCTGTTTGAGAGGCTCAGTTGTTATTCATACTATTCACTGGGTATAGTATCACGAGTTGTACGGTGTGATTGGTGTGGCTGGTATGAGTCTTACCCGGGATTCCAAATCCTTTCCTTATTGTGTCAGCTCTTCCGGGCACAGTTTCCTAACTGAGGTCTGGAGGAGGGGCATAGAGGGAGGAGCCAGTGCACACCAGGTAGTCCTAAATCTTTCTTAGTTGTGCCCAGTCTCCTGCGGAGCCGCTAATCCCCATGGTCCTTATGGAGTCCCCAGCATCCACTACGGACTACGAGAAATAGAATTACCGATGAGTAAATTCTTATTTTTTCAAACACAGCCTGCAACATGGCAGCTAGGAGCTGATTGGTTGGCACTTTATATCACACCACTTTATTTCTCTCCAAGGCTTAGTACATCTCCCCCTAAGTCACTGCATAGCATGGTATCAGAATCTGTGAGTTTTCTGGACTCAGAGCTGGACCCAAGGTTTGTATGTGGCTAAACTCCATATGTTGATGAAATATAACTGATTTATTGATATTGGCAGCCACAGGTAGATATCTGAATAGGCTCTGATTACCAGTAGGGACTGGCAAATAGGATGAGTACAGGTAACTGCAGAAAGTGCCCAGTTCAGACCTAGCATGGAGAGTATCTGAAGATGATAGATAATATGGCAGCTAATAGCTGCAATACAGGAGACAATAGAAACACAGAGGACACTCTATAAGAGTTTATAAAGCAGCACTTCGTTATACTGAAAACTGTGATGAGTGTCAAACAGTAGTGAATGATGTTGAGAGCACACCGGAATGCCCTGGAACTGTGGAGAGTGCCCAGTAGTAGTGATCGGCACTAGGAGTATCACAGAAACACACTGAAAACTGGAGAGCGCCCAGTAGTAGTGACTGGTGCTAAGGGTATGACAGGAGCATACTGCAAACTGTAAAGAGAGCCCAGTAGAACTGACCGGCACTGCAGCAGCAGATGAAACACACTGAACTGTGGAGCCAACTCTGAAAACAACTACACACCAGAAGCTAGAAGCAGACTGCAGCAGAAATTATTTTGCCACAGGATCATGGCCAAGGAGTGATGCCTCAGGCACCATGGCTGCTTATAGGTCATAGCAGTCATATACAGGAAATCAGGTTAGAGATTGGTTGAACAGTGGTCAGCTGATTATAGACAAGATGGCGGCATCCATTTTCCGTCAGTAGCTGCTTCATGTGAGGAAACAAACAGCCTTTGGCAGCAATACTGCACGAGTCACATTCTGACAGTCTGGGAGAGAGTAACGGGGACTGCAGTGCTAATACAGCATGTCACCCCTGGTTGGTGTTATGGTTAGTTTAACTGTCTTGCAGCACTGAGGTCTTGGGTTAGATTCCCACCATGGACCAACTGTGTGGAGTTTGTATATTCTCCAGTTGCTTGCATTGATTTTCTCCCAGTACTCCAGTTTCCTCCCATAAGCCAAACAATATACTGGTAGGCGAATTGGCTCCTGACCAAAACTACCCTAATGTGTATATGTGGTAGGAAATATAAGGCCTAATTCAGACCTGATCACAGCAACAAAATTGTTCTCTAATGGGCAAAACCATGGGGGTGATTCCGAGTTGTTCGCTCGCAAGCTGCTTTTAGCAGCATTGCACACACTAAGCCGCCGCCTACTGGGAGTGAATCTTAGCTTATCAAAATTGCGAACGAAAGGTTCTCAAAATTGCGAATAAAAATTTATTTGCAGTTTCTGAGTAGCTCGAGACTTACTCTTCCAGTGCGATCAGTTCAGTGCTTGTCGTTCCTGGTTTGCCGTCACAAACACACCCAGCGTTCGCCCAGACACTCCTCCGTTTCTCCAGCCACTCCCGTGTTTTTCCCAGAAACGGTAGCGTTTTTTCACACACTCCCATAAAACGGCCAGTTTCCACCCAGAAACACCCACTTCCTGTCAATCACATTACGATCACCAGAACGAAGAAAAAACCTCGTAATGCCGTAAGTAAAATAGCAATCTTCATAGCAAATTTACTTGGCGCAGTCGCAGTGCGAACATTGCGCATGCGCAATAAGCGGAAAATCTCTGCGATGCGAAAAAAATTACCAAGCGAACAACTCGGAATGACCACCCATGTGCACTGTAGGTGGGACAGATTTAACATGTGCAGAGAGAGTTAGATTTGGGAGGGTTATTTTGTTTCTGTGCAGGGTAAATACTGGCTGCTTTATTTTTACACTGCAATTTAGATTTCAGTTTGAACACACCCCATCCAAATCTAAATGTCTTTGCAAATGTTATATTTGCCCCACCTGCAGTGCACATGGGGGGTAATTCCGAGTTGATCGCAGCAGGAAATTTGTTAGCAGTTGAGCAAAACCATGTGCACTGCAGGGGGGGCAGGTATAACATTTGCAGAGAGAGTTAGGTTTGGGTGGGTTATTTTGTTTCTGTGCTGGGTAAAAACTGGCTGCTTTATTTTTACACTGCAATTTAGATTTCAGTTTGAACACACCCCACCCAAATCTAAATCTCTCTGCAAATGTTATATCTGCCACACCTGCAATGCAAATGGTTTTGCCCAACTGCTAACAAATTTGCTGCTGCGATCAACTTGGAATTACCCCCATGGTTTTGCTCATAAGGGAAAAATTTTGCTGCTGCGATCAGGTCTGAATTAGGCCCATACGGCCTTATTCAGACCCGACCGCTAATCCCCGATGGATGTGACTGCAATGTGATTGATAGATGCGGGGGTTCGTGGGGTGGCGGCATGGTGTTGGCAGGGTGGGTCCATTTTTGGGGCGGCTGTGTGACATTACACGCAGCTGCTCCAAATTAAAAAAATGGCAGCCAACCGCCTGACAGCACAGCCAGGCTGCACTGGCAGGGGTCAACCTTAGTTCTGATGCGTCCGCATCAGGAGGCGGCCTCACACATGCTGGGCAGCCTTGTTCTGTGCTGGGCGGCCCCCAGAATGTGAGGAGATGGACGCAGATCTGGCTGCGTATGCAGCGATCTGGGTCCATCTTTGAATAAGCTCCATAGATTGTACTGGGGAAGGGCTGATTTTAATGACCAAATATTCTATGTAAAGCATTGCAGTATATGCATGCACTATATAAATAACTTTTAATATTTAAAAACAAATATTCAGAAGCAAAACACTTGCAAATCTTCCTCAAATATCCACCAGCTTGCTGGCTGTACACTCAGTGTCTGCTGGTCTCCCCACTGTGGCACTCCGTCAGCGTGTTCCCCCGCTGAGGCACCGGGCTACTGCAACGTGAAGTGTTACAGCTCCCCTGACGAGTGGTGGCTCTCCCGCTGTGGTGCTCTCTCTGCAAGGTAATTAGACACACAGGACACCCCCTCTGTTACTCACTCTCTCTACCTGGCGCAGTGTGTCTAAGGGCTCTTCCTGGCACAATGTGTCACTCTAAGGGGATCTACCTGGTGCAAAGTGCCTAAAGGGCTCTACCCAGGGCCGGAGCAAGGTTTCTCGGCATCCTAGGCAAAATTTCAGCCTACTGCCCCCCCAAACCACACACCAAGTCTGAATACATACAGGAAATGTGGTAAAACCCAGGAAACAGGTTTTATCGCATGTTACTGTTAAGACATCCCATCCAGCTGACTCTAAAGGTCCATATACACTTAACGATAAAATGAGCGACATCGCTCATTTTCCCCCTCCCCTGAGCGACGTCGCTCATTTTATCGTCTAATGTATATGGGCCTTAAGTGGGAACTTCAAGACAGATTGCTGCTGTAATTAAGCCTTCAGGAGGCCCAGGGCACCTTAGACAGGGGCTATATATATATATATATATATATATATATACATACACACACGCACACACACATACAGTGGTCGAAGTGGAAATTTTGAAGTGGGTGTATGGAAAGGTAAAGGTTGCAATTATGCGCATGCCTAAGGTGTGTGCGCTCCAGGAAAAGGGGGAGTGGCCACTCAAAGGGGGGGTGTCCTTCAGTGTAGTAGGACCCCTTATACTATCTAGTACTGCTGCCCCTTTCACTTTATACCACACAGTATGAGCCAAAATTCACATTACAGCACCCGGTATGAGCTGAAATTCACATTATAGCAAACAGAATGAGCCGAAACTCACATTATAGCACATGTTATGAGCCGAAATTCACATTATAGCACACAGAATGAGCCAAAATTCACATTATAGCATACGGATGAGCCGAAATTCACATTATAGCACACAAAATGAGCCGAAATTCACATTATAGCACACAGAATGAGCCGAAATTCACATTATAGCACATGGTATGAGCCGAAATTCACATTGTAGCATGCAGAATTGGCCGAAATTCACATTATAGCACACTGAATGAGCCAAAATTCACATTATAGCACACGGTACGAGCTGAAATTCACATTGTAGCAGACGGAATGAGCCGAAATTCACAGTATAGCACACTGAATGAGCCGAAATTCACATTGTAGCACACGGAATGAGCCGAAATTCACATTGTAGCACACTGAATGAGCCAAAATTCACATTATAGCACACAGAATGAGCTGAAATTCACATTATAGCACACTGAATGAGCCGAAATTCACATTGTAGCACACGGAATGAGCCGAAATTCACATTATAGCACACTGAATGAGCCAAAATTCACATTATAGCACACAGAATGAGCTGAAATTCACATTATAGCACACTGAATGAGCCGACATTCACATTATAGTATGTGGTATGAGCCAAAACATGGGGGACAGGGTGTCACACATGCAGCGGGTGTACAGAGCACCATAAGGGCACAGGGTGTCATCACACAGGGCAACAGGGGTAGGGGAGCACTGGGTGACACACACAAAAAGGCAGCGGGGGGGCAGGGGGGCACGAAGTGTCAAACACACAGAGGCAGGGTTCGCACACATGGGGAATGGGGGGGGGGGCAGGAGGGCACAGGGCTCTCCAGCAATCACTCACCGCCGCCATGTCCAGTCAACCTTAGCTTGAGCTGCAGGGTGTCACTGTCAACAAGGGAGTCACGTGGCGTGGACCCAGGCACAGCCCGAAGAGGAGGCCGGCAGCAGGAGGATCCGAGCGCCAGCGTCTTTGCAGCCCCATGGTGACGCGGCCGCCCGGTCGAGTAATTGGAGGAATCGAGGCACTCTGTACAAGCGGCTGCTGGAGGAGGGAGGGGGATTGCGTGTCCATCGTAACTGCTGGGGAGTAGAGTGGCTCACAGCTCCGGCACCAACCGCCGTGACTGGTAGCAGCGGTGGGGGGAACATGAGCACACTCGGCAATAGCAGGAGTGTGATAAAAAACACAAAAACTTCCCTGTCTGTGGAGAAGTGCCGGTATGCCATACCGCCGCATACCGGCCCACTTCGACCACTATATATATATATATATATATATATACACACACACACACACACACACACACACACACACACACACACATCCACTATGTAATAAAATACTAATGCTGCTCCTCACCTGTAGGGGGGGAATTAAAGTGTTTTGCGTGTCATTCCTTTCCCTCTTCCAGCAACCCATCACCTCTACCACTTATTTATTTAAATCTCAACCCTCACCCTCCCACTTTACTGTATAGATTTAATGCTCCCCCACCCTGACCCTTTATACATTAAGTGAAGTTCTTACAATTGCCACGAATTCCCCATGCAGTCTGCTCTTGTGGTACAGGGCGGGAGTATGACGGGCGTTACTGCGGAGAGGAGCGGAAGACAGTTGCTATAGCAACTGTAACAATATCCGGCAGCGCTGCTTAGTTTAGGTGCATAGAGCTGCTGCCGGCGGGTTACACTGTCCGTGCTAAAGGGATGCCGCGGCGCGCGGCCGCCCAACTGTTATCAGCCAGCAGCACGGACAGTGTGAGTGTACTCTATCGGCAGTGGCTCAATGCATATAGAGTAAGCAGTGGTGACGGATATTGTTACAGTTGCTATAGCAACTGTCTTCCGCTCCTCTCCTCAGTAAGGCCCATGATATTCCTCTTAAGGAAGAGGAGAAGTGTTCATCGGCAGCTTGAGCTGCCGCCCGCAAGTGGCCGGCGCCCATAGGCAGCTGCCTAAAGCTGCCTAGTGGTGGCGCCGGCCCTGGCTCTACCTGGTGCAATGTGCACAAGTAGCACTACTGTGTGGTGTAATGTGAATTGGTACTATTATGTGGCCACTCCCCTTCCCCATGTGCCATGCCCCTAAATTATTGGTGCGCGCCCATCTGCATGCACTCTACCTATTTTGTGTAGTGGTAAGGGTAGGGGGGGCACTAATTCCTCTTCTGGCACAGGTCAACAAAATGTCTAGTTATAGCTATGCGGTTCTGACCTATCCACAGACTGAAATACATATTTATTTGCCTTTACATAGACTTTTCTCTACATTCTATATTCAGTTTTGACTGGCTGCTTCCACACTTAGCTGTATGTACCTCTTATTACCCATTATAAATGCAGTTACTTTGACTTATGTGGGTACTATAGTTGTATTTTGCTTTTTCTTGCTTCTTTTGAACTATTCTTCTCTGCCAACTACCCTGACCTCTGCCTGGATACTGAACCATATTTAATACCCTGCAACCAGTTCTGACTTTTTTTCTGGAAACTTGCCATTCTTGTTACACACCGGCTCTAACTACTCTCTGAATAGTGATATTTCATACCTTCTTTCCTGCCCTGACCGCTGCTGAATATTGGGACTTGGTTGTCATCATTTTTGAATGGTGTGAGTTCCTTTTCTATGTGCATGTTTTATCTCTCTACATGTAGAACAGTACCATAGCCATCATTGTCTAAGTGTCACCAATCTTTTCTTTGTCAGTATTTATTTATAACAAGCCACTGCTACTGTGTGCACCATCCTAAAGGCAGCCAAGAATGTATATTCCACAGAGGGATGCTAAAGTTGAAGACCATGATCTGCCTTATAGCTTTATAATCTCCTCTGTTGATTATTGCAATTCCCTTATTACTGGCTTACCTTAGTTAGACGTTCACTCATACAATCTATTTTGAATGCAATAGTTAGACAATGTTTTTTCCCCAAAAAAATATTTTTCAGCTGCCGCTTCATTCTGTCATTCACTCCATTGGTTGTCAGTAACTTACATAGGTCCTAATTCAGACCTGATCGTAGCAGCAAACTTTTTCTGTAATGGGTAAAACCATGGGGGTAATTCCAAGTTGATCACAGCAGGAACTTTTTTAGCAGTTGGGCAAAACCATGTGCACTGCAGGGGGGGGGGGGCAGATATAACATTTACAGAGAAAGTTAGATTTGGGTGGGCTATTTTATTTCTGTGCAGGGTAAATACTGGCTGCTTTATTTTTACACTGCAATTTAGATTGCAGATTGAACTCACCACACCCAAATCTAACTCTCTCTGCACATGTTATATCTGCCTCCCCTGCAGTGCACATGGTTTTGCCCAACTGCTAAAAAATTGCCTGCTGCGATCAACTTGGAATTACCCCCCATGTGCACTGCAGGTGGAGCAGATATAACGTGCAAAGAGAGTTAAGGTTCCATACATTACTGCGATTTCTCCTACTGGAGAAATCGTAGCCGATTCCCCTTGAGCCGCCCGGGAGCTTCCCAGGCGGCAGGATCACATGTAATATATATCATACGGTCCTTTTGCATGTGACATATCGCATGCAATCCCATTCCCCGCTGCCAGAGTACCCCCGAGTCGGTGGTCAGACGTGCAGTCTCCGACTCCGATTCGATGCACATGGGACCGTGCATTGGATCGGATGTCAAACACATCCGATTTGGCCACTTTTCACCCGATTTCTCAACCCGATCCGTCGGAATCGGGTAAAAAGTGGCCATATTGGACAAGTGTATGGCCAGCTTTAGATTTGAGTGGGTTGTGTTCAAACTGAAATCTAAATTGCAGTGTAAAAATACAGCAGCCAATATTTACCCTGCACAGAAACAGTATAACCCACCCAAATCTAAGTCTCTCTGCACATGTTATATCTGCCCCACCTGCAGTGCACATGGTTTTGCCCATTAGAGATAGAATTTGTTGCTGCGATCAGGTCTGAATTAAGACATTAGTCACATGTTCATTCACTACTTCAGGCATGCTCATAAAATTCCAAGACTCTCTTCATAAAGTCCTTGCTGGCCATACATTCGACCAACTTTCCTCCAACCATCTAAATGACCAACCGTCCAACTTGTCTGTCCAACTAAAACTGTGCATCACACACCTAACCAACTTCTTCATCAGACCAGCCAACCGGTCGACTTCTCTCCAACTTGTGATGTCACAGAAGTAGGTGGACAGTGTCTGCCTACTCCTGGATGTTTTGCATACATATTTGTTTAAAAAAAAAACCCAGCATTTACAATATTTTGTGAGTATTTAAAATCAAGCGACTCAGTTGATTATATTAATATTGTCATTTTGCTGTAATAGCAGTGATTATACCTGTAATGGTGTCAATCTGCAAGTATGGTTTTGCTGATAAGAATAAAAAGCTCTTTCTCATTAAGATAAGTTACTCATTGATTTCTGCTGTATAATGTTGTAAAGATAATTTTCACTATAAAGCTGGCATAGTTTCCTCAGACCATATATTGAAATCTGATGCAATAGGGTTTATTAAAAAGTAGCAAATTGTTTCATAGTTACCTTTGCCTGTGAATACAATGTAACAGATGTGTCCAGTGGCGTAAGTTTGTCCCAGTTGCTCGGAGGCAAGATAAATATTGGTGCCCCCCTATTTCTTATATCAAGATAAGTGTGTGTGTGTGTGTGTGTGTGTGTGTGTGTGTGTGTGTGTGTGTAACAGCAGACACTTTACTGATGGAGCTATTTGCTCCTGTAGAGGAAGCATGAGAATTCTAACTATATGAAGTTACGTGTAATTGTCAGAGAAGTAACTTCATATAGTTAAAATTCTCATATTTCCTATACAGGAGCAAACAGCTTCTTCAGTAAGGTGTCTGCTTCCAGTGTAATAGGTTGTGGTTTCTAATCCTGGGTGTGACACTTGTAAAATGTGTATAATAAAGAGGGTGTGATTTGTAAGGTGCAGGGACCAGTGAGGAAGTCGGCCACTGAAAAGATAGCTGCAGCTATCAATTAACTTAATTCACTGGTGTCACAGAATGGGAGAAGAGGTGCCCCCCTTCAGAGCAGGAGCCCGGCGGCAGATGACTCCGTTGCCTCCCAGAGTTCTGCCTCTGGATGTGTCCCAGACTGGGTTGGATAGTCTTTGAACACAATGTGGAAAAGAACAGTGCTGTATGACTGAAAATCTAGTACAAGGGACCAAGAAAAGAGATATTGGAAAAAAGACTCTTTTGGGGAGCACTCTAATTCAGAGGTTACAGTATAATTGGTATAATACTGATAAGAACAATTTAATTGGGTAAATATTAAAATTAAATTCTATGGGTGACCATATGTGAACAAAATAGCTTAGCAAAAATATGGATAAATTATGTTATTCGTGATCTCAAATACCACAGTCTGCAAATTGCCAGAAGTAGAAATCTGTGGTGCTTTTGTCACCATGCTCTTGCGTAATATCTCTTATGTAATGTATGACCATCATTTATTCTGCTAATATCCATTCCAGATCATTATAGGCGCAGAGAATTAAATCATTGGTCACATGAATCCAAGTGTCGTATAGCATAAAATTGAGTGCCACTGTGTCCGATAGCCAGTTTATTGCAGTACCAGGGTGTTCAGAGGTGGTCTCCCATCCTAGTACTAACCCGGCCTTTCACTGCTTAGCTTCCAAGTTCAGAAGAGATTGGGCATCTCCAGTGAAGTATGACCGCAATTATTAGGCTTCCCTCTTTGGTCACTCCAAATATATGCCATGTGGCTACTATATGTTGAGGATAAAGAGCATATGTAACGTAAATGTTACATGCAGTCATCTGGCTACTCAAACTGTGACTCGGCGGCCACAATGAAATATATATAAATACATCGATCTGTAAAGGGCAATTTATGTGGAAAATTCATATGAGCCACATACCATCTACAGATGGGCTTGCCTTGTACCAATAATATGTGTAACACAATGGTTGCAAACATAAAAGATTACGGGGGTAATTCCAAGTTGATCGCAGCAGGAACATTTTTAGCAGTTGGGCAAAACCATGTGCAGTGCAGGGGGGGGGGCAGATATAACATGTGCAGAGAGAGTTAGATTTAGGTGGGTTATTTTATTTCTGTGCTGGGTAAATACTGGCTGCTTTATTTTTACACTGCAATTTAGATTTCAGTTTGAACACACCCCACCCAAATCTCTCTGCAAATGCAGCTGATTAATCAGCATGTGACACGGCGGTCACAAAAAGAAATATATACGTGCAATCACCTAATTACTCAGCATGTGACACGGCGGTCACAGAAAGAACATCAGTAGGTTTAAGGATAATATATGTGGAAAAAATTCATATATACCACATACCATCTGCAGATGGATTTACCTTATACCTAAACATAGAGCTAACATAGAGCTTTAGATCACCAGTACGGCCGTACCAGAATATACTGTGTCTTACTGCCAATTATAATTATACTGTAGGAGACAGCGTGTAGTTATGGCATAATAGCAGGCAAGGACATTTATCAAAGCGACACCAGCTCCAACTAAATGACCCCTCTGAACCACAGAAAAAGGGGGAGTTTATATCACAGCAGGTTATATATTAAACCTACAGAAAGTGCTCATGACATTGATATACTTGGAAGAGATCCACTGCATGGAGCTCATCAGCTATTCTCTGTGAAAATCTAATTCAACCAATAAGTTTTGGGGCTGGGAGTACACATCCAGTAATTTAATGGTGTGTCTGTAAGCCGCAATTGTCAATGTTCCATCATTGTGACCTTTCAAATAAGGATCCTTATTGTGAGGCTGATTGAGGGTTAATTGCTACAATGAACAGTTGATTCCTGAGTAACAACAGGATGGTTGTACCTATATCAATGTCTCTAATGCTCAGAGTTCTATGTGAAAATAGTTGCAAAATAGGATAATGTCAGATGGCTGTTGAGCAGGAAAATTACAGCCTTTCAGTCACACAAAGTGGTGTTACATAAGTGTGGTGTGAATAAGTTTCACAGTGGTGTAGGGTATATACGATACCAGTGCTGCTATTGGCGCTGCCCGTCCCGCTTTTGGCCGTGCAGAGGCTCCGGGGACTCCAGCGGCGTGTGTCCTTAGTCTCGCTCCAAGTAAGCGGTGGCTTGGGGCCGTTGCCTGGTGACCATCTATGAGTTCCGGCTAGCGCGGTCACGTGTGCGCATCACGTGATCGCAGTGTGCTGACGTACGTTTCGCAGGGTAAGCTTTATCACAGGACGTAGTGTGATCACTGGAGGTTTCAGTTTATGTAGAGCAGGGCTCATGGCTGATTGGATAATCTTTTTGATAGACACTCTGATCCACCAATCTTATCATTGACTCATGGATCCAAGGAGTCAATTATATTAGTCTCCCAGATTGTCACTATTAGCACTTCGGCGGCTATTGTTCACAAATAACTAATTATAAACATAAATATATTGTTCAGCATACTTTATAATAGATATAGTGACAAAAGTGAATGTTAAGTTACAAAGTGCTGGTATTGAACTTTGCTTAACGATTATTGGTTATTATACAGCAGTGACAACCATAATTAATTAGAGAATAATGGTATAGTCTATTTATAATTGATTCTTTGAAAATATATCTTATATGAGATATCCAATAAATTGTGTGATGCTAGTTTGTGTGATAGAAAGGGGAATGAAAAGTGGAAAACAGAGTAAGGGGGATATATGGGGTAGGAAACAGAGTGAAGAAAAGAAAGTGAGGGGAAAGGGTATGAAATGAGGGCAAGGAAGGGAATAGGAAGAGATTGCTGAGAATATTGTACTTGCATGTGATAATACTAAAATAAATTAAGAGGGCAAAAATAATAAATGTAAGAAGAGCCCATAGTGAGAAAGATTGATGTATTATGTGAAGGTGATTAAAAATGGTGAAAGAGTAAATGATAACATGTATAAAAAGTAGGATATTTTAAGAGAATTTTATAGCCAAATAATTCATGCAGATTTTGCGGAAACTAGAGAGAAGCTAAATTGTTGATAAGAAAGGTTTTAGTGTGATGACATTAATTCAGATATACCCCATAATTTATGTTTTCATTCATGCCAGTTGGGTATAGGGGTCCAATCTTAAAGATCCATTCACTCTCTCTTTTCAGTAGGTTCTCAGTTAAATTGCCTCCCCGTATTCCAAGTTTAATTTTCTCCAAGCCAAAGATTTTAAGCTCCTCCCATCTGCTTTCATGATAGGTGTAAAAATGGCGAGCGACTGACGTTAATTGTTTCAACTTGGCCTTGTCCGTGATGGCATTACGTATGGATCCTACGTGTTCTAGGATACGCTGTTTAAATGGGCGAGTTGTCATGCCAATGTATCTTTGGTTGCAGCTACATTTGAGGAAATAAATAACACCTTCAGTTTGACAGTTAATATAATCTGTTATTTGTATCATCTTCCCATATTTGTCTTCTATTTCCTTCGTTGGATCAATATATTTGCAAGCTTTCCATTTACCACAGGGATATGTTCCGGTGGTTATTGGTCTTTTGGTATGAAATTTTTGAAAGTGACTACATACAAGCCTGTCTTTAAGGTTTTTGGATCTGCGCCAACTCATGGCGACCTTAGGGCCCAGGTTTTTGGATAAGGTGGAGTCTGCATGCAGGATATGCCAATGTTTCTGTATTGCTGTATTAACCTTTTTCCATTCTTGGCAAAGTTACCAACAAAACGAATGGTGTTATCGGTACTTGAACCTTTTTGTTCTCTCTTGAAAATTATTTCCTCTCTTTTGATGGTTTTGACAGTTTTCATGGCTTTTTTTATAGAGGTTTTACTGTATCCTCTATCGCACACTCTTTTGGTCAATTCTGCACTTTGTGTTGTAAATTCCTTATCATCTGAGCAATTCCTGCGGAGACGGAGAAATTCCCCTTTTGGGATATTTTCTATGGTTGGGGGAAAGTGAGAACTAGTCTGATGTAATAAAGTGTTTGTTGCTGTGCTCTTCCGATATAGTTTTGTGGCAATCATTCCTTCGGAGTTCTTATAGATCATCAAGTCCAAAAATGGTAGTTCTGATTGACTTATACTGTGTGTAAGATGAATATTGAGATCATTTTTATTTAGATGTTCTATGAATTGGTGCAACAATTGTAGGTCACCTTCCCAGATCATAAAAATGTCGTCTATGTATCTGTTCCACATAACGACATGAGTTGTAAACATGTAACATTTACGTTACATATGCTCTTTATCCTCAACATATAGTAGCCACACGGCATATATTTGGAGTGACCAAAGAGGGGAGCCTAATAATTGTGATCATACTTCACTGGAGATGCCCAATCTCTTCTGAACTTGGAAGCTAAGCAGTGAAAGGCCGGGTTAGTACTAGGATGGGAGACCACCTCTGAACACCCTGGTACTGCAATAAACTGGCTATCGGACACAGTGACACTCAATTTTATGCTATCCGACACTTGGATTCATGTGACCAATGATTTAATTCTCTGCGCCTATAATGATCTGGAATGGATATTAGCAGAATAAATGATGGTCATACATTACATAAGAGATATTACGCAAGAGCATGGTGACAAAGGCACCACAGATTTCTACTTCCGGCAATTTGCAGACTGTGGTATTTGAGATCACGAATAACATAATTTATCCATATTTTCGCTAAGCTATTTTGTTCACATATGGTCACCCATAGAATTTAATTTTAATATTTACCCAATTAAATTGTTCTTATCAGTATTATACCAATTATACTGTAACCTCTGAATTAGAGTGCTCCCACAAAAGAGTATTTTTTCCAATATCTCTTTTCTTGGTCCCTTGTACTTGATACTTTTTGACTCTAGGGAGCACCACTGAAAGCAACATATTGTGATATTAGGATAGATTATCATAATATCTACGGTTGCCATATACAGAAGTAATTCAATTTAAATTCAGTTTTTCAGAGGCTATTAATTGTTTGATGTTTTTGGACTGGTGCGGTTCCCTCCCAAACCCCATTTCCTGACTGAAAATCTAGGCAGCAATTAAACATGCTGTATTTTAAATAGGCATATGGAAGAGGTCCTGGTTAGGAAGGATATACTGTGGGCACCGGTGGCACTGCAGGCAGGACATAAGCTGGAACAGGATACCTTTCAGCCGGTCGCAGTCCATCTACCAGGGGTGCTGAGCACAGGCTGCTGTAAGGGAGCAGAGGTACAGTACAGAGGAGGACTCCTGACACCTCCTGATGCTCCCAGGAGTGGACGTGAAGGCCTGTGGAATACAGGAAGGACGAAGGGTGCGGGATCGCCACTGGGATGGCAGGAGCGAATGGTCTGACCTAGTCAAGTGTTTAAATAGTAGGTACAGTACTGTGGGGAGAGGAGGTGGCAGTGCCTCACTGCAGTGTACGGCGACCTTTCGCTGCTATTATGCCTCCGAAGAAACATAAGATCTCCAAGTCTGTCTCTCAAGTTTCCTTTTCAAGCTATCCCCCAGCGCTCTCGCTCTCAAGATGTCGGGGACCCTAGCACCTGCCCTGGGTCCTTTCCCACAACCTCAACCCTCATGGCGTACCCCTCTTCATCTCATAGTTCCTCTCCCCCGCTATGGTTGGAGGACAGTGAAGCCTTAACGGTTGATGCTATGAAGCTTTTATTACACCAATTTAAAGATGAAGTGGCGTCTAAGTTTCGTACCATGTTGAAGACTTGTCAATGCTCTATTGAGGATCTGGGGGAGCGCACTGGTCACCCAGAGACTAAAATGGGGGAAGTTGTCGGATACCATAACACCTTAATTGATTCACATGATTCTCTTGAGGGAGAAGTGGCAGCTCTGCGGGACAAAGTAGTGGACTTGGAGGATCGCTCATGGAGAAATAACCTAAAACTTAGGGGGGTTCCTGAGACTGTCTCAAACAGTAGCCTCCATGATTATACTGTTAATATTTGCAAGAAGCTTTTGCCCTCTGCTTCCTCCTCCGATTTGCTTCTGGACCGTATCCACAGAGTACCGAAAGCTTGGATTACTCCTGAAGGGATGTCCTGAAGAGAGTTCACTTCTTTCATGTTAAAGAATCTCTACTTAAAGCTGCTAGACCTTCATTGGACACAGAGGATGCATTGGGACCGCTTCAACTTTTTAGAGACTTGTCACAAGCTACCCTTTCTAGGAGACGCTACTTTCAACCGGTTACATTTACCCTCCGTGAGGTAGGTATTGCCTATCGGTGGGGATGCCCCACGCATTTACTCATTCCCCGTGAGGGCTCTACCATTGCTGTTTCTAATGTGGAAGATGGCTTAAACCTTCTTGCTAAGTGGTACTTGTCTGCAGGCCAGAAACTTCCCTCTCCAGATTGTCGGATTGAGCAGGACTGGTCGACAGTGGTGAAGTAACCTTATATCCTTGTTAATGCCAGTTACTATGCTACTGATATTCTATGGGGTATATTCAATAGATATCAGATCCTTTCCGATGGAAAGGATCTGACATCTGAGTATTCAATGAGCAGCTGAATCCAACAGGATTTGGCCATTCACGACAATGCCAATACGACTTTTATTAAAGTCAGATTTACATTCTCGGAAATGGGGTCAAAATCTGTCAGATTTTGCTGCTGCTTCCGACAAAACATGTTGATCCATGGCTATTCCGCTGATCCATGGGATTTCTGACAAGTTGGAATTCCTGAGTTATTGGAAAATCTGAGGGTGCATTGAATAGGTCGGAACGCCTTCCGACCTTAAAAAAGTCGAAAACTGCAGTTTTTCCGACAAGAATTGATTACACCCTAAAATCTGTTTGTTGATAACACCAATTGTTAATGTGCTCGTGGCTTATTAGATAGGTCATTGTTGCATGCACCTTGACTTTTGTACACCACGACCTTACATTATTTCTTCCTTATTTCCTTTAACATGCTCCATGTATTTCCTTTAACATGCTCCAGGTATTTACCTATGTGATTTTAACAGAGTTACTACTCTATGGGGCTGACGATCTATGTCATGTGCTGTGAGTTCTTATTCTACTTGTAGTTATCTGCTTCATATGTTTATATTTATGTTTATATTTGCCCGCTCGGTGATTGCGGGGCTGTTGGTCACTACCCCCTCTGATTTGATGGGTGAGGTGTTGCTCTTTTGGGTGGTCATTCCGAGTTGTTCACTCGTTGCCGATTTTCGCTATGCTGCGATTTGTTGCTAAATGCGCATGCGCCTGGTGCGCAGCACGCATGCGCTTAGTTATTTAACTAAAAACAGTTTTGCTGTGGTCGTGCTGCGCTTTTCAGTCGCACTGCTGATCGGTGAGTGATTGACAGGAAAGGGGCGTTTCTGGGTGGTAACTGAGCGTTTTCCGGGAGTGCGCTAAAAAACGCAGGCGTGTCAGGAAAAAACACGGGAGTGTCTGGAGAAATGGGGGAGTGGCTGGCTGAACGCAGGGCGTGCTTGTGATGTCAAACCAGGAACTAAACGGACTGAGCTGATCGCAATCTAGGAGTAGGTCTGGAGCTACTCAGAAACTACAAGAAAATATTTAGTAGCAATTCTGCTACTCTTTCGTTCGCTATTCTGCTAAGCTAAGATACACTCCCAGAGGGCGGCGGCCTAGCGTGTGCAATGCTGCTAAAGCAGCTAGCGAGCGAACAACTCGGAATGAGGGCCTAGGTGCCTTACTAAGACTCTTAATAGAGTTTGTCCTATTTTGTCTCCCTCCTGTGTGTTGTCTACTTTTTGTCTTCCCCCTTATGTGCCTAGGGAATGGAATGTGTTTTTTTCAAGCCTATACACGTACTTATCAATATCCACCTTTCATGTAATCTTTAACATTATATCTTTAAATGTTAAGGGATTGATTTCCTCACAAAAGCATGGGTTAGCCCTGTCTTACTTTCATAAAATGAAAGCGAACATAATTGCTAGTCAGGAAACTCATTTTAGGAAGTCTAACCTAGTGATGAGCGCCTGAAATTTTTCGGGTTTTGTGTTTTGGTTTTGGGTTCGGTTCTGTGGCCGTGTTTTGGGTTCGACCGCGTTTTGGCAAAACCTCACCGAATATTTTTTGTCGGATTCGGGTGTGTTTTGGATTGGGGTGTTTTTTTCAAAAAACCCTAAAAAACAGCTTAAATCATAGAATTTGGGGGTCATTTTGATCCCATATTATTATTAACCTCAAAAACCATAATTTCCACTCATTTTCAGTCTATTCTGAATACCTCACACCTCACAATATTATTTTTAGTCCTAAAATTTGCACCGAGGTCGCTGGATGACTAAGCTAAGCGACCCTAGTGGCCGACACAAACACCTGGCCCATCTAGGAGTGGCACTGCAGTGTCACGCAGGATGTCCCTTCCAAAAAACCCTCCCCAAACAGCACATGACGCAAAGAAAAAAAGAGGCGCAATGAGGTAGCTGTGTGAGTAAGATTAGCGACCCTAGTGGCCGACACAAACACCGGGCCCATTTAGGAGTGGCACTGCAGTGTCACGCAGGATGTCCCTTCCAAAAAACCCTCCCCAAACAGCACATGACGCAAAGAAAAAAAGAGGCGCAATGAGGTAGCTGTGTGAGTAAGATTAGCGACCCTAGTGGCCGACACAAACACCGGGCCCATCTAGGAGTGGCACTGCAGTGTCACGTAGGATGTCCCTTCCAAAAAACCCTCCCCAAACAGCACATGACGCAAAGAAAAAAAGAGGCGCAATGAGGTAGCTGTGTGAGTAAGATTAGCGACCGTAGTGGCCGACACAAACACCGGGCCCATTTAGGAGTGGCACTGCAGTGTCACGCAGGATGTCCCTTCCAAAAAACCCTCCCCAAACAGCACATGACGCAAAGAAAAAAAGAGGCGCAATGAGGTAGCTGTGTGAGTAAGATTAGCGACCCTAGTGGCCGACACAAACACCGGGCCCATCTAGGAGTGGGACTGCAGTGTCACGTAGGATGTCCCTTCCAAAAAACCCTCCCCAAACAGCACATGACGCAAAGAAAAAAAGAGGCGCAATGAGGTAGCTGTGTGAGTAAGATTAGCGACCGTAGTGGCCGACACAAACACCGGGCCCATTTAGGAGTGGCACTGCAGTGTCACGCAGGATGTCCCTTCCAAAAAACCCTCCCCAAACAGCACATGACGCAAAGAAAAAAAGAGGCGCAATGAGGTAGCTGTGTGAGTAAGATTAGCGACCCTAGTGGCCGACACAAACACCGGGCCCATCTAGGAGTGGCACTGCAGTGTCACGCAGGATGTCCCTTCCAAAAAACCCTCCCCAAACAGCACATGACGCAAAGAAAAAAAGAGGCGCAATGAGGTAGCTGTGTGAGTAAGATTAGCGACCGTAGTGGCCGACACAAACACCGGGCCCATTTAGGAGTGGCACTGCAGTGTCACGCAGGATGTCCCTTCCAAAAAACCCTCCCCAAACAGCACATGACGCAAAGAAAAAAAGAGGCGCAATGAGGTAGCTGTGTGAGTAAGATTAGCGACCCTAGTGGCTGACACAAACACCGGGCCCATCTAGGAGTGGCACTGCAGTGTCACGCAGGATGGCCCTTCCAAAAAACCCTCCCCAAACAGCACATGACGCAAAGAAAAAAAGAGGCGCAATGAGGTAGCTGTGTGAGTAAGATTAGCGACCCTAGTGGCCGACACAAACACCGGGCCCATCTAGGAGTGGCACTGCAGTGTCACGCAGGATGTCCCTTCCAAAAAACCCTCCCCAAACAGCACATGACGCAAAGAAAAAAAGAGGTGCAATGAGGTAGCTGTGTGAGTAAGATTAGCGACCGTAGTGGCCGACACAAACACCGGGCCCATTTAGGAGTGGCACTGCAGTGTCACGCAGGATGTCCCTTCCAAAAAACCCTCCCCAAACAGCACATGACGCAAAGAAAAAAAGAGGCGCAATGAGGTAGCTGTGTGAGTAAGATTAGCGACCCTAGTGGCCGACACAAACACCGGGCCCATCTAGGAGTGTCACTGCAGTGTCACGCAGGATGGCCCTTCCAAAAAACCCTCCCCAAACAGCACATGACGCAAAGAAAAAAAGAGGCGCAATGAGGTAGCTGACTGTGTGAGTAAGATAAGCGACCCTAGTGGCCGACACAAACACCGGGCCCATTTAGGAGTGGCACTGCAGTGTCACGCAGGATGTCCCTTCCAAAAAACCCTCCCCAAACAGCACATGACGCAAAGAAAAATAAAAGAAAAAAGAGGTGCAAGATGGAATTGTCCTTGGGCCCTCCCACCCACCCTTATGTTGTATAAACAAAACAGGACATGCACACTTTAACCAACCCATCATTTCAGTGACAGGGTCTGCCACACGACTGTGACTGATATGACGGGTTGGTTTGGACCCCCCCCAAAAAAGAAGCAATTAATCTCTCCTTGCACAAACTGGCTCTACAGAGGCAAGATGTCCACCTCATCATCATCCTCCGATATATCACCGTGTACATCCCCCTCCTCACAGATTATCAATTCGTCCCCACTGGAATCCACCATCTCAGCTCCCTGTGTACTTTGTGGAGGCAATTGCTGCTGGTCAATGTCTCCGCGGAGGAATTGATTATAATTCATTTTAATGAACATCATCTTCTCCACATTTTCTGGATGTAACCTCGTACGCCGATTGCTGAGAAGGTGAGCGGCGGCACTAAACACTCTTTCGGAGTACACACTTGTGGGAGGGCAACTTAGGTAGAATAAAGCCAGTTTGTGCAAGGGCCTCCAAATTGCCTCTTTTTCCTGCCAGTATAAGTATGGACTGTGTGACGTGCCTACTTGGATGCGGTCACTCATATAATCCTCCACCATTCTTTCAATGGGGAGAGAATCATATGCAGTGACAGTAGACGACATGTCCGTAATCGTTGTCAGGTCCTTCAGTCCGGACCAGATGTCAGCATCAGCAGTCGCTCCAGACTGCCCTGCATCACCGCCAGCGGGTGGGCTCGGAATTCTGAGCCTTTTCCTCGCACCCCCAGTTGCGGGAGAATGTGAAGGAGATGTTGACAGGTCGCGTTCCGCTTGACTTGACAATTTTCTCACCAGCAGGTCTTTCAACCCCAGCAGACTTGTGTCTGCCGGAAAGAGAGATCCAAGGTAGGCTTTAAATCTAGGATCGAGCATGGTGGCCAAAATGTAGTGCTCTGATTTCAACAGATTGACCACCCGTGAATCCTTGTTAAGTGAATTAAGGGCTCCATCCACAAGTCCCACATGCCTAGCGGAATCGCTCCGTGTTAGCTCCTCCTTCAATGTCTCCAGCTTCTTCTGCAAAAGCCTGATGAGGGGAATGACCTGACTCAGGCTGGCAGTGTCTGAACTGACTTCACGTGTGGCAAGTTCAAAGGGCAGCAGAACCTTGCACAACGTTGAAATCATTCTCCACTGCGCTTGAGACAGGTGCATTCCACCTCCTATATCGTGCTCAATTGTATAGGCTTGAATGGCCTTTTGCTGCTCCTCCAACCTCTGAAGCATATAGAGGGTTGAATTCCACCTCGTTACCACTTCTTGCTTCAGATGATGGCAGGGCAGGTTCAGTAGTTTTTGGTGGTGCTCCAGTCTTCTGTACGTGGTGCCTGTACGCCGAAAGTGTCCCGCAATTCTTCTGGCCACCGACAGCATCTCTTGCACGCCCCTGTCGTTTTTTAAATAATTCTGCACCACCAAATTCAAGGTATGTGCAAAACATGGGACGTGCTGGAATTTGCCCATATTTAATGCACACACAATATTGCTGGCGTTGTCCGATGCCACAAATCCACAGGAGAGTCCAATTGGGGTAAGCCATTCCGCGATGATCTTCCTCAGTTGCCGTAAGAGGTTTTCAGCTGTGTGCGTATTCTGGAAACCGGTGATACAAAGCGTAGCCTGCCTAGGAAAGAGTTGGCGTTTGCGAGATGCTGCTACTGGTGCCGCCGCTGCTGTTCTTGCGGCGGGAGTCCATACATCTACCCAGTGGGCTGTCACAGTCATATAGTCCTGACCCTGCCCTGCTCCACTTGTCCACATGTCCGTGGTTAAGTGGACATTGGGTACAGCTGCATTTTTTAGGACACTGGTGACTCTTTTTCTGAGGTCTGTGTACATTTTCGGTATCGCCTGCCTAGAGAAATGGAACCTAGATGGTATTTGGTACCGGGGACACAGTACCTCCAACAAGTCTCTAGTTGGCTCTGCAGTAATGATGGATACCGGAACCACGTTTCTCACCACCCAGGATGCCAAGGCCTCAGTTATCCGCTTTGCAGTAGGATGACTGCTGTGATATTTCATCTTCCTCGCAAAGGACTGTTGGACAGTCAATTGCTTGGTGGAAGTAGTAAAAGTGGTCTTACGACTTCCCCTCTGGGATGACCATCGACTCCCAGCAGCAACAACAGCAGCGCCAGCAGCAGTAGGCGTTACACGCAAGGATGCATCGGAGGAATCCCAGGCAGGAGAGGAATCATCAGAATTGCCAGTGACATGGCCTGCAGGACTATTGGCATTCCTGGGGAAGGAGGAAATTGACACTGAGGGAGTTGGTGGGGTGGTTTGCGTGAGCTTGGTTACAAGAGGAAGGGATTTACTGGTCAGTGGACTGCTTCCGCTGTCACCCAAAGTTTTTGAACTTGTCACTGACTTATTATGAATGCGCTGCAGGTGACGTATAAGGGAGGATGTTCCGAGGTGGTTAACGTCCTTACCCCTACTTATTACAGCTTGACAAAGGGAACACACGGCTTGACACCTGTTGTCCGCATTTCTGTTGAAATAGTTCCACACCGAAGAGCTGATTTTTTTGGTATTTTCACCAGGCATGTCAACGGCCCTATTCCTCCCACGGACAACAGGTGTCTCCCCGGGTGCCTGACTTAAACAAACCACCTCACCATCAGAATCCTCCTGGTCAATTTCCTCCCCAGCGCCAGCAACACCCATATCCTCCTCATCCTGGTGTACTTCAACACTGACATCTTCAATCTGACTATCAGGAACTGGACTGCGGGTGCTCCTTCCAGCACTTGCAGGGGGCGTGCAAATGGTGGAAGGCGCATGCTCTTCACGTCCAGTGTTAGGAAGGTCAGGCATCGCAACCGACACAATTGGACTCTCCTTGTGGATTTGGGATTTCGAAGAACGCACAGTTCTTTGCGGTGCTACTGCTTTTGCCAGCTTGAGTCTTTTCATTTTTCTAGCGAGAGGCTGAGTGCCTCCATCCTCATGTGAAGCTGAACCACTAGCCATGAACATAGGCCAGGGCCTCAGCCGTTCCTTGCCACTCCGTGTGGTAAATGGCATATTGGCAAGTTTACGCTTCTCCTCCGACAATTTTATTTTAGGTTTTGGAGTCCTTTTTTTACTGATATTTGGTGTTTTGGATTTGACATGCTCTGTACTATGACATTGGGCATCGGCCTTGGCAGACGACGTTGCTGGCATTTCATCGTCTCGGCCATGACTAGTGGCAGCAGCTTCAGCACGAGGTGGAAGTGGATCTTGATCTTTCCCTAATTTTGGAACCTCAACATTTTTGTTCTCCATATTTTAATAGGCACAACTAAAAGGCACCTCAGGTAAACAATGGAGATGGATGGATACTAGTATACAATTATGGACGGACTGCCGAGTGCCGACACAGAGGTAGCTACAGCCGTGGACTACCGTACTGTACTGTGTCTGCTGCTAATATAGACTGGTTGATAAAGAGATGTAGTAGTATGTATGTATAAAGAAGAAAGAAAAAAAAACCACGGGTAGGTGGTATACAATTATGGACGGACTGCCGAGTGCCGACACAGAGGTAGCTACAGCCGTGGACTACCGTACTGTACTGTGTCTGCTGCTAATATAGACTGGTTGATAAAGAGATGTAGTAGTATGTATGTATAAAGAAGAAAGAAAAAAAAACCACGGGTAGGTGGTATACAATTATGGACGGACTGCCGAGTGCCGACACAGAGGTAGCTACAGCCGTGGACTACCGTACTGTACTGTGTCTGCTGCTAATATAGACTGGTTGATAAAGAGATGTAGTAGTATGTATGTATAAAGAAGAAAGAAAAAAAAACCACGGGTAGGTGGTATACAATTATGGACGGACTGCCGAGTGCCGACACAGAGGTAGCTACAGCCGTGAACTACCGTACTGTACTGTGTCTGCTGCTAATATAGACTGGTTGATAAAGAGATGTAGTAGTATGTATGTATAAAGAAGAAAGAAAAAAAAACACGGGTAGGTGGTATACAATTATGGACGGACTGCCGAGTGCCGACACAGAGGTAGCTACAGCCGTGGACTACCGTACTGTACTGTGTCTGCTGCTAATATAGACTGGTTGATAAAGAGATGTAGTAGTATGTATGTATAAAGAAGAAAGAAAAAAAAAACCACGGGTAGGTGGTATACAATTATGGACGGACTGCCGAGTGCCGACACAGAGGTAGCTACAGCCGTGGACTACCGTACTGTACTGTGTCTGCTGCTAATATAGACTGGTTGATAAAGAGATGTAGTAGTATGTATGTATAAATAAGAAAGAAAAAAAAACCACGGGTAGGTGGTATACAATTATGGACGGACTGCCGAGTGCCGACACAGAGGTAGCTACAGCCGTGGACTACCGTACTGTACTGTGTCTGCTGCTAATATAGACTGGTTGATAAAGAGATGTAGTAGTATGTATGTATAAAGAAGAAAGAAAAAAAAAACCACGGGTAGGTGGTATACAATTATGGACGGACTGCCGAGTGCCGACACAGAGGTAGCTACAGCCGTGGACTACCGTACTGTACTGTGTCTGCTGCTAATATAGACTGGTTGATAAAGAGATGTAGTAGTATGTATGTATAAAGAAGAAAGAAAAAAAAAACACGGGTAGGTGGTATACAATTATGGACGGACTGCCGAGTGCCGACACAGAGGTAGCTACAGCCGTGAACTACCGTACTGTACTGTGTCTGCTGCTAATATAGACTGGTTGATAAAGAGATGTAGTAGTATGTATGTATAAAGAAGAAAGAAAAAAAAACCACGGGTAGGTGGTATACAATTATGGATGGACTGCCGAGTGCCGACACAGAGGTAGCTACAGCCGTGAACTACCGTACTGTGTCTGCTGCGACTGGATGATAAATAATGATATAAAAAATATATATATATCACTACTGCAGCCGGACAGGTATATATTATATAATGACGGACCTGCTGGACACTGTCTGTCAGCAGAATGAGTTTTTTATAGAATAAAAAAAAAAACACCACACAAGTGAAGTCACACGACGAGTGTTTAACTTTTTCAGGCAATCACAATATAGTATACTACTAACTATACTGGTGGTCAGTGTGGTCAGGTCACTGGTCAGTCACACTGGCAGTGGCACTCCTGCAGCAAAAGTGTGCACTGTTTAATTTTAATATAATATGTACTCCTGGCTCCTGCTATAACCTATAACTGGCACTGCAGTGCTCCCCAGTCTCCCCCACAATTATAAGCTGTGTGAGCTGAGCACAGTCAGATATATATACATAGATGATGCAGCACACTGGGCTGAGCAGTGCACACAGATATGGTATGTGACTGAGTCACTGTGTGTATCGTTTTTTTCAGGCAGAGAACGGATATATTAAATAAAACAAAACTGCACTGTCTGGTGGTCACTGTGGTCAGTCACTAGTAAACTCTGCACTCTCTACACTTCTACAGTACTCCTAAGCTCCAGTAAATCAGGTCAATCTCTCTCTCTCTCTCTCTCTCTCTCTTCTAATCTAAATGGAGAGGACGCCAGCCACGTCCTCTCCCTATCAATCTCAATGCACGTGTGAAAATGGCGGCGACGCGCGGCTCCTTATATAGAATCCGAGTCTCGCGAGAATCCGACAGCGTCATGATGACGTTCGGGCGCGCTCGGGTTAACCGAGCAAGGCGGGAGGATCCGAGTCTGCTCGGACCCGTGAAAAAAACCATGAAGTTCGGGCGGGTTCGGATTCAGAGAAACCGAACCCGCTCATCTCTAACCCCCTGCATTTTTTTGATAATCGTTTCCCTACCTGTTATATGGCGAATGGCCCCACTAAAAAGGCAGGTGTAGATATTCTTGTCTCACTTCACTGCTCTTTTATATTAGATTCACAATATGTTGACCCGGAAGGATGTTATTTAATTTTAGTAGGACACCTAGCTGACGCTGATGTCACTCTGGTTTTTGTGTTATGCCCCTAATTCTAAACAACTCCCATTCCTCAGGTCGCTATGCTCGCTGGTACATAAACATGCAAAACGTGCCATAATGATGCTTGGCGATTTTAATATAGCTGTTGATCCCTCTATTGATCAACCAAATCTTTCCCCTCTAGACCTCTGACTCCCCCCAGACAAAGCCTTAGGTTTCCGTTGTTTACTTGGAGAAGATGACCTCTACAATGCCTGCCGGACAAAGCACCCCACAGTTAGAGACTATTCTTTTTATGCCCATGTTCATTCCTCGTATTCTAGAATTGACCTAGTTTTGACAGCTAAGTGGACACTCCCATCCATTCGTAAAATTGACATGCTCCCTATGACTTGGTCGGATCACTCCCACTTAATGGTTGTCTGGGAATTAGGTGCTCGTAAAATTACCCCTGGTCCCTGGAGGTTAGGGAACTATTTACTATCCCACCAAGAGGCCTTCCAATCCATTCAACAATCTATAAAGTTGTAATTGGATACTAATAAGCCTGAGGACATCTTTGTTTTCAATCATTGGTGCTCCTTCAAAGCTGTTCTGAGGGGGTCAGCCATTCAAGCAGCAGCTAGGCTCAAGAGGGCTCATCAATGTCATTTCTCATACATCCTAGAGGATGCTGGGGACAACATCAAGACCATGGGGTATAGACAGGATCCGCAAGAGACATGGGCACTCTAAAGACTTTTCATTGGGTGTGAACTGGCTCCTCCCTTAATAACTTATTACCAATAACTTATTACCCAGACTTGTCTCTGATTGTATAGTGCTGCATAGTATTTAAGTATGGGACAATTAACAAACAGATGTGTAGACCTAACAAATGACTCTAAAAGCCCATATAGACGTGCCGATGCGGGGAGAGATGTGTGCTGAGCGAACCGCTCAGCACACATCTCTCCCGCCGTTCAGCACAGCGCGATCTGTGCTGAGCGTACGGGGGGAGACGGGGGGGCACGGCAGGCCAATCTAGCAGCAGCGATAGCGATGCGCGGGGCTGCGCATCGCTATCGCTGTAAGGGGTACACACGGAAGCGATCAGGCTTATATTCTAAGCAATCTAGTCAGATTGCTTAGAATATAGCTCCGTGAGTACCCCCCTTAAGAAAAGATGATTACTTGTTTATTTTACGCACTTTGAAAGTATTCTCACCAACATTGAAAGCACATTCAAGGGCTGATTACCGTTGCCTGTATTCACACACATATTGCATACACACATTGCATACACTTGGCTTTATAGCTGTCATCATCATCATCAGCGTACTTTCACATCAGCCCTATACTTGGTGCATGAGAGACGACTGAAATGAGAGAGATCTCTACGTACAGACAATTCAGCATCTAAATGCCCCTGATACAGCCTCAGTTTTATACAATTCACCCACAGAAGAGTGTGCTCAGCTATAGAGCATGAGCAATATCAAGCACACTCGATCCATCTGCAAAATGCACTTGCTCTCATCACAGCATCAAACCCTCAGTGTACAAGTGCATTAAGCAGTCACCAGATTAAAGCGTGAAATTACTTACCTCAGGGATGCAGCGATGCAATTGTGGTCCTTATTGACAAGCTTTCAGGCACTGCATCAGTGGCTTTGCTTTTTCCACACTGACATAATAACTTTGGCACATAAGAATAAAACTCTTAGGGGTCAGACACAATATAGTCATGCCCGTAAATGTGGCTATTTTGTGCACGAACAGTCCCGCCGGACTAGTGGATTTTTGTTCACCGCCCCATAGAGCTGTGTACAAAAATTTGCACGTTTTAGGCAAGATCGGGTCGTGAGGCGGCTGACTTGTAGTGCTGTTGGTGGTGTTTCTACACGATTACAACGTCAACTCGCCATCATGTCTAATTGAATTGACAGATGAAAATAAAAAGAGAATGCATAACAGGAAAATCAATGGTATCCAAGACTTATTTTTTCATCTAGTGTCCATTCTGTCAAAGGGTCAATTGGTTATGGATTTAACACATTTGGTGTTGCACCTACATCTCCTAAATCCTTCAACCACTTGGGATGTGGAAGCCATCTTAAGCAAAATAAGGCTAAAGAGACCATTTAACAATCTACTGTTATATACCAGCAGATCAGTTCAAATTACTCTGATTTCTTTGAGCTATTATTGGCACATACATTAAGCTGGCAGAGTGCATTTTGTGCCTCCCTTGCGTGACCGGTCACTGTACTCTGCTCAGGTTTGCCTGTTGACACAGGAGGAGCGGATCTGGTAATTGACCCCAATCCTACTCCCTTGTATTGTTTTCCCCTATACCTCTTTTGCGCCCTCTTCCCCTTTCCTTTTTAGGTTTTGGACCATTTGTTGTAAATGTATTGTTTACTATTAACTCTATGTATTTTATTTTGTTTATAATTCCAAAGATAATGCTATTCTATTCCACAATACATGCAGTTTGTCCGATAGTTTCATCGCATTGTCAAAACTCAAAGAATCATTATCTCATTGGTCTTTTTATTCATGCATTCTTCCCTGACCTTCAGTAATAACCCTTAAACTAGAGTCCAGCATCAAGGGCCTAAAGTTCCTGATAATAATAGTTTTACCATGTAACACAATTTAAAATCACACCTTCCTATTGGCATTCTTTCCTGGTGGTACTAGGCACCATTGGGGCACTTTACTGAGATATCAACAGGATATGTGTAATTGATTTGAAGAGTTCCTCTGCTGTGATCTTGAAAAAAGGTACATATTGATTGTGAGAGTTATAGGGCGGGATGTGATGAACTCTGAGTTCAGGGGGCGTGCGGGATGTTTTCTTAGAGGGGCAATCATGTGCAAGGCATGGTTTAGCCTTGTACAATATTGCCCTTTTAAAATAAAGTCAGCATTCAGCAGGCACAGACGCAGAACTCGGAGTTCATTACATCCCGCCCATAGTGTGGATATAACATAATTTGCCAAAGTTTTATGCCTGGAGAAGGCATAAAGAAGTGCTAAAGCAGTGAAAAATGTAAGGTGATAACACAGCAGCCAATCAGCTCCAATATGTAAATTGACAGTTATGAGCTGATTGGCTGGTGCATTATCACCTTGCACTTATCACCACTTTATCACTTCTTTATGCCTTCTCCAGGCTTAATACATCTGCTCCAAAGTACTCACATGGTACTTGATATTAGTATTAATGAAACTAACTGGGCAATAAGCAGGATTGTAGTTTGATAATTCCTTCAAACATAAATACAAGCAGCTTAATCTCTGCACCAACACATTTCATTATTTTCTGGACTTATTCATAGAGGAACTTCATGAGGAAGTCCATAAATGGACGGAACACATTGGGACAGCTTGTGTCACCCCCCCCCCCCCAAAAAAAAAAAAAAAAAAAAAAAAAAAAAAAAAAAAAATACAAATAATAATAATAAAAAATAATAAAAAAAAGTATTCTAGTGCCTTTCTGGGTGCTTCCATATTTATCCATAGCTATCTTGAAATTGTTCTCCTTTGGAAGGGAAGTTATATGGATTCCAAGGACTTTGTATGGAGTCTAATGCATGGTTTGCATCATCATTATTTATTATTTATTTACTAACAGTTTCTTATATAGCGCAGCTAATTCCTTTGCGCTTTACACCTGAAGACAAAACTGGGTAAAAACAAACAGTCATAGAGGTAAGCGCCCTGCTCGCAAACTTACAATATATGGGGAAGTAGGCATGGATACACAAGGATAGGTGCTATCTATTGCATAGTTGTCCACCAGATTGCAAAGGTTTTTGGTTGGCTGCATGATATCACATCACAGCCGTGATGAAACAGAGTTAGGAGGAAGGGAGAGTGAGGAAAGAAAATATCTGGGGGATATGTGTGGACTGTACTGTGGGAATATAATTGGATAGGAAAGCTATGAAGGTAATGTGAGCGGTTCTGGAATTTGAAAAGTTTGTCTGAATAGGGGAGTTTTCAGGGAACGCTTGAAGGTTTGAAGACTAGAGAATCTTATTGTACGTGGTAGGGCATTCCACAGAGTTGGTGCAGGGGGTTCAGGTAGGGAATTGAGTAGGTCACTGGTTGAGGAAGAGTATACCATTTCATCTTGGATCTTATCAATCTTATCCTTGAAGTAGGAAGCAAGATCTTGCGCCTTGATAGTGGCTGGCGGGTTGTGTGAAGGAGGGTTGATAAGTGATTTAAATGTATTACAAAGTCGTTTGGGGTTAGAGGCTAGAGCAGAGATGAGAGTTTGGAAATATGTTTGTTTGGCAGTGTCCAGGGCATTACGATAAGAGTGGTAGACAGTCTTATATGTGAGGAAGCCACTTGGAATACGAGATTTACGCCACTGGCATTCAACTTTACGTGAATGTTTTTGTAGGTGTCTTGTTACTTTAGAGTGTCACGGTTGACATCGAGGCCTACGTGAAGTGTGATGGGTAGCTGGAGCCACTTCATCAAGGGCTATCTCTAGAGTCTGGTTAAGGTGTGATACAGCCATCTCAGGAGAAGTGAATGCAGTGAGGTGGAAAGTTCTTGAAGATTAATCACTACATATGATATTGGGTCAACTTAACACCAAATAACTATAACTATAATTTTATGGCATTGTAAGATCTAAAAATCAACTCACTCACTGGTATGCAAATCTTAAATATTTTCTTTGCGCTGGAGCACGTCTATAAAATATATATATACACCTCACGCTGCTACCCCTCGTCTTTTCCTTGTTAAATCATACTACACTATTGTAATTTGTCTCTATACATCGTTGGTTATCAGTGCTCTGGAGCGAAAGTGTTTTGCAATAACTTGCCGAGTATCCAGAGGAGGTCATACAGAACAGATAAGCCTATGAACTATATTATTCGATAGGCATATTATTTACAGTATAAATCATAGTTGTAGTTTACATTATTAGGTTCCTTGAATTCTTGCCAGATTTACTCACACCAATTATTTACAGTTTGGATTTCCTAAGAAAGAGCAGCCACCCACAAATTCATAGTGGGGTGTTTCTGTCATTTTGGACGTTTTTTGTTTTTTTTTTAAAACTTTTAATTAATTTTCAGAATATATTGGGCCTAATTCAGACCTGATCGCTAGCAAGCGATTTTTGCACTGCTGCGATCAGATAGTCGCCGCCCATAGGGGAGTGTATTTTAGATGTGCAAGTGTGCGAACGCATGTGTAACAGAGCTGTACAAACAGATTTTGTGCAGTCTCTGTGCAGCCCAGGACTTACTCAGCCACTGCGATCACATCAGCCTGTCCGGGACCAGAACTGACGTCAGGAACCCTCCCTGCAAACACATGAACACGCCTACATTTTTCCAGGCACTCCCTGATGGAGGCCACTGTGCTCATTGGGAGCTTCAAAGCAGCAGAAATTTTTCTGTACCATTCCCCAGATTTGTGCCTTGAGACAATCCTGTCTCAGAGGTCTACAGACAATACCTTTGACTTCATGCTTGGTTTGTGCTCAGACATGCACTGTGTGGGACCTTATATAGACAGGTGTGTGCCTTTCCCAATCTTGTCCAATCAACTGAATTTACCACAGGTGGACTCCAATTAAGCTATAGGAACATTTCAAGGATGATCAGTGGAAACAGGATGCACCTGAGCTCAATTTTGAGCTTCATGGCAAAGGCTGTGAATACTTGTGTACCTGTGATTTCTTAGTTTTTTATTCTTAATAAATTAGCAAAAATCTCAAAAACAGCGTTTTTCACGTTGTCATTATGGGGTATTGTGTGTAGAATGTGTAGGGAAAAAATGAATTTATTCCATTTTGGAATAAGGCTGTAACGTAACAAAATGTGGGAAAAATGAAGCACTGTGAATACTTTCCGGATGCACTGTATACAGCAGGGTTCCGCGTTGACCACATAGCCTCCAGCACCCATCTGCACAGGAGGGATAGAAGGAATGGAGTCATGTGGGTACTAAGGGGGTCATTCCGAGTTGATCGCACGTAGCAACGTTTTGCTGCTCATGCGATCAACTAGACACCACCTATGGGGGAGTTTATTTTAGCATAGCAGGGCTGCGATCACTTGTGCAGCCCTGCTATGCTAAAAAAGTTTTGTGTAAAACAAAACTAGCCTGCAGTTACTTACCCTGTGCGATGGAACCAGCGATGAAGGTCCCGGAATTGACGTCAGACATCCGTCCTCCAAACGCCTGGACACGCATGTTCGTGTTCGGATCTCCACGCCCGGAAAACGGTGAGTTGACGCCCCGGACCCCATTCCTCCTGTCAATCTTTCTTCATAGCGCTGTCGCTGCCCTTGCGATGGCCTTCGCCGCGCATCGACGCGCCTGCGCAATGCGGACGCTGCTCATGCGCAGTTCCAACCCATTCGCAATGCTGCGATGAACCGCAGCATGCGATTGGGTCGGAATGACCCCCTAAGTACCAGTGATAAAATAACTTGTAAGCGTTTTCCTTAATTCGGACTGATATGTAGCTCTTGGCGATTTCCGTTCTAATATCAGACCACTCCTCGGGAGTCAGAGTCTCACCCACCTCTCGTTCCCAAGTTATTTCATGAGTTTCCGTCAGGGGTGTATTATGTGCGAGTAATAGCTGGTATATAGTGGAGAGTAGGCCTTTAGTACAGGCCTGGCCAACCTGTGGCTCTCCAGCTGTCCCATCATGCTTTGCCACAGTTTTGCTATTAGGGAATGCTAAAACTGTGGCAGGGCATGCTGGGATGTGTAGTTTCACAACATTTGGAGAGCCACAGGTTGGCCAGGCCTGCTTTAGTAGAATAGTGAAACTGACACAATGGGGTAAATTTACTAAGATGGGAGTTCTAATTAAGATGGGATGTTGCCCATAGCAACCAATCAGATTCCAGGTATTATCTTCTAGAAGGTGCTAGATAAATGAGAAGTAGAATCTGATTGGTTGCTATGGGAAACATCCCATCATACATAGAACTCCCATCTTAGTAAATTTACCCCAATGACTTGAAAGTTGATTTATCACTCATAGGGGATTGTTTGGTAAGAGAGCTATAAAAGTTTTGCAACTGTAAGAATTCATAAAAATCTGAGTGAGGGAGAGTGTAACAGGACTGTGAGTTGACAAACTCCGGCATTTTGGATGTTATTATTACTATTATGTTTGTACAGTGGAGATGCTGGGAATATTTTTGTACATATGTACTGTATTTAATATTATACATATTCATTTTATTATTGCACCACTGGGTTGTTAGATTGTTTGTTTCTTTGTAGGGATGTGCACTTGAAATTTTTCGGGTTTTGTGTTTTGGTTTTGGGTTCGGTTCCGCGGCCGTGTTTTGGGTTCGACCGCGTTTTGGCAAAACCTCACCGAATTTTTTTTGTCGGATTCGGGTGTGTTTTGGATTCGGGTGTTTTTTTCAAAAAAACCCTAAAAAACAGCTTAAATCATAGAATTTGGGGGTCATTTTGATCCCAAAGTATTATTAACCTCAAAAACCATAATTTCCACTCATTTTCAGTCTATTCTGAATACCTCACACCTCACAATATTATTTTTAGTCCTAAAATTTGCACCGAGGTCGCTGGATGATTAAGCTAAGCGACCCTAGTGGCCGACACAAACATCTGGCCCATCTAGGAGTGGCACTGCAGTGTCACGCAGGATGGCCCTTCCAAAAAACACTCCCCAAACAGCACATGACGCAAAGAAAAAAAGAGGCGCAATGAGGTAGCTGTGTGAGTAAGCTAAGCGACCCTAGTGGCCGACACAAACACCTGGCCCATCTAGGAGTGGCACTGCAGTGTCACGCAGGATGGCCCTTCCAAAAAACACTCCCCAAACAGCACATGACGCAAAGAAGAAAAAAAGAGGCGCAATGAGGTAGCTGTGTGAGTAAGCTAAGCGACCCTAGTGGCCGACACAAACACCTGGCCCATCTAGGAGTGGCACTGCAGTGTCACGCAGGATGGCCCTTCCAAAAAACACTCCCCAAACAGCACATGACGCAAAGAAGAAAAAAAGAGGCGCAATGAGGTAGCTGTGTGAGTAAGATAAGCGACCCTAGTGGCCGACACAAACACCTGGCCCATCTAGGAGTGGCACTGCAGTGTCACGCAGGATGGCCCTTCCAAAAAACACTCCCCAAACAGCACATGACGCAAAGAAGAAAAAAAGAGGCGCAATGAGGTAGCTGTGTGAGTAAGCTAAGCGACCCTAGTGGCCGACACAAACACCTGGCCCATCTAGGAGTGGCACTGCAGTGTCACGCAGGATGGCCCTTCCAAAAAACACTCCCCAAACAGCACATGACGCAAAGAAAAATGAAAGAAAAAAGAGGTGCAAGATGGAATTGTCCTTGGGCCCTCCCACCCACCCTTATGTTGTATAAACAGGACATGCACACTTTAACCAACCCATCATTTCAGTGACAGGGTCTGCCACACGACTGTGACTGAAATGACGGGTTGGTTTGGACCCCCACCGAAAAAGAAGCAATTAATCTCTCCTTGCACAAACTGGCTCTACAGAGGCAAGATGTCCACCTCATCATCATCCTCCGATATATCACCGTGTACATCCCGCTCCTCACAGATTATCAATTCGTCCCCACTGGAATCCACCATCTCAGCTCCCTGTGTACTTTGTGGAGGCAATTGCTGCTGGTCAATGTCTCCACGGAGGAATTGATTATAATTCATTTTAATGAACATCATCTTCTCCACATTTTCTGGAAGTAACCTCGTACGCAGATTGCTGACAAGGTGAGCGGCGGCACTAAACACTCTTTCGGAGTACACACTTGTGGGAGGGCAACTTAGGTAGAATAAAGCCAGTTTGTGCAAGGGCCTCCAAATTGCCTCTTTTTCCTGCCAGTATAAGTACGGACTGTCTGACGTGCCTACTTGGATGCGGTCACTCATATAATCCTCCACCATTCTTTCAATGGTGAGAGAATCATATGCAGTGACAGTAGACGACATGTCCGTAATCGTTGTCAGGTCCTTCAGTCCGGACAAGATGTCAGCATCAGCAGTCGCTCCAGACTGCCCTGCATCACCGCCAGCGGGTGGGCTCGGAATTCTGAGCCTTTTCCTCGCACCCCCAGTTGCGGGAGAATGTGAAGGAGGAGATGTTGACAGGTCGCGTTCCGCTTGACTTGACAATTTTGTCACCAGCAGGTCTTTGAACCCCAGCAGACTTGTGTCTGCCGGAAAGAGAGATCCAAGGTAGGTTTTAAATCTAGGATCGAGCACGGTGGCCAAAATGTAGTGCTCTGATTTCAACAGATTGACCACCCGTGAATCCTTGTTAAGCGAATTAAGGGCTCCATCCACAAGTCCCACATGCCTAGCAGAATCGCTCCCTTTTAGCTCCTCCTTCAATGCCTCCAGCTTCTTCTGCAAAAGCCTGATGAGGGGAATGACCTGACTCAGGCTGGCAGTGTCTGAACTGACTTCACGTGTGGCAAGTTCAAAAGGTTGCAGAACCTTGCACAACGTTGAAATCATTCTCCACTGCGCTTGAGACAGGTACATTCCACCTCCTATATCGTGCTCAATTGTATAGGCTTGAATGGCCTTTTGCTGCTCCTCCAACCTCTGAAGCATATAGAGGGTTGAATTCCACCTCGTTACCACTTCTTGCTTCAGATGATGGCAAGGCAGGTTCAGGCGTTTTTGGTGGTGCTCCAGTCTTCTGTACGTGGTGCCTGTACGCCGAAAGTGTCCCGCAATTCTTCTGGCCACCGACAGCATCTCTTGCACGCCCCTGTCGTTTTTTAAAAAATTCTGCACCACCAAATTCAAGGTATGTGCAAAACATGGGACGTGCTGGAATTTGCCCATATTTAATGCACACACAATATTGCTGGCGTTGTCCGATGCCACAAATCCACAGGAGAGTCCAATTGGGGTAAGCCATTCCGCGATGATCTTCCTCAGTTGCCGTAAGAGGTTTTCAGCTGTGTGCGTATTCTGGAAACCGGTGATACAAAGCGTAGCCTGCCTAGGAAAGAGTTGGCGTTTGCGAGATGCTGCTACTGGTGCCGCTGCTGCTGTTCTTGCGGCGGGAGTCCATACATCTACCCAGTGGGCTGTCACAGTCATATAGTCCTGACCCTGCCCTGCTCCACTTGTCCACATGTCCGTGGTTAAGTGGACATTGGGTACAGCTGCATTTTTTAGGACACTGGTGACTCTTTTTCTGAGGTCTGTGTACATTTTCGGTATCGCCTGCCTAGAGAAATGGAACCTAGATGGTATTTGGTACCGGGGACACAGTACCTCCAACAAGTCTCTAGTTGGCTCTGCAGTAATGATGGATACCGGAACCACGTTTCTCACCACCCAGGATGCCAAGGCCTCAGTTATCCGCTTTGCAGTAGGATGACTGCTGTGATATTTCATCTTCCTCGCAAAGGACTGTTGGACAGTCAATTGCTTGGTGGAAGTAGTAAAAGTGGGCTTACGACTTCCCCTCTGGGATGACCATCGACTCCCAGCAGCAACAACAGCAGCGCCAGCAGCAGTAGGCGTTACACGCAAGGATGCATCGGAGGAATCCCAGGCAGGAGAGGACTCGTCAGAATTGCCAGTGACATGGCCTGCAGGACTATTGGCATTCCTGGGGAAGGAGGAAATTGACACTGAGGGAGTTGGTGGGGTGGTTTGCGTGAGCTTGGTTACAAGAGGAAGGGATTTACTGGTCAGTGGACTGCTTCCGCTGTCGCCCAAAGTTTTTGAACTTGTCACTGACTTATTATGAATGCGCTGCAGGTGACGTATAAGGGAGGATGTTCCGAGGTGGTTAACGTCCTTACCCCTACTTATTACAGCTTGACAAAGGCAACACACGGCTTTACAAATGTTGTCCGCATTTCTGGTGAAATACTTCCACACCGAAGAGCTGATTTTTTTGGTATTTTCACCAGGCATGTCAACGGCCCTATTCCTCCCACGGACAACAGGTGTCTCCCCGGGTGCCTGACTTAAACAAACCACCTCACCATCAGAATCCTCCTTGTCAATTTCCTCCCCAGCGCCAGCAACACCCATATCCTCCTCATCCTGGTGTACTTCAACACTGACATCTTCAATCTGACTATCAGGAACTGGACTGCGGGTGCTCCTTCCAGCACTTGCAGGGGGCGTGCAAATGGTGGAAGGCGCATGCTCTTCACGTCCAGTGTTGGGAAGGTCAGGCATCGCAACCGACACAATTGGACTCTCCTTGTAGATTTGGGATTTCGAAGAACGCACAGTTGTTTGCGGTGCTTTTGCCAGCTTGAGTCTTTTCATTTTTCTAGCGAGAGGCTGAGTGCTTCCATCCTCATGTGAAGCTGAACCACTAGCCATGAACATAGGCCAGGGCCTCAGCCGTTCCTTGCCACTCCGTGTGGTAAATGGCATATTGGCAAGTTTACGCTTCTCCTCCGACAATTTTATTTTAGATTTTGGAGTCCTTTTTTTACTGATATTTGGTGTTTTGGATTTTACATGCTCTGTACTATGACATTGGGCATCGGCCTTGGCAGACGACGTTGCTGGCATTTCATCGTCTCGGACATGACTAGTGGCAGCAGCTTCAGCACGAGGTGGAAGTGGATCTTGATCTTTCCCTAATTTTGGAACCTCAACATTTTTGTTCTCCATATTTTAATAGGCACAACTAAAAGACACAGAGGTAGCTACAGCCGTGGACTACCGTACTGTGTCTGCTGCTAATATAGACTGGATGATAATGAGATGAAATCAATATATATTATATCACACTAGTACTGCAGCCGGACAGGTAGATATATTTATTATGTAATGACTGATGACGGACCTGCTGGACACTGTCAGCTCAGCAGCACCGCAGACTGCTACAGTAAGCTACTATAGTAGTATGTATAAAGAAGAAAAAAAAAACCACGGGTAGGTGGTATACAATTATGGATGGACGAGCGACTGCCGACACAGAGGTAGCTACAGCCGTGGACTACCGTACTGTGTCTGCTGCTAATATAGACTGGATGATAATGAGATGAAATCAATATATATATATATAATATCACTAGTACTGCAGCCGGACAGGTCGATATATTTATTATGTAATGACTGATGACGGACCTGCTGGACACTGTCAGCTCAGCAGCACCGCAGACTGCTACAGTAAGCTACTATAGTAGTATGTATAAAGAAGAAAGAAAAAAAAACCACGGGTAGGTGGTATACAATTATGGATGGACGAGCGACTGCCGACACAGAGGTAGCTACAGCCGTGGACTACCGTACTGTGTCTGCTGCTAATATAGACTGGATGATAATGAGATGAAATCAATATATATATATATATATAATATCACTAGTACTGCAGCCGGACAGGTAGATATATTTATTATGTAATGACTGATGACGGACCTGCTGGACACTGTCAGCTCAGCAGCACCGCAGACTGCTACAGTAAGCTACTATAGTAGTATGTATAAAGAAGAAAGAAAAAAAAAAAAAACACGGGTAGGTGGTATACAATTATGGATGGACGAGCGACTGCCGACACAGAGGTAGCTACAGCCGTGGACTACCGTACTGTGTCTGCTGCTAATATAGACTGGATGATAATGAGATGAAATCAATATATATATATATAATATCACTAGTACTGCAGCCGGACAGGTAGATATATTTATTATGTAATGACTGATGACGGACCTGCTGGACACTGTCAGCTCAGCAGCACCGCAGACTGCTACAGTAAGCTACTATAGTAGTATGTATAAAGAAGAAAGAAAAGAAAAAAACCACGAGTAGGTGGTATACAATTATGGATGGACGAGCGACTGCCGACACAGAGGTAGCTACAGCCGTGGACTACCGTACTGTGTCTGCTGCTAATATAGACTGGATGATAATGAGATGAAATCAATATATATATATATAATATCACTAGTACTGCAGCCGGACAGGTAGATATATTTATTATGTAATGACTGATGACGGACCTGCTGGACACTGTCAGCTCAGCAGCACCGCAGACTGCTACAGTAAGCTACTATAGTAGTATGTATAAAGAAGAAAGAAGAAAAAAAAAACCACGGGTAGGTGGTATACAATTATGGATGGACGAGCGACTGCCGACACAGAGGTAGCTACAGCCGTGGACTACCGTACTGTGTCTGCTGCTAATATAGACTGGATGATAATGAGATGAAATCAATATATATTATATCACACTAGTACTGCAGCCGGACAGGTAGATATATTTATTATGTAATGACTGATGACGGACCTGCTGGACACTGTCAGCTCAGCAGCACCGCAGACTGCTACAGTAAGCTACTATAGTAGTATGTATAAAGAAGAAAGAAAAAAAAAACCACGGGTAGGTGGTATACAATTATGGATGGACGAGCGACTGCCGACACAGAGGTAGCTACAGCCGTGGACTACCGTACTGTGTCTGCTGCTAATATAGACTGGATGATAATGAGATGAAATCAATATATATATATATATAATATCACTAGTACTGCAGCCGGACAGGTAGATATATTTATTATGTAATGACTGATGACGGACCTGCTGGACACTGTCAGCTCAGCAGCACCGCAGACTGCTACAGTAAGCTACTATAGTAGTATGTATAAAGAAGAAAGAAAAAAAAAAAACACGGGTAGGTGGTATACAATTATGGATGGACGAGCGACTGCCGACACAGAGGTAGCTACAGCCGTGGACTACCGTACTGTGTCTGCTGCTAATATAGACTGGATGATAATGAGATGAAATCAATATATATATATATATATAATATCACTAGTACTGCAGCCGGACAGGTAGATATATTTATTATGTAATGACTGATGACGGACCTGCTGGACACTGTCAGCTCAGCAGCACCGCAGACTGCTACAGTAAGCTACTATAGTAGTATGTATAAAGAAGAAAGAAAAAAAAAAAACACGGGTAGGTGGTATACAATTATGGATGGATGAGCGACTGCCGACACAGAGGTAGCTACAGCCGTGGACTACCGTACTGTGTCTGCTGCTAATATAGACTGGATGATAATGAGATGAAATCAATATATATATATATATAATATCACTAGTACTGCAGCCGGACAGGTAGATATATTTATTATGTAATGACTGATGACGGACCTGCTGGACACTGTCAGCTCAGCAGCACCGCAGACTGCTACAGTAAGCTACTATAGTAGTATGTATAAAGAAGAAAGAAAAGAAAAAAACCACGAGTAGGTGGTATACAATTATGGATGGACGAGCGACTGCCGACACAGAGGTAGCTACAGCCGTGGACTACCGTACTGTGTCTGCTGCTAATATAGACTGGATGATAATGAGATGAAATCAATATATATATATATAATATCACTAGTACTGCAGCCGGACAGGTAGATATATTTATTATGTAATGACTGATGACGGACCTGCTGGACACTGTCAGCTCAGCAGCACCGCAGACTGCTACAGTAAGCTACTATAGTAGTATGTATAAAGAAGAAAGAAGAAAAAAAAAACCACGGGTAGGTGGTATACAATTATGGATGGACGAGCGACTGCCGACACAGAGGTAGCTACAGCCGTGGACTACCGTACTGTGTCTGCTGCTAATATAGACTGGATGATAATGAGATGAAATCAATATATATTATATCACACTAGTACTGCAGCCGGACAGGTAGATATATTTATTATGTAATGACTGATGACGGACCTGCTGGACACTGTCAGCTCAGCAGCACCGCAGACTGCTACAGTAAGCTACTATAGTAGTATGTATAAAGAAGAAAGAAAAAAAAAACCACGGGTAGGTGGTATACAATTATGGATGGACGAGCGACTGCCGACACAGAGGTAGCTACAGCCGTGGACTACCGTACTGTGTCTGCTGCTAATATAGACTGGATGATAATGAGATGAAATCAATATATATATATATATATAATATCACTAGTACTGCAGCCGGACAGGTAGATATATTTATTATGTAATGACTGATGACGGACCTGCTGGACACTGTCAGCTCAGCAGCACCGCAGACTGCTACAGTAAGCTACTATAGTAGTATGTATAAAGAAGAAAGAAAAAAAAAAAACACGGGTAGGTGGTATACAATTATGGATGGACGAGCGACTGCCGACACAGAGGTAGCTACAGCCGTGGACTACCGTACTGTGTCTGCTGCTAATATAGACTGGATGATAATGAGATGAAATCAATATATATATATATATATAATATCACTAGTACTGCAGCCGGACAGGTAGATATATTTATTATGTAATGACTGATGACGGACCTGCTGGACACTGTCAGCTCAGCAGCACCGCAGACTGCTACAGTAAGCTACTATAGTAGTATGTATAAAGAAGAAAGAAAAAAAAAAAACCACGGGTAGGTGGTATACAATATTATATATATATATTATATACAATTATATATATATATATATATATATATATATATTAAACTCACTGGTGGTGATTATTAAACTGGTGGTCAGGTCACTGGTCACACTATCAGCAACTTGCAAGTAGTACTCCTAAGCAGACAATCACAATATATATTATACTGGTGGTCAGTGTGGTCACAATGGCAGTGTGGCACTCTGGCAGCAAAAGTGTGCACTGTACATTATATGTACTCCTGAGTCCTGCTCTCAGACTCTAACTGCTCTCCACTGTCAGTGTCTCCCCCACAAGTCAGATAATACAGTCACACTATCTATCACTTCAGCAAGTAACTACTAGTACTCCTCCTAATGCTCCCCAAAATTACTACTGTGTCTCTCTCTACTGTCTCACTCTGTTCTCTATAAACGGAGAGGACGCCAGCCACGTCCTCTCCCTATGAATCTCAATGCACGTGTGAAAATGGCGGCGACGCACGGCTCCTTATATAGAATCCGAGTCTCGCGATAGAATCCGAGCCTCGCAAGAATCCGACAGCGGGATGATGACGTTCGGGCGCGCTCGGGTTAACCGAGCAAGGCGGGAAGATCCGAGTCGCTCAGCCCCGTGTAAAAAAACCTGAAGTTCGGGCGGGTTCGGATTCCGAGGAACCGAACCCGCTCATCCCTATTTCTTTGCACGCATTGCAAGAGCATGTACTCTCAATTACTGTCCAACTCTGCATCAGGCCCTTAATGTTTAGTACCTTTCAAATTGTTCTATTCACTGAATGTCTTTATCAAATGGTCTTAGAAATAATCCTATAAACATGTGAACTATACAATGACTAATAACAATAAGTTGCATTATAAATATAAATCATTTCTGTGTAAAAAGATAACTGCTTCATGATCATGATTGGCTGCAAATTCCATTATTATTATTATTTATTATTAACAGTTTCTTCTATAGCGCAGCATATTCCGTTGCGCTTTACAATTAGAACAACGGTAATAGAACAAAACTGGGCAAAAACAGACAGACACAGAGGTTGGATGGCCCTGCTCGCAAGCTTACAATCTATAGGGAAATAGTCATTGATACACAAGGATAGATTCTACCTATTGCATAATGGTCCACCAGATTGCTAGGTTCTTAATGGGTTGTATGATATGATCATCCAGCAATGTTGAAAGACAAAGGGGGAGATTCAAATGTATGAAAAGTCGGTTGGGTGTCTGTATTTTCCTGTCTATTAGATAGGAAAAAACAGACTCCCAACTGACTTTTCAAACATTTGAATCTCCCCCAAAATGTGAGGTTATGTGTACTGTACAGAGATGATGTGATTAGATAAGATTAGATAGGGAAGCATTGAAGGTTATATGGGTGGGTCTGGAATGTGATAGGCTTGTCTGACTAGGTGAGTTTTCAGGGAACGTTTAGAGGTTTGGAGACTAGAGGTGAGTCTTAATGTGCAAGGGAGGGCATTCCGGAGAATGTTTGAAGCCCGGATAATACATGTGGATGAGAGACGCAGATCTCGTGGAGAGTGGAGAGGTCTGGTAGGGAGATATTTTGAGATGAGTGAGGAGATGTATGCTGGTGCAGTTTGGTTAATAGCCTTGCATGTAAGTAACAGTATTTTATATTGAATACGGTAGAATACAGGAAGCCAATGGAGGGACTGACAGAGCGGATCTGCAGACAATGAACGTCTAGCGAGGAAGATTAGCCCCGCAGCTGCATTCAAAATGGATTATAGTGGTGAGAGCCTATGTTTTGGAAGACTGGTCAGGAGACTAATACAATAATCAATGTAGGAGATGATGAGAGCATGTATTAAAGTTTTTGCAGTGTCGTGTGTAAGATATGGTCATATTTTGGATATGTTTTTTTTTTTTTTTAAAGTTAGGGTTTTTATTGAGAGTGATCAATAACCAAAACAATATCGAAGTTGTACAGGTCAAGATATTGAACATGCAGATAAAAGATTTAACAGGCCGCATTAGAGGGGAATATACAGTTCCATGACAATACAGGCTATCAAGTAATAGCAGTATGTAGTACCCTGTGTAAATTCAAGCGTGTACATGATCAGTCTCATTTTATTTTTCATTTATAGTATAGAACCTATAATATTTTGGATATGTTTTTTAGATGCATGTAACATGATTTGGAGACAGATTGAATGTGTAGAACAAAGGACAGTTCATAGTTCAAGGATGACACTTAGCCAGTGAGCTTGTGGGGTAGGGTGGATAGTCGCATTGTCAACAGTGATAGAGATATCAGGTTGGTAACTACTTTTGGCTGGCGGGAAAATAATTAATTCCGTTTTGGAAATGTTGAGTTTGGTGGGGGGGGGGGGAGCAGTTGGTGTCAAAAGAGAATGGCTGCAACTTGCATGTGAAGGTGATGTTATGCTGTGAGCTGTGCAGGAGTTGTACGTAGTTAGCTGTTGTAGATGATAGCTAATGCAGAGGCAGCTACAGAGACGGCTTTGTACTCATATTCGCTAAAGGCAAACAGTCAATAACTGGTAAACAAATGATATAATTATGTATCTGCTAAACAGCTAATACATTTCCGTGTCATGGCAGCTTCATCAGAGGAGTTGATGTAAACAGGTGTATCCTAAGAATCCAGTTTTATTTTGTATTAATAATGGCTGATAGGGTTTCATCATGGAGGGTGGCTGCAGGAGGTGTCATCATGCGGGAGACCCGGGGACAGAGACTGCAATGGTTTAAAGAGTGTGGTGGTACTGGGAGGTATTAGGGGGTTGGTGTGATGAGTATTAGAAGGGATGGGAGGCCTGCTAGGCTGCTACAATCAGTGACAGGGGAAGTCACTGATATACTTTATAATGCATTCAACACTAATGGAATTGGGCTAATAATATTATAAGGGATAGCAGATCCCCCATCCCTTATAATACCCATTATTACACCCCTTAGTCAGTGACTGTATTGATCATATATCAGTGCTTCCCCCTCCTCCCACTTTACTGATTTTAGCAGCTACCAATCCATTATAATACCTACTATTATGGGATGTAGTTGACATCCCAATGTACGGGGTGCCGGCAGTCAGGAGAACGGCGCCAGAATCCTGTCACCTATCAGAATGCCGACACCGGAATGCCAACAGACAAAATCCACAATGTAAGCATGCCAGGGAGGATTGGGTTTAGGCTGCAGGGAGGGAGGGTTGGGGTTAGACTGCATGGAGGTGTGTGTGTGTGGGGGAATTTAGGGTTAGGCTGTGGGGAAGGGAGGGTTAGGTTTAGGCTGCAGGGGGGGAAGTGTTAGGCTACGAGGGAGTAGGGTTAGGGTTAGGCTGTGAGGGATGGTAAGTTAGGGTCAGGCAGCTGTAGGAGAGGTTAGGGGTAGGCTACGGGAGGGGAGGGTTAGGCTGTGAGGGATGGTAAGTTAGGGTCAGGCAGCTGGAGGAGAGGTTAGGGGTAGGCTACGGGAGGGGAGGGTTAGGCTGTGGAAAGTGAGGGTTAGTTTAGTTGCTCGGTTTTGTCAGGATTATGTCAGTCAGGATGCCAGTGTCAGTATTTTGATCACCAGCATCCTGACTGATAGTATGCCGTACCCAACCCTTTAGTGCGACGGCATTATATGTCACTGCCTTCCCCCCTCACTGATTGTAGCACATCCACCATTCCCTATTAGCATGTCCCCTTATAATATCCATTATTACACCCCTCAGTCAGTGACTGGGATGGGGGACCTGCTACATTCCATGAGGGGGCGAGCAGTGATATAAAATGCGGTTAGTGAATGATAAGGGATAATAATTAGTATTTTAGGCAATGGGGCTTGCTACAATCAGTAAGCCTGGGTCACTCATATACAGTGCAGTCAGTGAGTGATGGTGTAATAATGTGTATAGGGGCCTGCTACATTCAGTGAGGGGAGCACTGATTTAAATTGCAGTAACTGAGTGGTGTAATAATGGAAATTAAAGGGGAGGGGACATGCTGCCATCAGTGAAGGGGGTAAGTAATATAATAGAAAAGAAGGAGGAAAAACAGCAAATAATGTAAGGGGCATAAGTCAGAACAGAAATATAGTGCTTTGGATTGTTTGAGGAAGGGGGGCCCCAAATCGATATCTTGCTTAGGGCCTCATGAGGTCTAAATCTGCCTCTGGGGTTTAGGAACTTAGGGCCTTATTCAGAGGTGGATGCTATCACTGCAAAATCGCAGAACGGACGATTTTGGCAGCATATGCAGCATTAACAGTGCATGTGTGCACCCATTCACTTTGCGATTGCACCCCAAAGGATGCGATCGCACTTTGATTGACAGGCGGTGGGTGTTCAGGGACGGAGATGTGCTGTTGGGGGGGAGTGGAGCTGGAAACGCAGATGTGTCATGGCCATTTTCAGGCTGGCCGATGAAGTCGTCTGCGTTTCCTGCATATGCAGAGGGTTGTACTCTATTTGGACTCCTACGATGTGATCACTATGTAATTGTGATTGCAACGCAGGGTGACGCAATACATGCTGGGTGGCATTGCCCTGTGCTGAGCGGCCCCCAGCATGCGATTATACCATATCCCATATGTTATCGTCTGAAAATGGGACATAATAGCAATAAGAGCTCATTTTTATTGACTGAAAAATTAGAGCTTATAAGTGGAAAGTGAAACCCCCCTTAAAAAATGTTAATGACCCTTTTAATAGTAAGGTGTGTTTTGAGAGATAGGGATAGAGCTCATTTATTTTTCATAACAAAACAGGCATTATTTATTGTCAGGTGTTCTACGGGTTATAGATACAGGGAAGTGTCACACAGATAGCATAAAGCGTGCATGCTGGCCACAGGAAATACAACACTCAACAGGTTAAGCCCATTCATAATTTGAATGTTGCTGATTAATAATAGATTTCATTTCTACATTTTGGATTTTCTGTCAGGCCACTAATTACAGGAGATAATGTCAATATGACAAAAGTCACATTTATTTTAAACATACTGCAGAAAGTCATCCTCTTCTAGAAGTAGTTTCCAATTCACCTATTGACAGGAGTGATGTAAGCAGGTTTCCAAATTGGCATCAGCAGCAGAAAAAAAACTTTAGACTTTTTTTTAGTTTGAAATGTCAATTCCTTACATAATTGACCTGTACTCTATCTCCTAACAATCTGCTCTGTCACTCTGTAAAACCTCCATTTTCATTGTTCACAGTGCATTTGTGAAAGGTGTTTGAGCACTGAAAGCCTTCCTGGAATTGTGAGGCAGGAATCCTGTTCTGCATTGGTAATTTATGGAAACACATAGACACTACTCTTGTGACGTATAATGCTGGAATTGTGCGGGCTCCATGTTATTCATTTCAACTTTACATTCTTCCAGCCTGAAGACAACATATACCTATGTCAACATGATTGAGTTATGGAGTATGAGGCATCCGTGAAAATGCCACTACTACTTATCTAGGCTGAAATCCAGCACCGTCCACTAACTCAATCTCTTCCACCAACATCTCCATCTCTGTCACTTTGTTTTGCTTGTAACCACATTCAGAATGACAATAATTTTAGCTGCCCAGCAAAGACGATCATACTTTTCACCTTCTTAATCCGCCTCAATATCCAATCTTGATTGTCTATATCTCAACATTCACAATATAAAGTTTAGGACACATTTGTCCAGACCCCTGCTTTTTAATGCTCATTGATAACAAAGACCTTGCATCATCCTAACAAAAAATAGGACAGATGAGGGGTATGACATGCTTTACATGACTCCCAGAAATTCATAATTTGGAATGTTCTCTAAACTGATTCTGATGTCATTCACATTCACTTCATTCTATTACATACATTTGCAGTTTATTATGGGAAATTTATGAACAGCAAAATATAAAGATTATCGGGGCGATTACTGATCAGTAACTAAGATAGAACAAAATTCCAGAGTTTAAATGGACATAATTGAATATGTTGGAAAGGTGGATAGATATAGAGCAAGATCATAAATGATCTACATTGCGAAGACAGACCTTACAACCAAAGCAAAGGGTTACAATGAGAGACCCTACCCTAACCTCCCCCAGGTGTGTCTAACCCTAACCCACCCTCCCTGCAGCCTAACCCTAACCTACCTTGTGCCTAAACCTAATCCCCCCTCACCCCCTCCCCCCCAGCCCTAAACCTCAGTTCGCGGGGACACTTAAGGTCCGGATGGCGGTTGTCAGGATTCCGGTGCTGGGACCCTGACCCATTGGAGTTCCGATGTTGGGATCCAGGCATTGGTATTTCGACTGTCGGGATCTCGACAGCCAGCGTCTTGACCGCATCCCATTAGAAAGACCAGGGCCAGGGGTCTGGAGTGGACAATCATATAGCTTATTACCAGAACAGTCAGCATGGCTGGAATAAACTCTAGGAGTACATGTATGCATAAATAAATAAAACAGAGCCATAACAATGGAAAAAGAAAAAGAATTAAGCACAAGGAGGTGTGGTTCGTTTTATCGACAGTATCTAGGTCGACAATGTTTAGGTCGACCACTATAGGTCGACAGTCACTAGGTCGACATGGATGGAAGGTCGACAGGGTTTCTAGGTCGACATGTGCTAGGTCGACAGATCTAAAGGTCGACATGAGGATTTATTTTTTGTGTGTCGTTTTCTTCGTAAAGTGACCGGGATCCCAAATTAGTGCACCGCGTCCGCTCGCATGCCCTGGGTGCCGGACTCTAGGGGGCGACTTAAAGCTTAATTAAAACTTCTGCTCCACTTTCTGTCCGCCCTCTGGTAATCACAGACGAGAGGAGCTGCGCACAAACAAGCTACAGTTGCACACTGACAGACTACGGAGTTGTCAGCATGCCACGCCTCCCTCCCTCCCTCCACCCGCCGGCCGGGACCCTACTCTTCCGGACAGAGACCACGCTGACTACGGAGACTCCAATCCCTCCCCCCACACACACACGCTGGCTGGGAATCTGCACTTCAGGCTGGCTCTGCACGTCCATCAGATAGGTGCAGTCAGTCAGCCCACACACTGCAGCCAGATAAGGGACTTTATTATCACCTCACTGTCCCTGAGGTCAGTCAAGCATCAAGCTGCTGCCATTAACTGTTGCATTACATTTTATGGGGACACTGTGTATGGTATAAGTTGGGGACACTATGGCATAATATTGGGATGCTGTGTGGCATATGTGGGGACACTGTGTTCTATAATATGGGGATGCTGTGTGGCATTATATGTGGGGACACTGTGCGGCATTATAAGTGGGGACACTGTGTGACATTATATGTGGGGACACTGTGTGACATTATATGGGGACGCTGTGTGACATAATGTGTGGAGACTGTGTGGCATTATATGGGGATGCTGTGTGGCATTATATGTGGTGACACTGTGGCATTATATGGGGACGCTGTGTGACATAATTTGGGGACACTGTGGCATTATTTGGGGACGCTGTGTGCCATAAGTTGGGGATGCTGTGTGGCATAATGTAGGGACACTGTGTGGCATTGTATGAGAATGTTCTGTGCCATAATGTGGGGACACTGTGTGCCATAATGTAGGGACGCTGTGTGCTATAATGTGGGGATGTTGTGTGCTATAATGTGGGGACACTGTGTGGCATTATATGGGTACGCTATGTGCAATAATATGGGGATGCTGTGTGCCATTATATGGGGACATTGTGTGCCATAATGTGGGGACACTGTCTGCATAATGCGGGGGGACCTTGTGTGGGATATTATGTGGGAACACTGGCATAATATTGGGACACTATGGCATAATATAGGGACACTGTGATGTATGGGGTACCCTATGTGGCATAATGTAATATTTCATGAAAAGTCAGTCTGTAGTTATGCAGCGGGGGTGGGGGGGATGGGGGGATGGGGGGTAGGGGGCACCAAGTTACTGCCTTGCCCCGGGTAAGGGTAACAAAAATCCTAGTTTCGGCCCTGACACGGACTAGGGGGTGGATTTACTAAGGAGCAGGGTTGTCAAAGGTATGATAATCAATAGCTTTGACCGATAGTTTTTAAATGGAAATAGGAATAAATGTTAAACAAGTCTTGTTCATCAACCCTCTCATTAGTTAAACTACCTCTAGCACTCAAACGAGGATTCAAAAAGCACAGATCAAAAAGTTATGCTTGATTCAACTCCAACAATTTGTAGTACAGTAGTGGTTCTACATGGTCGAGTCACATTATTATGACCACCTTCTACATTTGACGCAGGCAGCACGTAGCCCATGAAGTATGACATATGTTGTGCGCTGGCTTGGTGGGTATATAAGGTGTGTGATAGGCTGTCTGCACACATCACTCGTTGTTGTCATGGGTAACAGGGACGATTTATCCGAGTTGCAAATAGGGATGATTATCGGCTGTGGTGAAGGTGTATCATGACTGGATAAATGGCACTATTACGAATAACAATCGTAGAAACTGCGGAGCGCCACATGCCATTGATGTGAGAGGTGAACGTCAGCTACGAAGTTGCATGAGGGCCGACTGACACCTTACAGTGGAGCAACTTACCATCAAAATGAACCATCGGGCTACCAGATGTGTTTCTAAAATCATAGTTCATCCCATCTAACTGCTGTCCGTGCTGTGCACGGCAGTTACTCTGACTATTAGCTTGTGGTCATAATAATGTAACTCGAGCATGTATAAAATGTGCCTTATTAACTGGCCAGTGTTTACTCTGAACCACCAGGCATGGATCTATTTGTGAATATGTCTGTATACTATAAACTGCAGGGGGTCATGCCTACAGGCCAAAGATGCTCAGTCTAAGAAAGTGTTGAATCTCTTTCTTGACCAAAGCCAAAACATCCCAGACCCTTAGGCTTCAAACAGACTGAAGTAGATAGTTAAAAAAAAAAACCCTGCTCACTTGGCCAGGAAGCCCTTCAGATACCTCAGTACAAACAATTAATTCTGGTTTTGGAAGGGTTAAATTCACAAGGGTGGGTGTGTGTCATGAGTAGTTGCTGCACAGATAAATTTACCTGTTTAAGTGAATCCACACTGCCCACCAAACGTGGATACTTGGAAATCCAGACCTTTTAAGCTTCAGGTAATTAAGTGCTCCTGGGGAACCCCTCAGAGACACTAGTTCAGAAGAATGTGAACTTTTCTTCCTGAAGTATGTTGTAAAAATGGGTCCAGACTGATTACAGGACCAGGTCTCCAAACTTCAAACAGCAATAGAGATAAGAGCATCAGCCCCTGTTTGAGTGACCCAGAGACCCCATAGCATAATCTTACACTCAATCCCTTTTGGTTTTGGGAGGGTTAAAATACCTCCAAGGGTGGGGGCCGAGAGGGAGCTGCAGTGGGTTTAAATATGAGAAACACTCCACGGATAGTGTACTTCATTAAACGGATCTATAGGATCATGATGAAATCAAAATCTCAGGAAGAGACTTTACTTCTGACAGCGTCCACCCTGTCTAGGTGATATGAACGCTGTTTTTCTCCCATGTTTTTTTAAACATACTGTAAAGTTTATTGAGAGAGTCACTACAGCAGGAGGCAATGAAATGCATACATTCATCAGTGAATATTAGGTATACAGGTTGAGTATCCCTTATCCAAAATGCTTGGGACCAGAGGTATTTTGGATATCGTATTTTTCCGTATTTTGGAATAATTGCATACCATAATGAGATATCATGGTGATGGGACCTAAATCTAAGCACAGAATGCATTTAAGTTTCATATACATCTTATACACACAGCCTGAAGGTCATTTTAGCCAATATTTTTTATAACTTTGTGCATTAAACAAAGTGTGTGTACATTCACACAATTCATTTATGTTTCATATACACCTTATACACACAGCCTGAAGGTCATTTAATACCATATTTTTAATAACTTTGTGTATTAAACAAAGTTTGTGTACATTGATCCGTCAAAAAACAAAGGTTTCACTATCTCACTCTCACTCAAAAAAGTCCGTATTTCGGAATATTCCGTATTTCGGAATATTTGGATATGGGATACTCAACCTGTATTACAAAATTAGTGTCTATGAAAATATAACATATCACATAGAGACTGGTTTTATTAATAAGAGGGGAAGAAGAAAAGCGGATAGGACTTAAGGAAAGAGATGGTGTGGCAGTCCATAAAAAGAAAAAAAAGGGATAATATACAGAAATAGAGAAGAAGAAGAAGAAAAAGGTCTGGGTGGATGGCACCAATCTAAAAAAGAAAACTGAAAATTGGTAAAAAGGGGGTGAGAAGATAAATAAACCTATTTCGAAAGGAAAGGTGAGTTCTATGTGACAAGCCAGGGGCCCCAAACTTTATCAAATGATTTAGAAGAGTTATAAAGAATACTAGTCATGTATTCCATAGGGTATGTATACCAGATGCGGGGTAATTTTGCATCTAGTGAACTAGGGGTAGGCTGTTTCCAATCAACGGCAATCTGGCAAGTAGTAGCAGAGGCAATGTGCCATATCAATTTATTTTGATGCCTAGTTGCTGTAGGGTTTTTCTCCCATTTATGGAATTGTTTTTACTTATGTGACTATTTAAACTATTTTAATCTTGTAACTTTTTTGTAACTATTAGCGTTGAAGATATTTTGAATTAAATGCTCAATTCTAGTTCTGGTTCTGTGTTTGCTGACCAAAGGCCCCAAGTGGCCCATCTTACCTATTTTTCAAGTATAAATAATTGAGTGTGTGGGAGCTGACTCTTGCCCTGGGCATGTATCAAAAAGTCACTTCAGCTGGTAGCAGTGACTGTGTTGATTAACCACATGTGCTGAGGAAACCAGAAAGTGTCACGGGTGGCAATTCTAAGATTGGTGTATCTGGACGAACGGTGTACTGGAGTCATGACAATAATAATAGATTAATACAGTAATACAGCAGTAAAAAGAAGACCTAGAACACACACTAAGCATAATGCAGGGTTGGTGCAGACATTTTGGTAATAACGTCTAAGAGTTATATATTCAATCCACAACAGGTACCAGGCGCTGCAGCCATGTTGGGTGCACTATGTAGGATTACCCTGGGTGGAATAGGTTATGCCTAGAAGAGATAATACTTAATAAGTGTTTGCAACAACATAATGCTAGGTGTAAAGTTTCAACATGACCATCAGGTCCATGTATTTTTCATCCCATCCATGAGCGTACCAGGTGAGGCAGCCATGGTGTGCACACTATGAAGGTTACACTGTGGGAGATAAGCTCTGTTCCCAAGGCATACATGGGAACAGATAACACATGTAGTAGTATGATATAGTTTAAAAAGGGGCAGGCTAGATGGTCCAAGTGGTTCTTATATGCCATCAAATTCTATGATATTACCTGTATGGATAGATCCACGTAAAGCACATCCTGCACCACGTGGAGGCATAGCATACAGGCATAGCATATGGTGGGGTGAAAATACATGGTACTGTTATAGCTGCCACTGTGGCTCTCCTCTGCAGTGGGTCCCAGTTGTTACCAGGTGACTGGGACGCTATATCATGCCAGCCGCACTGGCCAATGGTCCCAACGGTTGCTAATCGGGACTTGGGTGGCAGCACTGATTTCTGGTCCCGGCTGTATCTAAGTAAGTAGCCATGACGCCACTGTGTGTATGTACAGCCTTTCAATTGCAATGTGTTAATCATTAAGGGGGCTGGTCTACATTGATTGCTGCCATTGGTCCTTGTTCCTAATAAAAGGCAGCTAGCCCTGCACAGCCTGCCGGTGACAGTTCCATAGTTCCTGTCTGACCTTGTAATTCAGTCGCTGTACTTAGTACAGTTCCTGGTATCTTAGGGCCTGATTCAGTAGCCGTTGCTGTTGCGATGCGATCGCATCTCCCTGGTTCCTGGTGCAGTGCGCATGTGCATGAGCTGCACTGCGTGTGCGCATGCAGTGAGATGTGATTGCATCTTATTAATGCGAACACTTCTGCTTGATTGATATAGGCATTTGTGGGGTGGTCAGGGGTGGCGACACGGCTTTGTGGAGGAGATGCAGTGAAAATGGGGGCAGGCCAGGGCAATTTTTTAGGGGTGTCCGCCTAACATAACACACGCCCGCTGCGATGGGAAAAATGGCAGTGGCCCAACTCCTTGCAAGCTAAGTCTTTGTATTCCTGTGTGGGGATCCTGTTATTCCCATAGGCGCATTGGCGTATCTGTAATGGGTGCAGTGTGTGCGGGGCACACGGGTCCCCGGGTCCAGGGGGGCCCACCCCACACACACTGCACCAATTTGTTTAATACTTATCTCTCTGGAGTCCCCCGCCATAGCTATCCCTTCTCGGCAGCAGAATAGAGTGTGAACACTAGGGGGAACAAACTCTATTGTGCCTGCTAAAAACTCCGGAAACGTGGCACAGCGGCCATTTTTCTGGAGTTTCGCACAGGAAAATGAGAGCCGTGCTGTGTTCCTGGAGGTTTGCACATGCACAATAGAGTCTCAGACTCCATTGCAACTGCGGAGAAGGATGGTACTGCCGGGGGACTCTGGAGAGGTAAGTATTAAAACCTTGTGCATAGAGGAGGGGGCCCCTGATGCAGAAGGCTGCACACATGGCCTCCTCCTCTCTGCATAGGCGTTTCTATAATGGGTGCAGTGTGTGCGGCGCACACAGACCCCTGGGTCCAGGGGGGCCCACACTGCACCCATATATTATACTTACCCCTCCGGAGGTCTGCGATGGCTGCCCTGCTGTATGGACACAAATCACTTGGAAACGGCCATTTTCTAGTAATTTGCGCATGCGCACTGGAGATGTCCCCAGGAACATGGCACCCGCCAGAGTCTACTTGCTGCCAAAGAGGAGGGGGCCCAAACGGAGGCTGCACGCGGGTCCCCTCCTCGCTTAAATTGCCCCTGGTTTTTCCTATGTGTATGCTGAATGGTCTGTGCTTCATTTAGTGTTGTACTCTCCACTTGTGTCTTGCCGAGATCCCTGTCTGATTACCTCATATTGGACTACTGTGTACATTCTCCATTCTGCCTTGGACTCCATTGCAGCTGTCTACTTTAGTTTGCTCTCTGCTGCTCTATTCTAGTATTGGGAATTTCTCCATATCCATGCATGTGCATTACTGACAACTCCACCCAATCTGTTAACCCTTGCTCTGCATTTAAGATCTGCCTTAGAACTGTGCATAAAGGGGGTCATTCCGAGTTGATTGCAGCAGGAATTTTTTTAGCTGTTGGGCAAAACCATGTGCACTGCAGGGAAGGGGGGGGGGGGGGGGGGCAGATATAACATTTGCAGAGAGAGTTAGATTTGGTTGGGTTATTTTGTTTCTGTGTAAGGTAAATGCTGGCTGCTTTATTTTTACACTGCAATTTAGAATGCAGATTGAACACACCCCACCCAAATCTAACTCTCTCTGCACATGTTATATCTGCCTCCCCTGCAGTGCACATGGTTTTGCCCAACTGCTAACAAGTTTTCTGCTGCGATCAACTTGGAATTAGGCCCACAATCTTAAATTTTTCACCTGTGATCAAGTATTGTGCTGCACTCTGGAATTTAAGACTCTACTTGTAAAGTTTATATCCACAGCCTGTGTGTTACCACCCTGAGAGACTATTGCTATTCCTTGCACCTGACATCTGAACACATCTAGGATCCCACAGTTATTCTTAGTAAACCATTGCCAAGCCTATTCTGACTGTCCGACCACAGCCACATATCAGCTGTAGCCAGCCAAAAAGCATGCAGGCAGCATAACCTGGCTGACCCTTATGAGCTGGTCCTCAGGTTCCTGGGGTCCTTGCCCAGAGGCATGGGTCCTGGCCCCGATGAACCTCCTCTCCAGCCAAGTCTCATCAGCAGTGCAGGGGGATCCAGGTGCTCAGAGGATCGTGCTAGGCCACAGCATCAGGCAGAGCAGAGTCTCCAGGCCAGCAGGCATCTGGCAGTAGTGGGGGCAGCACAGCACACTGCTGGTTGAAACACAGCTATCCAGTTGCCCATGCGGGTCTCCTTAGCAACTGTAGCTGGAACAGAGAGCCAGGAGCAGGAGATCAGCTGGCGGGTCGGGAGTGTGCAGGTGATGAAGAGGCCAGGGAGTGATGGGGGCCACAGCACAGCTCCCAGAATGCACAGCAGCGAGCCCTTGTTGCTGCTGTCGTTGGGCGTCTTCGTGTGGTTGGTGGGCATCTCTGGAAAGTTTTTATAAAGAATTTCTGAGGAAACCGCCATCCATCAAGGGCGGAGAAACGCGTCAAGTGATTGTGATACGTCAGGTGGAACGCAGGTGGAACGCACCGGAAGCAGGAAGCTCCGTTCAACCCGGAAGTCGCGGTCCGCGACCAAGCGCTCCCTGCCACACCACATGCTTCCAGCGTCTCACGTGCAGTTGGAGACAGCTGCTACAGCCAGGCAACGGACACTCTGAACCGCCGCAGAGCGGGGGGTGAGCATCGCCCACGGGATTAACGTGCCGCGGAAACACCAATTACCAGCACTGCATCACGTAACTATAACTGTTGCTCAGTATATTGTTGGAACAGAACTATATAAAGCCAAATATACACTTTCAATACATAACCAATGTGGGACTGTGCATTCTCTATTACGGCTTTATTTATGCTTATTTAGCAACGACAATACAGCTTTTAACAAATCCTCTGGAGAGGGATAACAGTTATTAACCAGCAGGACTATTTATAAAAAGACTGTGCTAAAAGTATTAATATTGCAACTAAAGTCCAATTGGCGAGAGCTCGTATTAATATCCATTAATTGCCTTTCAGTCTTGATTGTTTTGGTACCATGATGGTTTTATGGGTTATTTTTTGTTTTTGCTTTTTAACAGTTTAATAAAGGTGTATACATTTATATCAGATCAGCAGCCTTGACTAAATTATATTTATTATTGCATCTATCAGTGCGCTCACATTCTTTATATAATTTCTTTGGACCTTGTGTCTTGTATTTGAGGGTATCCAGAACCTCTTTGTGTGAGCTGCCGTTCAAGATTATACTTATTTTCAATTGACATATATTTAAACTCCAGCGCCCACTTTTTACTTTTTGATCTCTGGAAAGTGGCTGGAGAAGAATGCAAGAGATCGTGAATTTTTGGGGCCGAGGATTGGGCTCTGTGAGCATACAACCATACATGTCAAAGTTTTCAAAAGGTTACCCTAATAATTGCACTTCAGATTTATTCAAGTTTATTATCTATGCTTCTTTCTCTTACGTCCTAAAGGATGCTGGGGTCCATTTTAGTACCATGGGGTATAGACGGTTCCGCAGGAGCCTTCTGCACTTTAAGACTTTTCAACAGTGTGAACTGGCTCCTCCCTCTATGCCCCTCCTCCAGACCTCAGTTTAGAAAATGTGCCCAGGAGACTGGATGCACACTAGTGGAGCTCTACAGACCTTTTTCTGGAAAAAGACTTCATAGGTTTTTTATTTTACAGGGAAGCTGCTGGCAACAGCTTCCCTGCTTCGTGGGACTTAGGGGGGGGGGGGGGGAGTAGGAACCAACTTCTCAATTAGTTAATGGGTCTGCTTCCACTGACAGGACACCATTAGCTCCTGAAGGGTACTGAACACAGCCCAAGCCTGGCCAGCATTCACTCCCACAGCACTGCCGCCACCCCCTAACAGAGCCAGAAGTCAGGAGGATGGTGAGTATATTACCGGAGTCCTGCAGAGAGGGGATCCTCCAGTCATCGTTGGCGGCATACAGGTACACGCGCAGTGCTGCGCGCCATGTCTCTCAGCACAAAGGTGAACAGCGTGCGTGCGGGGGGGGGGGGGAGGGTTTACGCTCTGAGGGCATGTTTTAAAACCTTACTCTCACTGGCAAAAAGGGTACATACATGTACAGCCGCTGATGTGCCATCCCCAGCCAGTATACATATTATATTGCTGAGGCTGAAGGGCGGGGCTTCTCCTCAGACTTGCCAGAACACTCACTGGGTGCCCTTTTCTCCTGCAGAAACTCCAGTGTGAAGCTCCTGAACGCTGTTTCTGCTCATGACAACGCTGATACAAGTACAGGGTGTTATAGAAGGGGCAGAGAGTGTTCATTATAATTAGGTCTGTGGGCCTATTATTGGTATATGCGCTGTAAGTGGGTAATATTTCCACAATTCACAATAAGACTGGCAAATCCCTCTGTTTCGCTCTGACAGACTTTAGTGTGGGTCTGTCCCCAATAGCTCCCCTGTGTGATAGGGGTGTGTGTGTGTGTGTGTGTGTGTGTGTTTACAAGTGTGTAACATGTCAGACATTGGGGATGGTTCTTCCCAGGAAGAGACCATTTTAGATACACAAGAGGGTAATATGGGGCCCTTCCCTCTCAGAAGGAGCCGGAGTGGGTGAGACTGTTGCAAAAGAATATGTCAATGCTTGCAAAGAAATTCTCTGAGTCTGAACAAAAGACTAAATATTGGACTAAATTGGAGGCAGTCTGTGGAGGATGCACTGTTTACTGACTCCTCCATATCATCCACTTGGGTCCCATCCAGTTCCCAGAAAAGGTCTCTGGCCCAGACAATGCAAGGGGACACATACACAGATTCCGACTCTGCCGTCGACACTGGGGATTTGAGAGGGGTAGACACCAAATTAGCCAAAAGCATGCAATGTATGATAGTTGCTATAAAGGAAGTGTTGAAACAACACTGGTCCCTGAGGAAAAGGATTATTTTAAATTAAATAAAAAGCAGGTTGTGACTTTTCCTCCTTCAAAGGATTTGAATACGTTCTTTGAAGAATCCTGGGCTAACCCAGAGAAGAAATTTACCCTTCCCAGAAGGATACGTGTAGCGTACCCTTTCCCTGAGGAAGACAAGCACAAATGGGAGACACCCCTAATGATAGACACCTCAGTTTCTCGGCTGTCTAAGAAAATTTTTGCCTGCCCCTGGTTCAGCCTCCTGAAAAGTTCCAGCTGACCATAAATTAGAAACAAACCTGAAATCCATATATATGGCTAACGGAACGGTGCTCGGGCCCTCCATTGCTTGTGCGTGGGTGGGTAACGCTGTGGAAAAAGGGTCTGACAACTTTCTTGTTAACATAGACACAGTTGACAGTGATGAAATAGTCCTAACTCTTGGCCATATCAAAGATGCTGCAGGTTACTTAGTTGAAGCTATGAAGGATATTGGGTTGTGAGTTCAAGATCCTCCGCTATGGCGATTTCAGTCCACAGGGCGCTGTGGATCCGCCAATGGAATGCTGATGCGGAATCAAACATTGAGGCACTTCCTTACAATGGCGAAGCCCTCTTTGGAGACAAGCTGGATGCCATGATTTCAACAACTACATCAGGCAAGTCAGCATTTCTGCCTTCCGCAGCTGCTCTACCTAGGAAAGGATTTCATTCTCATACAATGCAATCCTTTCGGCCCAACAAGTCCAAAAAGGCAAAGGGTACCCCCTTCTTCGCAGGAAGAGGGGAGGAAGGGGTAAAAAATCTACAACACTATCAGGCTTGCAGGAGCAGAAGTCAACAGCTACTTCTGCTAAAACTTCAGCATGACGCTGGGGCTCCCCTGCAGGAGTACGATCGCGTGGGGGCATATCTACTGTCTTTCAGCCAGGTCTGGGTTCACTCAGATCTGTATCTTTGGGTATTGCAGATAGTATCCCAAGGGTACAAATTGGAATTTCAGGACCTTCCACCATGCCGATTTTTTCAAATCAGCCATACCAGCAGGTAGAGGGGAGGAAGGGGTCCAGGACAGAGCAAAAGTGCTGAACGCAATACAGAAATTATGTCAAGACAATGTAATTTCCTTAGTTCCTGTGTCACAACAGGAAAAAGGGTTTTATTCAAGCCTGTTTGTAGTGCTGAAACCGGATGGCTCGGTCAGACCGATTTTAAACCTAAAGACTCTGAACCTTTATTTGAAAAGGTTCAAATTCAAGATGGAATCCATGAGAGCGGTGATCTCCAGCTTGGAGGAAAGGGAATTTTGCTTATTTACATGTTCCCATCTACCCGCCGCATCAGGCATACCTGAGGTTTGCGGTGCAGGACTGCCACTACCAGTTCCAAACATTGCCTTTCGGGCTCTCCACTGCTCCGAGAATATTCACCAAGGTGATGGCGGAGATGATGGTTCTTCTTCGCAAGAATGGAGTCAAAGTCATCCCATACTTGGACGATCTCCTCATGAAAGCGAGATCCAGGGAGAAACTAGTGCAGAACATTGCACTTTCCCGGATGGTGCTTCAACAGCATGGTTGGATCATAAACCTTCCAAAATCACAATTGGAACCCACAATGAGGTTATCATTTCTGGGAATGATATTGGACACGGAAGCACAGAAAGTATTCCTAATAGTGGAAAAGGCTCTGGAGATCCAGAGGATGGTCAAACAAGTTTTAAAACCAGCACACGTATCGATTCATCAGTGCATCCGCCTGCTGGAGAAGATGGTAGCGGCCTACGAGGCTCTACAATTTGGCCAATTCCACACCAGGATGTTGCAATGGGACCTACTGGACAAGTGGTCCAGATCGCACCTACACATGCACCGGAGGAAAATCCTGTCAACAAAAGTCAGAATTTCACTCTTGTGGTGGCTTCAAAGTTCTCACCTCCTGGAGGGACGCAGGTTCGGGATTCAGACTTGGATCCTGGTGACCACAGATGCAAGCCTCCGAGGTTGGGGAGCAGTCACGCAAGGGGAAAGCTTCCAAGGATGATGGTCAAGTCAAGAAGTACTCCTTCACATAAATATTTTGGAATTGAGAGCTGTGTACAACAGCCTTCATTAAGCGGAACACCTTCTTCAAGGTCGTCCCATACAGATCCAGTCAGACAATGTAACGGCAGTAGCTTACATAAACCGCCAGGGCGGAACAAAAAGCAGAGCGACAATGGCAGAGGGGACAAAGATACTCCTCTGGGCAGAAAGACATGCAAAAGCTCTGTCGGCAATTTTTCATTCCGGGAGTGGACAACTGGGAAGCAGACTTCCTCAGCAGACACGATCTCCATCCAGGAGAATGGGGCCTCCACCCAGAAGTCTTTGCAGAGGTAGCAGATTGTTGGGGCGTTCCTCAAGTAGATATTATGGCATCACGTCAAAACAAGAAGCTTCAGAAATATTGTTCCAGGTCAAGAGACCCACAAGCAATAGCAGTGGATGCACTGGTGACCCAGTGGGTGTTTCAGTCGGTGTATCTGTTCCCTCCACTTCCACTAATACCAAAAGTTCTCAAGATCATCAGAAGAACAAGGGTTCGAGCAATTCTCATTGCTCCAGACTGGCCGAGGAGGGCTTAGTATCCAGATCTTCAGGAGTTATTACTGGAAGATTCTCAGCCTCTTCCTCTTCACAAGGACCTGCTTCAGCAGGGGCCGTTTGTTTATCAAGACTTACCGCGGCTGCGTTTGATGGCATGGCTGTTGAGCGCCAGATCCTAACCCATAAGGGTATTCCCAATGAAGTCATTCCCACACTTATTCTGGCCAGGAAAGGGGTAACGTCCAACATTACCATCGTATTTGGAGAAAATATGTATCTTGGTGTGAATCCAAGAAGTCTCCTACGGTGGAGTTTAAATTAGGACGTCTTCTCCTATTTCTACAGGCGGGTGTGGATGCTGGCTTAAGATTAGGGTCTATCAAGGTCCAAATTTTGGTCTTATCCATTTTCTTTCAGAAACAGTTGGCTTCCCTTCCTGAGGTCCAGGCGTTCGTGAAGGGGGTTCTGCACATCCAACCTCCCTTTGTGCCTCCTACGGCGCCATGGGATCTTAATGTGGTGTTGCAGTTCCTTAAATCGGACTGGTTTGAGCCTCTTGTAAGTTTCTCACTTGGAAAGTGGTCATGCTGTTGGCCTCAGGCAGACGAGTGTCTGAATTAGGGGCTCTGTCACACAAGAGTCCTTATTTGATTTTTCATGAAGATAGAGCTGAACTGCGGACGCGTCAGCATTTTCTTCCAAAGGTTGTGTCTTATTTTCATATCAACCAACCTGTGGTGGTGCCAGTGGCTTCTGACACCTCAGCCGTTTTCAAAAGTCCTTAGATGTCGTCAGAGCATTGAGGACTTATGTTGCAAGAACGGCTCGAATAAGGAAAACAGAATCTTTGTTTGTCCTCTATGACCCCAACAAGATTGGGGATCCTGCTTCTAAGCAGACTATTGCGCGCTGGATCAGAGGTACCATTCAGCACGCTTATCTCACGGCAGGATTGCCGTTACCGAGTTCAGTAAAGGCTCACTCTACAAGGAAAGTGGATTCTTCCTGGGCGGCTGCCCTGGGTGTCTCGGCATTACAAATTTGCCGAGCTGCTACTTGGTCAAGGGCGAACCAGTTTGCTAAGTTTTACAGGTTTGACACCTTGGCTGCTGATGACCTTCAGTTTGGTCAGTCAGTTCTACAGGAACATTAGCACTTTCCCGCCCATACTGGGAGCTTTGGTACATCCCCATGGTACTAAAATGGACCCCAGCATCCTCTAGGATGTAAGAGAAAATAGGATTTTAATTACCTACCGGTAAATCCTTTTCTCGAAGTCCGTAGAGGATGCTGGGCGTCCGCCCAGTGCTCATTTTTCCTGCAGAATTAAGTTTTATCTTTTTACACAGGTTCTCATGTGTCAAGATGTTCACAGCTGTTGCTGTTGCGTTATGCATACACGTTAGCATGGGTTATGTTGAAAGCCATGTTAGCTGGCATGTTTTGTATGGTGTGAGCTGGTGTGAATCTCGCCACTAGTTTAATGTAAATTCTTCTCTCGAAGTTGTCCGTCTCCTCGGGCACAGTTCCTATACTGAGGTCTGGAGGAGGGGCATAGAGGGAGGAGCCAGTTCACACTGATGAAAAGTCTTAAAGTGCCGAAAGCTCCTGCGGAACCGGCTATACCCCATGGTACTAAAATGGACCCCAGCATCCTCTACGGACTACGAGAAAAGGATTTACCGGTAGGTAATTAAAAATCCTATTTTTTTCTCTCCATAGTATATTGGGAGCAACATGATATTCTTATGTTTTCTTGTCAACTGACTCATCTATCATTGGAAATGAGAAAGGGGGAGATCATGGTAATATGGACAGAGGAAAAAAAATCCAAAATTTAGGAGTCAATTCAATTCAGCACAGATTGAATAGCACTAGGAGAGAGCTCCTGGAGTTATTCCATTCACCGCAATTTGACGCCCGATGAGAGGATTTCTTCTTACACCCCTCCGCAGGTGTGAGCAGAAATCCGACAAAAGTGCTGACGCAGTGATGTTTTCTTCATCGCGCCGGCCACTTAAATCGGAGAATGCCGGTTCTCGTGACTAAACACCCTGTTTAGTCTGTGAGGACTGGCCTTCTCCAGTGTATCAGCGCACTAAATTGAATAGCACTGGGAGCTTCTTCCTGGCATTATTCAATCCGCGCTGAATTGATTTGTCCCCATAGAGACACTTTGGAAGATTTACAGGAAATACTGTAACAAGAAAAGGTGTCTGGTTCCTGAATAACACACAGTAATTGACATATTGTGAAGCTCAGTTCATAAAATCTGTGATTTATAAAAAAGAAAAAACAATTTCCAACAGAAAGGTATGTAATCATGAACCAATGCTCATGTTATGAGGATTTCTGTCTCTTCATACCGGTATAATAATACTTACACAGCAAACCATCAGAGAGGTACGGAACAATTAATTATGCTTGGAAGGGAAGTCTTCCCAGAAATGTTTCCTATTTTCTCCCCATATTAGGAATCATGGCATGTACAACTGCAAAATATCAGAATTGTAGAAGAAAGGAATGACGTCAGAATACTTTTTTGTCTTCCCTACTAGGTGCTAATATCAAAACTAGAGATGAGCGCCTGAAATTTTTCGGGTTTTGTGTTTTGGTTTTGGGTTCGGTTCCGCGGCCGTGTTTTGGGTTCGAACGCGTTTTGGCAAAACCTCACCGAATTATTTTTGTCGGATTCGGGTGTGTTTTGGATTCGGGTGTTTTTTTCCAAAAACACTAAAAAACAGCTTAAATCATAGAATTTGGGGGTCATTTTGATCCCAAAGTATTATTAACCTCAAAAACCATAATTTACACTCATTTTCAGTCTATTCTGAATACCTCACACCTCACAATATTATTTTTAGTCCTAAAATTTGCACCGAGGTCGCTGTGTGAGTAAGATAAGCGACCCTAGTGGCCGACACAAACACCGGGCCCATCTAGGAGTGGCACTGCAGTGTCACGCAGGATGTCCCTTCCAAAAAACCCTCCCCAAACAGCACATGACGCAAAGAAAAAAAGAGGCGCAATGAGGTAGCTGTGTGAGTAAGATTAGCGACCCTAGTGGCCGACACAAACACCGGGCCCATCTAGGAGTGGCACTGCAGTGTCACGCAGGATGGCCCTTCCAAAAAACCCTCCCCAAACAGCACATGACGCAAAGAAAAAAAGAGGCGCAATGAGGTAGCTGACTGTGTGAGTAAGATTAGCGACCCTAGTGGCCGACACAAACACCGGGCCCATCTAGGAGTGGCACTGCAGTGTCACGCAGGATGGCCCTTCCAAAAAACCCTCCCCAAACAGCACATGACGCAAAGAAAAAAAGAGGCGCAATGAGGTAGCTGACTGTGTGAGTAAGATTAGCGACCCTAGTGGCCGACACAAACACCGGGCCCATCTAGGAGTGGCACTGCAGTGTCACGCAGGATGTCCCTTCCAAAAAACCCTCCCCAAACAGCACATGACGCAAAGAAAAAAAGAGGCGCAATGAGGTAGCTGTGTGAGTAAGATTAGCGACCCTAGTGGCCGACACAAACACCGGGCCCATCTAGGAGTGGCACTGCAGTGTCACGCAGGATGTCCCTTCCAAAAAACCCTCCCCAAACAGCACATGACGCAAAGAAAAAAAGAGGCGCAATGAGGTAGCTGACTGTGTGAGTAAGATTAGCGACCCTAGTGGCCGACACAAACACCGGGCCCATTTAGGAGTGGCACTGCAGTGTCACGCAGGATGTCCCTTCCAAAAAACCCTCCCCAATCAGCACATGATGCAAAGAAAAAGAAAAGAAAAAAGAGGTGCAAGATGGAATTATCCTTGGGCCCTCCCACCCACCCTTATGTTGTATAAACAAAACAGGACATGCACACTTTAACCAACCCATCATTTCAGTGACAGGGTCTGCCACACGACTGTGACTGATATGACGGGTTGGTTTGGACCCCCCCCAAAAAAGAAGCAATTAATCTCTCCTTGCACAAACTGGCTCTACAGAGGCAAGATGTCCACCTCATCTTCACCCTCCGATATATCACCGTGTACATCCCCCTCCTCACAGATTATCAATTCGTCCCCACTGGAATCCACCATCTCAGCTCCCTGTGTACTTTGTGGAGGCAATTGCTGCTGGTCAATGTCTCCGCGGAGGAATTGATTATAATTCATTTTAATGAACATCATCTTCTCCACATTTTCTGGATGTAACCTCGTACGCCGATTGCTGACAAGGTGAGCGGCGGCACTAAACACTCTTTCGGAGTACACACTTGTGGGAGGGCAACTTAGGTAGAATAAAGCCAGTTTGTGCAAGGGCCTCCAAATTGCCTCTTTTTCCTGCCAGTATAAGTACGGACTGTGTGACGTGCCTACTTGGATGCGGTCACTCATATAATCCTCCACCATTCTATCAATGTTGAGAGAATCATATGCAGTGACAGTAGACGACATGTCCGTAATCGTTGTCAGGTCCTTCAGTCCGGACCAGATGTCAGCATCAGCAGTCGCTCCAGACTGCCCTGCATCACCGCCAGCGGGTGGGCTCGGAATTCTGAGCCTTTTCCTCGCACCCCCAGTTGCGGGAGAATGTGAAGGAGGAGATGTTGACAGGTCGCGTTCCGCTTGACTTGACAATTTTGTCACCAGCAGGTCTTTCAACCCCAGCAGACCTGTGTCTGCCGGAAAGAGAGATCCAAGGTAGGCTTTAAATCTAGGATCGAGCACGGTGGCCAAAATGTAGTGCTCTGATTTCAACAGATTGACCACCCGTGAATCCTTGTTAAGCGAATTAAGGGCTGCATCCACAAGTCCCACATGCCTAGCGGAATCGCTCCCTTTTAGCTCCTTCTTCAATGCCTCCAGCTTCTTCTGCAAAAGCCTGATGAGGGGAATGACCTGACTCAGGCTGGCAGTGTCTGAACTGACTTCACGTGTGGCAAGTTCAAAGGGCATCAGAACCTTGCACAACGTTGAAATCATTCTCCACTGCACTTGAGACAGGTGCATTCCATCTCCTATATCGTGCTCAATTGTATAGGCTTGAATGGCCTTTTGCTGCTCCTCCAACCTCTGAAGCATATAGAGGGTTGAATTCCACCTCGTTACCACTTCTTGCTTCAGATGATGGCAGGGCAGGTTCAGTAGTTTTTGGTGGTGCTCCAGTCTTCTGTACGTGGTGCCTGTACGCCGAAAGTGTCCCGCAATTTTTCTGGCCACCGACAGCATCTCTTGCACGCCCCTGTCGTTTTTAAAAAAATTCTGCACCACCAAATTCAAGGTATGTGCAAAACATGGGACGTGCTGGAATTTGCCCATATTTAATGCACACACAATATTGCTGGCGTTGTCCGATGCCACAAATCCACAGGAGAGTCCAATTGGGGTAAGCCATTCCGCGATGATCTTCCTCAGTTGCCGTAAGAGGTTTTCAGCTGTGTGCGTATTCTGGAAAGCGGTGATACAAAGCGTAGCCTGCCTAGGAAAGAGTTGGCGTTTGCGAGATGCTGCTACTGGTGCCGCCGCTGCTGTTCTTGCGGCGGGAGTCCATACATCTACCCAGTGGGCTGTCACAGTCATATAGTCCTGACCCTGCCCTGCTCCACTTGTCCACATGTCCGTGGTTAAGTGGACATTGGGTACAACTGCATTTTTTAGGAGACTGGTGAGTCTTTTTCTGACGTCCGTGTACATTCTCGGTATCGCCTGCCTAGAGAAGTGGAACCTAGATGGTATTTGGTAACGGGGGCACACTGCCTCAATAAATTGTCTAGTTCCCTGTGAACTAACGGCGGATACCGGACGCACGTCTAACACCAACATAGTTGTCAAGGACTCAGTTATCCGCTTTGCAGTAGGATGACTGCTGTGATATTTCATCTTCCTCGCAAAGGACTGTTGAACAGTCAATTGCTTACTGGAAGTAGTACAAGTGGGCTTACGACTTCCCCTCTGGGATGACCATCGACTCCCAGCGGCAACAACAGCAGCGCCAGCAGCAGTAGGCGTTACACGCAAGGATGCATCGGAGGAATCCCAGGCAGGAGAGGACTCGTCAGACTTGCCAGTGACATGGCCTGCAGGACTATTGGCATTCCTGGGGAAGGAGGAAATTGACACTGAGGGAGTTGGTGGGGTGGTTTGCGTGAGCTTGGTTACAAGAGGAAGGGATTTACTGGTCAGTGGACTGCTTCCGCTGTCACCCAAAGTTTTTGAACTTGTCACTGACTTATTATGAATGCGCTGCAGGTGACGTATAAGGGAGGATGTTCCGAGGTGGTTAACGTCCTTACCCCTACTTATTACAGCTTGACAAAGGGAACACACGGCTTGACACCTGTTGTCCGCATTTCTGGTGAAATACCTCCACACCAAAGAGCTGATTTTTTTGGTATTTTCACCTGGCATGTCAACGGCCATATTCCTCCCACGGACAACAGGTGTCTCCCCGGGTGCCTGACTTAAACAAACCACCTCACCATCAGAATCCTCCTGGTCAATTTCCTCCCCAGCGCCAGCAACACCCATATCCTCCTCATCCTGGTGTACTTCAACACTGACATCTTCAATCTGACTATCAGGAACTGGACTGCGGGTGCTCCTTCCAGCACTTGCAGGGGGCGTGCAAATGGTGGAAGGCGCATGCTCTTCACGTCCAGTGTTGGGAAGGTCAGGCATCGCAACCGACACAATTGGACTCTCCTTGTGGATTTGGGATTTCAAAGAACGCACAGTTCTTTGCGGTGCTTTTGCCAGCTTGAGTCTTTTCAGTTTTCTAGCGAGAGGCTGAGTGCTTCCATCCTCATGTGAAGCTGAACCACTAGCCATGAACATAGGCCAGGGCCTCAGCCGTTCCTTGCCACTCCGTGTGGTAAATGGCATATTGGCAAGTTTACGCTTCTCCTCCGACAATTTTATTTTAGGTTTTGGAGTCCTTTTTTTACTGATATTTGGTGTTTTGGTTTTGACATGCTCTGTACTATGCCATTGGGCATCGGCCTTGGCAGACGACGTTGCTGGCATTTCATCGTCTCGGCTATGACTAGTGGCAGCAGCTTCAGCACGAGGTGGAAGTGGATCTTGATCTTTCCCTAATTTTGGAACCTCAACATTTTTGTTCTCCATATTTTAATAGGCACAACTAAAAGGCACCTCAGGTAAACAATGCAGATGGATGGATTGGATACTAGTATACAATTATGGACCGGCTGCCGAGTGCCGACACAGAGGTAGCCACAGCCGTGAACTACCGCACTGTACTGTGTCTGCTGCTAATATATAGACTGGTTGATAAAGAGATAGTATACTCGTAACTAGTATGTATGTATAAAGAAAGAAAAAAAAACCACGGTTAGGTCACTGGTATATACAATTATGGACGGGCTGCGGAGTGCCGACACAGAGGTAGCCACAGCCGTGAACTACCGCACTGTACTGTGTCTGCTGCTAATATATAGACTGGTTGATAAAGAGATAGTATACTCGTAACTAGTATGTATGTATAAAGAAAGAAAAAAAAACCACGGTTAGGTCACTGGTATATACAATTATGGACGGGCTGCCGAGTGCCGACACAGAGGTAGCCACAGCCGTGAACTACCGCACTGTACTGTGTCTGCTGCTAATATATAGACTGGTTGATAAAGAGATAGTATACTCGTAACTAGTATGTATGTATAAAGAAAGAAAAAAAAAACACGGTTAGGTCACTGGTATATACAATTATGGACGGGCTGCCGAGTGCCGACACAGAGGTAGCCACAGCCGTGAACTACCGCACTGTACTGTGTCTGCTGCTAATATATAGACTGGTTGATAAAGAGATAGTATACTCGTAACTAGTATGTATGTATAAAGAAAGAAAAAAAAACCACGGTTAGGTCACTGGTATATACAATTATGGACGGGCTGCGGAGTGCCGACACAGAGGTAGCCACAGCCGTGAACTACCGCACTGTACTGTGTCTGCTGCTAATATATAGACTGGTTGATAAAGAGATAGTATACTCGTAACTAGTATGTATGTATAAAGAAAGAAAAAAAAACCACGGTTAGGTCACTGGTATATACAATTATGGACGGGCTGCGGAGTGCCGACACAGAGGTAGCCACAGCCGTGAACTACCGCACTGTACTGTGTCTGCTGCTAATATATAGACTGGTTGATAAAGAGATAGTATACTCGTAACTAGTATGTATGTATAAAGAAAGAAAAAAAAACCACGGTTAGGTGGTATATACAATTATGGACGGGCTGCCGAGTGCCGACACAGAGGTAGCCACAGCCGTGAACTACCGCACTGTACTGTGTCTGCTGCTAATATATAGACTGGTTGATAAAGAGATAGTATACTCGTAACTAGTATGTATGTATAAAGAAAGAAAAAAAAACCACGGTTAGGTCACTGGTATATACAATTATGGACGGGCTGCCGAGTGCCGACACAGAGGTAGCCACAGCCGTGAACTACCGCACTGTACACTGGTTGATAAAGAGATAGTAGTATACTCGTAACAACTAGTATGACGACGGTATAAAGAATGAAAAAAAAACCACGGTTAGGTGGTATATAATACAATTATGGTTGGACGGACTGCCTGCCGAGTGCCGACACAGAGGTAGCCACAGCCGTGAACTACCGCACTGTACACTGGTTGATAAAGAGATAGTAGTATACTCGTAACAACTAGTATGACGACGGTATAAAGAATGAAAAAAAAACCACGGTTAGGTGGTATATAATACAATTATGGTTGGACGGACTGCCTGCCGAGTGCCGACACAGAGGTAGCCACAGCCGTGAACTACCGCACTGTACACTGGTTGATAAAGAGATAGTAGTATACTCGTAACAACTAGTATGACGACGGTATAAAGAACGAAAAAAAAAACCACGGTTAGGTGGTATATATTATAATACAATTATGGATGGACGGACTGCCTGCCGAGTTCCGACACAGAGGTAGCCACAGCCGTGAACTACCGCACTGTACACTGGTTGATAAAGAGATAGTAGTATACTCGTAACAACTAGTATGACGACGGTATAAAGAACGAAAAAAAAACCACGGTTAGGTGGTATATATTATAATACAATTATGGATGGACGGACTGCCTGCCGAGTTCCGACACAGAGGTAGCCACAGCCGTGAACTACCGCACTGTACACTGGTTGATAAAGAGATAGTAGTATACTCGTAACAACTAGTATGACTATGACGACGGTATAAAGAAAGAAAAAAAAAACCACGGTTAGGTGGTATATAATACAATTATGGATGGACGGACTGCCTGCCGAGTGCCGACACAGAGGTAGCCACAGCCGTGAACTACCGCACTGTACTGTGTCTGCTGCTAATATAGACTGGTTGATAAAGAGATAGTATACAATACTACTAATATACTGGTGGTCAGGCACTGGTCACCACTAGTCACACTGGCAGTGGCACTCCTGCAGCAAAAGTGTGCACTGTTTAATTTTAATATAATATTATTTATCATGTACTCCTGGCTCCTGCTATAACAACCTGCAGTGCTCCCCAGTCTCCCCCACAATTATAAGCTTTATATACAATACATTGATGTGCAGCACACTGGGCTGAGCAGTGCACACAGACTGAGTCACTGTGTGACTGTGTATCGTTTTTTTCAGGCAGAGAACGGATATATTAAATAAAACAAACAACTGCACTGTCTCTGGTGGTCACTGGTCACTGTGGTCGTCAGTCACTAAACTCTGTCTGCACTCTGCACTCTCTTCTAATCTACAGTATCACAGCAATCTCTCTCTCTCTCTCTCTTCTAAATCTAATCTAAATGGAGAGGACGCCAGCCACGTCCTCTCCCTATCAATCTCAATGCACGTGTGAAAATGGCGGCGACGCGCGGCTCCTTATATAGAATCCGAGTCTCGCGAGAATCCGACAGCGTCATGATGACGTTCGGGCGCGCTCGGGTTAACCGAGCAAGGCGGGAAGATCCGAGTCGCTCGGACCCGTGAAAAAAAAAGTGAAGTTCGTGCGGGTTCGGATTCAAAGAAACCGAACCCGCTCATCTCTAATCAAAACCAGATGCCTTTGTGAAGATGATAACATAATGAAACCACACCAAAGGGGGGCGGGGGATGGGGGATGGGGGGGGGAAATGCCTTTTCAAATAACCCTAGAACTTTGGATTCAGGTATAATTTAAATACACCCTAGAGCAGGCCTGGCCAACCTGTGGCTCTCCATATGTTGTTAAACTACACATCCCAGCATGCCCTGCCACGGTTTTAGCATTCCTTAATAGCAAAACAGTGGCAAAGCATGATGGGACTTGTAGTTTTACAACAGCTGGAGAGCCACAGGTTGGCCAGGCCTGCCCTAGAGGGTATCATCATCTGAAAAGGCATTTCCACGTGGTGACGTGTGAGAAAATATGAGACCTTTAAACAAATAAGTGTACAGTATGTCTCTTTTCGCTCTCCTTGTCGAATTTGTTATAGCCATTGTTATTAATATCAAACTGGATGATTTTTAACCAATTCACCCCATGTTCTCACACATACATTTTGTATAGAAGCACTGTTGCCGCTGAGAATAGGCTATGTATCTGTAATTTTAATTGTAAAGTCAGGTAACTGAGAACAGGGGTAGTGTTAAAGATCACCACTGTCATTCCCTCGCACCTGGCAAATTACTTTACCAGTGGTGCATACTATGTGAACATTTAGGGGAGAATTCAATTGTTGCTCTGTTCAGGCGCGCTGAGCCACGGGGAGACACATTTCAGTGCTGGCGAGCTGAAATGTGGGTAAAGTGACCCGTTTTGGCACCCAAACAGCACTTTTCATGATTGCACCACTTAGTTTAGTCAGGTCTTACACAGCTAAACTCGACACTAATGGGCGAGATTGGGACGATAAACAGCATCAATTGAATATCGCCCCTGTGATCTCACGTCAATTTAAAAAAAAAATATCTTTATTGACGGCAATAAAGGCAGTAGTACAATATAAACAAGAGTCAAAACTGTTGGACACAAGATTGCAGACCAGACATTCAAAATAAATCAGTATAGAACACATTTGCAAACATGTTGTATAAAATAGAATATAAAAGAAATGCAATTCATCCAATCAAGAGTATAAATGTCTGCTTGTGCCTACACACATGTTTGCATAAGAGGAAGGTAAGAAACAGGGAAGGGGAGAAGAGGGAATTACAAAAGATAGAGATTGCAGTATTAGATTCAAATTTACTTAAACCTGAAGCAAGGCCCAATATACTCATAATTAAGAAGTGAACCTTGGTTCTCCTTGCGCCTCGGAAATAAAGGGGGTCCATCTTTTGAAAAATATCTCTCTACCTTGATTCAAATCTTGAGTTACATCATATCTATCATAATACATGTATTTCATTAATAGAATATCAAGTTTCTTTAGAGAGGGAGTACATTTGGACAGCCACAAATTTAATATAACCTTCTTCGCCAGCGTAACCAAAAATGTTAAAAAAGGAATTAAGTGTTATCTACGGCCCAGGAATCAAAGTTTGCAAACAGTAAGACTATAGGGTTTAAGGTAGAGATAAGCGGGTTCGTTTCTCCGAGAACCGAACCCCCCCCGAACTTCACGTGATTTACACGGGTCCGAGGCAGCCTCGGATCTTCCCGCCTGACTCTGAAAACCCGAACGAGGGAAAACGTCATCATCCCGCTGTCGGATTCGGATGCCATATAAAGAGCCGCGCGTTGACGCCATTTTCACTCGTGCATTGTTGAGAGAGCGAGAGGACGTGGCTACGTTCTCTGAGTGGAAAGCTCAATATCTGCTCAATATCAGTGTTCAGTATCTGTGCTGCATCAGTTCTAGTATCCTCATCAGTGCTCAGGATCAGTGCTCATTGTCTTGTGCTGCATTGTGGTGACCAGTATACTACAGTACAATAGTCCAGTGCTGTTCTCGCTGCCCAGTGTCAGTTCTAGTATCCTCATCAGTACTCAGGATCAGTGCTCATTGTCTTACTGCTGCATTGTGGTGACCAGTATACTACAGTACAATAGTCCAGTGCTGTTCTCGCTGCCCAGTGTCAGTTCTAGTATCCTCATCAGTGCTCAGTATCACTGCTCAGTGTCTTGTGCTGCATTGTGGTGACCAGTATACTACAGTACAAAAGTCCAGTGATGTTCTCGCTGCCCAGTGTCAGTTCTAGTATCCTCATCAGTGCTCAGTATCACTACTCATTGTCTTGTGCTGCATTGTGGTGACCAGTATACTACAGTACAATAGTCCAGTGCTGCATCTCGTTGCCCAGTGTCAGTTCTAGTATCCTCATCAGTGCTCAGTATCACTATTCATTGTCTTGTGCTGCATTGTGGTGACCAGTATACTACAGTACAATAGTCCAGTGCTGCATCTCGTTGCCCAGTGTCAGTTCTAGTATCCTCATCAGTGCTCAGTATCACTGCTCAGTGTCTTGTGCTGCATTGTGGTGACCAGTATACTACAGTACAAAAGTCCAGTGATGTTCTCGCTGCCCAGTGTCAGTTCTAGTATCCTCATCAGTGCTCAGTATCACTACTCATTGTCTTGTGCTGCATTGTGGTGACCAGTATACTACAGTACAATAGTCCAGTGCTGTTCTCACTGCCCAGTGTCAGTTCTAGTATCCTCATCAGTGCTCAGTATCACTACTCATTGTCTTGTGCTGCATTGTGGTGATCAGTATACTACAGTACATTACTAAAAGTCCATTGTCTTGTGCTGCATCTTGCTGCTGTAGGGTGCTGTGGTAGTGTCCTGTCATGTGCATAGGTCATCATCATTCCAGTCACAGTGGTATCTGGTATCTATCTAGTGGTATCTAATTCCAGACATAACTGCCATCTAATTATAGATATATTAATGGCATATAATTCCACACTTTAAAAAATGTGTAACAAAAATTTGGAGGGTAAAATAGGGAAAGATCAAGATCCACTTCCACCTAGTGCTGAAGCTGCTGCAACTAGTCATGGCAGAGATGATTCAATGCCATCAACGTCATCTGCCAAGGCCGATGCCCAATGTCATAGTAGAGAGCATGTAAAATCCAAAAAACAAAAATTCAGTAAAATGACCCAAAAATCTAAATTAAAAGCATCTGAAGAGAAGCGTAAACTTGCCAATATGCCATTTACAACACGGAGTGGCAAGGAACGGCTGAGGCCCTGGCCTATGTTCATGGCTAGTGGTTCAGCTTCACATGAGGATGGAAGCACTCATCCTCCAGCTAGAAAAATTAAAAGAGTTAAGCTGGCAAAAGCACAGCAAAGAACTGTGCGTTCTTCTAAATCACAAATCCCCAAGGAGAGTCCAATTGTGTCGGTTGCGATGCCTGACCTTCCCAACACTGGACAGGAAGAGGTGGCTCCTTCCACCATTTGCACGCCCCCTGCAAGTGCTGGAAGGAGCACCCTCAGTCCAGTTCCTGATAGTCAAATTGAAGATGTCACTGTTGAAGTACACCAGGATGAGGATATGGGTGTTGCTGGCGCTGAGGAGGAAATTGACAAGGATTATTCTGATGGTGAGGTGGTTTGTTTAAGTCAGGCACCCGGGGAGACACCTGTTGTCCATGGGATGAATAAGGCCATTGACATGCCTGGTCAAAATACAAAAAAAATCCCCTCTTCGGTGTGGAATTATTTCAACAGAAATGCGGACAACAGGTGTCAAGCCATGTGTTGCCTTTGTCAAGCTGTAATAAGTAGGGGTAAGGACGTTAACCACCTAGGAACATCCTCCCTTATACGTCACCTAGAGCGCATTCATCAGAAGTCATTGACAAGTTCAAAAACTTTGGGTGACAGCGGAAGCAGTCCACTGACAACTAAATCCCTTCTTCCTCTTGTACCAAAGCTCCTGCAAACCACAACACCAACTCCCTCAATGTAAATTTCCTCCTTAGACAGGAACGCCAATAGTCCTGCAGGCCATGTCACTGGCAAGTCTGACGAGTCCTCTCCTAACTGGGATTCCTCCGATGGATCCTTGAGTGTAACGCCTACTGCTGCTGGCGCTGCTGTTGTTCCTGCTGGGAGTCGATCGTTATCCCAGAGGGGAAGTCAGAAGACCACTTGTACTACTTCCAGTAAGCAATTAACTGTCCAACAGTCCTTTGCGAGGAAGATGAAATATCACAGCAGTCATCCTGTTGCAAAGCGGATAACTCAGGCCTTGACAACTATGTTGGTGTTAGACGTGTGTCCGGTATATGCCATTAGTTCACAGGGACGTAGAGAATTGCTTGAGGTAGTGTGTCCCCGGTACCAATTACCATCTAGGTTCCACTTCTCTAGCCAGGCGATACCGAGAATGTACACAGACGTCAGAAAAAGAGTCATCAGTGTCCTAAAAAATGCAATTGTACCCAGTGTCCTCTTAACCACGGTCATGTGGACAAGTGGAGCAGGGCAGACTAAGGACTATATGACTGTGACAGCCCACTGGGTAGATGTATTGCCTCCCGCAGCAACAACAGCAGCAGTGGCACAAGTAGCAGCATCTCGCAAACGCCAACTCGTTCCTAGGCAGGCTACGCTTTGTATCACCGCTTTCCATAAGAGGCACACAGCTGACAACCTCTTATGGAAACTGAGGAACATCATCGCAGATTGGCTTACCCCAATTGGACTCTCCTGGGGATTTGTGACATCTGACAACGACACCAATATTGTGCGTGCATTACATGTGGTAAAATTCCAGCACGTCCCATGTTTTGCACATACAGTGAGTTTGGTGGTGCAGAATTTTTTTAGGAAACGACAGGGGCGTAATGGAGATGCTGTCGGTGGCCCGAAAAATTGCGGGCCACTTTCGGCATTCAGCCACCGCGTGCCGAAAACTGGAGCATCAGCAAACACTCCTGAACATGCCCTGCCATCAGCTAAAGCAAGAGGTGGTAACGAGGTGGAATTCAACCCTCTATATGCTCAAGGATGGAGGAGCAGCAAAAGGCCATACAAGCCTATACATCTGCCTACGATATAGGCAAAGGAGGGGGAATGCACCTGACTCAAGCGCAGTGGAGAATGATTTCAACGTTGTGCAAGGTTCTCCAACCCTTTGAACTTGCCACACGTAAAGTCAGTTCAGACACTGCCAGCCTGAGTCAGGTCATTCCCCTCATCAGGCTTTTGCAGAAGCAGCTGGAGAGATTGAAGGAGGAGCTAAAACAGAGCGATTCCGCTAGGCATGTGGGACTTGTGGATGGAGCCCTTCATTCGCTTAACCAGGATTCATGGGTGGTCAATCTGTTGAAATCAGAGCACTCCATTTTGACCACCGTGCTCGATCCTAGGTTTAAAGCAGGCTTGTCCAACCCGCGGCCCGCGGGCCGCATGCGGCCCAGGTCGGCTAGTAATACGGCCCAGTGCAATTTTTTATTTTTTAAGAAATTCTAAACTAAAGTTTCAAGTTACACTGCCGGCGCTTGCGGCAGGAATGCGGCCGGGGCACGTCACAATGGTGACGCCAGCGCGCTTCACCCGCCCCATCCATATTTTTTTTTTGCAGAGTACGGACACCACATGTGAAGCTGAGCCGGCCCCAGCAGGCTGTCAGCACATCCTGATTGGATTGCTGCCGCTGGGACCAGCACCAGCTCACGCCCTCTCCGCTGTCAGTCACAGTGTAGCCCTCCTCCGCTGCATAGCGGCACACGTGACTGAGCAGCACGAGAGTAGAGGAGCCCAGCGGAGAAATTGGTTCTACAAGAACTCGTAAGTGAGCCGGGGATGGGGGGGGGGTGTCTGAAGTCTGTGGCCGCGCCGCTGTACAGTGTCCGGGGGGGGAATCGGGATCTGAAGTCCGTGGCCGCGGCCCGCGCCGCTGTACAGTGTCCCGGGGGGGGGAGAGAGGAGGTCTGAACCGCTGTACAGTGTCGGGGGAAGGGAGGGTCTGGTCTGAAGTCCAGCGCCACGCCGCAATACAGTGTCCAGGGGGTTTCTTGGGAGCTGGGATGGACTTGATGTCCAGCGCTGCAGCAGTAAAATGAGGCCGGCGGTGTCTAAACTTCACAGTACAGATTGGTTCGGGGGGAGGGGGTAACGAGGATGAAGTCAGGTGCCACTGCAGTAAAATGTGTCCGGGAGGGGGGGGGGGGGTTTGGGGTCCGCTGTCAGTCACAGTGTAGCCCTCCTCTACTGTATAGTGGCACACGTGACAGCAGCACGGAGCTCAGCCCAGCGGGAGAACTTTGTGGGCCCTTGAAGAAGCACAGTGTGGAGGGGGGGGGGGGGAGGGAGAGGAGGAGAGGAAGAGGACTACAGTGTGCATTGGTGGCTGAGAAACAATGTCAAACATCTCACTAACTTCATTTCCAAGTAAGTTTAATATGTTAACTATGTTTTCTATGGTTTTTTTGGATGATCAGGTATCGTTACTGTTATTCTATTTTATGTGCGGCCCAAACCAAATTTTCATCTTCTAATGTGGCCCAGGGAAGGTGAAAGGTTGGACACCCCTGGTTTAAAGCCTACGTTGTATCTCTCTTTCCGGCAGACACAAGTCTGCAGATGTTCAAAGACCTGCTGGTGAGACACTTGTCAAGTCAAGCGGAACGTGACCCGCCAACAGCTCCTCCTTCATTTTCTACCGCCACTGGAGCTGCCAGGAAAAGGATAAGCTTTCCTAGCCCACCCGCTGGCGGTGATGCAGGGCAGTCAGGAGCGAAAACTGACACCTGGTCCGGACTGAAGGACCTGCCAATGATTACTGACATGTCGTCTACTGTCACTGCATATGATTCTGTCACCATTGAAAGAATGGTGGAGGATTATATGAATGACAGCATCCAAGTAGGCATGTCAGACTGTCCGTATGTATACTGGCAGGAAAAAGAGGCAATTTGGAGGCCCTTGCACAAACTGGCTTTATTTTCCCTAAATTGGCCCCCCCTCCAGTGTTTACTCCGAAAGAGTGTTTAGTGCAGCCGGTCACCTTGTCAGCGATCGGCGTAGGAGGTTACTTCCAGAAAATGTGGAGAAGATGATGTTCATCAAAATGAATTATAATCAATTCTTCCGTGGAGACATTAACCAGCAATTGCCTCCAGGAAGTACACAGGGACCTGTGATGGTGGATTCCAGTGGGGACGAATTAATACTCTGTGAGGAGGGGGATGTACACAGTGAAAGGGGTTAGGAATTGGACGAAGAGGAGGAGGTGGACATCTTGCCTCTGTAGAGCCAGTTTGTGCAAGGAGAGATTGATTGCTTCTTTTTAGGTGGGGGCCCAAACCAACCAGTCATTTCAGCCACAGTCGTGTGGCAGACCCTGTCGCTGAAATGATGGGTTTGTTAAAGTGTGCATGTCCTGTTTATACAACATAAGGGTGGGTGGGAGGGCCCAAGGACAATTCCATCTTGCACCTCTTTTTTATTTTATTTATCTTTGCATCATGTGCTGTTTGAGGACTATTATTTTAAGTGCCATCCTGTCTGACACTGCAGTGCCACTCCTAGATGGGCCAGGTGTGTTTGTGCCGCCCACTTGGGTCGCTTAGCTTAGTCATCCAGCGACCTCGGTGCAATTTTTAGGACTAAAAATAATATTGTGAGGTGTGAGGTGTTCAGAATAGACTGGAAATGAGTGGAAATTATGGTTGTTGAGGTTAATAATACTATAGGATCAAAATTACCCCCAAATTCTATGAGTTAAGCTATTTTTGAGGGTTTTTAAAAAAAACAAACCAGAGTCCAAAACACACCCGAATCCGGCAAAAATTCTTAAGGGAGGTTTTGCCAAAACGTGTCCGAATCCAAAACACGACCGGGGAACCGAATCCAAAACCAAAACACAAAACCCGAAAAATGTCCGCTGCACATCTCTAGTTTAAGGTCACCTGAAGAGAGAATGAGGTGTGATAAAACCAACAATTTTTTACCAAAAACGTTTTATATACCCACAGGTCCAGAGATTGTGAAGAAGAGTTGCTGAATAATAACCCCACTTTGGGCATACCCCTGACTCAGCAGTGTCGAAATGACTTCTCTGGCTTTGGGAAATATATGCCATGTAAACAGTTTTTACATGGACTTCCAGTCGAGCATCTAACTGTGCGCATAACAGTGTGAAAATGTTGGAATATAAGGTTTCCCTGAGATAATAAAGAAATATCTTTTTCCCATGCTTGTTTGGTTGTTTTCCAAACCGAGCTAACATTTGGTTTCATCAACTCCACATACACTAATCATGGTTTATACCTTTTGCATTGGAATTTTGTAAAGATGGTCGTTATAGAGTCTAGAGGTGTATTAGATGGAGGCAGTGCCAGTAGAGATGAAACATAATAATGTATTTGGATATATGCAAAATAACTATTAGGCAAAATTCTGTTGGAGAGTCCTAAATGGTATTATCTTACCTCCGGGGTCAAAAATTTGTGCAATAGCTTTGATACCTTTAGTCCGGCGGCAATGGAAAACAGGGTTTCCATTCCTGGGGTGAACATGGGATTACCCCATAAAGGCATCCAGGCTGATCTACAAGGATTGTGACTGAGGGGCAGATGTATTAACCTGGAGAAGGCATAAGGAAGTGATAAACCAGTGTTAAGTGCAAGGTGATATACCTACCAGCCAATCAGCTCCAATATGTAAATTAACAGTTAGGATCTGATTGGCTGCTGCCTTTATCACCTTGCATTTATCACTGGTTTATCACTTCCTTATGCCTTCTCCAGGTTAATACATCTGCCCCTGAGTTTGGAGTTGATTGACTACCATGCATCATATGTATCTCTAAAAAAGATTTTAGTATAGAGGGGTATAGGGATGAAGGCTTTTGGTGTGTGGAGCAATAATAATAATAATAATAATAATAATAATAATAATAATAATAATAATTTTATTTATATAGCGCTCTTTCTCCAATAGGACTCAAGGCGCTTAACAGATATATAGCATAATATAATACAGAAAATAATGAAGTACATTTTCATAAAATACAGAAGCATGAAGATGCTAAAAGGGACATTATGGAAATGCTTGAGTAAACAGGAAAGTCTTGAGTCTACTTTTGAAGGATTCTATAGTTGGGGCCTCTCGCACTGTGCGAGGAAGTGAGTTCCATAGAGTCGGAGCCGCATGACTAAAAGCTCGACCCCCAGATGAATTACGGTAGATTCTAGGTACAGCTAAAAGTCCTTCATCTACAGATCGCAGTAATCGAGTGGGGCAGTATGGGGTCAGAAGCTGTTTCAGGTACCTTGGGCCTTGGTCGTGTAATGCTTTGAAACTCAGTAAGCCAATCTTGAAGATGAAAAATATGGTAAATTGCTGCGCTTGGATAAAAGCTGCTTTCTTAAAAGATGAATTTGTTTTTTTTGGATTGAAAGCGCTAATTGTGAAAACATTAAAAAAAAAAAAAAAAAAAAAGGAAGGGGTATATCTGGAAGGGGGATTGGAAAATTATGTAAATGACTGATAAGCGGTACCTGTAAAAAGAAAATTGTTAGTAAAATAATGTTTACACTCTTTTGAGTGAATTTGTAAGGAGTAACCCGTGCAGTTAATAGGAGTCACGGTTGTCCTACCTGTCCCTGCGCTAGTTTTTCCGGACCTGCTGGTGAGCACTGCGGCTCTGATCCTAGGTGCAGTGGATGGTTGCGTCTAGTCCCGCTGCGTCCAGCGGGGCTGTGTGCGCACTGATGTTCTCCGGCTCCCGTGACCGCTGACTGCGGGTGGTGTTGCGGCCGATGTCCTGGCCGTGCAGCGGGGTTATTTTCTCCTTGCTGAACAGTCTCCAACGCGTTTCATGCAGATGCACTTTTTCGAGGAGGAATGAAAAGTTTTTTATTTGGCTTCTAATTTATATTAAAAAATACCGGGACTTCCGCCCGGAAGTGACATCATTTTTGGTGGGAACCTCATGTCAGGCTTTCCACATAAAATAGAGGCTACAAAGAGCCATCCTTAAATAAAAACAAAAATTATATAATTTTTTATTTATGATAAAAGAAAAATAATATAACAGGTGTTTTATAGGTACCGCTCTTTGATAATTTGGACTTTTGAAGTAAATGATTTTCTTTATTTTTTGTGTTTATCTGATAAATACTAGATCTTTTATTAGTTGTTTTTAACTGATGATGGCTAAAAATTTTTTTTGGGTGTTGGTTATTATATTGAATGGAGATCATTTTTTTCTTAAAAAGGGGTTCAATTCGAATTCAATGTTCAGGCCTTTCGGTGCCATGGTTTTCAAGTCAAAAATCCACCTTGTTTCCACCATTTTAAGTTCTTCAGAGATATTGCCTCCTCTCCAGTTGGCGTATATTTTTCTGATCACCAAGAATTTCGTTCCTTCTGGGTTTTTATTATGGACTTCAAGGTAGTGTTTGGAAACATTGTGCGTGGATAGTCCTTTTTTTATGTTGTTTATGTGTTCGGCAAATCTAATTTTTGCTTTTCTTTTTGTCTGACCGACCCTGCAATCTCCAATACATCGGTCAGACAAAAAGAAAAGCAAAAATTAGATTTGCCGAACACATAAACAACATAAAAAAAGGACTATCCACGCACAATGTTTCCAAACACTACCTTGAAGTCCATAATAAAAACCCAGAAGGAACGAAATTCTTGGTGATCAGAAAAATATACGCCAACTGGAGAGGAGGCAATATCTCTGAAGAACTTAAAATGGTGGAAACAAGGTGGATTTTTGACTTGAAAACCATGGCACCGAAAGGCCTGAACATTGAATTCGAATTGAACCCCTTTTTAAGAAAAAAATGATCTCCATTCAATATAATAACCAACACCCAAAAAAATTTTTTAGCCATCATCAGTTAAAAACAACTAATAAAAGATCTAGTATTTATCAGATAAACACAAAAAATAAAGAAAATCATTTACTTCAAAAGTCCAAATTATCAAAGAGCGGTACCTATAAAACACCTGTTATATTATTTTTCTTTTATCATAAATAAAAAATTATATAATTTTTGTTTTTATTTAAGGATGGCTCTTTGTAGCCTCTATTTTATGTGGAAAGCCTGACATGAGGTTCCCACCAAAAATGATGTCACTTCCGGGCGGAAGTCCCGGTATTTTTTAATATAAATTAGAAGCCAAATAAAAAACTTTTCATTCCTCCTCGAAAAAGTGCATCTGCATGAAACGCGTTGGAGACTGTTCAGCAAGGAGAAAATAACCCCGCTGCACGGCCAGGACATCGGCCGCAACACCACCCGCAGTCAGCGGTCACGGGAGCCGGAGAACATCAGTGCGCACACAGCCCCGCTGGACGCAGCGGGACTAGACGCAACCATCCACTGCACCTAGGATCAGAGCCGCAGTGCTCACCAGCAGGTCCGGAAAAACTAGCGCAGGGACAGGTAGGACAACCGTGACTCCTATTAACTGCACGGGTTACTCCTTACAAATTCACTCAAAAGAGTGTAAACATTATTTTACTAACAATTTTCTTTTTACAGGTACCGCTTATCAGTCATTTACATAATTTTCCAATCCCCCTTCCAGATATACCCCTTCCTTTTTTTTTTTTTTTTTTTTTAATGTTTTCACAATTAGCGCTTTCAATCCAAAAAAAACAAATCAATCTTGAAGATGATTCGCCATTTTACAGGCAGCCAGTGAAGGGAGTAGAGGATGGGTGTTATGTGGCTAGAACGGGGCTGGTTGGTTAACAGCCTGGCAGCTGTGTTTTGCACCAGCTGTAAGCGTTGCAATTCTTTTGCTGGTAGACCAAGGTAGAGGGCATTACAGTAGTCTAATCGAGATGATACAAATGCATGAATGACTTTTGGCAGATCATCTGAGGGAATTAAGTGCTTGATTCTGGCTATGTTCCTCAGGTGAAAGAATGAGGATTTGATTGTGGCTGATATCTGATGTTTAAGTGTCAAGCCACCATCCAGGACAACGCCAAGATTCCGCACACAATCACTGGTCTGTAATTCTGAATCCCCAAGTGTAAGTCCAGTTGGTTGGCTATGCTGCAGTCCTGTCCTTTGATGTTGCGGTCGTATTATAAGGACCTCTGTTTTATCCGGGTTCAGTCGTAGCCAGCTGGCGCTCATCCACTCCTGTAGTTCAGCTAGACAGCCATTTAGGGTTGCTATTGGGTTATCAGTGCCCGGAGCAAAGGACAAGTACAATTGTGTATCATCTGCATAGCAGTGGTAGACCAGGCCATGGCGCCTGATTATTTCGCCCAGTGGGAGCATGTATACTGCAAAAAGCATGGGGGATAGTATAGAACCTTGTGGGACACCACATGGCAATGGCACTGGTGGTGATGAGTATAATCCAGATGATACTCTCTGTGACCTGCCTGTGAGAAATGATTTGAACCAGCTTAGGACTGTGCCATCCAAACCACAGAAATGTATCAGTCGCTCAATCAGAAGCCCATGGTCCACGGTATCAAATGCTGCCGAGAGATCCAGAAGGATTAATATTGAACAGTCACCTCTGTCTTTTGCCATCAGAAGATCATTTAACACACACACCAGGGCTGTTTCAGTGCTATGTCTTCTCCTGAATCCTGATTGAAATGGATCATAAATATCATGGGTTGTCAGGCGGGTTTCCAGTTGATTTGCCACCACTTTCTCAATAACCTTTCCTAGGACCTGCACCTAGGGAGTACGGAGTGAATAAGGCACATTCAGCTTCATAGTACAAGAACTTTGTTCAAATAGCCAATCTAAAGCATAACAAAATAATATGGCTTGGGAATACTTTGCTAGATCAGGAAGGCCTAAGCCACAGTACTTCTTTTGTAATCTCAGTTTAGCTTGAGAGATTCTAGGATTTTTAGACTTTCAAATAAATTTCGAGCATACTTTTGAGATGCGTGACACATCTTTCATGGACACTTTCACAGGGAGCATTGCATAGAGATGTGCACCGGCCATTTTTCGGGTTTTGTGTTTTGGTTTTGGATTCGGTTCCCCGGTCGTGTTTTGGATTCGGACGCGTTTTGGCAAAACCTCCCTTAAGAATTTTTGTTGGATTCGGGTGCGTTTTGGATTCGGGTGTTTTTTTTAAAAAACCCTCAAAAACAGCTTAAATTATATAATTTGGGGGTAATTTTGAGCCTATAGTATTATTAACCTCAATAACCATAATTTCCACTCATTTCCAGTTTATTCTGAACACCTCACACCTCACAATATTATTTTTAGTCCTAAAATTTGCACCTAGGTCGCTGGATGACTAAGCTAAGCGACCCAAGTGGCCGGCACAAACACCTGGCCCATCTAGGAGTGGCACTGCAGTGTCAGACAGGATGCCACTTAAAAAAATAGTCCCCAAACAGCACATGATGCAAATAATACATAAAAAAGAGGTGCAAGATGGAATTGTCCTTGGGCCCTCCCACCCACCCTTATGTTGTTGTATAAACAGAACATGCACACTTTAACAAACCCATCATTTCAGCGACAGGGTCTGCCACACGACTGTGGCTGAAATGATTGGTTGGTTTGGGCCCCCACCAAAAAAGACGCAATCAATCTCTCCTTGCACAAACTGGCTCTAGAGAGGCAAGATGTCCACCTCCTCCTTATCGCCCGATTCCTCACCCCTTTCACTGTGTACATCCCCCTCCTCACAGAGTATTAATTCGTCCCCACTGGAATCCACCATTACAGGTCCCTGTGTAATTTCTGGAGGCAAGTGCTGGTGAATGTCTCCACGGAGGAATGTATTATAATTCATTTTGATGAACATCATCATCTCCACATTTTCAGGAAGTAACCTACGCCGATCGCTGACAAGGTGACCGGCTGCACTACACACTCTTTCGGAGTACACACTGGAGGGGAGGGGGCTTGGGCAATTTAGGTAAAATAAAGCCAGTTTGTGCAAGGGCCTCCAAATTGCCTCTTTTTCCTGCCAGTATACGTACGGGCTGTCTGACATGCCTACAGTGATGCTGTCACTCATATAATCATCCACCATTCTTTCAATGGTGACAGAATCATATGCAGTGACAGTAGACGACATGTCAGTAATCGTTGGCAGGTCCTTCAGTCCGGACCAGATGTCAGCATTTGCTCCTGACTGCCCTGCATCACCACCAGCAGGTGGTTTTGGAATATTGATCCTTTTCCTGGCAGCTCCAGTGGCGGTAGAAAATGAAGGAGGAGCTGTTGGCGGGTCACGTTCCGCTTGACTTGACAAGTGTCTCACCAGCAGGTCTTTAAATATCTGCAGACTTGTGTCTGCCGGAAAGAGAGATACAACATAGGCTTTAAACCTAGGATCGAGCATGGTGGTCAAAATGTAGTGCTCTGATTTCAACAGATTGACCACCCGTGAATCCTGGTTAAGCGAATGAAGGGCTCCATCCACAAGTCCCACATGCCTAGCGGAATCGCTCCATTTTAGCTCCTCCTTCAATCTCTCCAGCTGCTTCTGCAAAAGCCTGATGAAGGGAATGACCTGACTTAGGCTGGCAGTGTCTGAACTGACTTCACATGTGGCAAGTTCAAAGGGTTGGAGAGCCTTGCACAACGTTGAAATCATTCTCCACTGCGCTTGAGTCAGGTGCATTCCCCCTCCTTTGCCTATATCGTAGGCAGATGTATAGGCTTGAATGGCCTTTTGCTGCTCCTCCATCCTCTGAAGCATATAGAGGGTTGAATTCCACCTCGTTACCACCTCTTGCTTCAGCTGATGGCAGGGCATGTTCAGGAGTGTTTGCTGGTGCTCCAATCTTTGGCACGCGGTGGCTGAATGTCGAAAATGGCCTGCAATTCTTCGGACCACCGACAGCATCTCCATTACGCCCCTGTCGTTTTTTATAAAATTCTGCACCACCAAATTCATTGTATGTGCAAAACATGGGACGTGCTGGAATTTTCCCACATGTAATGCACGCACAATATTGGTGTCGTTGTCAGATGTCACAAATCCCCAGGAGAGTCAAATTGGGGTAAGCCATTCTGCGATGATGTTCCTCAGTTTCCGTAAGAGGTTGTCAGCTGTGTGCCTCTTATGGAAAGTGGTGATACAAAGCGTAGCCTGCCTAGGAACGAGTTGGCGTTTGCGAGATGCTGCTACTGGTGCTACTGCTGCTGTTGTTGATGCGGGAGGCAATACTTCTACCCAGTGGGCTGTCACAGTCATATAGTCCTTAGTCTGCCTTGCTCCACTTGTCCACATATCCGTGGTTAAGAGGACACTGGGTACAACTGCATTTTTTAGGACACTGGTGACTTGTTTTCTGACATCTGTGTACATTCTCGGTATCGCCTGCCTAGAGAAGTGGAACCTAGATGGTATTTGGTACCGGAGACACAATACCTCAAGAAATTCTCTAAGTCCCTGTGAACTAACAGCAGATACCGGACACACGTCTAACACCAACATAGTTGTCAAGGCCTGAGTTATCTGCTTTGCAACAGGATGACTGCTGTGATATTTCATCTTCCTCGCAAAGGACTGTTGGACAGTCAATTGCTTACTGGAAGTAGTACAAGTGGTCTTCCGACTTCCCCTCTGGGATGACGATCGACTCCCAGCAGCAACAACAGCAACGCCAGCAGTAACAACAGCAGCAGTAGGCGTTCCACTCACGGATCCATCGGAGGATTCCCAATTAGGAGAGGACTCGTCAGTCTTGCCAGTGACATGGCCTGCAGGACTATTGGCGTTCCTGTCTAAGGAGGAAATTGACATTGAGGGAGTTGGAGTTGTGGTTTGCAGGAGCTTGGGTACAAGAGGATGAAGGGATTTAGTTGTCAGTGGACTGCTTCCGCTGTCACCCAAAGTTTTTGAACTTGTCAATTACTTCTGATGAATGCGCTCCAGGTGACGTATAAGGGAGGATGTTCCTAAGTGGTTAACGTCCTTACCCCTACTTATTACAGCTTGACAAAGGCAACACATGTCTTGACACCTGTTGTCCGCATTTCTGTTGAAATAATTCCACACCGAAGAGGGGATTTTTTTTTGTATTTTGACCAGGCATGTCAATGGCCTTATTCATCCCATGGACAACAGGTGTCTCCCCGGGTGCCTGACTTAAACAAACCACCTCACCATCAGAATAATCCTTGTCAATTTCCTCCTCAGCGCCAGCAACGCCCATATCCTCATCCTGGTGTACTTCAACAGTGACATCTTCAATTTGAAGATCAGGAACTGGACTGTGGGTGCTCCTTCCAGCACTTGCAGGGGGCGTGCAAATGGTGGAAGGAGCCACCTCTTCCTGTCCAGTGTTGGGAAGGTCAGGCATCGCAACCGACACAATTGGACTCTCCTAGGGGATTTGTGATTTAGAAGAACGCACAGTTCTTTGCTGTGCTTTTGCCAGCTTAACTCTTTTCATTTTTCTAGCGGGAGGATGAGTGCTTCCATCCTCATGTGAAGCTGAACCACTAGCCATGAACATAGGCCAGGGCTTCAGCCGTTCCTTGCCACTCCGTGTCGTAATTGGCATATTGGTAAGTTTACGGTTCTCCTCAGACGATTTTAATTTAGATTTTTGGGTCATCATTTTACTGAACTTTTGCTTTTTGAATTTTACACGCTCTCTACTATGACATTGGGCATCGGCCTTGGCATTGGCATTTCATCGTCTCTGCCATGACTAGTGGCAGCATCTTCAGCACTAGGTGGAAGTGGATCTTGATCATTCCCTATTTTACCCTCCATATTTTTGTTCTCCATTTTTTAATGTGTGGAATTATATGGCAGTAATATATCTGGACTTAGTCGGCAGTAATGTCTGGAATTAGATACCACTATATAGATACCAGATACCACTGTGACTGGAAGGATGATGACCTATGCACAGTGACAGGGCACTACCACAGCACCCTACAGCAGCAAGATGCAGCACAAGACACTGGTCTTTTAGTCACCACAATGCAGCACTGACACTGAGCACAGATATTAAGCACTGTTCAGGATACTAGAAGTGACACGGTGCAGCAAGATACAGCTATGGCCTACTGTACTGTACTACTATATACTGGTCACCACAATGCAGCACTGTACTACTATATACTGGTCATCACAATGCAGCACAGATATTGAGCACTGTTCAGGTTACTAGAAGTGACACAGAGCAGCAAGATATAGCAATGGCCTACTGTACTGTACTACTATATACTGGTGGTCACAACAATGCAGCACTGTACTACTATATACTGGTCACCACAATGCAGCACAGATATTGAGCACTGATCAGGATATTAGAACGGAGTTGACACGGAGCTGCAAGATACAGCAATGGCCTACTGTACTACTATATACTGGTGGTCACTACAGTGCAGCACTGTACTACTATATACTGGTCACCACAATGCAGCACAGATATTGAGCACTGTTCAGGATACTAGAAGTGACACAGTGCAGCAAGATACAGCAATGGCATACTGAACTGTACTACTATATACTGGTGGTCACAACAACGCAGCACTGTACTACTATATACTGGTCACCACAATGCAGCACAGATATTGAGCACTGATCAGGATACTAGAACTGAGTCTGACACGGAGCTGCAAGATACAGCAATGGCCTACTGTACTGTACTACTATATACTGGTGGTCACCACAATGCAGCACTGTACTACTATATACTGGTAACCACAATGCAGCATAGATGTTGAGCACTGTTTAGGATACTAGAACTGACTTTGACACGGAGCTGCAAGATACAGCAATGGCCTACTGTACTGTACTACTATATACTGGTGGTCACCACAATGCAGCACTGTACTACTATGTACTGGTCACCACAATGCAGCACAGATATTGAGCACTGATCAGGATACTAGAACTGAGTCTGACACGGAGCTGCAGGATACAGCAATGGCCTACTGTACTGTACTACTATATACTGGTGGTCACCACAATGCAGCACTGTACTACTATATACTGGTAACCACAATGCAGCATAGATGTTGAGCACTGTTTAGGATACTAGAACTGACTTTGACACGGAGCTGCAAGATACAGCAATGGCCTACTGTACTGTACTACTATATACTGGTGGTCACCACAATGCAGCACTGTACTACTATATACTGGTCACCACAATGCAGCACAGATATTGAGCACTGATCAGGATACTAGAACTGAGTGTGACACTGTCGAAGTCAAAAATATTTAAGTACACAGATCACGTACAAACTACACACAGATGGCCTCCGTGCGCGTACTTGTTCTGCCGTTTGGGCACATATTCGCACGTTGCGTATGACTGCTCACGCGGTCCTGCGTATTAGCGCGTGGTATGAGTAAATACGGTAGTATTTGTGATCGCCTGGAAAAGCCATAAAAACACATTACATATTTAATACACAGTGCACGATTTACACATAGTCAGCATGCAACACACCAGCGAGTTACACTTGCTTAAAGGGTATAATAACAAAGGGATTGTTACGCACACCAGTGCTAACAGGAGTATACCGGTGTATGAACAGAGAGGGAAGCAAAGCAAACAAACTCACAGACAGTATAACATAACATACACAGGAGGTGATGGAATAACTAATAAACACAAAGTGAACAGAGAAGCCCAAAGGCTCAGGAATTGGGTGTCTCCCTAGTGTCAGGAATGCTCAGATGGAATAGAGCGGACAATGAAGCGATGTGTAGTGATTTCACATGTGGAGCACCTGAAATGATGTTGCTAAGAGCAACAGAAAAAACCCCAAAGGGTTACTAACGGGTGTGGGAATAAACTCCTTGGTCAGAGATAGAAATATAGACACAAGGCGAGTATCCACAATCCTAACCCCCACTTACAGGGCACAGATTCAGCTTACTGCCACTAAACTGACACCTGGACGCCCTGCACAGTGAGGGAGGATTAAGCAAGCAGGTCTGAGAGTACAGCCGCAAACCTGCTGGGTTCACAGAATAGCAAAAGAACCCCAGCAGGTCAAACAACTGACTCCAGTCTTACTGCTAGGTCCGGATTGGCAGAATGAAGTACCGAATCCCAAGGCCTATTCGCAGTAAGCAACAAGTAAATACAAAGTCACACAGTACTAGCTAACTCTCTGGAACTGACTAACAAACAAAGATTCAGCAGCATTTGCCTAGCCTGAGAGGATGGTTTATATAGCAGGTGCTGTCCACGCCCCACTCAGACCTCACAGACTGTGAGCACAAAACCAGCGCCGGATTCCCTGCCGTGCACAGAGCCTGTAACCACTACACAGTAAAAACCCGGACCGGAGTATCAGCTGCGCTCAGGTTACTTCGCTAACACTTGCCTCCCGGTTGCCATGGCGACGTGGCAGCACAGAGCAGGAGATCCTAACAGTACCCCCCCTCTGACGAGGGGTCAAAGAACCCTTACCACCAGGTTTATCGGGGAACTGCGAGAAGAAAGAGCGTATCAGTCTGGGGGCATGAAGATCACAACTGCGCACCCACGACCGCTCCTCCGGGCCATACCCCTTCCAGTGCACCAAAAATGACAGCCGACCCCGAACCATCTTGGAGTCAAGAACCCTTTCAACCACAAACTCCCTCTGACCCCGTATCAGAAGAGGAGAAGGTCTTCCACTGGAAGAAGGATTACTAACCGCCAGTTTTAAAAGGGAACAATGAAATGTTTTATTGATACCCAATGAACGGGGCAGATCTAACTGAAATGCCACCGGATTGATAACCCTGGTGATCTTATAAGGGCCGATGAACCGGGGGCCTAACTTATGAGATGGCTGTCTCAACTTCAAATTCTTGGTGGACAACCAGACGAAGTCTCCTAATTTGAAGCTGCAGGGTCTTCTCTGCTTATCAAAAACCCTTTTGGTCACTAATGACACAGACACAAGGGCTTTCTTCACTTTCCTCCAAATACCCCTAAGGACCGAAACAACAGAGGAACCACCAGGCGTGGAATCCAGGGGGTCAAAAGAATTGGCCTTAGGATGATGCCCATACACACAAAGGAAGGGAGAGATCCCTGTAGCAGAGTGAGCCGCGTTGTTATAGGCAAACTCCGCCATGGACAGATGAGCAACCCAGTCAGTATGACCCTTGGAGACATAACACCTGAGGAACTGCTCCACGGACTGGTTCACCCTCTCAGTCTGCCCATTAGACTGTGGATGGTAGCCTGACGACAAGCTCACAGAAATCTGGAGATCAGAACAAAATGCCCTCCAGAATTTGGCCACAAACTGGGATCCACGGTCAGAGACCACATCAAGTGGCAACCCGTGGAGGCGCACAACATGCTGCATAAATAACTCAGACAGGCGTCTGGCCGATGGCAACCCAACCAGTGGAACGAAATGCGCCATCTTCGAAAACCTGTCAACGACAACCCAAATGGCTGTCATCCCCGAGGATTTGGGCAAGTCCACCACAAAATCCATGGAAATGTGGGTCCATGGCTTAGACGGAATAGAGAGTGGATGTAATGGGCCGACAGGAACCCCTCTAGGAGTTTTATTTCGGGCACAAACGTCACATGCCCGAACCCACTGATCCACATCCCTAGCCACCGAGGGCCACCACACCGCCCTAGACAGCAACTCCCGAGTTCTGGCAATACCCAGATGCCCTGCCGACCTCTTGGCATGGAATTCCAGGAACACTCGCTGTCTTAACCTAGGAGGCACAACCAAGAGACCTACCGGAAGGTCTGGAGGAGCCTGCTCCTGTGCTCTAAGGACTAATGACAAGAGGTCCTGGGTAATACCCCCTTTAATACATGATGGGGACTCAATGGGCAATGGCTCCTCGGTGGTCTCTTGAACTGGAGCAAAACTCCGCGAGAGCGCATCAGCCTTGATGTTTTTTGACCCAGGGCGATATGTTATCAAAAAATTAAAGCGAGCAAAAAACAAAGCCCATCGTGCCTGCCTGGCATTGAGCCGCTTCGCTGACTCTAAATATGCCAGATTCTTATGGTCGGTGAGAATTGAGACCACAAACTTAGCCCCCTCAAGCCAGTGTCTCCACTCCCCGAGTGCATCCTTTATAGCCAACAATTCCCGGTTACCCACATCATAATTCATCTCGGCAGACGAAAATTTACGGGAAAAGTAAGCACAGGGATGAAGGCGATTATCAGACACCCCCATCTGAGAGAGCACTGCCCCAATACCTATCTCAGAGGCATCCACTTCTACCACAAAAGGACGCTCTGGATCTGGGTGTCGCAGCACCTTGGCTGAGACAAATGCCCTTTTGAGACGGGCAAAGGCCGCTTTGGCCTCACAAGACCAGTGAGCAACATCCGCCCCTTTCTTAGTGAGTGCCACCAAGGGGGCCACTATAGACGAAAATCCAGCGATAAACCGTCTATAAAAATTTGCAAAGCCCAGAAAACGCTGAAGCGCCTTCAAACTAGTGGGCTGCACCCAATCCAGGACTGCCTGTACCTTAGAACCCTCCATTTGGAAACCTTCTGAGGAGATAATATACCCTAGAAATGCGATTTGCTGGACTTCAAACTCGCACTTCTCCAGCTTCGCCCCAAGCTGGTGGTCTCTGAGTTTCTGGAGGACTAAGCGTACGTGCTTCCGATGTTCCTCCAGGGAATGAGAGAAGATTAGGATGTCATCTAGATAAACAACTATGAATCTATCCAAATATTCCCTGAGCACATCGTTCATGAATTCCTGGAAGACTGCCGGGGCATTAGAGAGCCCAAAAGGCATCACCAAATATTCATAATGCCCTGAGTGGGTATTAAAGGCAGTCTTCCATTCATCCCCCTCTCTTATTCGGATTAGATTGTAAGCACCGCATAGGTCAATCTTAGAAAAAATGGTGGCAGTACGAAGCTGGTCAAACAAAACCGAAATGAGAGGCAGTGGGTACGAGTTTTTAATCGTGATACGGTTCAATTCCCTGAAGTCGATGCAGGGTCGCAACGAACCGTCCTTTTTACCCACGAAAAAGAACCCCGACCCAACTGGGGACTGTGAGGGTCTGATAAATCCCTTAGCCAAGTTCTCCTGAATGTACTCTGCCATAGCCTGAGTCTCAGGACGTGACAGGGAGTACAACCTGCTATTATGAAGCTTAGCATCCGGCAACAAACCAATGGCACAGTCATAGGGGCGATGGGGAGGTAGTACCTCCGCAACTTTTTTGGAGAACACATCCGCAAAATCTGCATAACATCCTGGCAATCCTGGCAAACTTAGCTGCGAGAGCCTGACTGGAAGGCTCAAGCAACTCCTGAAACAATCACTACCCCAACTAAGAATCTCCCCAGAGACCCAGTCAAATTGAGGGTTATGGGCCCTTAACCAGGGTAACCCCAAAACCAATGGGGCAAAAGAACAGACAGTCACATAAAAAGACAATTTTTCAGAGTGTGTGGCTCCAATAAACAAAGGAATTTGGCTGGTGCAGGAGGTAATTTTACCCTGGGACAATGGTTCCCCGTTTAACCCACAGATCTCAATCTCTGATGCCAAAGGTACTGAGGGAACAGAGTGTTCCAGGGCGAATTGACGGTCCATGAAAACCCCATCGGCCCCACTGTCAACAAAGGCCTCAGTCTTGACAGTTTGACCGAGGATCTCCAAAGTCACCGGAATGAGAAAAGTCTTTTTGGGAAATTCTGACTTCTGGCCTGACAGGATATTTCCCATCACCCTCAGGCCCTGAAGTTTTCCGTTTTTTCTGGGCATGATACTACAACATGACCTTTATTCCCACAGTACAAACACAAACCCTGCTGTCTCCTCCGCGTCTTCTCACGCGAGGAGAGGCGGGTAGCCCCAATCTGCATAGGCTCCTCGGAATATTCCTCAGAGTCTGAGGTTCCCTTGGGAAAAAAGGAAACTGCGGTCTCCCTTTCAAGCCTACGCTCTCTCAGCCGTCTATCCACCCGGATGGATAACTGCATGAGCTGATCTAAGCTATCAGGCGAGGGATATTGTACCAGTTGGTCCTTTATCTGGTCAGAAAGGCCCCTTCGGTACTGGTTTCTCAGGGCTGGGTCATTCCACTGGGTATCATGAGCCAACCTCCGAAACTCCGTACTATAAACCTCAGCTGGCCATCGCCCTTGCTTAAGAACCGTAATCTGAGCCTCGGCTGAAGCCATCTTGTCAGGGTCATCATACAAAATGCCCAGTGCCGTAAAAAAAGCATCAACACTTTTAAGCGACGGACAGTCAGGCTGTAACCCATATGCCCAGACCTGTGGGTCTCCTTGTAGCAAGGAAATCACCATGCCCACCCGCTGAATCTCCGACCCAGAAGACTGGGGCCTAAGCCTGAAATATAGCTTACAGCTCTCCTTGAAACAAAAGAACTGTGAGCGATCTCCAGAAAAACGATCCGGGAGATTTACTTTCGGCTCCTTAACCCCTGAACTTGCCGCTGCTGCTGCGGGAGCTCCGCTAGCGGCCTGCGGGGTGTTCATTTTAATGGACATCTCATTAAATTGTCGAGTCAGGACCTGCACCTGATCGACCACCTGTTGCAAAGTATTTTGAGGGGTATGCTCCATATTCCCACAAAATTTCAACAGGAGTAGGGCTGCTGAATATGTTACGCACACCAGTGCTAACAGGAGTATACCGGTGTATAAACAGAGAGGGAAGCGAAGCAAACGAACTCACAGACAGTATAACATAACATACACAGGAGGTGATGGAATAACTAATAAACACAAAGTGAACGGAGAAGCCCAAAGGCTCAGGAATTGGGTGTCTCCCTAGTGTCAGGAATGCTCAGATGGAATAGAGCGGACAATGAAGCGATGTGTAGTGATTTCACATGTGGAGCACCTGAAATGATGTTGCTAAGAGCAACAGAAAAAACCCCAAAGGGTTACCAACGGGTGTGGGAATAAACTCCTTGGTCAGAGATAGAAATATAGACACAAGGCGAGTATCCACAATCCTAACCCCCACTTGCAGGGCACAGGTTCAGCTTACTGCCACTAAACTGACACCTGGACGCCCTGCACAGTGAGGGAGGATTAAGCAAGCAGGTCTGAGAGTACAGCCGCAAACCTGCTGGGTTCACAGAATAGCAAAAGAACCCCAGCAGGTCAAACAACTGACTCCAGTCTTACTGCTAGGTCCGGATTGGCAGAATGAAGTACCGAATCCCAAGGCCTATTCGCAGTAAGCAACAAGTAAATACAAAGTCACACAGTACTAGCTAACTCTCTGGAACTGACTAACAAACAAAGATTCAGCAGCATTTGCCTAGCCTGAGAGGATGGTTTATATAGCAGGTGCTGTCCACGCCCCACTCAGACCTCACAGACTGTGAGCACAAAACCAGCGCCGGATTCCCTGCCGTGCACAGAGCCTGTAACCACTACACAGTAAAAACCCGGACCGGAGTATCAGCTGCGCTCAGGTTACTTCGCTAACACTTGCCTCCCGGTTGCCATGGCGACGTGGCAGCACAGAGCAGGAGATCCTAAGAGGGATTCACCTTTACAGGATGTGAGGGGACAGAATTAGGTTAGGAGGTGGTGTTTGGTATCCAGCTGTAGGGTATTTTAAGAGCAATATTCTGGTGTTGGTTTGCGGAAGATAGCACCCTCCTGCGAATAGATATGAGCAGGAGCAGAATATTAATATCAACTGTATTTACTGTACTCCTGATATTCGGCGGGAACCCAGTGGAGACCACCTGCAAGTGCCCCTGGACCAGACATCGCCCACCTATTCAAACCGACCTATGACCTCTCCTGTACTGTAAATGACCATCCCAGTGACCAATAGATGAAGAGATTACAGTTTCCACTGTATTAGGTTTTGGACAAATGTATAAAAAGCCAGCTGCAGGCCCGGTCACACACAATCTCTGAAGGTCATCTACCTTGATGACTGAGGACCGGACCAGGAAGCGCAGGCGAACAAACGTATGTACCATTGACTGTAGCCCTTCTACTCTTATTGTATTGCATTATTCTTGTAACCCCCTGCTAAGTAAAATAACCGTTGATGGGTTGGACCCCAACAGAGTTTTGAAATACAATTGGTGTCGTGTCCCATTTCCTGCTAAGGTTTAAGGTGTATTTCTATCACATGTGTAGCTGCATTGTGCTGTCAGCGTGTCCGTGTGTGTGTGTATGCACTGCATGTACTTGTACGTGTAGTGTGGGTTGTGTTTGTGAGCGATTATAGTTTGTATTGCTCACATTTATAGAGATTGTGTGGTTTGTTTTATTGCGGATGCACGTTTTGTACACGTGTCCCGGACAAAGTACAGGACTGCGCACGCGGCGTAAAAGGCACGCACGGTTGCGTGTTCACACAAGGTTGCGTAAGAGTGCGGATGTTAAGTACAAATCACACGATGCTTTGTTCAATTAAGGTGGGATAGTATACCTTAAATACAAATAGCACATAAATATCCGATTTCAAAAGCAGATTAGTATAAGACTTTTGTCTAAACTGTACTGCCTCTGGGGTAAAGCTGCCGATCAGAAAAAGTGGACATTTTTCTGTACAGAAAAACACTGTGTATTTGTGTGAGCTGAAAGTAAGAGTGAGTGTATTGAACCCCGTGAATTCGGGATCCCGTCGTTGGTACACCAAGTAAGTTGAGGCTTGGCGGCGTGAGGCGGCTGACTCACGCTGAATACAGATAGTGAAGTACGCAAATCGTGAGGAGATTTGCAGAGGAGCGTAATAGGGAATTGTGCATTGTGTAGTATTGAAGTAAAGGTTTTTTGATACGCTCCGGCTGAGGAGCGCAGCTTGTATATTCGACTCCAGTGGTCGTAGAGCGGATAGGTAACAAGTACCTATACGCTGTGCGATTGTACCGCGCGTTTGTGGGTGCGATACGTGACGCAACTTGATACCCTTGTGCAAACTTTTTGCGCAAAACTGCGGTATCATTAGTGCCGCGTAGAGCATACACAAGCGTGATTTGTGTATAAGTGTATAGGGAGTTTTCGCTGGTCTCTCTCAGGAAAATCTCCAACGGTAGATATTCACTGGAAAAGGTAAGTCACTCCTAAAAACTTCCAGTGAATAGAAGCCAGTTAGGGGCCCTAAGTTGGGTACATTGCCTTACACAATCAACAGTGTAATGTAGTACTGGCCAACGAGGGCGAGAGCTGGTGAAGAGCGCTCGGAGAACTTTCACCGTCTGCTTGCATTGTGTATTTTGGTGGTGTTTGTGGGAAAGGACCCACAATGGGAGCCAGTTGCTCAAGTAAGAGACGTATGGTAGCCAGGGTTCAGGCTGAAGAGCCGCAGCCCAAGGGGTCAGCGAGGTTTATGTATTGTGATGTATGGGTACGTATGACTGCTAAAGATAGGGCATAATTCCCTAGGATGGGCAGCTTTGAGCCAGAGGTATTACAGAACATAAGGATTAGGATATGTCTGATAAAATCCAGAAAACAAAGGATTAGACATACATGCCCTATCTTTAGCACTAGAATTATGCCCTATCTTTAGCACTCCCCCAGGGTACCCCGGCCAGGGGTGACTAGTTGGATTTTTGATGCCACGGCCGCAGGGCACTATATCAAAGTGACCCCCGGCTGTGGCATTATCTGTCCAGCTAGTGGAGCCCGGTGCTGGTTTTAAAAATACGGGGGACCCCTACTCTTTTTGTCCCCCGTATTTTTGGAACCAGGACCAGGCGCAGAGCCCGATGCTGGTTGCTTAAATATGGGGGAACCCCTGTCAATTTTTCCCCCATATTTCTGCAACCAGGATCGGCTCAAAGAGCCCGAGGCTGGTTATGCTTAGGAGGGGGGAACCCACGCAATTTTTTTAAATAAAATAACAACTTTCCCACCCCTTCCCACTGATATACATGCACGGATCTCATGGATCCCTGCATGCCTATCCAATCACGGGAAAAAAAAGCAGGTCTGTTTTTTTTAGCACTTTTTTACGAGTTGTAATTTTTCACGGCAGTGTTTGTTTTTTTTTTGCTTTGCACTTCTTAGTAAATTACCGAGATTCATACTTAAACAGCCGCGTTTTGACCGATGGTGTATTCATTCGTAATTTTTTTCTTGGACTTGCAAAAAATTACGAATGCCCTCATCTCTGCCGTGATTATTGCTTAGTAAATTACCGAGATGACACTTTGATGAAAAAACGGCATCTCGGTCAAAATCGGGACCTTAGTAAATTTACCCCATAGATGGGACCAAGGGACATGTAGTAAGGAATCACAAGCCATATAGAAAACACAGATTCGGTTGATGGGAAGAACGGAATAAATGCAACATTACCCATTGACAAAACTTGCTGGGGTTAAGATGGGGCCTCTAAACTTTTTCTTCTTTCTCTAGCAGAAATGGGCCTGATTAACATAACAGGAGCTTTGTTAGATTTGATATACTTATAATGTGCTCCCGCTCAGGAAGTACAAAGTATGTTAGACACCCACGAAGACTAATGTTGCATTTCACTGTTCTAGATGCATGTCCATCACAGGTAGAGGAAATTATCTCACAGATACCGGGTTCCCTATGAACTTGGAATGGACAGGACACTGGATTGATGGCTGGGATAGTCCCAGTAGTGACACAGCATGCACAAGTTTTAAGGGGAGTAGACAAGTAGAGAACCCATTCCCCATAGTGCCCAATCCAGTTGTCAAATTTTTATAAAATCTTCTTTACCTCTACAAACTTATCTGTCACTAACTTCTATGTGATTTTTTTTTCCTCAGAAGTTTCCTCTTCATCTTACATTCACCGACAGGAGGGTACAATACATGGACCCGATTACAGTTCAAACGTCACATGCCTACTTGGTCCTTCAGAGTTCTGCCCAAACCCATTAGATCTCACCAACACAATGATACCAGTATTACTACAGTGTGCCTGGTCATGCACAAAGGGTGGAGAATGGGAATACTGGTGAAGGGAGACTGTGTACAGACACCGATATGCATGATGGTGTGACAGCCTGTCGGTGAATGCCAAACCTGACATTTTTCTTTTTTTTTAAATTATTATTCCCCTCTCTTCTCTCATCCAGAGATGGTTTACTTCACACAACTGATAACACACGACAGTAAATTGGAATGAAAAAAATTGTGTTCCCTACAGGAAAAGGAGGTCTGGAAGTCGAATGGGTATGGTTAGGAGTCCCCAGGACTCTGGAGAGATGGACAAGGTAAGCCAGTGGCCCCCAGGACATATCTCCCAAGCCTAGCTGAGGCGGCATATGGTCTGACTAACCTACGGCAAGGAGGGTATGTGCAAGCTGGTAAGAGCCTACTGGAGTGTGCCAGGATTCTCTTCTCATGCAGGTAAGAAAGCAATGACATGTCTTATTTGTTTGAGGAAGAATATTGGTAAGACAATACCAACGGAGCCATCCCATATCTCTCCGACAGACGGACCTTTTCAGGTAATACAAATCGACTTCATACAGTTACCACCCTGTAGGAATTTGAAATATGTGTTAGTATATACTGATGTGTTTTCCAACTGGGTAGAAGCGTTCCCTGCTGCCACAAATACTGCTACGTTCACTGCAAAGAAAATTGTGCAGGAATTTGTGTGCAGATATGGTATCCCTAGAATGATTGAAAGTGATAGGGGTACCCACTTTACAGGTGAAGTCTTTCAGGTCATGTGCAAACTGATGGGAATTAATAGCAAGCTGCCTACTCCGTACTGGCCACAGGCGAGTGCAAAGGTGGAGAGAATGAATAGCACTATTAAGAACAAGCTGAGCAAAGTGATGGCTGAAACTGGATTGCTGTGGCCAGAAGCTTTGCCACTAGTGTTGTACAGCATCAGAACCACTCCCAGGTCACCGCTTAACTTATCACCCTTTGAAGTTCTTTTTGGTCGACAACCTCATGTAATGATAGACCCCCAGGATGATTTGAAATGTAATAATGAAATAACTGTGAAATATTTGGTTGGGATGAGCCAGCAGCTGAGAAATCAACAAAGAAATCTAAAGCTGGTGATTCCTGACCTACCGAACAGTAATTGTCATGACATTGAGCCTGGGAATTATGTGATAATACAAAATTTTCTACGCTCAGGTCGCCTCATACACAGGTGGGAAGGACCATACCAAGTCTTGTTAACCAGCACGACAGCATTAAAGGTCGCCGAAAGAGAGACTTGGGTCCACTCGTCCCACTGCAAGAAGGTCGCTGACCCGGAGAAAAATCGTGACAAAGAGCAAGGTGAAGAAAACCTTGTATCACTAGAGAGTCTATTCCGGGAAAGCTGAGAGGCAGGACTGTTGAGCGGCACCTGAGCACGGAGAGCAACAAGATCAAGGACGGTTGTCACACCATTTTCTTTTTTCACCCCCCCCCCCCCTTCATTTTCCTTTCTTTTCTCCTCCTTATTTTCCTTCTTTCCCCTAACGAAATGGATCTATCACAAGAGACTGCGTTTCGGGTTCTGCTAGTAATACTGTTTTTGCTCAGGACAATTTGTTTTGGTGATGGTCCCAGAGAGGCCGAGCAGGGATCTGGAATGGGTTCTGATGGCGAGTACGAATTTGTAGGATCTCAGGAGCAGCACATCACTCGACTAAAGGCTGGTATCAGTAAGCGCTCTGGTAGTCATGGAGCTCGGAGGCAATGTGAGGGGTTATTGTCTGATGAATATTGTATTTGTAAATATTGCTAGAACATAGTCGAAGATGGGTGCATCCAGAGATGTCAGTCCAACAGTAATATCGATATGGACCGACATCCGTTGAGTGATTACCACTCATTAGTGGGTAAGGTCTTAAACCAGACAGAATACTGGGTGTGCTCACAAGTACATCAAGGACAGAGTAAATCGGGATTAGTGCCAAATCCTTTAACGTTAGATGAGGTACTCGAATTACGGGGTGGGAGACCGGTGGACAAGAAATTCAATATTTCTAGGCCCCCTAACTTGAAGCTCCACCAGTATCATGTAGATAGATCACTAATATGCTTCAATGTCTCCAATTTCTGAAAACCCGTAAATTGGGAAGTAACCGGGAATAACGAGACAATGACCTTTTCACACAGAGCTGATAGGATACCTATTGACTCTGAACTTGTACGCAAGATAGCCAACAGTGGGAGGTATTTTCGGTATAGGTATACACGTGGGATCAAGACCATGTGGGTTGGAAAAGTATCACCAGGGTATTGTGCCCACATCATCCAGCCTGATACTTGTACTGAGCAGATGAGAGAATTAGGGATTGGTTTCTTTACCTGGAAAATTTGCAATATGGTGTTGTTACATTTTATCCCATATGTTCTCTCAGATGCTGCCTATTTCATATGTGGGAGGAAAGTGTACAAGTGGCTCACTCCGAGCTCTGAGGGATTGTGTTACATTAGAAGGGTACTACCAGAGGTCATGACCTTAAGCACGATAAAATGAAAGACATTCACCACAACGCTCAGACTCCTTATACTCATACCCACTATTAACACATCATCAAGAGACACATCATAGATAGGGTAGAGCACGCAGCCTCTGATTTGATCCATGAATCCACCAGGATTCAGTTCCTACTCGCATTAGATATCACCCGTACTGCCAGAGGAACTATAAATTTTAGGTACATCCATGCGCTTGCGAACTTGATAGCTGTATGATGACACCTTTAGGTATACGGGCAGGGAGTTAAAAGCTTACAAGACGGAGTTGGTCCAGCACAGGATGGTCCTGAATTATGTCACGGCTGTGACGGGTGGGTACTGTGTCACTTTGGCAACTCAATATGGTGTGAAGTGCTGTACGTACATTATGAATAGCACTGATGACCCCACAGAGATCATCGATCAAAGGATGGACAAGATCTTGCAGTTGAAGTGGGAGTTCCGGAGGAGACACAATCTTACCCTAACGGCTGTGGGTAATGAATTGACCGGCTGGGTCTCATGGTTAAACCCACTCAAATGGTTTTCTGGATTAGGAGAGTGAGTGCAGAATGTAATTGCAAGTGTAGGAAAGTTTCTCCTTTGTATCCTTGGTTTTATATTTAGGTGTGTTCGAATTCTGATGCGGCGCATGCACAGCACAAATTTTATGAGTCTAAGGAGCGAGGGAGTTGTTACAGCAGCAGATTTGATTTATGATCCATTCATAGAGACAGTGTTATGATAAGGATTGCAAATGAATTTCATGGCCTGTTTCTTTCACCATTTTTCTCTGTTTCCCCCTTTACCCAGAAACATCCAACCGGAAAAGACGTCAGCCCTACCCAATGTTTATGTGAATGCATTTTTTATATATGTGTCTTATCTTCATCTCTGCAACCTCCAGTAAATGGCACACATAGTCGACAGGTGTTATTCACATATACTAGCACTCACATATGTTCTCCCTCCATGTATCATCAACTAAATGTGCTCCCCATTTGTTGGTATTAGAAGCCAAAGAGGCAAAGGATTAAAAGCCCTTGCCCGAACGAAGCTCGGTAGTGTTTGTTTGCCCAAGTACAGACCCTTAATATGGGATAAGAAGGATTTAATGTATACTTCGCAATACCTCGAAGCTTACTTAGAACATATATGGCAGGATGATACATGCCCCTCAGACATTGATTCATACATACATGCTTTTTACTATCCCACTAGGTTATACATTTCCCACCTACAACTCTCCCCCGATCATATTGTGTAGATAATATTTTTTGTTTAGTCATAAAGTGTGGCAATTATTGATGACTGCCAAAGTCGAAAAATTTTCAGTACACAGATCACGTACAAACTACACACAGATGGCCTCCATGCGCGTACTTGTTCTGCCGTGCGTGCACATATTCGCAAGTTGCGTATGACGGCTCACGCGGTCCTGCGTATTAGCGCGTGGTATGAGTAATTACGGTAGTATTTGTGATCGCATGGAAAAGCCATAAAAACACATTACATGTTTAATACACATAGTGCACGATTTACACATAGTCAGCATGCAACACATCAGCGAGTTACACTTGCTTAAAGGGTATAATAACAAAGGGATTCACCTTTACAGGATATGAGGGGACAGAATTAGGTTAGGAGGTGGTGTTGAGTATCCAGCTGTAGGGTATTTTAAGAGCAATATTCTGGTGTTGGTTTGCGAAAGATAGCACACTCCTGCGAATAGATATGTGCAGGAGCAGAATATTAATATCAACTGTATTTACTGTACTCCTGAAATTCGGCGGGAACCCAGTGGAGACCACCTGCAAGTGCACCTGGACCAGACATCGCCCACCTATTCAAACCGACCTATGACCTCTCCTGTACTGTAAATGACCATCCCAGTGACCAATAGATGAAGAGATTACAGTTTCCATTGTGTTAGGTTTTGGACAAATGTATAAAAACCAGCTGCAGGCCTGGTCACACACAATCTCTGAAGGTCATCTACCTTGATGACTGAGGATCGTACCGGGAAGCGCAGGAGAACAAACGTATGTACCATTGACTGTAGCCCTTTTTCTCTATTGTATTGTATTATTCTTGTAACCCCCTGCTAAATAAAATAACCATTGGTGGGTTGGACCCCAACATAGTTTTGAAATACAATTGGTGTCGTGTCCCATTTCCTGCTAAGGTTGAAGGTGTATTTCTATCACATGTGTAGCTGCATTGTGCTCTCAGCGTGTCCGTGTGTGTGTGTATGCACTGCATGTACTTTGTACATCTGTCGCGGCGTGAGTACACAAAGTGCGAACAGGGTACAGGCCTTTGTACGCTAACTGTGTAAAAAGTACGTAGAGTAAGGATTACATACAGCGGCTGCAGCGGCTCCAATTTAAGTGTATTAAGGTATTGCTTTTGTCCTGTAAAATAATCAGCATTCACAACACGGTGCTGCAAGATACAGCAATGGCCTACTGTACTGTACTACTATATACTGGTGGTCACCACAATGCAGCACTGTACTACTATATACTGGTCACCACAATGCAGCACAGATATTGAGCACTGATCAGGATACTAGAACTGAGTCTGTCACGGAGCTGCAAGATACAGCAATGGCATACTGTACTGCACTACTATATACTGGTGGTCACCACAATGCAGCACTGTACTACTATATACTGGTCACCACAATGCAGCACAGATATTGAGCACTAATTAGGATACTAGAACTGAGTCTGACACGGAGCTGCAAGATACAGCAATGGCCTACTGTACTGTACTACTATATACTGGTGGTCACCACAATGCAGCACACTGAGCACAGATATTGAGCTTTTCAGACAGATAATGTAGCCACGTCCTCTCCGCTCAATCTACAATGCACAAGTGAAAATGGCTGCGACGCGCGGTTCTTTATATGGAATTCGAATCTCGCGAGAATCCGACAGCGGGATGATAACCGAGCAAGGCAGGAAGAACTGAGGCTGCCTCGGACCCGTGTAAACCATGTGAAGTTCAGGGGGGGGGGGGGGGGGGGGGGAGTGTCCGGATCTCGATGAACCGAACCCGCTCATCTCTACATAATATATTTTAATTTTTTGGAGGAGTATCGTCTTAATTACTTCCACTCTAAAATGATTCAGTAATAAAAAGAAAAAATGGCTGCGCAAAAAGTGTAAGAACAACTAACAATAGCTAATGGGGAATAATTAATACTAAGAGCTGACGTAGAAAAAGGAAAATTTATTATATTAATAACATTAATTAAGACACTTGAAATATAAATATAAAATTCAATAAAAACATATAAACAAAATTCAAATGTGTCAACACCTTGATCATGAAATGTATGAGCTGCAGATCTCAATCTGCTTGTTGAGAATGGGAACCACAGAGTCCAGAATTGATCTAATTAGAAGTGTCCACAGTTCCAGATATACAGCCGATCAGTGTGTGGCTGATAATGAATGTCTTTAGAGATTTTCACAGGCAGGTGGGCGACTGAATAAATATAAATTGGATTACCTTCTCCTAGGGCTGGTCCGTACCGAGCGTCCTCGGTATTGCGGTCCTACATTCTCAGTACATCGTGGAGACTGCCACGGATCAGGCAGTGAATTGCTCGTAGAGCCATCCGGCGTTCCAGCCCCACGCATCGGCCCCGTACACGGCTGCTGACATCTTCTCTCAGAACGCGGCTGAAACTGCACAATTTACCGCTGGTTGCCTGATTAGCACACAGTCATCTCCTTGCTGCGCAGACGGACACTGGGCATTGCAGGACCGCAATACCGAGGACGCTCGGTACGGACCAGCCCTAGGAGAAGGTAATCCAATTTATATTTATTCAGTCGCCCACCTGCCTGTGAAAATCTCTAAAGACATTCATTATCAGCCACACACTGATCGGCTGTATATCTGGAACTGTGGACACTTCTAATTAGATCAATTCTGGACTCTGTGGTTCCCATTCTCAACAAGCAGATTGAGATCTGCAGCTCATACATTTCATGATCAAGGTGTTGACACATTTGAATTTTGTTTATATGTTTTTATTGAATTTTATATTTATATTTCAAGTGTCTTAATTAATGTTATTAATATAATAAATTTTCCTTTTTCTACGTCAGCTCTTAGTATTAATTATTCCCCATTAGCTATTGTTAGTTGTTCTTACACTTTTTGCGCAGCCGTTTTTTCTTTTTATTACTGAATCATTTTAGGCAGCATGAAACTGGAGACAAGGACATAATCTATTCGAGACATACACCGTTTTACAAATAACACATGCCTGTGGCCTCAGAAAGACAGGAAAACTCCTTGTCTATAGGGTGCATTGCCCGCCACACATCCAATAAATGCAGTTGTTTAACTGAAGAGGGTAGTTAGTCAATTTCCTACTAGCAATGGAGAATGATTGTCTATCTAAGACAAGATAGAGGTCCCCGCACAGTATAATCGGTCACTCAAGATAAGGGGTTAGTAAAGTCAGTAAATGTGTAAAAAATATTTTTGAATATACATTAGGAGCGTATACATTTAGACATGTACATTTCTGTTTATCCAAAATCACCTGACACATTACGTAACAGCCCTAAGGATCCTCTACAATCTCCGAAACAGTAACCGGTATATTAGTTTTTGCTAGAATGGTCAAAGCCCTTTTTTAATTAAATGAAGCTAACACTCAGCATTTCAGCAAATTAAGTTTTAAAACCTCAGAGGGAGCCATGTGAGTTTCCTGTAAAAATGTAACATCCATATGTAACTTTTTCAGGTATAGTCAAATCTGTTTTCTTTTTTGGGGTAGTTAATGCCCCCCCACATTCCAGCTCCCTATTTTTAGGTCCACAGAGAAGTCAGTGGGCGTATGGGACTGCTTGTGAGATAAAGTGAATATGAGTGAACATGACATAATCAAATATATTGGTGCTGTGAGGATGGGAAGAGGTAACAAAGGGAAGTGGGAAAGGGGAGTAGCAAACTGAAATAGTATAGAAACTTCCGTAGTAACAGAACGTGAACTTGTCATCAACCAAGAAATGCAGTATATTGCACCCCTAGCCTTGGGCGCCCGTTGTAAACTATAAACAAAGCACAACCAAACTTTTGGCACATAATTGTGAATCAACCATTCAATCTAGTGTTAAAAAGTCACGCTGTAAAAATGTAGAACCACATGTGTATGGAAATATCACCAATAGTCAGGTAAATATAACACACTCAAAAAAGACATATCTCCATCCAGGAGTACAGGTATCCTTGCAGAAGTATGCTCAGTCACAGTCTGACATTTTATCATTGGGGTCAGGAACTATTGTGTTCCCTCAGAAATGCTTCCGCATCATGAACCGAAAGAAGGTCCTTATAGGATGTCCCATTATACAGGTGAAGCCATGCAGGGTATAATAAGGCAAACTTTTACCCATCCTGGATCAGGCGAGAGCATAGAGGAGCAAAATCTTTCCTTGCTTTGGTTAGTTTAGCGGAATAGTCTTGAAACAATAAAATTTATGACTGCTCCATGAAAGATTCCTATTTCTACTGGATGCAGTCCAAATCAGATCTTTATGTGCATAATTGAGGGTTTTAAAGATGACTGCTCGAGATCTGACTTCCTCTTGTGGACGCTGGGAGCCTAATCTGTGAGCTCTTTCTATTATGAGGTCATTACACCTGTCTTGGATGTTCAGAAGTTGAGGAAGGGTTATACGTCTAAAATCATACAGCTCTTGCCCCTTTACTGATTTCGGAAGCCCTATAAAACTTAAATTGTTACGCGGTGAGCAATTTTCTAAATCTTGGATTTTGTTATGTAGCATATGAATATCCTGTTCAGCTTTGCTGGTGGATGACTTTAAATCTGCTACTTCTGAAAATGTCTCACCCAACCTGTGCTCATTTGTGAGTATTCTCTGTGAGAGCTGTGATATTTGTTTGTTTATGTCAGCTGTCTGAGCCTTTAGAAGGGGACCTATGGTAGCCCTATCAGCGCTGACCATGTCCCCATATGTCACTGGCGCGTCCATATGCTGGATTACCTTATCAGAGGTGATGGGGGAAGCAGGCAAGGAGTCTCCCTCAGAGGAGTCAGTACAATCCTGCTGTGAGCTGCAGTCCTCCATTAATGGAGCTGCAGAGTTGTGCAGGGAAGCGCTGGAGATGGCGCAAAGGGCCATCTTGGATTCTGTGCAGCGCCGGTCTTTTACTTTCTGTGCGCGGCTTTTAGGCAGGTGTGGAAAAAATGCTGCATAGTAAGAATGCTTTCAATAATAGAAGTGTTAATAGTTTATTTTTATCCATTAACAAAATGCAAAGTGAATGAACAGTAGAGAAATCTAAATCAAATCAATATTTGGTGTGACCATCCTTTACCTTCAAAATAGCATCAATTCTAGGTATACTTGCACAAGGTCAGGACATTTGTAGGGTTATAGTCAGGTGTACAGTATGATTAACCAATCCTATCAAGCAGCATGTTTTTCCACACCTGCCTAAAACTTTTGCACAGTATTGTATATAGTATATATGGTAATGATCTGCTTACAAAGAAGGACTCTTCACTCTGGTCTGCTTTGTCTGGTGGCTTCTTTAGTCCTCAAAATGTTGTGACAGCCCATTTTTTCCACATGTTATGGCACTAGCTATGCCCCACTGGCCCTCACTATTATCTGGCTGTTAGTAAGCATTAGAAGCCCCACCCACTGGATCCCACAATCCTTACTTCGCACACGCCACACCACTCACTCACTCACTCACTCACTCACTCACTCACTCACTCACTCATCACTAATTCTCATACTTCCCGATATGTTAGGAAGCTGAGATTTAACATAGGTATTCTTCAGGTGGAAATAGGAAAACTACGTAATTAGAATTTTAATAAACCTCCCCTAAGGGGATGAAAAGAATTGACATAATGACGTCATTACCGATGCATGGCTTGCGCTGCGTGAACGATAAATGCCAAATGTACAATCGGATCAAAATTTTATTGCACCTCCAGTTTGTAGAATTTAATAAACTACACAAATAGCCCTGTCACTTTTTTACCGTATCTGCTACAGGTGCTCCTCAGGTAATGCCAAGAACCATGGATTGATATTTATGTACATTAACACGTGTCAAATTTACATCTCTATAGATTTACCAAATTTTTAACACCCATTTATATCTACAACCATGAAAATCAGAAACTTCCATGCGAAGAACCGGCAGAACAGCTAGTATATATATATATATATATATATATATATATATATATATATATATATAGTGATGATTTGGGGTAATTATCTCGTAAGAAGAGAGCATTTGTGCAGTATTTAGGTGTTTAAACAGGATCCAACACAGCTTTTTCAGGTAAATAAATGTAACGATGCTTTACTTTCAGCATGAAATCAGGAAACAACACAAGTGAACCGAAAGTAACAAACGCTTAGCCCCCTTTCAGAGCACTTACTCACCTCTTCGCCCCTGACTATAATTGGGCAGCTAGCCTGCGAACATTAAGTTCAAAGTCTCTCAGCCTTTTCAGAGACATTTAGCCTGGCCTGACTTGACCTCTGGCTTATCCCACAAAGTCTCAGTCCTAACTCTGGGTGGTAGAATCCTGCCACCTGGCTTGCTTGAATTTGGCTGCACAGCTGCTCACTTCACAACAGCTTCACAATCTGGCCTCTCAGATACACTGTCTCAGTCTTTGAGCTTAGTGGTCTCCCCTGTCTCCTCCAGGGTTAGACACATGTCTACCTTCTGCAGCCCCCCAACCCCGCATACTGAGCTCTGGCTGGCTTCTACAGTCCCACTTGGACAGAACATACAGGCCCCAGCCTGTCCTGTCTGCAGCATCTTCCACACTGACTCTCCAGTCTGCAGCCTCTCCTGGACTCTCCTCTCTGCAGCATCCATTAGGTGTGGTGACATCTCCCTTTTCTTCCCTGTGTGGGTGCATCCCTCCAACCACACTCTCAACCAATGTGTCAGTAATGTCATTTACCTTCACACTACCACAATATATATGTACAGCCATGGCCAAAAGTTTTGATAATGATACAAGTATTGGTTTTCACAAAGTTCACTGCTTCAGTGTTTTTAGACCTGTTTGTCAGATGTTACTATGGTATACTGAAGTAAAATTACAAACATTTCATAAGTGTAAAAATGATTTTATTGACAATTACATTAAGTTTATTCAAAGAGTCATTATTTGCAGTGTTGACCATTCTTTTTCAAGACCTCTGCAATTCACCCTGGCATGCTGTCAATCAACTTCCGGGCAACATACTGACTGATGGCTGCCCATTCTTGCCTAATCAATACTTTGAGTCTGTCAGAATTTGTGGGTCCATCTGCCTCTTGAGGATTGACCACAAGTTCTCAATGGGATTAAGGTCATGGACCCAAAATTTTGATGTTTTGTTCCCCGAGCCACTTAGTTATCACTTTTGCCTTATGGCAAGGTGCTCCATCATGCTGGAAAAGGTATTGTTCATCACAAAACTGTTCTTGGGTGGTTGGAAGAAGTTGCTTTTGGTTTTGGTACCTTTCTTTATTCATGGCTGTGTTCTTAGGCAAAATTGGGAGTGAGCCCACTCCCTTTGCTGAGAAGCAACCCCACACATGAATGGTCTCAGGATGCATTACTGTTGGCATGACACAGGACTGATGGTAGCGTTCACCTTTCCTTCTCCAGACAAGCGTTTTTCCAGATGCCCCAAACAATCTGAAAGAGGATTCATCAGAGAAAATGACTTTTCCCCAGTCCTCAGCAGTCCTTTTGCAGAATATCATTGTGTCCCTGTTGTTTTTCCTGGAGAGAAGTGGCTTCTTTGCTGCCCTTCTTGACACCAGGCCATCCTCCAAAAGTCTTCACAATACTGTGCATGCAGATGCACTCACACCTGCTTGCTGCCATTCCTGGGCAAGCTCTGCACTAGTGGTGCCCTGATCCCAAAGCTAAATCAACTTTAGGACATGGTCCTGGCGCTTGCTGGACATTCTTGGGTGCCCTGAAGCCTTCTTCAAAACTATTGAACCTCTTTCCTTGAAGTTCTTGATGATCTGATAAATGGTTGATTTAGGTGCAATCTTACTAGCAGCAATATCCTTGCCTGTTAAGCCCTTTTTGTGCAAAGCAATGATGACTGCACGTGTTTCCTTGCAGGTAACGATGGTTAACAGAGAAAGAACAATGATTTCAAGCACGACCCTCCTTTTAAAGCTTCCAGTCTGTTATTCTAACTCAATCATCATTAAAGAGTGATCTCCAGCCTTGTCCTCGTCAACACTCTCACCTGTATTAACGAGAGAATCACTGACATGATTTCAGATGGTCCTTTTGTGGCAGGGCTGAAATGCAGTGGAAATTTAGTTTTTGGGATCATGTTCATTGTCATGGCAAAGAGGGACTTGGATGAAAAGTGTCACATCGCTTGTCAGGTGAGGTGCATTCCTGTGGATCGGAGTGGCTGCCATGATTATTTCTCTCAATCTGAGGTTAAAAGGTGCACATTGGCGTGCATTTGTACACCTGCGATCCTATCGCAGACGATAACTCGGAGAAGTCACTTGACTGGTACCTGGACACACCCATTCACATTCCCAATAGCAGCAGTGGAGGATCAGCAGCAGCAGCGCAGCACCCATCGGAGGCCTGTTTATTTCTTGCATTGCAAATCGGATTGCAAGTAGGTGCCAGCACCCATCACACCCATATACACTAGCTACCATATACATGTTTTAAAACATTATCCACCAATGTAACACACTGTCCACCATGTTTATATCACTGCACACTGCCCATCACCACCCATATCTCTCAGAGCACATGTGCATCCTGTATGTGTCCCATTGCTGGTCCCAAAGTGGGTTTAACCTGTTGATGTCCATCTTGGTTACCTGCCACTGTACCCCTATTGGGTCCAGTTGCTAACGGCTGACCCAAAGTGGGTTTACCCTGTTGATGCCCATCTTGATTACCCGCCACTGTACCCATATTGTGTCCAGCTGCTTACTGCTGTCCCAAAGTGGGTTTAACCTGTTGATGCTTAATGATGACATATTGCTTTCAAAACCAACTTTGTTTTAAAATATTTTTTCAACCATAAAAACATTTTTAAACCCTAATAAAACATCACTAAATAAACATAAACACGTATAACATCTAAGATAAATAAAAAAATAACATCTAACTTAATTACCATAAATAAAAACATTTAACCATAACTAAAACAATAACTAAAACTTTTTTTATCCTTTGTTTAGTCCTTAGATATGACTTTAAAGAAGAATGTGGACTTTATTACAGGCTTCATTGTACTCTTCCAGTCCAAGGAGTGTCTTTGGAAGGCAAAGTCCATAAACTATTCAAACAAGACCAAGCGTCTTGCGGCCAATGAAGAGCTAGTGGAGTTTTCAAAGCCTTTTTATGCATCAGCCACTGTTGAGTAGGTCAAAAAGAAGTGGCAGAACCTGCGAACCATCTTTATTAAAGAGCACAAAAAGATGAAGGAGTCAAAGCTGTCCGGTGCAGGCACAGCCTAGTCTATGGTATTTCAACATGATGACCTTCATAGTGGATAAAGAGCCACAGTCTATGGTATTTCAACATGATTACCTTCATAGCAGATAAAGAGTCAGCAAGAGGTGGATTCTCCTCCCTCCCATGGCCTGACGCAGTGGAGCCTGAAGTGGGTGAAGTGTTGCAGGCCACATCTGTAAGTATATAATCATTGTCACTTTAATTTTTAAAATGCCCCACAGTACACACCAGTCTGCTTCACTCACACTCCACTCCACTTAACATAATGGCCTTCTCCTGCCAGGGCACTGCACCTACTCCATTAAAATAGGCCAGGTACTCCACCCTGACCTGGTTTGTGCGTACAGTACCCTTAGAGAGGAGAGGAGGTACTTGCAGGGAAGACAACGGTGTAACCTCCTCCAGTTGGTCTGACTCCCCCAGTGCTGCTGTGTCCAAAGTGCTATGCTGACTGGCTTTCCTACAGAAAAAGTTATGGAGGACACAGCATGCAGTCACCACCCAGTCTATTTTTTAACACGGAGGTTGATAGCCGTAAGGAAAATGTGGAAGCGGTTGGACAGTATCCCAAAAGCTTTTTCTATAATACGGCGTGCCTGGATAGCCTTTAATTGTAAATCCTCCTCTCCTTTGATAGCCTTCTTTATATCTAGGGCTTTATTATGTTTTCTTGGAGTGCGAAGGCTTCATCCACCATGATAACAAAATTTAGCCTGTTCCTCGTTTCCCCCCTAGAAGGCAAATTCATTTTGTTTGTGGTGAGTCTTTCTTAGAAGGCAGTATTCCTCAGGGAGCCATCATCTGAGGCCCAACCATTTTTCCCAACATCTATAAAGATAAACTCATAGTTGGCATTGACCACCGCCATCAGAACGATGCAGAAGTACCCCTTATAGTTGTAATATAACGAACCGCTGTTGACAGTAGGGTTAATGCGGACATGTTTACCATTAATGGCTCCACCGCAATTAGGGAAATGCCACCTGGTTTCAAACTCCTCTGTGTTGGCTTGCCACTATTCCACACTTGCAGGGAACTAGAAAAAATCTAGAAAACAAATGATTAACACCTGTTACATGTTTGTGTTTTTGACCCACAGATTTGCAATTCGGAGCCCGATATGACTAGCCCAGTATTTTTGTGAACCATGAGGATTCATCCCAAGTGCCTACAACACCGCAAGAAAGAACTGCATCTGGCCAATGACATGGCGTTCATGCTGAGGAGAGGCTGTTTAAATGATGACATGGTGGTTGGTTCCTGTTCCACTATCTCTGCTCATCCCACCCAACTCCAGCCTATCCCTCCCACCCAACTTCAAGCTATTCCTCCCAGCCAACTCCAGCCTATTCCTCCCACCCAACTCTAGCCTTCTCCCAATGAACTCCAGCCTATTCCTCCCATCAAGGCGAGGCTACACCCCCACACACCTACTCTTCAGCTATGTATACGGCTAAGCTGAAGGCAGAAGATGACGATGTGCCCAATTTTTCAGGCTTTTAGATATATTTTATATTATTATTTTTTAATTCACAAGAAATATGGTACTGCATGGTGCTTTTGCTGCAAACTTTTGGGGGAGGATACACACATGCTGCAAGTGCATAGTAAGGCCGGGACCATTGATTCTGCACTTTACAGCATGTGTATATTCTTCTGTTCAAATCTGCGACTAAAACCCCATATATCCCTTCCATGTTAGGAATATATATACCGCACCATATTTATTGTGAATTAGAGGAATTGGCTAAAAACAAGACAGGGCCAGATCCCCGAATGCCGGACCGTACTGAATCCCCACACTAATCTTGGCCACTTTTTGAAAAAAGTACTGCAGGTACCCTTCTGGGGAGTGTCTTGGCCTGGGGGGTTTATGTGACAGCAGTCTTCGGGAAGAATGGGAGGGAGAGATTACAGTCGTTCTGCATGATACATGGATGTTCTAAAAAACCGTTACAACCTAGACCATACAGAGATGATGCAATCTCTTTCCCCGTGTTCCGCAATGACCACTGACATATACACCCCACCGGGCTGGAGACCCCACAGACAGGGATGTACGGGGATGCACATTACTATCTCCAACATTTCTGGGATTGCTGCAGGGATCCGGTCCGGGGCTCTGGACAGTTCTGGCTTTTACCCAATCCCACAAATATTAAACTTTTAAAATGGTATACTGGTATAAAAGTGTATTTATGCTTGTTTAAAGCCATGTTGGCCACACTGAAAATATATGCCATGTTGGCAAAAAAATGCATTTTTTGACTTGAAAACAAATATTTAAATGTTTTATCCTACCTTAGTTAAAAAAATGTACTACTTAAGTAAACAAGTGTGTCGAGTTGTTCTTTTACCTTTAAATACTGGTTCGGCAGCACCTTCAAGATGGCCTTGCAGGTAGCAGGAATGATCTGACCCAAAGCTTGAGCAGAGATGAGGGTCCCAAACTTTAGAATTCCAGTGAAAGGCCGGTAGCCAGATACCTTAAGGTAGCAGCCAGTCTCTCCTCAGGCGATATATATCCCTCCGCATCTTGGTATCCTGCCTCTGAATATAGGGAGTCACCAGGGCCTGTAACTTCTGGAATATAGCCTCATCCATACGCAAGTAGTTACGATAGTCCTCTGGGTTGTTCTCTTTCAGTCAGGAGAGACATGTGTGAGAGAGTGTCCCTCCTCTTCAGCCAGTCCTTTGTCCAGCAGGACATTACCCTCCTCCTTTTCTGAGCCCTGTCACGTCTCCCCTTCAGAAAGCCATAGGCTAGCAGGAGTTTATAGCGATAGGGATCCATCACAGAATAGGATATAGCACTTTGTTGAGACAAGCCAAACAAATCAGTGCACGGTTGCGATGTTGAACCCTTGGTAGGTGTAAACCAGCCTCATTAATCACAAAGCAGAGTGTGGCCAGAGTTAAAAATGGCTGCTGATTATTAGTCCATCCCACCAGATAAATCTGATGTGTAAATCGTCTGTTAAAAATGTCCTTTCAGATATATCGCATCAGATGAATCCCGCATGATAAATCGGATGCGCTATTTCAGATGTAAAAAAAACACTCAAGTTGCAAATCATAATCGCAGGACTCCCGGGAAGCTGCTGGGTAGTTCAGGGGTAAATCGGATCAGACTTTTAGTTCAAATAAGTTTCACTAGTGGATGGGGGCCTTAACTCTTTAGTTATGCTTTTCAAAATTTAACATTTCCATTAGTAGTCCCTGGTTACAGCCTTTAAAACACTCTCTCTAACTGGACTGTGAATGATTATGGTTTTACTATGTTATACAGAACATTTTTTAAACCAAAAAGAGCAAATTAAGTACATGTTCAAGACAAAATTCATCAAAATTTGAAAAGCTTCAAATGCATAAAAAAGAGAGCAAATGTCTCATAAGTAATATACTCTGTGTTAATGCAGGGTTGACTGTCACTGTTATTAAATATCAAATTAGTGACCAAGGGCCTAATTCAGACTTGATCGTAGCTGGCTACGATCAGTTACTCAGACATGCGGGGGGACGCCCAGCACAGGGCTAGTCTGCCCCGCATGTCTGGTTCTGCCATGCCACACAAGTACAAAAGCATTGCACAGCGGCGATGCTTTTGTACTTGACGAGTAGCTCCCTACCAGCGCAGTGATGACATGCAGCCACCGCTGCTCACCCCCCGCACGGTCCGGGCATGCCTGCGTTGCCCAGACCGTGCCTTTAAAAGGCAGCCAAACACCGCTGGCCCACCCTTTCCCGCCCAGCGACCACCTCTGCTTGTCAATCAGGCAGAGGCGATCGCAGGGCCGAGATGGCAGTCGGCTGTCTGGCATACGCAGTTCAGACCTGATCGGCTGCTGTGCGAAAACGCACAGCAGCGATCAGGTCTGAATTAGGCCTCAAGACATTTAATGTAAAAAGGACAGCTTCCCATGAGTACTAAATATGTCTAATAAATAATAAACATTTTGTACAGCCTGGAAATAGGTCCAATGCAGGCCGCACACATTTTGATCCTGCCACTCTGGATCATTGCTTAATCTAGTCAAACGTTCTATGTTTGTGACTAAAAGATCTTACATGTATAGTTTGGAGCAGAGTAGGGAAAGGGGGGACATGATAGAAACTTTCAAATATATAAATGGTTTTAACAAGGTAAACAAGGGAGACATTTTTCAAAGGTAGAGAACTACTAGAATACGAGGACATGCTCTGAAACTGGAGGGAGGTAGGTTCAGGGAAAATCTGAGGAAAAATTACTTCACAGAAAGGGTATTGGATAACTGAAATAGCCTCCCAGCAGAGGTAGTAGAGGCTAAGAACGCATTTTAAAAACGCATGGCATACCTCCCAACTGTCCCGATTTTCGCGGGACAGTCCCGTTTTTTGGGGACTGTCCCGCTGTCCCACCCGCGGGCCGCAGTGTCCCGCGGTGGGGGGGCAGTTGGGAGGCTCTGTCTCTCGCTGCCCTGCTTAGCAGAGCAGCGGTGAATAGACGCTGTGCGCATGTGCACAGCGTCCATTCATTGGAGACAGAGGGAGACGGGGCATGCCAGCAGCTCACAGAGCGCTGGGCATGCCCCTTCAGTGACGAAAACGGGGGCGTGGCTCGCGATCGCGGTCCTCCCGCGAAGCCACGCCCCCTTTCCGTAGGCCACGCCCACTTCTCGGGAGCGCGCGCGGCTTCGCCGCGCAGGTGTCCCTCTTTCAAGAAGGCAAAAGTTGGGAGGTATGCATGGGATAGACATAAGGATATTACAAAGAAATAAGTATCAAATAGGGTTTGAGGTAACAATATGGTTAAAAAAGGGCAGACTAGATAGACCAAGTGGTTCTTATCTGCTGTCAAATTCTATCTTTATATGGTTCTAAACTCATAAGCCAAACTGGATGCGATCTGAAAATTCAATTTATGGACTAACCAGCTTGATCTTTTAATGCAAAACAGGGTCTATGTGTACCAATATGCCTGATTCAGATTTTTTAATTTTGATTATATCACTTAACCAAGTATCATTGTCACATTCTGATATTAACTTTTTCATATGCTTGCTATTTTTCTGAAATCTGTATAAAATGTAACTTTATGTGAAAGTATTTGATATTAGTGGAAACACTAGAATTTTTCTAAAAATGGTAACTGTATATTCTCCATTTTGTTGTAATTGTAATCAATGTTATTGTTATCAATTTGTCCATTTTCCCCCCCTAATAAACAATGATGGATTCTTATGTTCCAATCACTGTGTGAATTCCGAAATTATAAATGTATCCCACAATTTAATTTATATTTATTTTTCAAAGAATACTTGCAATATTTTAATCTAGACATTTAACATGTGCTGGAATATTACACTATTTTTAGCTTTCTTACCAGTGTGCCAGGCCCCATCAAGCTTCATTATATCAATGCTCATATGCTGAAAGAAATGTTCTTAAAATTTAAATCCATGGCTCTACAAATCATATTGCTATTCAAATGTAAATAAATAAATGCAGTAAGTCATCACATCAATATTCACACTTGGTGTAATTATTGTTAAATGCATTGTACAGCCATGTAGGTTATGTTTTAACTTTATGTTTTTAGACAAAGCCACAATAATTGCATTTCAATATTTTTTTTTTAAAGAAAAACATTAATAGTTATCTATTCATACCAATTTTACTTTGTTTTGTGAATGTACATTCAGTTTAGCAACCTTGCAACCAGTCCAACTTGCCATGGTATATCGAATACTGTATTCGGTCAGTCTTTAAAACAAATGTAGCACTTTCATTAATCTTAAACTTTCCATTATAGCAATACTTCATACAGATTAATTACTCATGTTAAGATAATAATATAGGACAACAGTCTGTATTTCCCTTGTATGAATAAGCCTCAGGCAAATGTAGACCTAGGTCTTTATTTAATGACATATATTTTGTTCAATTTCAGTGTAGTCAATGGTATTAAATGGTTTTAATTAGAGATGAGCGCCTGAAATTTTTCGGGTTTTGTGTTTTGGTTTTGGGTTCGGTTCCGCGGCCGTGTTTTGGGTTCGAACGCGTTTTGGCAAAACCTCACCGAATTATTTTTGTCGGATTCGGGTGTGTTTTGGATTCGGGTGTTTTTTTCCAAAAACACTAAAAAACAGCTTAAATCATAGAATTTGGGGGTCATTTTGATCCCAAAGTATTATTAACCTCAAAAACCATAATTTACACTCATTTTCAGTCTATTCTGAATACCTCACACCTCACAATATTATTTTTAGTCCTAAAATTTGCACCGAGGTCGCTGTGTGAGTAAGATAAGCGACCCTAGTGGCCGACACAAACACCGGGCCCATCTAGGAGTGGCACTGCAGTGTCACGCAGGATGTCCCTTCCAAAAAACCCTCCCCAAACAGCACATGACGCAAAGAAAAAAAGAGGCGCAATGAGGTAGCTGTGTGAGTAAGATTAGCGACCCTAGTGGCCGACACAAACACCGGGCCCATCTAGGAGTGGCACTGCAGTGTCACGCAGGATGGCCCTTCCAAAAAACCCTCCCCAAACAGCACATGACGCAAAGAAAAAAAGAGGCGCAATGAGGTAGCTGACTGTGTGAGTAAGATTAGCGACCCTAGTGGCCGACACAAACACCGGGCCCATCTAGGAGTGGCACTGCAGTGTCACGCAGGATGGCCCTTCCAAAAAACCCTCCCCAAACAGCACATGACGCAAAGAAAAAAAGAGGCGCAATGAGGTAGCTGACTGTGTGAGTAAGATTAGCGACCCTAGTGGCCGACACAAACACCGGGCCCATCTAGGAGTGGCACTGCAGTGTCACGCAGGATGTCCCTTCCAAAAAACCCTCCCCAAACAGCACATGACGCAAAGAAAAAAAGAGGCGCAATGAGGTAGCTGTGTGAGTAAGATTAGCGACCCTAGTGGCCGACACAAACACCGGGCCCATCTAGGAGTGGCACTGCAGTGTCACGCAGGATGTCCCTTCCAAAAAACCCTCCCCAAACAGCACATGACGCAAAGAAAAAAAGAGGCGCAATGAGGTAGCTGTGTGAGTAAGATTAGCGACCCTAGTGGCCGACACAAACACCGGGCCCATCTAGGAGTGGCACTGCAGTGTCACGCAGGATGTCCCTTCCAAAAAACCCTCCCCAAACAGCACATGACGCAAAGAAAAAAAGAGGCGCAATGAGGTAGCTGTGTGAGTAAGATTAGCGACCCTAGTGGCCGACACAAACACCGGGCCCATCTAGGAGTGGCACTGCAGTGTCACGCAGGATGTCCCTTCCAAAAAACCCTCCCCAAACAGCACATGACGCAAAGAAAAAAAGAGGCGCAATGAGGTAGCTGACTGTGTGAGTAAGATTAGCGACCCTAGTGGCCGACACAAACACCGGGCCCATTTAGGAGTGGCACTGCAGTGTCACGCAGGATGTCCCTTCCAAAAAACCCTCCCCAATCAGCACATGATGCAAAGAAAAAGAAAAGAAAAAAGAGGTGCAAGATGGAATTATCCTTGGGCCCTCCCACCCACCCTTATGTTGTATAAACAAAACAGGACATGCACACTTTAACCAACCCATCATTTCAGTGACAGGGTCTGCCACACGACTGTGACTGATATGACGGGTTGGTTTGGACCCCCCCCAAAAAAGAAGCAATTAATCTCTCCTTGCACAAACTGGCTCTACAGAGGCAAGATGTCCACCTCATCTTCACCCTCCGATATATCACCGTGTACATCCCCCTCCTCACAGATTATCAATTCGTCCCCACTGGAATCCACCATCTCAGCTCCCTGTGTACTTTGTGGAGGCAATTGCTGCTGGTCAATGTCTCCGCGGAGGAATTGATTATAATTCATTTTAATGAACATCATCTTCTCCACATTTTCTGGATGTAACCTCGTACGCCGATTGCTGACAAGGTGAGCGGCGGCACTAAACACTCTTTCGGAGTACACACTTGTGGGAGGGCAACTTAGGTAGAATAAAGCCAGTTTGTGCAAGGGCCTCCAAATTGCCTCTTTTTCCTGCCAGTATAAGTACGGACTGTGTGACGTGCCTACTTGGATGCGGTCACTCATATAATCCTCCACCATTCTATCAATGTTGAGAGAATCATATGCAGTGACAGTAGACGACATGTCCGTAATCGTTGTCAGGTCCTTCAGTCCGGACCAGATGTCAGCATCAGCAGTCGCTCCAGACTGCCCTGCATCACCGCCAGCGGGTGGGCTCGGAATTCTGAGCCTTTTCCTCGCACCCCCAGTTGCGGGAGAATGTGAAGGAGGAGATGTTGACAGGTCGCGTTCCGCTTGACTTGACAATTTTGTCACCAGCAGGTCTTTCAACCCCAGCAGACCTGTGTCTGCCGGAAAGAGAGATCCAAGGTAGGCTTTAAATCTAGGATCGAGCACGGTGGCCAAAATGTAGTGCTCTGATTTCAACAGATTGACCACCCTTGAATCCTTGTTAAGCGAATTTAAGGGCTGCATCCACAAGTCCCACATGCCTAGCGGAATCGCTCCCTTTTAGCTCCTTCTTCAATGCCTCCAGCTTCTTCTGCAAAAGCCTGATGAGGGGAATGACCTGACTCAGGCTGGCAGTGTCTGAACTGACTTCACGTGTGGCAAGTTCAAAGGGCATCAGAACCTTGCACAACGTTGAAATCATTCTCCACTGCACTTGAGACAGGTGCATTCCATCTCCTATATCGTGCTCAATTGTATAGGCTTGAATGGCCTTTTGCTGCTCCTCCAACCTCTGAAGCATATAGAGGGTTGAATTCCACCTCGTTACCACTTCTTGCTTCAGATGATGGCAGGGCAGGTTCAGTAGTTTTTGGTGGTGCTCCAGTCTCCTGTACGCCGAAAGTGTCCCGCAATTTTTCTGGCCACCGACAGCATCTCTTGCACGCCCCTGTCGTTTTTAAAAAAATTCTGCACCACCAAATTCAAGGTATGTGCAAAACATGGGACGTGCTGGAATTTGCCCATATTTAATGCACACACAATATTGCTGGCGTTGTCCGATGCCACAAATCCACAGGAGAGTCCAATTGGGGTAAGCCATTCCGCGATGATCTTCCTCAGTTGCCGTAAGAGGTTTTCAGCTGTGTGCGTATTCTGGAAAGCGGTGATACAAAGCGTAGCCTGCCTAGGAAAGAGTTGGCGTTTGCGAGATGCTGCTACTGGTGCCGCCGCTGCTGTTCTTGCAGCGGGAGTCCATACATCTACCCAGTGGGCTGTCACAGTCATATAGTCCTGACCCTGCCCTGCTCCACTTGTCCACATGTCCGTGGTTAAGTGGACATTGGGTACAACTGCATTTTTTAGGAGACTGGTGAGTCTTTTTCTGACGTCCGTGTACATTCTCGGTATCGCCTGCCTAGAGAAGTGGAACCTAGATGGTATTTGGTAACGGGGGCACACTGCCTCAATAAATTGTCTAGTTCCCTGTGAACTAACGGCGGATACCGGACGCACGTCTAACACCAACATAGTTGTCAAGGACTCAGTTATCCGCTTTGCAGTAGGATGACTGCTGTGATATTTCATCTTCCTCGCAAAGGACTGTTGAACAGTCAATTGCTTACTGGAAGTAGTACAAGTGGGCTTACGACTTCCCCTCTGGGATGACCATCGACTCCCAGCGGCAACAACAGCAGCGCCAGCAGCAGTAGGCGTTACACGCAAGGATGCATCGGAGGAATCCCAGGCAGGAGAGGACTCGTCAGACTTGCCAGTGACATGGCCTGCAGGACTATTGGCATTCCTGGGGAAGGAGGAAATTGACACTGAGGGAGTTGGTGGGGTGGTTTGCGTGAGCTTGGTTACAAGAGGAAGGGATTTACTGGTCAGTGGACTGCTTCCGCTGTCACCCAAAGTTTTTGAACTTGTCACTGACTTATTATGAATGCGCTGCAGGTGACGTATAAGGGAGGATGTTCCGAGGTGGTTAACGTCCTTACCCCTACTTATTACAGCTTGACAAAGGGAACACACGGCTTGACACCTGTTGTCCGCATTTCTGGTGAAATACCTCCACACCGAAGAGCTGATTTTTTTGGTATTTTCACCTGGCATGTCAACGGCCATATTCCTCCCACGGACAACAGGTGTCTCCCCGGGTGCCTGACTTAAACAAACCACCTCACCATCAGAATCCTCCTGGTCAATTTCCTCCCCAGCGCCAGCAACACCCATATCCTCCTCATCCTGGTGTACTTCAACACTGACATCTTCAATCTGACTATCAGGAACTGGACTGCGGGTGCTCCTTCCAGCACTTGCAGGGGGCGTGCAAATGGTGGAAGGCGCATGCTCTTCACGTCCAGTGTTGGGAAGGTCAGGCATCGCAACCGACACAATTGGACTCTCCTTGTGGATTTGGGATTTCAAAGAACGCACAGTTCTTTGCGGTGCTTTTGCCAGCTTGAGTCTTTTCAGTTTTCTAGCGAGAGGCTGAGTGCTTCCATCCTCATGTGAAGCTGAACCACTAGCCATGAACATAGGCCAGGGCCTCAGCCGTTCCTTGCCACTCCGTGTGGTAAATGGCATATTGGCAAGTTTACGCTTCTCCTCCGACAATTTTATTTTAGGTTTTGGAGTCCTTTTTTTACTGATATTTGGTGTTTTGGTTTTGACATGCTCTGTACTATGCCATTGGGCATCGGCCTTGGCAGACGACGTTGCTGGCATTTCATCGTCTCGGCCATGACTAGTGGCAGCAGCTTCAGCACGAGGTGGAAGTGGATCTTGATCTTTCCCTAATTTTGGAACCTCAACATTTTTGTTCTCCATATTTTAATAGGCACAACTAAAAGGCACCTCAGGTAAACAATGCAGATGGATGGATTGGATACTAGTATACAATTATGGACGGGCTGCCGAGTGCCGACACAGAGGTAGCCACAGCCGTGAACTACCGCACTGTACTGTGTCTGCTGCTAATATATAGACTGGTTGATAAAGAGATAGTATACTCGTAACTAGTATGTATGTATAAAGAAAGAAAAAAAAACCACGGTTAGGTCACTGGTATATACAATTATGGACGGGCTGCCGAGTGCCGACACAGAGGTAGCCACAGCCGTGAACTACCGCACTGTACTGTGTCTGCTGCTAATATATAGACTGGTTGATAAAGAGATAGTATACTCGTAACTAGTATGTATGTATAAAGAAAGAAAAAAAAACCACGGTTAGGTGGTATATACAATTATGGACGGGCTGCCGAGTGCCGACACAGAGGTAGCCACAGCCGTGAACTACCGCACTGTACTGTGTCTGCTGCTAATATATAGACTGGTTGATAAAGAGATAGTATACTCGTAACTAGTATGTATGTATAAAGAAAGAAAAAAAAACCACGGTTAGGTCACTGGTATATACAATTATGGACGGGCTGCCGAGTGCCGACACAGAGGTAGCCACAGCCGTGAACTACCGCACTGTACTGTGTCTGCTGCTAATATATAGACTGGTTGATAAAGAGATAGTATACTCGTAACTAGTATGTATGTATAAAGAAAGAAAAAAAAACCACGGTTAGGTGGTATATACAATTATGGACGGGCTGCCGAGTGCCGACACAGAGGTAGCCACAGCCGTGAACTACCGCACTGTACTGTGTCTGCTGCTAATATATAGACTGGTTGATAAAGAGATAGTATACTCGTAACTAGTATGTATGTATAAAGAAAGAAAAAAAAACCACGGTTAGGTCACTGGTATATACAATTATGGACGGGCTGCCGAGTGCCGACACAGAGGTAGCCACAGCCGTGAACTACCGCACTGTACACTGGTTGATAAAGAGATAGTAGTATACTCGTAACAACTAGTATGACGACGGTATAAAGAATGAAAAAAAAACCACGGTTAGGTGGTATATAATACAATTATGGTTGGACGGACTGCCTGCCGAGTGCCGACACAGAGGTAGCCACAGCCGTGAACTACCGCACTGTACACTGGTTGATAAAGAGATAGTAGTATACTCGTAACAACTAGTATGACGACGGTATAAAGAATGAAAAAAAAACCACGGTTAGGTGGTATATAATACAATTATGGTTGGACGGACTGCCTGCCGAGTGCCGACACAGAGGTAGCCACAGCCGTGAACTACCGCACTGTACACTGGTTGATAAAGAGATAGTAGTATACTCGTAACAACTAGTATGACGACGGTATAAAGAACGAAAAAAAAACCACGGTTAGGTGGTATATATTATAATACAATTATGGATGGACGGACTGCCTGCCGAGTTCCGACACAGAGGTAGCCACAGCCGTGAACTACCGCACTGTACACTGGTTGATAAAGAGATAGTAGTATACTCGTAACAACTAGTATGACGACGGTATAAAGAACGAAAAAAAAACCACGGTTAGGTGGTATATATTATAATACAATTATGGATGGACGGACTGCCTGCCGAGTGCCGACACAGAGGTAGCCACAGCCGTGAACTACCGCACTGTACTGTGTCTGCTGCTAATATAGACTGGTTGATAAAGAGATAGTATACAATACTACTAATATACTGGTGGTCAGGCACTGGTCACCACTAGTCACACTGGCAGTGGCACTCCTGCAGCAAAAGTGTGCACTGTTTAATTTTAATATAATATTATTTATCATGTACTCCTGGCTCCTGCTATAACAACCTGCAGTGCTCCCCAGTCTCCCCCACAATTATAAGCTTTATATACAATACATTGATGTGCAGCACACTGGGCTGAGCAGTGCACACAGACTGAGTCACTGTGTGACTGTGTATCGTTTTTTTCAGGCAGAGAACGGATATATTAAATAAAACAAACAACTGCACTGTCTCTGGTGGTCACTGGTCACTGTGGTCGTCAGTCACTAAACTCTGTCTGCACTCTGCACTCTCTTCTAATCTACAGTATCACAGCAATCTCTCTCTCTCTCTCTCTTCTAAATCTAATCTAAATGGAGAGGACGCCAGCCACGTCCTCTCCCTATCAATCTCAATGCACGTGTGAAAATGGCGGCGACGCGCGGCTCCTTATATAGAATCCGAGTCTCGCGATAGAATCCGAGCCTCGCGAGAATCCGACAGCGTCATGATGACGTTCGGGCGCGCTCGGGTTAACCGAGCAAGGCGGGAAGATCCGAGTCGCTCGGACCCGTGAAAAAAAAAGTGAAGTTCGTGCGGGTTCGGATTCAAAGAAACCGAACCCGCTCATCTCTAGTTTTAATATTAATCAATGAAAGGTGACACCTAGTGGAGGTCATGGTATAAAGCACAATTATTATGATGACAAGAAGCAAACCAATTATTTCATTCAGTGGTAACCTTAAGACATTTTAATATATTCAGTTTTGTTTTTCAAATAGATTTCAAAGCAATACCTCCAACAATTATACCATGAGCATTAGCAAACACCCATCAAGGTTGCATCTTAGAAGCAAAATCACTCTCTTAATTTTATGTAAAGCTGTCTATGAAAGTATTATGAGCCACATAAATGCACAGCATGAGTTACCACCCCCAATGTAATAAGCCTTATATTGTAACATACTGGGTGTTGCACAAAAGTATTGCAACCTATAGCAACCAGATTGTGTTCATTTTGATTAATTTAGTTACAATGTAGACTTGTGTAATCTAATGTTGTATTGCTTTATTGGGTTACGAGATATGTATTTTATTTAACACTTACATTGTGCTGCCATGACGCCTTGATGAAGACTCCATTCTGAGGTGAAACGCATTGGTACATGACAGATACCTACCAATCCTGTTGGGAACACTAGAAGAATTATCCGTGTGCTGACACAGTTCCGCAGTTTCCTTATTCCAGGAGGTGTGGACTACTGACATGTGAGTATAGGTGTATTCTTTACACACAATTCTTTTGGTACACTGCCACAGTCTACATATGATGGATTTATTCTTACACTTGCTTTTATGTCATTTATTTTTTTAAAGTATTGACGTTTAGTATTTAATGTCCATCCCTTTTCACCTGTTATAATTAAAAACAGTATTTCACTATTGTGGATCCTTATCTCTCCTTTGTTTCATATGGAAATCAGGATTGTGGGAGTTTAAGGAAACCAGAAATGTGAAGGTGGAAGTTGATGTTTTCCTATATTTTCTGGAAATACAGATCTTAACCTATAAGACTATTAGGATACACGTTTATTGGGGTGGACTATCTCATTTTTGATTTTGGCCTTTTCTGTTTCACTTTTTGGACACAGTTTGACATTCTGGTGTTTCAGTAGAAAGGTACTTTTAAGACATATTATTTGTGAAAGGAAGATTTCTGTGTTTTATGTATGTATGTCATTGCCTTATTGATTTGCCCTAGGTGATCTATGTTTTGCTTATGCTTTGTGATCTATTTGGATCTTGCTTGGTGTCTATCATAGTGTGTATGACTGCAAATGCAGTGACATGCGGTCAGGGTACGCCTGGGTGCAAGTACATCTCCTTTCATACTCCAATATACTCCAGAGTTTTGAATAGACAAATGATAAATGAAAAGAATAATACAATGATGATACTTAGAACTTATAAATATCATCTTTGTATTATTGTAATAATTTTTATAGTCAAAACTCACCACCAAATTACGTGTGTGTGTGTGTGTGTGTGTGTGTGTGTGTGTGTGTGTAAATCTGGCTCTGATACTAGCCAGTGCCTCCCAGCCATTGACCTCACCGCACCTCACTGGTCCAATGGCCATTCTAAGAGGATTGCTAGATAAGAATACTTTTTATTGTTTGGGCCCATTATTTTGTGAGAATATATATATATATATATATATATATATATAGTTGTCCACGAAGGTGGCGGGCGCACTCTCACACATATTAATGTTCACAAACTTTGTTTAATATCCAATTTTCTTTATAGCAGCCTTCATAAATCGACGTTTCGATCCTTCCACAGGATCTTTTTCAAGAAAGGCAGTACGATATCATATTTCAAAATGTGCAATCGTTAAACAATGCCTAAAAAGAATACAAGAAAGAGAAGAGACTCAGCCTCCCAGGCCCCTTGATGATGGCAGAAAAACTATGTGGACCGGGCTTCAATTACCCTGTGCACATAGTGACTATAATCAATCTAGTTAAAATGTTGCTTAATGAAACACCTTCAACCATAGTGTAATAAAACACCCACGTGTTCAAGACAGCCATGTTAGTCCCTAAAGGTATGCACAGTTCTTTACAACCAAAGGTATCTCAATCCACCATGTGACACACTGGTGAAAATGCTGTATATAAAAAACTCACACCGGAGACTCACATAGGACCAGCGGTTACTTAAACGCAGCTTTAAAATCGGAATAACAATGTTCAAAGCCGAAAACATGCCAGTTTCGTAGGTAGTCCTGAGGAGACTGCATGTATATAATAGAGATGAGCGGGTTCGGTTTCTTTGAATCCGAACCCGCACGAACTTCACTTTTTTTTTCACGGGTCCGAGCGACTCGGATCTTCCCGCCTTGCTCGGTTAACCCGAGCGCGCCCGAACGTCATCATGACGCTGTCGGATTCTCGCGAGACTCGGATTCTATATAAGGAGCCGCGCGTCGCCGCCATTTTCACACGTGCATTGAGATTGATAGGGAGAGGACGTGGCTGGCGTCCTCTCCATTAGAATAGATTAGAAGAGAGAGAGATTGTGCAGACAGAGTTTACCACAGTGACCAGTGCAGTTGTTGTTAAGTTAACTTTTATTTAATATATCCGTTCTCTGCTATATCCGTTCTCTGCCTGAAAAAAACGATACACAGCAGTCACACAGTGTGACTCAGTCTGTGTGCACTCAGCTCAGCCCAGTGTGCTGCACATCAATGTATAAAAGCTTATAATAATTGTGGGGGAGACTGGGGAGCACTGCAGGTTGTTATAGCAGGAGCCAGGAGTACATAATATTATATTAATTTAAAATTAAACAGTGCACACTTTTGCTGCAGGAGTGCCACTGCCAGTGTGACTAGTGGTGACCAGTGCCTGACCACCAGTATAGTAGTATATTGTTGTATACTATCTCTTTATCAACCAGTCTATATTAGCAGCAGACACAGTACAGTGCGGTAGTTCACGGCTGTGGCTACCTCTGTGTCGGCAGTCGGCACTCGGCAGGCAGTCCGTCCATCCATAATTGTATAATTATATACCACCTAACCGTGGTATTTTTTTTTCTTTCTTTATACCGTCGTCATAGTCATACTAGTTGTTACGAGTATACTACTATCTCTTTATCAACCAGTGTACAGTGCGGTAGTTCACGGCTGTGGCTACCTCTGTGTCGGAACTCGGCAGGCAGTCCGTCCATCCATAATTGTATTATTATAATATATACCACCTAACCGTGGTTTTTTTTTCATTCTTTATACCGTCATAGTCAGTCATACTAGTTGTTACGAGTATACTACTATCTCTTTATCAACCAGTGTACAGTGCGGTAGTTCACGGCTGTGGCTACCTCTGTGTCGGCAGTCGGCAGGCAGTCCGTCCATCCATAATTGTATTATAATATATACCACCTAACCGTGGTTTTTTTTTCATTCTTTATACCGTCATAGTGTCATACTAGTTGTTACGAGTATACTACTATCTCTTTATCAACCAGTGTACAGTGCGGTAGTTCACGGCTGTGGCTACCTCTGTGTCGGCAGTCGGCAGGCAGTCCGTCCATCCATAATTGTATTATAATATATACCACCTAACCGTGGTTTTTTTTTCATTCTTTATACCGTCATAGTCAGTCATACTAGTTGTTACGAGTATACTACTATCTCTTTATCAACCAGTGTACAGTGCGGTAGTTCACGGCTGTGGCTACCTCTGTGTCGGAACTCGGCAGGCAGTCCGTCCATCCATAATTGTATTATTATAATATATACCACCTAACCGTGGTTTTTTTATCATTCTTTATACCGTCATAGTCAGTCATACTAGTTGTTACGAGTATACTACTATCTCTTTATCAACCAGTGTACAGTGCGGTAGTTCACGGCTGTGGCTACCTCTGTGTCGGAACTCGGCAGGCAGTCCGTCCATCCATAATTGTATTATAATATATACCACCTAACCGTGGTTTTTTTTTCGTTCTTTATACCGTCGTCATACTAGTTGTTACGAGTATACTACTATCTCTTTATCAACCAGTGTACAGTGCGGTAGTTCACGGCTGTGGCTACCTCTGTGTCGGAACTCGGCAGGCAGTCCGTCCATCCATAATTGTATTATAATATATACCACCTAACCGTGGTTTTTTTTTCGTTCTTTATACCGTCGTCATACTAGTTGTTACGAGTATACTACTATCTCTTTATCAACCAGTGTACAGTGCGGTAGTTCACGGCTGTGGCTACCTCTGTGTCGGCACTCGGCAGGCAGTCCGTCCAACCATAATTGTATTATATACCACCTAACCGTGGTTTTTTTTTCATTCTTTATACCGTCGTCATACTAGTTGTTACGAGTATACTACTATCTCTTTATCAACCAGTGTACAGTGCGGTAGTTCACGGCTGTGGCTACCTCTGTGTCGGCACTCGGCAGGCAGTCCGTCCAACCATAATTGTATTATATACCACCTAACCGTGGTTTTTTTTTCATTCTTTATACCGTCGTCATACTAGTTGTTACGAGTATACTACTATCTCTTTATCAACCAGTGTACAGTGCGGTAGTTCACGGCTGTGGCTACCTCTGTGTCGGCACTCGGCAGCCCGTCCATAATTGTATATACCAGTGACCTAACCGTGGTTTTTTTTTCTTTCTTTATACATACATACTAGTTACGAGTATACTATCTCTTTATCAACCAGTCTATATATTAGCAGCAGACACAGTACAGTGCGGTAGTTCACGGCTGTGGCTACCTCTGTGTCGGCACTCGGCAGCCCGTCCATAATTGTATATACCACCTAACCGTGGTTTTTTTTTCTTTCTTTATACATACATACTGCAGTGCCACTCCTAGATGGGCCCGGTGTTTGTGTCGGCCACTAGGGTCGCTAATCTTACTCACACAGTCAGCTACCTCATTGCGCCTCTTTTTTTCTTTGCGTCATGTGCTGTTTGGGGAGGGTTTTTTGGAAGGGCCATCCTGCGTGACACTGCAGTGCCACTCCTAGATGGGCCCGGTGTTTGTGTCGGCCACTAGGGTCGCTAATCTTACTCACACAGCTACCTCATTGCGCCTCTTTTTTTCTTTGCGTCATGTGCTGTTTGGGGAGGGTTTTTTGGAAGGGACATCCTGCGTGACACTGCAGTGCCACTCCTAGATGGGCCCGGTGTTTGTGTCGGCCACTAGGGTCGCTTATCTTACTCACACAGCGACCTCGGTGCAAATTTTAGGACTAAAAATAATATTGTGAGGTGTGAGGTATTCAGAATAGACTGAAAATGAGTGTAAATTATGGTTTTTGAGGTTAATAATACTTTGGGATCAAAATGACCCCCAAATTCTATGATTTAAGCTGTTTTTTAGTGTTTTTGGAAAAAAACACCCGAATCCAAAACACACCCGAATCCGACAAAAATAATTCGGTGAGGTTTTGCCAAAACGCGTTCGAACCCAAAACACGGCCGCGGAACCGAACCCAAAACCAAAACACAAAACCCGAAAAATTTCAGGCGCTCATCTCTAGTATATAATAACAATGGTTAAACAACTTACACGTTCCTTACAGTCAAAACAGAAAGTGGGCAAGATCGACATAACTGTTACCTATAGTCATCATGCTCAAGATGTGATGTATCCTGAGGTCATGGAAGTCAGCTGCTCAGCGCAACCTGCTGGAACAATATTAACTATTCAGTGTGCGGGCTCTAAGCATAAGCACAAAGCGTGTCCAAGAGGTTTACACAAACATATCAACAACATGTGGATAAAAACATGGGGAGGCAAAACTAAGAAACCAGGTTTACCGTGTGCTGTGATCTGCCGCGTGTTCCCAGGATGCATGCTCTGTCTAGCAATGCCCCTGATGCCTATATACCCCTAAACCGGAAGTGCGCTCGTTCTGGGAAAACAACTCAGCAGATATCAATTCTAGAGTGGCTGCATACGCTCACCGTGAAGCACTCTACATAGATGGTCCGCGCGGCTGACATTCTAAGTGGCCCGTTATTCGGGCTCTGACGGTTCTGGTGTAGCCGCATTCAACAGTCCAGACGTGGAACGCAATGCGTTCCAAAATACCGGAAGCGGAAGTGATGCGCGGAGTCCTAACCCGTCGTTCAAGCCGAAGAGGAGTACAGCCGCATTCAATGGTCCGGGCATGGAACGCAAATGCGTTCCAGAGAACCGGAAGTCAAAGCGCTCATAGCCCGTTGCTCAAGCCCTGATGGAATACTATTGAATAACGTCTTGCGTTCCATTCACCCGCAGTGGAACGCACTCGTGATCTCCAAGGTCCTAGCGGCAATCCTCACTACTAGGTGTACGCATATGTCCATCCTCTGTAAAAAACTTACTCAAATGTTTAATAAGGGGCTGGACATCTCCCAGCTCTCTGCTCCACTGGTTCAACTGGTATATCTTAAAGTGCCTGTGTATGGCCTTAATGTGATACTATCTGGCTCTCGTGCCTAACTGGTCTGTCTGAAACACTAGGATGTCTCTGAAAAGACATGCTAAAACCATATAATCTTAAATGATCCTAACTTGATCGTAATACTTTCAATCCATGCCATCAGGGACCTGGAAGAATGGGCTAACAAAAATAACACACAAACAACAAAATATATACAAACAACAAACAAACACAATAAATAGAACACAATATATATGACACAGATTTCTACAGGAACACCCCGTAGGGGTTATTTTCGTTTAATCCTCTCGGTGATACCGTATCCAAGCGGCTGATCCAATAGCACTCCCTTTGTTTCAGCCTCTTGGTCCGGTCTCCACCGGTAACACTCGGGGGCACCCAATCAATGATTTTACACTTTAAACTAGCAACCTGATGACGGGCTTCAATGAAATGGCGCGCCACCGGTTTGTCTGATTTACCGCTATTCAATGCAACATGAATGGATGAGCGGTGATTCGCCATTCGGTCCCTGAAATTTCGCGTCGTGAGCCCAACGTAGAACAATCCGCAAGGGCATTTTAAGATGTAAATGACAAAGTCGGATCTACAGTGTAAATGATATTTAAGTTTGATGATAGAGCCGTTATGGGGATGGGAAAATGTGGGTCCCACCATCATCGAACGACACGTGGTGCAGCCCCCACAAGAGAAACAGCCTGGTTTCTGCTGCAATAACTGTGTGGTAGACATGGGGGCATTAGGATATAATACAGGTCTCATAAGCATTTGCTTTAGATTCGGTCCCCTACGATAAGCCAAGATGGGGGGATTCATACGTGAAAAAGGCAATGCAGGATCAGTACTGACAATGGGCCAGTGTTTTTTAAGTACCTTCTTGAGGTGACCAGAGTGGTTATCGTACCGTGTCGCAAAGACTAGACGATTGTCTAATCGGTCCCTGTTCTTCTGTCGTGTGCCTGAAAAAATGTCCCGAGCTCGAGATAAACACAATGACAGTGTCTTATGCGTATATCCACGTTCTAGAAAGCGATCGTGGACCTCTTGGAGTTGGATTTCTATATTAGTACTGTCTGAATTAATTCTTAATACTCTTAGAAATTGGGACACTGGCAAGTTCTCCTTTAGTGCAGGGGGGTGATGGCTGGTCGCATGCAGCGTCAAATTTCTGTCCGTAGGTTTTCTATAGACTGAGGTGACAAAACGATCCCCCACCTTTTGAATGTGTACGTCTAAAAAATTAATTTCAGACCCTGAAAAACTAGAGGTGAACTTAATAGGACTGTCCAACTGGTTAAGTTGTTTTACCATGGTGTGAAATGAAGACTCAGTACCGAGCCACTGTAAAAAAATATCATCGATAAAACGACGATAAAATAAAATTTGGTGACCATAGCGTGGAAAGATCTGGGTTGTTTCATAGTTAGTCATGTATAGGTTGGCGTACGACGGGGCCAAATTGGACCCCATCGCCGTCCCTGCCAATTGTACAAAGTACTGATCTTTATATAGGAAATGATTAGAACGCAATACCAATTCTGTGAGTTCAATTATGCTTTCGGTGGGTACATTGGAGGTCGGGTGCGATGTCAGTGCGGCTCGCACTGTTTCCAATCCTCCATCGTGTGGGATAACTGTGTACAATGAATTCACGTCCATTGTAGCCAAAGCGCATGGAATGTGCTTACAATCAACATTTTTCAATTGTTGAAGGAAATCACCAGTGTCTTTTATGTAGCTCATACTTTCTACCAAAATGGGTTGGAGGACGCTATCAACAAATTTGGCCAACGGCTGTAGTAGAGAGCCTTCCGCTGCTATGATGGGCCGTCCAGGGGGTTGTACCAAGGTTTTATGGACCTTCGGTAGAGTATATAAGATTGGACACCGAGGGTACTCAACAGATAAATAGGAGAATAATTCCTCATCAAACCAACCATTATTTCTCCCTCTTCTCAGGCACTCATCTTCATTGTACACAGTTATCCCACACGATGGAGGATTGGAAACAGTGCGAGCCGCACTGACATCGCACCCGACCTCCAATGTACCCACCGAAAGCATAATTGAACTCACAGAATTGGTATTGCGTTCTAATCATTTCCTATATAAAGATCAGTACTTTGTACAATTGGCAGGGACGGCGATGGGGTCCAATTTGGCCCCGTCGTACGCCAACCTATACATGACTAACTATGAAACAACCCAGATCTTTCCACGCTATGGTCACCAAATTTTATTTTATCGTCGTTTTATCGATGATATTTTTTTACTGTGGCTCGGTACTGAGTCTTCATTTCACACCATGGTAAACCAACTTAACCAGTTGGACAGTCCTATTAAGTTCACCTCTAGTTTTTCAGGGTCTGAAATTAATTTTTTAGACGTACACATTCAAAAGGTGGGGGATCGTTTTGTCACCTCAGTCTATAGAAAACCTACGGACAGAAATTTGACGCTGCATGCGACCAGCCATCACCCCCCTGCACTAAAGGAGAACTTGCCAGTGTCCCAATTTCTAAGAGTATTAAGAATTAATTCAGACAGTACTAATATAGAAATCCAACTCCAAGAGGTCCACGATCGCTTTCTAGAACGTGGATATACGCATAAGACACTGTCATTGTGTTTATCTCGAGCTCGGGACATTTTTTCAGGCACACGACAGAAGAACAGGGACCGATTAGACAATCGTCTAGTCTTTGCGACACGGTACGATAACCACTCTGGTCACCTCAAGAAGGTACTTAAAAAACACTGGCCCATTGTCAGTACTGATCCTGCATTGCCTTTTTCACGTATGAATCCCCCCATCTTGGCTTATCGTAGGGGACCGAATCTAAAGCAAATGCTTATGAGACCTGTATTATATCCTAATGCCCCCATGTCTACCACGCAGTTATTGCAGCAGAAAACAGGCTGTTTCTCTTGTGGGGGCTGCACCACGTGTCGTTCGATGATGGTGGGACCCACATTTTCCCATCCCCATAACGGCTCTATCATCAAACTTAAATATCATTTACACTGTAGATCCGACTTTGTCATTTACATCTTAAAATGCCCTTGCGGATTGTTCTACGTTGGGCTCACGACGCGAAATTTCAGGGACCAAATGGCGAATCACCGCTCATCCATTCATGTTGCATTGAATAGCGGTAAATCAGACAAACCGGTGGCGCGCCATTTCATTGAAGCCCGTCATCAGGTTGCTAGTTTAAAGTGTAAAATCATTGATTGGGTGCCCCCGAGTGTTACCGGTGGAGACCGGACCAAGAGGCTGAAACAAAGGGAGTGCTATTGGATCAGCCGCTTGGATACGGTATCACCGAGAGGATTAAACGAAAATAACCCCTACGGGGTGTTCCTGTAGAAATCTGTGTCATATATATTGTGTTCTATTTATTGTGTTTGTTTGTTGTTTGTATATATTTTGTTGTTTGTGTGTTATTTTTGTTAGCCCATTCTTCCAGGTCCCTGATGGCATGGATTGAAAGTATTACGATCAAGTTAGGATCATTTAAGATTATATGGTTTTAGCATGTCTTTTCAGAGACATCCTAGTGTTTCAGACAGACCAGTTAGGCACGAGAGCCAGATAGTATCACATTAAGGCCATACACAGGCACTTTAAGATATACCAGTTGAACCAGTGGAGCAGAGAGCTGGGAGATGTCCAGCCCCTTATTAAACATTTGAGTAAGTTTTTTACAGAGGATGGACATATGCGTACACCTAGTAGTGAGGATTGCCGCTAGGACCTTGGAGATCACGAGTGCGTTCCACTGCGGGTGAATGGAACGCAAGACGTTATTCAATAGTATTCCATCAGGGCTTGAGCAACGGGCTATGAGCGCTTTGACTTCCGGTTCTCTGGAACGCATTTGCGTTCCATGCCCGGACCATTGAATGCGGCTGTACTCCTCTTCGGCTTGAACGACGGGTTAGGACTCCGCGCATCACTTCCGCTTCCGGTATTTTGGAACGCATTGCGTTCCACGTCTGGACTGTTGAATGCGGCTACACCAGAACCGTCAGAGCCCGAATAACGGGCCACTTAGAATGTCAGCCGCGCGGACCATCTATGTAGAGTGCTTCACGGTGAGCGTATGCAGCCACTCTAGAATTGATATCTGCTGAGTTGTTTTCCCAGAACGAGCGCACTTCCGGTTTAGGGGTATATAGGCATCAGGGGCATTGCTAGACAGAGCATGCATCCTGGGAACACGCGGCAGATCACAGCACACGGTAAACCTGGTTTCTTAGTTTTGCCTCCCCATGTTTTTATCCACATGTTGTTGATATGTTTGTGTAAACCTCTTGGACACGCTTTGTGCTTATGCTTAGAGCCCGCACACTGAATAGTTAATATTGTTCCAGCAGGTTGCGCTGAGCAGCTGACTTCCATGACCTCAGGATACATCACATCTTGAGCATGATGACTATAGGTAACAGTTATGTCGATCTTGCCCACTTTCTGTTTTGACTGTAAGGAACGTGTAAGTTGTTTAACCATTGTTATTATATACATGCAGTCTCCTCAGGACTACCTACGAAACTGGCATGTTTTCGGCTTTAAACATTGTTATTCCGATTTTAAAGCTGCGTTTAAGTAACCGCTGGTCCTATGTGAGTCTCCGGTGTGAGTTTTTTATATACAGCATTTTCACCAGTGTGTCACATGGTGGATTGAGATACCTTTGGTTGTAAAGAACTGTGCATACCTTTAGGGACTAACATGGCTGTCTTGAACACGTGGGTGTTTTATTACACTATGGTTGAAGGTGTTTCATTAAGCAACATTTTAACTAGATTGATTATAGTCACTATGTGCACAGGGTAATTGAAGCCCGGTCCACATAGTTTTTCTGCCATCATCAAGGGGCCTGGGAGGCTGAGTCTCTTCTCTTTCTTGTATTCTTTTTAGGCATTGTTTAACGATTGCACATTTTGAAATATGATATCGTACTGCCTTTCTTGAAAAAGATCCTGTGGAAGGATCGAAACGTCGATTTATGAAGGCTGCTAAAAAGAAAATTGGATATTAAACAAAGTTTGTGAACATTAATATGTGTGAGAGTGCGCCCGCCACCTTCGTGGACAACTATAGATTCAGCAGACCTGTTCTGTTGGGATAGCACCCATCCTGGAATTTTGATGCGAGTACAGGACTCTCTCTCTATATTATATATATATATATATATATATATATATATATATATAAAAATAAATATATATGTCTCCGTACACAATATTTGTCATGCCATGTTTCCTTTTTCGGAAAGTTGATGCAACAGCAACTTTCTCTTCTGCACTGCTACTAGAAGAGGTCAATGCAGCTGTAGTGAACAATTTCTTTCTGTCTTCCAGAATCTTTTTCTAGCAGTTTTTCGTATTCTGCTAACGTCATCTGTTTCCGTTTGTCTTTCTGTGGTAATTCTTTGTCTATGCCACTCATGTATCTTTGCCTACCTTATATTTTATTCTCCCTCCAGGGGGGTCGTGGACCCCCACGAGGGAGAATAAGTGTCGGTATGCCGGCTGTCGGGATCCCGGCGCCGGTATACTGTGCGCCGGGATCCCGTCAGTCGGCATACTGAAGACCACCCATCTGAAGAGCACTGACATGACCAATGTCAAAAAGAAGTACTTGTAACTTCTCCTTAAAAACATTTTCCTTGAGGATCTGTGGATCAGATCTGCGTGATCTGCCTTTCAGAAGAGCACAATATGCATTGTATTCCTTCTCAATCTTCGTGACTGCATTGTAGTCTGCTATAATAGGAATTTTGGCTTTCTCACAGATAGGTTTCAACTCATCCAGGACAATTCGTGAGGCTTCCTTGACTGTGTTGTCCTTTGTCTTGATGAGTAAGAATAAACGTTGAGGAACATCACCATTAGACGGCAGCTTGAAGTGTCATCACTTCAAGTTGTTGACCAACAAGCCAGATATCAGTGTCAGTATATGTTACAGCACCACTGGACATCTTTTTTCATCAATTCAATTTCACCCAATTCAATTCAACAGTACCTGAAATAGAAATACTACCATTAAAAACTGGAAAAAAAAAATCACCTTTCACTGAAAGCATACAGTCTGTACAGTTAGAACTTCAAGTGACCTGCAACAGTATAGTGAATCATATTGCTAAAATTTCAAACTCCATGTGACACCACTAAAACCTTTGCAATCCATATGAAACATTACACATGGTATTACTACCATACATACTGTACATCATATCCAGGGAGTAAGACTTCACATCTTTGGACATTTATTTTTAAGGACCACCCTAATATATATATATATATATATTGGGAATAGACAAAATTGTAAAATCATAAAACAATGGTAAACTG